>NC_041332.1:28621851-29281851 GCF_004354835.1 Perca flavescens | reverse complement strand
GACTCAGTCCTTAAAAACCACAACATTCGAGAAAGGGAAAGAATTCCCAAGGGACAGCGCCAAAGATAAAGGGATTTCTAAGGTGATGGAGTTCATCACATTAGCTGACCAGCCGTTTTGAAGCCTACACACAGCCCAGTCGTCGCCATGTTGCTGAAGTCCGTCTCCCCGAAATCATTAACGCACATTCACGAGCTACTGGATTGTGTGAGTATATGCTTAGCCTCTCGGCAGACTGGATCGACAAATATTTTTAACTTGATAAAGGAATCCTACACTCCAAGAATAATAGATCAATATTTTATTGAATTTGTAATGGCTTTTACATTTGCATTTAAATTTATGTTTAACAGAATGTTAATGCTATGTAGCCTAAGTAGCGAAAGATTACTATCATTGAGTACATAGCGTTAGTTGTATAGCAGGCAAAAAGGGCTTTTGAAGCAGTAATTTTTCATGTGTATTAAAAGTTATTTCATAAATTTGTATGATTGAATTTGTGCTCATTTAAATATAGTGTCATGAAGAAATGAATGACTTTAAAACAGTTTACACATTGTTTATAATAAAAATCATTTTCCTGTCACAAATGGGGAAAACAACGAAACATTGGTATCGGCTGTTGGCCAAATTGTTATTTTAAACATCGGTATCGGCCCAGAATTTTACAATCGGTATATCCCTAATAATAGCCTATGTCAATATTGTGTTTATGGGTTGTTCCAACAGTCTGAAAAAACAGTTACTGCTTTAACTAACATCCCTGAAACATATTTTGTTATGATTGATAATATTTCTTCCTCTGCCCCAGGTGCCTTTCAAACATGGTTCAACCTAAGGCTTGATCCTAGGCCTCTTGCTGTTTTCATCACTATACCCCATCTTAGTAGTTATAAGATGGGGTATAGTTCATTTTGAAAATATAACATTTACTTTTATTTCTGTAACTCTGTATTGTTTTTTAATGCTCATACTGTGTCTCTACTACTAATATCTTTTCTAGTGCGTTTGTTTTTCCACCTGCATGGCAGACAAGAATGAAGCTACAGCCATGTGATTGTTATAACTAAAAAGTACATGTTATCTGTTGATGATGATGTTGTTGTTGTTGTTGTTGTTAGCAGTAGTAGCAGTAGTAGTATGTTCAGTTCTGAAATTAATTATATTGTTAAATTATGCACAACATGTCATAACCTGAGCCTCATACTCACACTCCATTAGCCTGATGGGTAATAAGTGACCCTTATGGAGGCACTGTTTGTCAACTGCAGTGCTCAAAGATCCCCAAACACAAATGAATGTAGAGTGGAAAGTTCAGCTGCTCCCCCGGATAGTAAAAGCATGTTTTGACAGCATTACACTGAACCTTGACACACCTTAACAAAGCCTCAGCACACAATACTGTGAGTGACGTAAAGCCAGGGCAGTATCTAATGTCACAGTATTGTGAAAGATAATGAAGAACTGATGGTATTATGACAGTAACGATACAATAAAAATACCATTCAAGCATTTTTCATGGTGTGATAAGAGTCATACAACTAGGGCTGCCACCTCTTAGTTGATTAGTCGACTAATCGGTCATTTTGGTATTAGTTGACTAAGATTTCTTTAGTCAATTAGTAATTTTTTATGGTTATTCATGCTAAATTACTTATTTCCAAGAAACTTCTGAGCACATTTATGGTAAACAAAAGATTTAAAGTGGTGCTTTTGCAGGATTAATTGTGGAGAAACTCAGTTTTACAGATGGTTAATTAACTACATTTATATTGTGCTTTTCTAGTCTTAACAACCTCTCAAAGTGCACAGCTCTGTCAATTAAATCAACTAATCGATTAGTCGACAAAATCGTATAAGTGTTAATCAACTAAGAATTTCTTTAGTCGAGGACAGCCCTACATACAACTACTATGAATTTAATAGGGTTGTTTAATGTTGCATTGCTTCGCCATCTCTTTCCAAATACACATACTAATTCATACTTTCTTTTCAATTAAAATGTGCCAGCCTCTTTTTTTTTTTTTTATCATCCAGAGATTTCACATATCTAAATGGAACTTAAGTCTTGTACATTTTTACTATAGCACGTCAGAATATTAAGGGTATCCTTTATCTCAGCAAAAGGCAGCATCAAGGCTCAGGTTACTGTGGACAATTAGTGTATACTCCAAGAACAGTGATGTCAAGGGATAGATGTGCAAGCTCTTTATTGGAGCCATATGCGAGCATGGTGCACAGATCACACCCATCCACAATCTGATTACACTGCCTGCATGCATGTTTAACTCATTGCAGGGTGGACAGTTAATATGAGAGTATATGAGGCCAAGCTGTGTGGACTTGCATTACATAAAACATGAAGAATGAATGTTAACCGGTAACATGAAGCTCCAGAGTTAATCAACGGCAGGCAACATTCAGAGAAGGAAAAAAATAGCCGTGACAGCATTCGTGTCTCTGTGCAGTGTCGATTGAAGTTAAAAACAGCATAGATCAACTGGATACAATCAGTGGAGCAATAAACACAAGTGTCAGATGAGAGGTCTGCCTCACAGATTGAAATGATAGCTGCTGTCCTAGAGGAAAGAACCATCACAAGATAGAAATACCACATACACTCAGGCACACAAGTCCAAGGCAAATGCTTCTCCTGATTTTTTGCCTTTTAAAGCAAGGCATTTCAGAGCAAACCAGGGAACTGTCAAACTTGGCTAGTTTCTGCTGCAGAAAACCAGAGATCCCAGTCTACAGGCTTCAGTGTGTGAGTCATACCAGACCCCACCTTAAATATATCTGATATTATTTGTCAGATTGTTCTGCAACCGGAAAAAAAAACATGACAAAATGCCTAGTTCTGTGACAAAGAACACTGGTGTCCCTGTTTAGAGGAGGTGGGAAGAAAAAATGACACAATGGGGATGGTACGGAATCACAGGGCTCTGGTTATTATGGAGCACCACAGACCAAAGTGGAAGGGTCTTTTTCATAACAAGACTAATGTCTCAACAGGACAGCAACAAGATACAAAAATCACATATGTGTGACAAAATAATCTTTAGCCCTAACTTACTTTTTAAAAACCAGTAAGTACACCGATCATTTTGTAATGCACACTGTTCCCAAGGTTGATAAACTTCTAGCTCAAAAGATCATGTACATTCAACTATCAAAACACATTAATAAATAAGGCTCTTGTTGGACAAGGTCATAAATTATGACTGTACTGATTATTTATAATTTAATTACTGATATTTCACTTACATTTACTGACAATACACCTCCATCCATCCATCCATCCATTAGCTGATCCGCTTTCCCTGGACAGGTCGCCAGGCAATCACAGTGCTGACACATCGAGACCGACAACCATTTACACTCACACTCACTGTGACATGACAGTGCTAACCACTGTGCCGCCCCACACTTACACTTACTTAGCACATTACATGCAAAATAAGACACAGGCACACTCATTCAAATCTGCATGTTAATTGCGGGACACTGATTGACGTCTTGACTAAGCATCTTCCTTAGTTTCAAAAGCACAATGGAAGATAAAGTACGCCCCATATCGGACAACTCCTGTGATATTTTTCCCATTAAAATTACAAAATTGTATACATTTAATACTTTGTTAAAATACACAAAATTGTGTAACTCATTCACATGTAATTACTGGTTCCAAAATGTTTGATTCGGCTGTAGTTTAAATAGGCAATGGCTTGGGATAACTAGTTGTTGTTTTCCAACAAGGATTGGCTACCACTCTTCCAATGGGTTATCCAATATGCTTCCAACGTACAGTACTAGTCTGGTTTTACTGTGACTCCTCCCCGTGAGGTGATTTTGCCTTTTCTAAACTTAAAACCTCAGGATGCTGTGACATTGAGCTTTACATAATAATTTACAATATTTTATGCCAGTCTGTCTCCTTCAACACTGTCCCATTGTTTCCTTAATTACAGCCATGCCGCAAAACATCAATAGCAGAACATATAAGTATTAAACAATTATTTACACATTACAAAAGTTAATGTACAACTAACATCAACTATCTGAACTCGTTTTCTACTGTATGTCTTAACGGCAGGAAACTTAACATTGCGTGTTCTGGCTGCTGCTGCAAAAGTTTTCCCAAAAACAAACCAGAAAAAAAGGTATGTTTATGTCAAAGTTCAGCTGCTGAAGATGTCCACAGTGTATTCACTGGCGCCTGTTGCAGTGATGTTTTATTATTATTATTACTACAGTCTCATCAGATGTGCCACTAAGGTCAGAGCTTGCCTGGTCCAGGCCCTCATACAGTGGCCAGCGTTTACATACTGTGCCTTTCCACAGTCCTTCCTGTTCCACTCTCCCATCTTTTCCAGTCCGAATCCCTGCTCCACACTCGCCACCAACCTTTGCCCTCGACAGGGCCTGACAACTCATCCCCTCCCACGATCTCTCCCCACAGCTCCCTGTCCACCAAGCACGCATTACTTCATTCATGACTTCCTGATCCTCAAAACAAGTGTGTAGGGTGAGGCTGCGCTGAGCAGTATCCTGTCAATAATGACCAAATGGCTAATAAATAGACCTAATCAGCAACTGGGTCTTTTGTTGGCACACATCCAAAAAGTTACAGTACATAAGGCAATCAAAAAGGTGCTTCAAATAGTTTTCAACACTTTGCTTGCACCAAAAAAGGAGCCCCAAAAGCATAGTTGTGCCATTAAGCATCATTTTTATAGCAGGTCTTGTTCTCTTTGGCGTGAGAGATGAAAACGCGTTCCTCCCACATGACTTTACGTCTTGCACTAATGCGATTTTAATGAAAGATTGTGATGTGGCTCTTTGGCAGAATCAGTAATGTGATTACAGAGAGCAGCAGTGAGCCAAAGCACACCATGGCAGGCTACTCTTAAACCTGTCTGCCAATGAGAAGAAGAAAAAAAATACTTTACATGGCTGGGTTTGTGCAACTGAAAGTAAAGGGAAAAAAATAAATAAAAATAATGTTGCTCTATAAGCCAAATGGTCAATTCACCAGAGGAAGTCCAGCTGTAGAAATGACAATTACTGACCCCACTGCAACTCTGTCCAACTTATCTTTTCAGAGGATTGCAGCAATAACCGAATATGCAACTCACTAATTACTCCACAAATGAGAAATCAATGTGTGAGTATGAGTGGGGGGTGGTTGAGAGGGTAAAGACAGGACACAGTTCCTGTGGAGGAAACCCTCTGAAACAGAAGCACATCTGCATGTTGCTCCTCTAGTGGGCACTTCCATGTCATGGCTCTCTGGCCGAGGGCCCCGCTATAAGGTTTCCTCTCAGAACCAAGGTCTTTCCGTAGTGGGACATCCTCCCAGTCACTGAAAGGCTGAGAAGGGGATGGGATGTGGAGATCAACAACAGCAGATCATTCAGTGGTCAAACATAAAATGGAGCATTTTATTATACAACTCTACAACGTATTTACTAATAAGTTGTAAGGAAGACTAAATTGATCAATGTTCCCGACAGAATGGTACAGTACATCAACCCTTTTTACAACACTGTAGAATGTTAGATTGTATGGTGTGACCGTCATATACACAGAGGATTACATAGCTTAGCCTCCCCAAATCAACTCCACCTATCAAAAACAACTGGCTGAGCTTCAAAGCTGCGAACCACTAACAGGCAGATTTAGAAGGAAAAAAATCTGAAGGGCTATTTTGCATGATCTCTATGAAGAGGAGACCCAAAGACAGGATCACATTCTCATGGGACAAGATTATCAGAGTAATGGCCCAGTAATAAGAGCTGAGTTCCACCCAGAGAGTGTACTAAAATATTTCATTTTTCATTTGTTCTGGTCACTGGGAGAACAACATGCCGGATCACACAAGTTACACAAGTAACTAAGGCTGCAACTAATAATTGTATTCATTATCAATTGTTTGATCACAAAATTACCCAGAGCTAATATTACTTATTTTTGATCCAACAACAAAAACTCAAAAAGATTAACTTTACTACCAAATGAGACGAAGAGAGGCAGAACATGCCAGAACAACATCATTAACAACAACAGCAGCAAATGTTGGGCATTGTTCCTTAAAAATAATCTCTTAAACGATTATTCAATTATTAAAATTGGACGCAGATGAATTTTCTATTGATTGACTAATTGTTCCAGCTCTAACTGCATGAGTGTTATCATTCAAACACATAAGGCTGACAGCTTCTCAGCCCAGTTGGGATTAAACAGCCTCACCTTAAACCAGGCCATGGAAATTATTATTTTAATCTTTGCTGTAGCATTTGGATACTTTTTTAGTTGCTCTAGTACTGCTATTAGCAAGGAGAGTAAACACCTTATGATTATAGTTTCCAAGGAAAATCTAAAACAGTCATTTGACAGATGAAGGTAGAAGGGACAAGCCACATTTTTAAAAATGAGTCTCCACAGGCTCAGCCAATAGGATAAGAGCACTTCATTAATGTCAGTACATAAGAACATGACTGTTAGTTCCTTCCTGAAATTTCAACTGACGTTGCAGCACTCCCCGTGGGAGTGTATGACCAGGGATCCTTATTTCTTGTCATATTTTCTTAAGCAAGAAAAGCTATCACGGACCTAATGAGTGTTTACAGACTTCATATGTGATATTTGTCACTTCGTTGGACACACTTAAAATCCACATACAAAAAAAGTGACGCATAGCCACAGTCATGTAAGGCATGAAATACAAGACATGACCTTCTGAAATGGGATACGGTGTATCAGTACACCAACATAGCAGAGCATCGACATCAACTCGTCTGTTAGCAACAGTGAATACCAGAGTTCACTGTGGAAGTTTGCCTGGCAAGTAACTCCATGAGTCTGCAAAAACTGAGGCTCAAGAAAGTGGCGTGTAGATCTAAAGTGTTTGCCATATGGGATGAAGTAGTAGTATATTTACCATGATGAAAGAAGTCAGAGGAGAACTCAGAAATATTTAATACCGGTACGAATACGAATACCGTGACTTTGATACCGGTATCAAAGTTACGGTATTGGTATTAAATATTTCTGAAAAGTATTATACTTTGTTAAATACCAATTTTATACTTTTTTTTTAGCTCCTACTACGTGAGCCTTGTCTCTGTGCGGAATGTAGAGTTTTTTTCTGCCTCCTTCCTAGACATGTAACGTTAGACAGCCAATCACCAGCATTATTAGATCTTGGTAGAAGCATGCTGCATGCTCATTGGCTCACTGACGCTGATGAGATTTACTCCCTAGGGATTGAATGATGAGGCATTTTTTCGATACTCCAAGCAAGACTCGCTCATCAAGCTAACAGGTACAACAGACCATAAGTATGCAAATAACTGCTTAGCACAACAGTAATGTACAGTACAGGAGGACAAGAGCATTTGGCCATGCTGGGTGTCTACAGTAAGACTTAATCTATAGAAGAAGTGACTGAGAAGAGAGTTCTCTTGTGACTGGCATAGACAGACTCCATCATGCTTGGTGTCAGTGCAGAAGTTTCCTTGACACACATGAGGCACCTAAACACCACTCCTGCTTCATTCAAATACCACAGCACACGCTAACCAGGTGATCCCTTCAATAAACTTTTGACCCCGTGTCAAGCATATACTTTCCACCATATCATGGAACACCTGCTGTTTTAAGAAGTTTATAAGGACTAGGCTAACTTGTGTTTCTGGAGTGATTTCAATTCTCTCCAGAAACTAAAAAACAACTTCAGGATGAAGCTGCAGCATGTATGAATATACTGTATGCTTCAGGCTGAGGATTATTGTTGAAATCACAGTGTATAACCTGAAAACCCTCAAGCGTTCTGCAGTTGTGTGCATAACAACATCATACTAAAGAGGATACTTTTTAACTACAGTTTGCTCTAAATCATCCATTTGGAAAAGACAATCTTGTAACGAGACAACAGAATATGATCATATCCTTATGACACGACAATAAAAAGGACAATATTAAATTGTTTAGGTCGAGTAGGGATTTCTGGAAACTTCCAATGTGCATGGAGAAAGCAAAAAGTCCAAAGAGGTCAACTTTATTGTTAGGGCGACGTGTTATAGTATATCAGCATGTGGCCTTCAAAAGGAATTTATACTACAATTACTACAAAATACTACTACTGTTAATGAAGTTTTAACCAATATTTGGCCACTAAAAATCTGCTACACCAGTTTGTCACCATGGAGTCAGCATGACCCAAGAGCGCTGTGCAAGCTTGAAAACATCTTGCTGGATTTCTTGAAGAATGTAGGCTGTGCTCAAGGCAAAATGAAAGACATACCTGGGTTAACTAATAAGCAGCATTGGAACAAATGTGATGAAGTAAGTCTGTCTGAAGGTCTTTAGAGCAGTGTTGTGCGACAGTAAAGAACAAATAAGCAATTGTAGCACTGCAGCGGGAACAAGCCTGAAGCCCATCTGTCAACACTACAGCATTGATTGGAGAAAAAAAAAAAAAGCATAACTGTGCCAAAAATTACATTCACACATGCCTGAAATGCTTTGTCTTAAAAATACTTAAGACTAAATACTGTTAGGTCATAGAAGTTCTCATCATAAATCATTCAGCTGGAGATGTTTCACTGCATTTTGATATGATTTTCCAACAAGACATACTGACCAGTCAATTTTAGATGACTATGTGTTGAAGTCTGGCTGTACAGTAAGCACCAGGCACCTTACAAAACAAGCCCAGGCCACACAACTAGAGTTCATATGGTTCATAGAGATAACAATCTAATCATTTTAACCCAATAGAGGTGTGTGTCTCAAAGAGCAAATAGAGCAGGGGGTTATTAAAAGAACTGAGGGCCTTTTTGTTCAGGCTAAAAACCAATGAACCAGAAAAAAAAGAAGGCAATATCCAAACAGTTTAGAAAGATAACGCCTTGATCTGGTTATCATGACAGTCCTTCATGTTATTTGACAATTAGCTCATCTATTCTGTAACTCTCAAGCAAGCGGGTTTTCCCTGTCATGACATAACAAAATGGAAAAAGACAATCGTTGGCAAACCGAGGAAGTAGTTGTTACAATAGGGAACCCATGAAGACCCCAAGACCTCTTCATAAGGCGGTGGGTGCATGGGTATTTGTGACTGAACATACACTTTTCTTACGGTACGTTTTCCAAACATTAAAATAAACTTACGCTTCGTTGCATTGATGAGGTTTTTCCCATCTTTGTACAGTTCTTTGATAAATCTGTTAGTTCTGTCCAGCTCTGCTTCGTGTGCCTTTATTTTCTCCCTGAAGCTGGGGCTGTCCAGATAGCATTCACTGAATTCCAGCGGGTGTAGTCCCATTTCTGTCACAGATTGATAGCTTCGTTTTCAAGAACGAGAAACTGGCCAAAACGACGCTGACTTTGTAGCTTTAAAAGAAAAAACGTCTGTTAGAATTGAATTACCGCTCTTTACGTGGGCATCGCTACGTGAAGTAGCAGCAGCTAATGGTGGTTAGCATGGTAACGTTAATGTTAACCTCTGGCACAGGCGCATGGGTGTTATTGCTCCACAGTTGTCAAATAACGAAAAGAGTAAAGCTAACAGGTATAACGGTTAAAAAGTGATAACAATACGCTAGCGGGCGAAGCGTCCATCGGAAGTCGGTTACAATAGTTGTCAGAAGGCCATGGTAGCTGTTTCCAATTTTTCCTTAGTCCATCAAACGTAGGCTACTCCTGCTACTCCCCCTAGCAAAGTGACAGATTGAGAAACTCTGCTGACATCTGCGTGCGTGTAGCAAAACTTCTACCAAAGAGTATGTAGCTTCTGCAAGATGGCGTGTTCTTTTCTACTTCCGTCTTTGCTTAGCTGCCCAGTGAGCACTGAATTGGTTTATTTACAGGGCGAAAGATTTCACCAGTGGTGGTTTGTAGAGTTGTCGCCCCATCACAAGGTTGGCAGTTTAATCCCAGGCTCGTCCGGCCACATGTCCAGGTGTCCCTGAGCAAGACACCGAACTGTACGATGGCGCAGTTTTCGGCACGATCTCTTCAAAGTCCTAATGTTTATGCGCTAAAAAAGAAATTATTTCCTTGTTATTAAAATTATGAACTATAATTTCAAGAGTTCATAGCCTTCATAATACATTTTGTAGAAGCTAGTAGTTTGGTTTAGGCTATTCTCAAAAGTCCGACTTGATTCTGGAAAAATCAAGATTTCGACATGTCGACTTTATTCTCGAAACGGTATTTTCAACTTTATTCTCGACATTTCGACTTTATTCTCGAAATGCAAATAAATAAAAATAATGCTTATGCTAATTAATGCTCCGTCGTAGTAGCATTAGTTAAAAGTGACTGGAACTAAAAAGCCTACCTCAAAATTAAATTTACAGTAATTAATTGACTAAATGTAGGCCTACTTATTTCATTTCCATCACTTCTAGAAAGCTGCTATGCTAAAGCTACATTTGACTAAAAAGTTTAAGTTTGTAGATGTCTAGGTTACACATATAGTTGTTTAAGCAAGATTTGAATTATTATATTTGAATGTGAGCCAAAATGTTAAGTTAAAACAGATTGAAGGAAATGCTGTTGAACTTCACTGTCAATGCTTATTGCATGTAGCCCCAGTTGATGTCTTTCATGTACTGTCATTACACTCTGACAATACATGAGAGGAGCAAACTGGGGCTAACTGTATGGTGTGGATAACAAACACAAGGCAAAACAAACATGTTAATTAGAGTATACAGAAAGAAAGGTATAAATTCAGTTAAGTAATGCAATATGAAAAAAACCCACTATGAACAAGATAAATAATTACATGATATATAATGACCAACGCCCTGGGGTCTGCGAAGCCAAAGTGATGGCTCAGCTGCAGTGCAGTACCAAGCCCAAATGGATCCTTCAGTGTCTTTGGTAGCTCTATTCAAGTTCAACAGACAAAGTCAACCATCAAGAACATCAGAAGCACTCAAAAATGTGCTGCATATAAGCCTACAAAGGTTACGTGCTTAAGCTCTGGCAGTCTTCGACACCTTCAGTCTTTATATACTGTCTATGTCTATTCAGTCAGATAGGTCATCACAAATTGTGAAAGCTGTAGACCATGAGGGACACAATCTGAAGCAATGACAATGGGGTATCACTTTGTAGTGTGAGCAAATAATTACTACTAAATGGCTTAACCTACTAGAGTGCATGCAACATTTAAGACATACAACACACGTACAAGCACATGGAATCATTTGTATTCACACTTATTTTAAGACTGCTTCCTCCATGTTCTACTGCTGGGTTTTCATGGGTGGGAACCATACAGTCTATGGTGGGAACTAACCCGATCTTTTGTACTCTTTGATTGTGCTTAAGTTTCCTCTGCCATTGGTTCCATCAGAGGCAAATCTGAGGCGGGAACCTTTACTGTGGCGTTATTTGTAAATAAATACGGAAAGATGATTCTCCATGTTTTCTACAGCTTATACTCTATATTTAATACGCCCAGTTCGGAACTTAACATTTATTAAACTTCGTTACAATTGCGCCCGTGGAACCTTGTCTCGTTACATGTTTCTGACCGAGTTGTGTTTGTCGCACGGACACGTTCCTTGTGTTTAGCGGTCCTCACAGTCTCTGGCGGCAGCAGGATGCAGAAATGTGATTTACACTTTTAATCGACATCTTGCTTTTGTAACGTGGATTTAAATATATGTCAATGATACGGTCATTTTTTTTCACATGCAGTTAACCTTTCGTAGCCACTGTCAGAGCAGCTTCTATCATGCAAACTAACGTTTGGCTGCTGCCAGAGGAAGGATTGCTTATAACGATGCTAACTACTTTATTGAACATAACCGTAAAGTTAACGCTTTTGGGTTTGCAACATTAGTAACTTTAACGTTACTTTACCTTTTACTAAACAGCCGTGACCTTTATCGTGTATTTACCCCAGCCTGTGATCTAAAACAACATACAGTAAGTAATTAATTTAAATAATAGCGTATTTACTTCTTACTACGTAATAATAATATGTTCTTTATTTATGTTGAGGTTACGATGATACCTATTTTTTCATCTACAAAATGTTGCCATGTATGGAAGCCCATTTCCAGGAACAGAAAAATACATATCTTTTGGAATGACAAAAATAACACAATATGTAAGTCAAAACTATGAGATCTCCTGAGTCTGAGTCTGTCAAAATTAGGGTTGGGCATCGAGAACCGATTCCTAATCGGAATCGTTTCGAAAATTACGATTCCATCGTCCAATCCATTCTGTATTGGAATTGTTTTGGAATCGTTTGGAGGATTTGGTTTCAAATCCGACCATCACTTGCCAATTTAACATGCGCAAGTTTGGGTTTCCGTAGCAGCCAGGTGCTTGTTGTGTTGCAGCCAGTGGTGAAACGTTTGAACCTATTATCTCTGCATTTTGACTAAAGAAATGGACATGGAAAAAATTGACTTAAGTCACAATTTAAAAAATGTCGCTCCTTCTCATCTGTTTTTGTCTATTTTTTGCAGAAATGGGCTTCCTAAGTCTATGGGCCATACAGTACAGTACAAAGTCAGATATGGAAACTTATCGTCTTATTAAAAGTGGCATTTATCTGTGGATCAGTGATCGCCTCACATTAAGTAGGTACTGGGGTTCGATCCCCGGTCCGGGCAGGGCCTTTCTGCATGGAGTTCTGTTCTCCCTGTGTTCGTGTGGGTACCCTCCAGGTGCTCAAATTTTCTCCTACTACCATGTATAGGGGACACATTTTGTTTCTCTGTGTATTCGTAGAAATGACAATAAAGGCGCGTTTTAACCTTTTGTGTTGTTTTATTAGACATTATTATTTCCTAACAGACTCTCCTCTCTCCTTTTTGTTTGCAAGAGATGCCTAATGCCAGTGCAAGGCCGAAGCATGGCAGGAGGACCCGAAGGCGACGCAGAGAGGACCCTGCCAGGAACGAGCTGGTCTCTAGTTCCCTCGAAAGTGCCCAGCAGTGCTTGTTCAACCAAGATTATGGAACTGCTTTTGTGCACTACCTTCTGGTCCTCAACCTTGCACCTATGTTTAAGGACTTTGCAAGGGTAATGACTGTTTACACTACACTGAAAACCTGTCTGCATACATTCTCTGCCAAACATTGTACACATACAACGATAATCATACACACAGCAGTCTGTATTTACTGCCGCACAATCAAAAGATTTTTTAATTTTGTTTTTCTTTTTAATTGTGTGACCTTTCCCTTTCAGGAGTCCTTCAGGTTCACTCTTTTCAAATGGACAGAAGAGCTGGACACTGTGGGCCGCATTCAAGACCTCTTTGACTGTTATGAACAAGCGCTGGAACTGTTTCCTGCTGATGAGGTTATCCTGAACAGCATGGGTGAACACCTGTTCAGGTATTGTGCTTACCTGCATAAATGTTTTCATTGCGTAGATACATGTGTTTTTACAATGCGTCCCCACTCCCGTAATTCCAAGGCATAATGTAGCTTGACATTATTTAGATGAATGATCTGCTTATACAGTCTTTGACTAGATATTGTGGCCCTCCTTTTTCTTATCCAGAATGGGCTTCAGAGACGAAGCCGCCGGTCATTTCCATAAAGCCTTGAAGCTGAGACCAGACTATCCAGAAGCCAGGGAGAACTTTTACCGAGTGGCCAACTGGCTGGTGGAACGCTGGCATTTCTTAATGCTCAATGATCACGGAAGGAACCGCAAGTACCAGCAAGCCATTCAGAAGGCTGTTCAGAGCGGCTGCAACACTGTACTGGACATAGGTACTGGCACTGGGATCCTTGGGTGAGATATTTTCCATGAGAATTTGGAAACATGTTCTTCTTTAAGTTACGGAGTGTAGGACCTTTTTGTTTCAATGCGTAAGTGTCATTGTTCTGATTTCCTGATTCTCTCTGGTAAGTATGTGTGCGAAGAAGGCAGGGGCCGCTGAGGTGTATGCCTGTGAACTGTCGAAGACCATGTATGAATTGGCCTGTGAGGTGGTGACCGCTAATGGAATGGATGGCAGCATCAAGATCCTCCACATGAAGTCTCTGGAGATGGAAGTGCCGAAGGACATTCCACACAGGTACAATTTATACTACAAGTATTTTACATTAATCCTATAAAGAACAATACAGATTTCTTCTGATGTGATTCATGTTTAAGAGTTAAGAATCATTTCTTATCATTTTCCATTCAATATTTTGTTTTTCTTAGGGTATCCCTGGTGGTGACAGAGACTGTAGATGCAGGATTGTTTGGAGAGGGCATCATAGAGAGTCTCATTCATGCCTGGCACCACCTTCTGCTACCTCCACAGGTATTCTTCAACTATGAAAGATTTAGTGCGTAAGGTTTTGATATTAATGAACATCCGTTACATTCAAGCCATCGCCAAATGAGTTGCTACAAAGCTAATTAAGACTATCAGCTCCACACAACTCTCTGTATTTCTCAGTATGGTTATGTTCAGAAAATTGTGTCGTCCGGTGACTTTCCACGCAGAAGCTCAAGTGAAGTAAATTGCGTGGAGGAGGGGAGGGGGCACGTGTGCGATCATGTAAGGCTTGTATTATGTGGACGCGCCAACAGTTTTGTTGTCGCTACTTGAGAAGCAGTGGCAGAAAAAACTGTCCTGTCCTGTTAGTAGTGTCCTGTACACTGTCCTGTGACTCCCGGTACAGTCAGACACTGTCCTGTACACTGTCCTGTGACTCCATGACTGTCCTGTCATGTAGTCACAGGACAGTCTTGGGGTCTTAAAATGTCTAAAATTTCAAAATCAAAGTTTTAGGCTTTAAAAAGTCTTAAATTCACATAATGGGTTCTAGGTCTTAAATAATTTTCAACAGGTTTTAATTTTCCCACGTCAATGTAACGCTACCTCCAACGCTCATTTAAATGTGCTTTAGAATGTTTGTTTTTTTATCTGTGGTGTTGTAGTTCTTTCTGTCGCTAGTCCAAATATAATTCACTGTATTAGGACTATAAATGAGACCAACATGCAACTTAGTTTGCAGCCAATCTAGACACCAGTCCTATAATGCCAATGAGGAAATCGGGGAATTGTTCAGACAATGTTTCCGGACTCTGACATCTGACAGTTTTTTTTGTTGATGTCCTGATATAGGTCTTAAATTTCATTCATAATGGTCTTAAAAAGTCTTGAATTTGACTTAGTGAAACCTTTAGAAACCCTGTTTAAGGCACTTCTTAACGCAAAAAAAAATTGTCCCCAGTGAGTTGCTTTTTAAACATCGCAAATCTCATACTCATCTCATGCATACTGGGGCAAGTTCCATGACTACCGAGTTTACAGTACAAGCTGTGACTCGTCACTCATTTCAACACATAGAGTAACCAGGTTAATGGTGAATGTATCCGGTTGACTTTGATGTTGTGTTAGTGCCATCAAGAGGGGTTAATGTGTAGTTTCATTAAAAGCACATGTTTCTTGTCCTAAAGAGAGGTGAGAATGAATTCCAGGAGACGTCTGCGACAGGACGGGTCATCCCCGCTGGAGCCACGGTGTTTGGTATGGCTCTTGAAAGCCTTGAGATCCGCAGGCATCACAGGTAGGCCCTGGAGTCCATCTGTATTCCTGTGTCTGGTAAATTATGTTTTTCCTGTAATTAATATACATATCAGGACTAGGGCTGAACGATTCATTGTTTTCAAATTGAAATTGCGATTTGAAGGAATGCGATTAGCTAATCGTGAAGAATGTGGTTAATTGAATGTAAATATTCAGATGAACGTTTGAGGTAACATTTGGTTTAACATTTTGTATTCCTCTTTTTATTATTTATTATTATGTTTACTGTTTTTTTATAAGATAAATGCTGGAATAATCACACATATCATAGATTGTTTCCAGAAATGTCCTATTTTTAGTGGATTTTTCATTTATTATTATTTAACATGATCGTAGAAGCTGCAATATGTAGATGATGCTATTGAACTGAGGCATATCAGAAATATTTGTTACAGGAGATATTTCTTATTGGAATTTTTTTTTCATTATTATTATAATATTATAATTATAAGGTGCCTGGACCTGTCATTAGATGGCTGTTTGTCTTCCATACAGGCTGTGTGTGTCAGAGGTGGGCAGTCTGTCCTTAGCTGCAGCCGGGGAGCTCCGTAGCCCAGTGAGCTGCAGCCCTGAGCCAGATGACTCCATGGAGCCTTACACTACAGAGAGACTAAGCAGACTGCCTGGGGGCTATAAACCTCTCACGGAGCCATTCACAGCCCTCAACATAGATTTCAACAACGTGCAGGTGAGCAGAAACAGATGCTAATAAACTATGATAGTTGAATAAATTCAGCTACTATCAAGGCTTCGAGAACCGGTTCCAACTTGGAATTGTTTCAAAAATTACGATTCCAATGGAATCGTTTTTCTATTGGAATCATTTTGAAAATTTGGTTTAGAATCCGATCATCTGTTCCAAATTTAACATGCGCAAGTTTGGGTTTCCGTAGCGGCCAGGTGCTTGTTGTGTTGCATCCATGGAGCACAGTAAGCGGCGTTCTAAAGTGTAGCTGGAAAAAGCCCGGTAAAACTGTAAATCACCATTGAATCAAAATAAAATCTTCCTCTTATCTGTGAAATAAGCATGTGACCCGTTTCAACTCTACCCCTCAAAGAATCGGAATCGAAAAGAACTGGAATCAAAAAGAACCGGAATCAAAAGGAAGAATCGGAATAGGAATCAGAATTGTTAATATCTATGCCCAACCGTACTATCAATTTAGTATTTCAACTTTACTTCACTTTTGCATGTTCTTTGTTTCTGATATGCAGCCATGTGAGGAATCCTGCTATTCAATGTGTATTTGTTGCCTTGGGTCAAGCTGATTAGTGTAACTCTTAGAAGAAGAATTAATTGACCTTACCATTTCTATTGGTCCCTTGAAATGAACATATTGGTTGCCTCACAGGCCAAAATATTGCACATCAGTGGCCACTTATCTTTTAGGTACAGGCCTACATGGATTGTTTCCTGATGTATTACCTTCCAGTGAACACCTGGCAGATTGAAGACACTCTTTGCCTGCCAGACAGCAGCTGTAGGATAATGAGTTTATATTAATCCACACAGTAGATACTTCCATACTTCCATCTATATCTATCTTAATATAAAAATGGATGAATGAATGAATGGTTTTATTTCAAACAACAACAAAAACTTAAAAAAATGAAGTCAGTGGCCGGGTTAGCTCAGTTGGTAGAGCAGGCGCACATATATAGAGGTTTCCTCCTCAACGCAGCAGCTGCGGGTTCGACTCCGACCTGCAGTCCTTTGCTGAATGTCATTCCCCTTCTCTCTCCCCTTTCATGTCTTCATCTGTGGAATTAAAGGCCTAAAATGCGTTAATATAAATTAATCTTAAAAGATAACAAGACACAAAGCATTTCACTATAAAAAAGAAAAAGCAAGAATAACCAAAATAAAGGAATACTCTTAAATAAATACTCTTGTCCGAAAGGGAGTAGGAAGAAGCACAATGTTTTTCGGGTCCTACTAGGGCTGGGCGATATGGACCAAAATTCATATCCCAATATATTTTGGCTGAATATCGATATATGATATATATCCCGATATTTTTTTCCGCAAAGTGAGAGCAGTTCAGTCAAAGTCAAAGCCAAATATGACATGTCACAAATAGTTTCATAGAAACCGGCTATTTCAGTGAACAGTTGCAAAATCAAATGAATAAATAATAAACAGGTTATATATATCTATACAAAATATCTTCACACTTAGATTTTTGATAAATAATCATCAGTAATGTGGATATAATGACTAAGTGTGTAAAGGTGAATAATAGAACAGTTACAACAGTCTGATAAGTTCAGAAAATGACATCACTTTACTGTAATGCAGCCTTTAAAACCAGGAAAAGACACTTATGTCATATCACGATATTACGATATCCAAAATCTAAGACGATATCTAGTCTCATATCACGATATCAATATAATATCGATATATCGCCCAGCCCTAGGTCCTACCCTGTTTGAAATGTCCGTACCCAGTGTTTTCAATCTATTGTTTTTTTAATAAACAACCATACAACCCTATAACAGAAAACATCGTCAAAATCCCCAAAACATTTGCCAAACAATTAATCGATCAAATTATTATTCCATAATTTATCAAGCACAGTTAACTTCTAAATAGATCAGAACAAAACTGAAACAAGTTAATACAATAATAACACTGCCCACTAATTTTTTATACCCATTTTGCACTTTATTGTACACCTATCGTTTATTTTATTTTTTTAAATGTTTGATTTTAGCCAGTATCCCAGATACAACTCCATATTCCCTCCCCTTCCCTAACGGTTTTGTTTTGGTAACGTGTAGGAACTGGAGGGGCTGAGCTCCAGGGAGGTGCAGCAGATCCGCCTGCCTGTCACTCAGGGGGGGGAGCTGGACGCTCTGGCCGTGTGGTTCCAGCTCCACCTGGACGAGGAGAGCAGCCTGTCTACTGGACCCCAGGAGGACACCTGCTGGGAGCAAGCCATCTACCCTGTCCACAGCACCAACGGTAAGATTCACTAGACGTACAGGGAGACACCATGCGGGAAGCGTAGCAAGCCAACAAAAACTTCACACGGATTTGTAATCAGCATTGTCCATCTGTTGCAGTGTGTCCAGGGAATTGTCCTTAAATTGTCGCTAGTTGTTTCAAATTCTCATGTCTAAATTATTTAGTTGTAATAAAGTTTATTTTCTGCTCAGCTTGTATTCTTTACTCCGATTTATCATGCATTTCCGTGTTACATCAGATGAGGGCAGTGTATGTTGTAGACTACATACAGTATTGAGCATTTCTATCTGTGTTAAATAATGCCTGTGGGTGCCCAGATAGCTCAGTTGGTAGAGCGGGCAACCATATATAGAGGTTTACTCCTCGATGCAGCGGCCACGGGTTCGACTCCAAGCTCGGCCCTTTGCTGCATGTCATTGCCCCCTCGCTCCCCTTTCATGTCTTCTGCTATCCTGTAGAATAAAGGCCTAAAATGCCCCAAAAATAATCTTAAAATAAATAAATAATAATAATGCCTGTAATCATCACTACTACTTTACTAGAGCCTTCAGGTAATTTTGGACCGAGATTTCTGACTATTTTTAGTTGATCTCTATGGGAACTAGTAATGACAGAATGATAACACATGAAGATTTAGCTCCTTGAAAGTCTTAAAAACCTGACATTTCATGACTTGGTTATCATCACTGAAGTCCACAATATGCCAGTGTAAAAAGACCCATTAATGGATTACACTACTGTACCAAATACATATAACACACATTTTCTGATCTTTTAAGGCTTGCAATAAAGATACCATACCAAAGTCAAATTGGTATTTGTTAAGCAAAATACTTCAAACTGACAAAACTGAAAGATAATCTTTATTTTGCTGTCATCCTAAGCCACTGTGAACTTAATAGCCACTGACATGAGGTGACATGTTCCAGTTGGCATTGCAGTTCATCATCTGTCAGACAGGGCTCTGCAGCATTTCACTGCGCTGCTAATTGGCAACGGCAGCGTCGAGGGAGCCGCCACCTTTCCCGGTGATCACCAACATCCGTTTCCCGGTCGCTGTGAGGTGTGCGCCGCGATCGCCTGTGACACTCTTTAGTGTTCATGAAATTCTTATAGGCAATAAATATGCATTTTTCCCAAATGCTTCTGACGAGCCGCGTGCTGACATGAAGACATGAACAGATGTTATTCCTGTAGGAATCCTCTTCCCCCCCCCCCTCTCTCTCTGTGCACCCGGTCCCCTGAATCTCATTTCTTTGTTGGGCTCGCTCTCCCTTTCTGCATCTCCTGCCTTTTCTTCACTCTCTGTCTCTTCATGAAAGTGTTTCAATTGTCAAGTCAATTTTATTTATACAGCCCAAAATCACAAGTTTGCCTCAAAGGGCTTTACAATCTGTACAGCATACAGCACCCTCTATCCTTAGACCCCTCTCAGTTTAGCATTTATAAAATCATGACATTATTAATAATAATCTTATTGTTTCATTATCTGAAATTTTGTCTCTTTCCGTTTGTCATTTCAGGTGTTTTGGAAGTTTCCTTTTTTTTTTTGCAGCAGCAGGTGTAGATAAACCCTGTTTTATACTTGAATTTGAGAAATATGAAGATGTTTTTCTGCGATAATCTTTTTTTTAAATGTTAGGCAGAAGAAGCTGTAGAACTGTGGAACTTTACCTAAATAAAAGAGCCTAAAACTGGCAAATGTTTAACTTAAATCAGGAAGTTTCTGAAAAATAACGTACGTTACAAATCAGACCAGACATCCAATGTCATCTTTGGTATATTGGACAGTTTTCAGTTTCTCTGTGCTTCAGTAAATTTCATTTGTTACCAAACAATGGGGTTTGCACAAGTCGACAGGAACCACATGAAATCAGTCTTTCCTTCCTTTGATTCTTTTCAGGTTTTGTCCTGAAACCCCAAGACGAGCTGCTTGTTGAAGTCTCCTGCAGAGATTCCTTCCTGAGGCTCTGCAGTGTCGCTGTGCTGAGAGATGGGCACGAAATCCGTCTCGACAAGCGTCTGGATCTGCAGGACTCTGGCAACCCCATTCCAAATCCAAACCCAAACCCAGAGGCTGAACTGTGCAGTGCACTGGCATGTCTTCAGACTGACCAGAGTCCAACTAAAGACTTCTGCATGCTGGAATGTTCAGAAATGGCGCTTCTGAACAACAGTGATTACCATCAGAGTTTTTGCAGTGCGCTGGCCAAACTCTTCTCCCAGCTGAAAGTTAAATGCCAAAACAAAGAGCGCGATCAGTCCGGCTCCACGGACTCCGCAGACTGTAGTGACCTGCTCTACGTCCTCGATGTGTCAGAGGGCTTCTCTCTGCTCTCCCTCATCGCTGCCAGCAATGGTCACGTAAAAGCGTACAGCTCTGTGGAAAAGACCAAGCAGCAGGAAGTCCTGAAGAGACTGGCTCGCTCCAATAATGTCCCAGAACAGCATCTGGAGTTCTGGCTCAACCACATGGAGGATGAGCACGGGATGCTGAAAAGGCCGTCCAGAGAGAAGCTGTGGAGCGCCATCATGCTGGACTGTGTAGAGACTTGTGGTCTCATTAGACAGAAGTTGATGGAGAAAGCATCACTGGCCAGGTAAGGGCAACAGCCAGAGTGGGGCTTATAGAAACACTTTTTGTTTATTTTGCTTTGTGTTTTGATTACCATTTTAGCGCTGTACTTGTATATACTTTAGAGTATGAAACCTTTCTATGATCTATATTAGGTGTTTGACGGAGGATGGAGGAAGTATTTTCCCAGCAAAGATTGTGGTGCACGGGATGCTGGTGGAGTCGGACACGTTGCTGTTGGAAAGTGCTGTCCAGGGCCAGGAGCCAACACTGGGATTCAATATTGCTCCCTTCATCAACCAGTTCACTGTAAGTTTACCTACATAAGCTACTATGCATCAAGGGTAGTCTATATCCACGACGTTCCATATCTGGGATTGATCCGGTGCCGCCGGAAATTCAGATTTCACTCTTTTCGGCCGGATGTCCATTACCTCCCGCTTTCTTTGTGTTGTAATTTTAAACTCCGTTGGATTTCTGAGGACTATGGTTAACTGCTCCTCAGATCTCTGCAGGGTAAATCCAGACAGCTAGCCAGACTATCTGTCTAGTCTGAGTTTTCTGTTGCACGGCTAAAACAACTTGTTCCACCAAAACAAGTTCCTTCCTGAGGCTATTTTCAGCGACACCGTTGCTCCGTCCGGCGCTTGGTGCCGCCCAAGACGATTGTGATTGGTTTAAAGCAGGGGTGTCAAACTCAATGTCACTAAGGGTCACACTGGAAAAAGAGAATCACACCAAGGGCCAGACATGTAGAGTTTATTGACGGGCTTTTATTTCATCAAAAAAGTAAAATATCTTTGACTCAATTATTGCATGTCTCATATAGTCTTCTCACTTACAGTTTGGTCCACATTAAGCCCTGAAAAAGGGAGCAAAAAAGTTCCAAAGCCATCCTAGAATTTAGCAAATCAAGCAAAACAATGATTACATTTTCTAAGTAGGCTACCACACAGCTGACTCACAACAAGCTCTTTCTCAGCCGGAATATGCAAACTTTCTGGTTCTTCTGGGGGGGGAATTTCTGAGTCTCAAAGCTGGCAAATTTGCCAAATTCTGCTTTGAGTGTTGCGTAATTTTATTAGTTTTTGGTTTGGCACACAACTAGAATGAGCCAAAATGTATTGTGAACCTAAATTGATATGCGGGCCGGATCAGAATGTGCGCAGAATGAGGGCCGGATTTGGCTCTTCGCACTTTTTTTTTTTTTTTTTTGAACTCATTTTAATCAAGAGATGTGTTCTTGCTAAATAGTGGTTTTAAATAATATCAAAATAACTCCATCAGAATTTATAAGATATCACATTGAAGTGCACTAAAACAGTATTGTCGAGCTGAAACTTCTCCAGTTTTCATAACACAAGTTGCCAAATCTTCCTGTTACACATCCCAAACCACTCACATCTTCAAATCTTGTATTCTGTCTCATGTTACTGAGGCAACAGTCAATCTCCCGTTACTGAGGCAATGGTCAATATTGCCAGTTTTCACATATAGTATGCTGTGTTTGTCTGCTTGCGTCATTCACATTTTAAAGTTGGCCCATTTGGTGCAAATGCATTGCTTGTGAGCTTTGTTAAATGTGATTGGCATATAGTGCAAAAAAAAACAACAGAGACTGTGCAAGCAGTTGTTTTGTTTGCCACCATGTATGGGTTGTCTTTTGTTGAACAAGGTATTTCTCTTGGAACACTAAGGTCCAAGACTGTCTTTGATGTGTGCTTCCCAGCTGCGTTAAAGAAGCTGCAAAACCCCTTTGAATTATTTTTCCTTTATTTGGTCTGGAAATGATCTTTTTTTTTTTTCTTATCTTTCTTTCTTTCAGCATCATGTTTGTGCTCTAATTTCGTAGGCGCCACACGGGACGGTCGTTTGTTTTAACAGATGTTGTCTTTGAAGCCCTCGGTGGAGGGCACTTTCTAGCACAACTGTCACACAAGACACAACACACAGCTTGGCCCAAGACATTCCTACCTGAATCCATCAGTATGCATTACATCAAGCACATCAAACAGCGGGCTCTGAGGTCTACACAACTGTGACAGGGAGGAGGAAAGATTCTTTTGTTCCGCAGTAAAGGAAACTGTGACACTTTTCTGTGCTGCCACTTTGGTTTCTCCCTAAGCTTTTAAGTCTGCTGCCCTGCAGCCACGGCCTGTTTGTCAAGTTTGGAAGAGTTTGAGGTGGAGGATTAGTTTCCAAGCATTAATCAGTGATTTGAGTGATTATCCACTGACACTACAAATTAAAACCTGATGTAGGTAAATAATGGTTTGGGAGAACAACAACTGTGAGTCAGCTTCTGCATGATTTTGAACACACTGCAGCAGTGTTCCTCTGGCTTTAAAATGTATTTATTTTTGTATTTTTTTCTGAAGCTTTTGGGAAGATCTGTACCATGGGCAAAAACAAGCAACATATTTTATTTTTTCAAATACAAGAGTACATAATGTAGTTCCTCTGTCTACAAAAAAAAAATCAAGGCAACCCATAACCAAGGCACACAGCTTTGTACAAGTACACCATTTTAACCTCTATTTTTTTTTTTTTTTTTTTTACTTTTGTACTTTAACGAAGCAGTGTGCCTTGATGTTTGTTTTTGGGGGGGATCCGTTCCCTCTTGTGGATAGTGGGTGCCAACCTGTGCATCAGGAGCACCTGTTTTGTGTTACATTGCTGTCAGATCCATGTAGCTCTTCCTCCCTGGTCTTTTATTGGTTTTCATATTATTTAGTTCCTTATTAATGGCGTCACCACATAGTCCTTGTTTTTATCTGCTACAAACAACTCCCTAACACTGCGTTTATTTTTTTGTCTTTTAGGTACCTGTCCATGTGTTTTTGGACTTTTCCACACTGGAGTGCAGGCATCTCAGTGACTCTGTGGAGCTCTTTGTTCTTGACCTAATGGATTCCACCGCAAACTACACTAACAGAGAAGTAAAGGTAATTAAAAAAAAAAAAATCCATTGAATCCATGCCTTGACTCTGCCAATACAGAAAATCCCAAAAGAAAAATCCCACAGCTACCTTCACCAAAAACCTGGAAATGAGTCATACCTACTAAGACACACTGTGCACATCTTTCTTAGATACACTTTTAACTTTACTTTCCCTCCTAACTTTGTATTTTTGGTCCCAGCACAAACTCACTTTTTGAATTTTGACTTTGTGTCCTGAAGCAGTTTAGTGTTGGAACATTAAAATGTTTTCGGACACACAAGACATCCACATTCTCCACATTCATACAGCGATCTAACATGAGGTGCAATGTGAATGGATCCCATCCAAGCTATTTCCTCTAAACCCATAAATATTAAAAATGCAAAAACTGAAAATAAATTATTGGTCACGGTCGAAATAAAAAGAACCGTGGGCTGATTTTATTTGGTTTTGCACGTGTCACATAGCATTATTTTTTTAAAGTACCAGAAGCAAAACATGACTAGTGATTTACAGGCAACTGGCACAGAGTACAGTGTACTAGTAGCAGACTGTTGTTGTGTAACATTAAGTATCTCGTTAAGACATAATCCCTGTTTCCCAGGTCCAGGCTACGTCTGCAGGCAGATTAACTGCAATCCCCTTCTGGTACCACATCTACCTGGACCAGGAGATCAGTGTCAGCACCCTGAGCCAGAACTCTCACTGGAAGCAGGCCGCCGTTGTGTTGCAGCAGCCCCTGGAGGTACGAGCCGGAGACAGGGTCCACCTCGCTGTGAAGCTTCACAAGAGCGCCATCTCTATATCCGCCCATATAGAGAATACCCCCGGGCAAATGGAACAATAATGTCTTGCACTATAGTTTTGTAATTTCTATGTATTTTATGCCTCAATCAAATAGAGGCTATTGACACATAGGGAAATGCATTAAATGCTATGCATTTCCTTTCTGGTATCATTTGAAGATTTAATTTCTCCAGTGTCATTTTTTTTCCTAAATGTTATACCAGTCTTCAGCGTTTTTCCCAGACAGATGGGATCTCTGTTTCGAGATTTAGTAAAGGCCTGCATGAGCCACACCTTTGTAACTTTAAGTATATAATATACATATTATAGTTGTCCCTTGATTATGTTCTAGGTTATGTTGTTTTTCTAAAGATGTTTCTTGTTATCAGTTTAAAATGAACACTTCATCAATAAATGTGACATTTTATTAATAAATGCAAGGAAAAAAAACAGAAAATGTAGTTAATCTGATTTATTGAAGAGACTGTCGGATGTAATTAAATTAAAATGTGGAACCATTTACATCAAACATCTGATGTAATCCTGTCAGTTTTATTTGAATAAAAAAAATAAAATCATGTAAGGCAATGCAACATTCTCTAGCTGGACGAGATGCAGATTATGCTGTAGATCTGATACGTTTGTTTTTTCTGACAAACTGCTATCCTACACTGTACATTAAACGCGTCAATATCCCTGCACAAATCCATATAAGTCACAATGACAAGAGCTCAGAAAACCAATGGGGGAAAGTAAATGGCTTGTGTGCAGTAGCTGCAAAGTTATTCCAGCTAAAAGCAATGGGAAAACCTCTCAACAAATAATACATCCTGGATTATTAATGCTAAATCGAGGTAGTGGATAGACTACTAGTTCCACGGCACATAGAACAAGGCATCTGAGAAGACTAATGAATACATTTCTATTAAACACTATAGAGTGAGCTGTATGTAGTAAAGCATTGATAGGAATTCACTAGAATGTGCTGATTGTAACTGAGTTGTGTAAGTTGTTTTAATACTTGTACAGTCCATTGTATTAATATTGATTCTGATGACACTGTTTGGACGCATCTTTCGGCACTTGTACCAGGTTATTGTCTCCACTGAAACAGTTTAGTCTTCATTTTGCATCAACCTATTTTTTTTGCTTCGGCTCTTTTCACACATCTACAGGCTAGGACAAAAGAAAATAGATGATTCTGGACTGGATTTAGTGTGCTTTAGTATCAGATTTGTATTTTTAAAAGCTGCATATTTCTCTTTTTTTTATCTAACTGTCACATCTGAGATCATGATACGACGGACAACATAAATAAAGTGTAATAATTTCCTCTTAGGAAAGTATACACATGCAAGCTTTGCTCAGACTTCAGGAGGCATTATGTGGCATCTCATCTCAAGAAATATGACTATAATGTGCTTTTTGGGACTCACGTTAAAATTGACCTTTTCTCAATTATGATTTTAAAACCATTCTGCGCTGCCTACTGTGCCATATAACTCCCTAATGCATCAGAAAACTGCTAGTTATCTACAAGTCATTTAGTGCCAGAACTTCACTGAACATTCTTGGAGCTGTCACTGTTAGAGAGGTCCATCTGGGTTTGCATTTGTTGGCAAACTTATACTGTAACTTGGTTGTTGTGCCTTTTTTTAAACAACAGTTTATTTAGTCTTGCATCAGTCTGGTAATGTCTAAAGGAAAATGGAAAGGCTGTAATTGGGTCCTGCCCAACCATGTCTGGTAGAGTCTGTTGGTGACGTCAGCCTTATGGATAGGCTAGGTGATCACGATGAGATCTGCTTCTGTTGGTTCTTTGGTGTGGTTGGTCCTTTCTTCGTCCTGGGTTTCTTCAGGTCTAGCCTCATGTTCTTCATCCCACGGGGCCGAGCTGAGCCCAGCAGGGGCTGACAAAGAGTGCGGCGTGAGGGTTCTGCCAAGGCCCTGGTATTGGCCGTTGGGTGACACGGGGTTGGATGCCGCCTCAGTGATGGCATCTTGGGAGCCCGAAGAGAGCAGGCCAGATCGCTCGGCATCACTCTGCGCCTCCCCGAAGTAGAACTTCCTTGGACGACCCATAACTGTTCTCCCTGTCAATGACGACAAAAAGGAATAAAGTCTTTACCGTCTTTTCTGGAGAACACGCCAGATACAATTCACAACTGTGCAAGTACTCCGGTGGTCAGGAGACACCTACCAACATTGCGGACTTGTTCAGAAATGTCTGCTCTGACATCAGAGATGTCCCACATTGCCATGAAAGAGTCAAAGCAAGAACCCTCCTCAGCCTCCCGGATGTAAGGCTTGTAGGTGAAGCTGAAGTGATGTGCGATGGCCGCCAGAAACATCTCCACGCAGATGATGAAATCCTGAGGGTAGTTGGTCAGTTCGCGCGCACACACACACACACACACACACACACACACACACACACACACACACACACACACACACACACACACACACACACACACACACACACACACACACACACACACACACACACACACACACACACACACACACACACACACACACACACACACACACACACACACACACACACACACACACACACACACACACACACACACACAGTGATGTTGAAGATGACCAGGTACGTCCATGCATATTCCTCAACTAGATACACTTCAGCTTACCTGTAAGCCAGTAGCTACAGCCTCCACACTTTTCCAGTCCCATGTATGTTCCTCGGAGATAATGCCCACTTTCACCAGCAAAGCAATGAACGCAGCTTGCCTAGAAAAGTTTAAAAAATTACCATTCTCAGTAGTTTCCACACAATCTGATGCTACCGTCTATGTCGATCAAGAGACTGCAAGCAAATTTCACCAACATATACAGTACGTACAAGCAAGGTAAAAAAACAACTCATACAAAGTCTGTTTTCAGATATGTTCAGGTCACACACACAGAATTACCAGAAAGAGACGAACACCACCATTTTGACGCACAGGAATTTTCCCACTGGCTTGATTGGACTCAGTTCCTCTCTCAGAGCCCTGTAGAACAGCACCAGGCAGTACATGGCAAACTAGATCAAGAGAAGAAAGACAGAGAGAAATCTAGTTAAAAAAAAGGTTGCTTGTAAGATTACATCCATGTTATTTTCTAACATACTCCCAGGCACGGTCCTTATTTGAGGCAAATTACATTTAGACTCAATAGCAGTATTACCAGCTGTGACATATTGTTGAAGATGACCAGGTACGTCCATGCATTTGT
The DNA here is from genome assembly GCF_004354835.1 of Perca flavescens. Taxonomy (NCBI): domain Eukaryota; kingdom Metazoa; phylum Chordata; class Actinopteri; order Perciformes; family Percidae; genus Perca; species Perca flavescens. Next base: position 29,253,751 of record NC_041332.1, on the reverse strand, counting down.
TGAACTAAAATTGCCTTCATCATACACTCCACACAGCTGACAGATCCTAAGAAGAAAAAACAGTCACAGTGGACATTAAGAAGAATAAAACAGAATAAAATGAAGTGCATGAGGAGCAGATCTTACTCACAAGGCAATCACTGTTGTGACCGGTCTTACAACGGTGTACTGCAAGACTCCCAATTTGCATCTCAACAGTAAAACCCTGCAGAGGAAATGTATGATTTGAATTAGAATTAAATTAGCATCTAGTTTGCTGATATCAGTCAAATCTATTGAATTTGAAATCAACCCCAACGGCCTTAAGAGATGTGGCAAGTGCTTCAAACAAGTGTAATGACAACATTTTAACATGGAACGGCCATATTTTCCACAACATCAATTTGATTATGGTCTATGATAAGCCACATACAAAATGGAACTATACTGGCAAGGGTTAAAACATTTAACAGGGCAGTATAATTAAATACAAAGCCAATAAATGAGGTGGATACTGCTGACCTTCAGGCAACTGTTTTGTTCAATTTGTTTTTCTTCAGTTTTAAAAAGGAACAAACTGATCCTGGTGTAAAAAAGAAAAAAAAAAAGACGCTCTGGGCAAAATGAACTGCACACAGGCATGTTAACCGATTACAGATGTTGCCTGACTGAGGCGAATTTGAAGCTGGTGACATCATCATCATCACTATGGACTTGTTTACTAAAAACAATTCCATCTTAAAATTCCAATGCCTTAAAACAAACTCAAACTAAATGCAAGTACAAGAAACAAACTGGTCACCTTTTATCTTTAAGTCATTTTCATTGGGTTTTTTTTTCTTTAAAACTGTAAACACCTCCTTTAAATCAAATAATATCAAAGATATGCTGTCACATGCCTTAATTAATGCAAAAACACTGATAATAAAACTACAAATATATATATTATTGAAAAGGTAGTTACGGGGCAATTCATGAAGATGGTAAGGAAATATGACTACGGTCAATAAAGCTGGCATGTTTGGGTCAAAGTATGGAGGTATGGGTAATTATTAATTTTACACCAAATCCTTGACCAGTGTTGGATGCAGACTAAGCATCTGTATAGCTGTACGGTGTGTTGGCTGCCACATAGTAAGGTGAACCCGTGGTCTCACATGGATAGGTATTTCAGTCCTTAATGTAAAAGTGGTCTATTCTAAATGATTTTTTTTTTATTCTAAAAAGGAAACTTACTCTCCCATTGGCCAGGGCGGGCAGCAGCAAAGAGGGGGCAGGTGTTTCTGCTGCTCCTGGGCCTCCAGCATCGACACCAGGCTGGGGTACTGATTCTCCAGGTAGTTCAGCAAGAAGGTCATGAAGTTGTAGATGACATAGGCCTCATAGCACTCTCTGCATGTGTCCACATAAATTGCTATACTGGGATATTTTAATGCAATCCACTGCAAGATGAGAGAGAGAGAGAGAGAGAGAGAGAGAGAGAGAGAGAGAGAGAGATTACATGGAAAGTAGGGATATATTATTTTCAAAAAGAATAAATGCATTCTCTCAATGGTACAGCTTGAGGTAATGTCTCATGGAAATGGTGATGTGGCAGCAGCGGTATGTTTGTTTGTATTTAAATGTTGGTTATTATGTAGATACATACATATTACATCTATAAATAAACTCACACTGTCCAAGCTGTAGATTGGGACCATCCATAATATCCTAAAAAACAAACAATTAAAACAATTAAAAAGCAGTTTTAGACTATTGTTCTAGGATGACATGATTGTTGACATCTTTACCTGATGATAGGTTTCTGAAGCTCTGGCTGAGTGTAGTGAACCAGATGCTGGAGGATGCCCCATAAAGATATGGGTATGGTCATGAAGACAAATATCCCAGCGATGAACCACGCTCTATTATGAATGCCAACCTGTCATTACATGGAAAGAAACAGTTAAAATGTAACTTATTTATGCATTTAGGTCTGGGAAAATAGCATTTGGCTACATTTAGTAGAAAGCCATAGGTGGAAGTAGTATTCAGATCTTTGACTGAAGTAAAATAGCAATACAACTTAAAAAAAAAACAATACTTATACTTATTAAAAAATACCACAAGTGGCCAAGTGCCACAGTTGTATCACAAGAATTTACCAATATATAGTATCAATAGTACTCATAATGCAGAATGGTCACTTTTATAGTGTTACAGGAATGACATTAGGGAGAATTCATCTCTGAATAGTATGTTAATCAAGGACATATATGACAAAAAATAGAGTCCTTATTTTCTTAAAATATGGAAATCTGTCAGAGCATTTTAAACCATTCATAGCTGAAATCAATGTGTTCAAAGATGATTTTAGAAATGATGGCAGGTTGCTGGGCTAGAATCATGAAGAAAGACTTCATTGTAGCAAATACTTAAAACGAGTTTGTTTTTTCATTTACAGGACTCAACTACAGACTAAAATGACTTGACAAGAAGGAGATGTTTTGCAGTGAGCAATGCATCATCATCAGAGAAGCACATGCTTTGTATAAATATCAGTAACTAACTACTGCTGTAAGATAAATGCAATGGAGTAAAAAGTTGAATACATCCATCTAAAATGGCAAGGAGTAGAATTAGTATTTAAATTAAGCCTGGAAATCAGACGAATCTGGGAGCTCATGCTTGATTTGCTGTTTTGAAACTTCACTATATATAGGCATATTAGCATAAACATAACGTTACTCAATTAAAGTTAAAGTACCTCAACACTGCAGTACTAAATGTGCGCAGTTACATTGTACCACGGTGTTAAACCAACAGGGCTCCCTGAATCAAAATTAAGCAACATGCCAATCAGATCCATGGCCTGTTCGAACTGACCTGTGACTTCTGCAGTTCCCAGATGCACAGGGGCAGGACCACTAATAGCAACAAAATATACAGCACAACAACAAGCGGCCGAATCCATCTTCTCCAGTTCCCACAGGAACAAGGCATACTGACATGAAGATGTGGGCCTTTAAAGCTGGCCGCAGGTTCAGTGACCAAACTATTTAACTAACGCTCGACACATTTATTTAGCTATGCACACTTTCACCCAAGACTACCCTCCACTAGTGCACAGGTACGTCGGCTCTTTCACTAATGTTAGGTTACATTCATGAGGACAATGCTGCTGGATCGTTTAGCTCATTTGCCTCGATTATTTTTGCCCAGCTAGGATGCTAACGTTAGCTTGTCAGCTGTTTCACCATGTAAACAAACAAAGCAGATGATCCAGTCTGACCCGTTCAAAGTATCTCAATGCCTACCGCAATGAAATAAACCTCCTCACTGATATATAAACTGGCTCTTTAGATGAATTAACACGTTACGTTTTTTTTAGTAGGTTTGCGCTAGTAAAAGTTTCCAAAAAAGTAATTGCTGTTGAGCGTGTACTTCCCGTACTTCCTGCTGTTTGCTTCAGATGTAGTCCCGCCTACAATCTAGAATCTGATTGGTGCAATGGAGACAGTTAGCCAATCGAAATAGAGGACCTCCTACCCAGTCTGACGTTACTTGTAGCTAGTTTGGTTGCACTGCGTTCTCATTGATCACGTTTGTGCTTTCGCCAGCAGATGGCAATATGAATTAACAATTACCAAGATACTAAAATCCATTGTGGTAGATTCAGACTTGTCCCCATGTTTACTGTTTAATAAATCACATGTAGGCAAATCCAGACCTTGTGGAAATGTGGCCCTTTGTTTGGGCTGTTTATGCAATTAGTAGGTTACTGGAGGCATCACAATTCCATCTGCAAATAAATTATTTTACAGCCCATTTCCCTTGAAATGGCACACCTATAAAGGAATGTGTGCCTCTTAAACTATTTATTGTGCCTGTCACCTAAATTAGTCTGTATACTCTGAAACCACCCCAAGTAATTGTATGGACAAAGTAGTATCCATTTTTACAAGAGATTTGGACAAAAATACAACATATCAGACAAATGCATGTGATAATTCTGCTTCTATTTCCTCTTGTACATTGAGTCTTGTTTGACAAGATGTATGAGAGCTGCAGTTCTGGACTGAAATTGTGGACAGCCTGTACTTAGCGTCAGTATTCAGTGTCTATAAATTCAACTCTTTCCCAGTAACAATGGCTTTATTCTATTCAAATGTCCCAGTAAGTAATGGCGATATGACAGTGAGACAACATGCACAATACCAGGACCCTAAAACCAAAGCAGCTAAATGAAATAGGAATTTGAAACTGTTCCTGTTTTTAAAGTTAAGTTAGTTAAATTCAATAAACAGGTATGCTGATAAGGTTTAATGATTTTATACGTAAAAATATTTACTGGCTGTTGAAGCAAAAAATGACCACCACCCATTGTTCACTCACGTTAGAAAAGCATTCATCTCATGAATGCAGAACTCCAATAACAATTCATTTCAGTCTAAATTTTGCATTAACAAAGTAATTAAAAATACCAGAACCTCCTCCTTACCTTTTGCTCCTGTGAACATGCGTATGTGCGCATGCTTCAGTATATTTGTGTCTGCGTGTCAAAATGAGGGGAGGCAGAACTTTCCTTTTTGCTGCTCCATGTCTCTACTGCCCCACAGTCACATAAATCACTGGTTGTAGCAGGACAGATTGTTCATGAATTTTGAATTGATCCTTTTGGCTTTTATGAATTAGAAATGGTCCTTGCCACAAGTCGTGCAAGCGAGTGCCATGGTGGATAGCTTGGAGGGATTGCCATGCAAAGTGGCATACAGGGTACAGCCATGTAAGGGCAGGGTAGATAAACATATGCTGTGTTTGATCAGACCCAAAACATATTTTAGCATAACGGATGTGGCGTCCATTATGTCTCACTGAATCGTAGCCATAACTGTAGGGTAAGTACGTTGTACAGTATGTGCCTGGCAGGAAACGCATAGATGGGATAAGCAGAATGGATAGGTCTGAGGAATTATAATAATCAATGCACAACAAAGGAGGAGACATACTGTCTGATTCCTGAGATATAATGTATCAGCCAAAGTGCACCTCCTTTGTCGGAGGAATACACAAGTCTGCAATTGTTCAGCAATTACTTATTTATCTTAATACGTCTGCCATAGGCCTTTGTGTCATGTTGTTGTTCAAGAACAGATGAACTGAAATAAACACTCTCAGAGAGTCTGAACATTTCCTAAGTGGAGTAGGATGGAGTCAAAGAAGCTCATACAACATGAACAGCAGTTATTTAAAAACAAGCCTCTTTAAAGGATATTGTGTGTATCCAAAGCCTGATATAGCTTATTCCTCTGTGCCATGGACCTCCATTGTTGTCCAACAATTATTAAAAATACATCAATGAGCCACATGTTCCCACATAACCATGAATGTAAGGCAATCTATCTTATTTGGACCCAATTCCACATACACTGTCCTGCTGCTGTAAAAACCCACCAGGACAAACCTGGGTCCTAAAAAAATAGTCCCCAAATAATATAAATGTTTTACTCCTATTTGACTAACTTCAGCTGAAATTATTTAGTTTTTTTTTTAAGTAAAAGTATATTTTTGTGACGTCATTTGTTGACAATAATGAACATTTAGAATATTGCCAGCCTTATCCTTGAAGTAGAGTACATGTCATAACAAAAGTACTTTACTCAGTCACTGTGTGTAGTCTGGCTCAACGGCTGCACATAGCTGGGATAAATCCTGACACAACGGATGTCCATCCCCTTCTGCTATTTCCGCCGTCAGGGCTTAACGCTGCTCAGGAAGGTTGTCATTGGCTTAAAGAATTACAAACAAGCCAGAGTTTTTCCCCTTATCCCAGTAGAGATAAGTGCCGTAGCCAGACCATACTCCACCACTGGCACGGTGCTGTGGAGATCTGGCAATGCGAGACTACACTGGGTGACACTCAGGCTGGATTGCTTGGAGGCCCCAGGGCAAAAAGGAGCTGCTGGGCCTTTACCAACCCACCTAGTTCAGTTCAGTTCAGTTCAGTTCAGTTCAGTTTAGTTTAGTTAAGTGTAGTTGTTTAGTTTAGTAGCACAAAGGAAGTGATAAAAAAGTACTGTATATAACAACAAACATCACATAGGTTGTGCAGTAGAGGTAAAGGGCTTTAGTAAAACATCCCCTAGGATTCACAATGTATCCTGATACTATGGATATTTGTTACCTTAATATAATGATATAAGAAAAGAAGATACAAGAAAGGAAGTCAATGTGTACAGTTTTTTTTTATGTTGATATATATATTATATATATTGTAAATAGATTTACCTTACCAGTCAGCATACTCCCATTTTTGCCACAATCTGATAGACGGGGTATGGCAATATAAACACACTGGTGTTTCTATGAAGGTCTTAAAAATAGATTTTCACAAATGGACCTTCTTTAAGACAGGACCTCCAGAGCAGATCCTTATTAGGTCAGTTAATATTGTGCTATAATGTTTACAAAGTTTCCTGGAAAATCGCACAAACCACACACAATAAACCTGGAGCTTTTAGCTTTCAGTTGGGATCAGTTGTCCACTCTGCTTGGTTGATACTCCAGCCTTGGTGACACTAAATTCACTCGCTGTAGGTAATGGATTGAAAATGTGTCAAGAAACTCTGAGAACTGATTATGTGACAGCAAGACATACTGCACATCCAAATGATCTGTGGTTCACTGAACTCCTATCCACCATTATCTTTGTGTGGACTGCTTAATATTTGATTTTATAGGGAATTGAGCAATTTAAAGACTTGGGTATCCACAAATCAAAATCTTAAAAAGCGTGAAGATTGTAAAATAGTTTTTATTATTTCATTTTTGATGAACATGTTTTTATGAATGAAATGAATGTTTCAATGAACTGGATTAGCAATTAAAATGGATTCTGTAAGTATTGATGGTGATCCTTTATTGATGTAGCGTTTTAATGATTTTCTGTGAATTAAATAATAAATTGGATTTCTCATGTAATTCTTTAATTTGAAACAGGAAATATGTATGTTAAAAGTTTAGTCAAAAAACATATATTTAAAGTCTAGTTTAAAAAAGAGAGAAAAGAAAAGCATGTTGCTTTCTCACAATGACGTCCCTCACAACCAAAGTAACGGACACGATTCACTGTCATCATACTCAAGTATCTAGTTGAGAATGAGTAGTAATCAAAAGCTTAAGTTAAAATCATGTTTTCTTTTATTTCCTAACAGAGAAAAAGGTCTTGCAAAGCAGCCTTCCATTGTTATTGTCTGGAACATTGATTTGTCTTGAACATATTTTCTGTATCAACAACCAAATCTGAATGAGCTCTGCATGGAGAGGCACTTTGGACCTTTGAGATCCTTTATTATTTGTTTTTGAGCTTCATTCAATTCACCCCTGGCAAGAAACAAAGTTCCCAGCAAATTCCACAGAGCTAAAACTCTGTTTCCCTCTCCCTCAGTTTCTCTCACACTCTCTGATTTCTCCCTCTCACTTCCCAGAAAAGCATGAATATGTTTCAGTATGTATCATCCTACTTGTATTTCTTTTCTATTCTCTGATACATTGAACCGTGACATGCTCTGCCTGAGCAGCCAAAGTTTTCAGCAGTTCTGTATTTTTTCAGGGTTACTCCAACCTGATTGTGGCATGATTTGATATGAGGAATATGGACCATAAAGTTTATGACCTGGCTGAGCGCTATCGCCGTCCCGCTGAAACAAATAACAGGCCAACGTCCGATAAAGCCACGGTTGCTCCAATGTTCTGTTGGTCTTGGGTGTTTTTCAATTTTGTGTATGGGATTACGTGGCTCTGGTCATTGTCTCTTTTTGAGAGGTTTGAGAGCGTAATCCCGAGTTAATTACCTTTGTGAGAAGTTCTCAGACTCAGTCTTGATGCAACTACTGATTTATTTAATGGATTTAGACAAAAAAAGCTTATTGCAATAAATAAACCGTAGTTGAAGTGTGTTTAGTTGAAAAGAAATCGTATTATTTATGACCATTATGACATTGTTTATAAGCAAAATGTATACAATCCTTCTGCCACATCGACGCTTATATATGATTAAAACACAGCTGAGTAACGGTCAAACTTTGCTTTCCTCGATCCTCTTTTTGGCAACACAGATGAGAAGTGAGCTTTATGTATCAGATTCCCACCATCCAAGCTGTTCACATCCTCTCCGCTGACATTAGCAACCCTAAGGGCTCAGTTGCCAAGCAGGTCACAGTGTGCTTCAAATCACTGCCAGACGCCTCTTTCTCACAGACGTAGATTAAAAACAGAAGGGGCCCCCTCGACTTTGCGGAGAAACCAATATTAGTATGATGGTGAAATAAACCTCATGGTTCCTTATATGCAGCAGAGATGGAAATTGATTTATTGTTATAAGCAGCAGCATCTATGACAACAAACATATATGAATTCCATTTTCTAAAGATTATTATGAATGGCGCCGATGGATAGTGGTAAAATAAAAACAGTACAGATATCGCCTGTTCTTCTGTACGCAAGTGTGCAAAACACTCCAACTAGAGAAGTGCAGGTAATTATACACACAGCACAAACACACACACACACACACACACACACACACACACACACACACACACACAGGTTTACATGTATTCACATATCAAATAGTATAAGGCAGTATAGTTTTTGGTAGCTGAATATGATTTCAACACAAAAAGAATGGTTTGAATAGTATTGGGAAATGTCCTTATTGGCAAGAGTTAGATGAGAAGGTCGATACCACTCTATGTCTGTTAAATTATGCAGCTACTGCCCGCAGCCGGTTAGCTTAGCTTAGCATGAAGACTGGAAAGACAAGGAAACGGCTCGCTTGGCTCCGTCAAAAGGTAACTAAATTCACCTGCTAGCAGCTCACTAAACACGTAACATCTCTTGTGGTTTCTGCCGGTTAGCTGCAGCAAGCAGCCGGTTAGCTGATGACTATAATTTGCACAGCCTGTTAGCTGCTGGCTGTAGCTAACCCGCAAAAAACACAAATTCATCATAATTATTAAACCAACTAGATATAACTAGTTAATTAGTGAGCTTTAGAGGAGCTGACAGGTGGATTTTGCCACCCTCAAGGCAGAGCCAGGCCAGCTGTTTCAACCGTTTCCAGTGTTTATGCTAAACTAATCTAACCATCTCTGTCTTTTTGTAATTGTACAGACATGTTAGAACTATCAGTCTTCTTATCTAACTCTTGGCAAGAAAGCCAATAAGGGTATATTCCAAAATGTCAAACTATTCCTTTAATATTTGGAGCGTTTAACACCATCATTAAAAACTCATTTGCCTATGTCATTACGCAGGTAATGTTATCTGAATAAAATACATATTATTACTGCAATATAACACTTTATAAAAGTGGACACTATACATATATATTTAGTCCATTGGTTATACAAGCATAAAAGTCACAATTATTGTTGATTATATCTGTTAAAATTCACAGTGTTTACAAAAGAGCTCATTCCTATCCATTTCTGTTGATCTGTCATAATGCATTACCTCATAATATATATGACGTTTGCTTGACATGAGATATGAAAATTGATTTTGTGCCAGTGTAATTTGTCTTGATTCTGTTCTGAAATCTTTCATTTTTGGATTACTAACCAAAAGTTTGGAAGTCTGTGGATCAGGATTACATGAAACATAATTGTTTTTTCAAATGAAGGGATGTATCTTTGTGTTCAGAGACATTTTCCCTCTTTACCTGATGAATCAGAATTTTTTTTTTTGTTAAGCAGTAGGAAGCAAATTAACTTCAAAAAGTCCTAATTATACCACAAAGTAGCTCAATGAATAATGAGAGTGAGTAAAATACACTGCAACCACGTGCATGTTTTATGGAAAATGAATTTGTTCGAATTGAAAGTTGTTCGAATCGGTAACATACTTTCCTGTTTTCCACCGTCAATGAGTAGCGAACTCCTGGGGACAGCACATACTCTTCTCCTATCATTCCCTCTGACAGCAAGCAGTCTGCTTTTTCCTTCCTGTAGCTTTGTGCATCCTTCCCAGTAGTGCTGCCCTTTACAGGAATAGCACGCTCTGCTACTGATTGAGAGTCATTTATAGTCATCCTTCAGCTGCATCCTGTTAAAGAGTCCTCCTCCTCATCCCGCTCTCCCCCTTCTTCTCTCACGCTACAGCGTCACTTTTGTGGGTGTGGGAATACAAAAAAAAGTTTGTCTTAGGAAGTTTAGCCTGCTGAGAGACTCGGGCAACTTCAAAGCATTGTGCGCCACATCCATAGTTTGTTCCTTTTATGTCCAGTTCCTAATCCATCCCTGCCAGGATCATTTGTTGCTTCAGTGGTTCTAAGGATGTGCATTTATTGTCTGAAAAAGTTGTTGATGTACATATTTTGTTGGGGTGTGCATTTGTTGTATTTTAAAAGCTGCTGGGTAATTGGAAGAGCTTGAAAATATTCCTCAGGTGAAAGATCAGTCGCTGTATTTCCTGATGCTGCGATCAGTGTGGAGATTGTTGGGCTCGGGGCTCTTACACTGGATACTGGTGCCGTTCATGGGTCCTATGCTGCTCAGCTGGTTTTCAGAGTAACACCAGCAGCACAAACACGACTTGAGGAACATGAGAAGAGAGAGAAAACATTTTAGAGGAATAGTTCAACATATGAAATACATGTATTAGCATTCTTGTCGGGGGCTAGATGAGAAGATTGATACCACTTTCATATTTTTCCTTGAAATATGAAGCTGGAACCAGGAGACGGTAAGCTTAGCTCAGCATATAGACTGATATCAAGGGAAAACAGCTAGTTTAGCTATGTCCAAAAGTAAGAAAATCCATCTGCCAGCATCTCTAAATCTTTTGTTTAATCCATACAACAGCAGAAGTGGAAGTTTTTATATTTTTTAAATATTTTTTGATTGAGAGCAGTGACTTCCAGGCTAGCTGTGTCACTCTATTTCCAATCGTTATGCTAAGCTAAGCCAACCATCGGAGGCTGCTTCATATTTACCATACAGACATGACAGTTATTCTCTAGATCTAGATCCTCTCATCTAACCCTCAGCAAGAAACCAAAGAAGTGCATTTCACAAAACTTCTAACTGTTCCTTTAACATAGCATTTTTTACCAAGAGGATTTTCCATACTTAGGAGCAGGTATTCTCTCGTTTGCTCCCCCCCCCTCCCTCCCAAAAATCCTTTAACGTGCAATCTTGAGACATGGTTTATCTCCTGCACAGGTCTGTTTGACGAAAATTTGCAGTATGTGACCTCAGCCCTACAAAGTGAATACATACATCTTTGGGCTGCTTTTACATGTTGCTCATGGAATGTCATCACAATCACAGCCTCTGTGTCATGGACAAAAGGCCTGAGTTCACTGCTTTATTGGCCAGACAAGTGTGTGTGTGTGTGTGTGTGTGTGTGTGTGTGTGTGTGTGTGTGTGTGTGTGTGTGTGTGTGTGTGTGTGTGTGTGTGTGTGTGTGTGTGTGTGTGTGTGTGTGTGTGTGTACCTTGAAGCAGTTTTTAAACTTCTTGCTGACAAAGTAGAGGATAATGGGGTTTATGCAGGAGTTGACTGTTGCAAGGTTGAGACCAAAGTAATCCATGACCAACAGGAAACTGAAAATAGAAAAAGCTGATTATAATAAAATAAAATTATGTTTAATGGTAAACATGTCTGGCAGAATCAGCCGTGTTTCTGTTTTTTATTTTTTATTTTTGATAATAAGAAATATAAACTTGTTTTCATTTTTACCAGGATCCTGAACTAGCATTAAAACTAAATCAAATCAAAATCACAGAACAACAGTGCCATGCCATGTACAATTACATACACTATTTCCTATAGACCTGTAACTTTTGCGTCAGAGGGTTTGTTCTACCAGTAACTCACTTGAGCAGCTCACAGCGCATCTTATCATCCTGGTAGTAAACCATCTTCTTCAGGATCCTGCTGAGGTGCAGTGGGAACCAGCACAGGGCAAAGATAAGGACGAGGCAGAAGACTGCTTTGGCCACCTCCCGTCTCTGCAGAGAGAAACAACAGATTTTGTTCCACCATTAGAGAGGAGATTATATAGTTTGTGTATGGAAGGCTAGAGGTTAAAACCATGGAATAAACACTGCTGATTGAGCCAATGTGGAGTAATTTTACTCCCTCAAAAAGTTGTATTAGATATCGTCACATTACAAATGTTTTTTTGCTTTTAGTGAAATAAACACCCGAGTGTATGTAGGTTTATTAGAGTTAACCGCTTGTTTTTATCATTTAGAAGTATTGTCCAACCTGTTTGAGGTGTTCACTGAGGGCTATCCGAAGGCTGCCATTCCTGTGGTTGAGCATCTCGCAGGTCATCAGAGTGTAGAACACAGCGGTGCAGGCCAGTGGTACACAAAAGTAGAAGCCAAACATCCACCAGTCCTTTGCATCCTTATAGAACTACAGGGAAACAAGGATATGTGAACCAGTAAGTTACATTTTTTTTAGATTTATTTTTTCCCCCACAGCTCAGACATGAAAACCACCAGCAGACTACCCCTGTACTCCAGTACCATTGCCAACACATCCTCATAGATTAACGACATTACACAGTAGGTAGGCATCCAAAGACTCCCAAAACAACACATATAACTGTTCCATTTACTGCTGCAGGGTGGTGGTTTAATCATGTGACCTCAGTCCTGTGACCCTTCTATTTAACGTAATTGGCGCAGTTTTGAACACATAGTAAAAGTTGTGAAAAAGAACTATTTAAGTTTAGGCAACAAAAATACTGGCTGAGTTCCGAAAACTATTATTTTTCTTTTTACTTATGACTTACAAAGTATGCACTGTTGCATGCAGCGTGCATACAAATGGGAGATACTACTTCATAACATTGCTTGAAAAGCATGCTGGCTTGCATACTGCAAAATCCAACCAGATGCACTAGAACATCCCGATATTTTTGGCATACTGCATTTGACATTCCATGTACTGGGACATACTAAATCTTTTTCTGGCATAGTTAATAGTATGTTAGTATGGGAATTGGATCGTGGGGCTTTAGTTATAGTTAGTAAAACGTCAGGGATTGGCTTAAAGTGAGTCACGTAAAACTACTAAAATGAGGACGTAACATGATGTCACAGAGGTTATTGGTATATAAGGTTCGTAAAACTTTGGTTAATTTGCAAATTACAGTTAACATTTAGTTTCACATTGGACACAAACCACGGCCTCCTGTGTTTGTTTGATCCTCCCCCCCTCCCCCAAAACCCACCTCCTTATGCAATATTTTGCCCTCTTATACTTTGTTACCTAACTTCCTCTTTTGCTCTAGTGATAATTACTACAGCCACGAGAGTTCACTGCCTAACAAGAAACAAAATTGTCGGTCGTTATTAGCTGCTTGCGCAATCGACCCATATGGCCGTTTTCTGGATGAGGACAGGCTGCGGAGAGAGATTACTCCAATTTTGTGCATATGGAATAGATACACACATGTGGCTCAGCTTGTGGCCCCAGATTTCAGGTCTCAGTAATTGCACTTGGCCTGTAATCAATTATGTGCTGCAAGGATGTGAAAAGGGCCACAGGCACATGGAGGCAGTAAGTAGACCAGGTTTATTTCTTAAATTTCTTATTTCTTAAAGTGATACTCCACTCAAAATCTTTTTAGCATCAAATACTTAAATGCTGGCATGATAGGTGAATTTGGGAGGAATACTCCTTAAGTATCTGTAGGTTGGTATATTAATTGTCTTGTATTTTTAATTATTTATTGCTGGAGCAGGACATTTATTTTATTGTTGTATTTGGCTCTAAAAATACATGCCTCTATAACCAAAATAGCACATTAAAAATTAAATAAAAAAACGCTCATTGACTCCAAAACAAACAACACACGCTTTTAAGACAACGGAAACATTAGGCCGACCTCGCGCTTTCACTTTAAGTAATGCAGGTGCGTTTCCTATTTCGTTACTCCACTATTGTTTTGCCTCGTTATTGCAAATTCAACTATCCCTCCTCTATGAGTACTTTGACACAATGTACTACACAGCTCATCGTGGCCTTGATACAAGCAAAACATTGGGAAACAAAAGCACTAAACAGCGATTTCCTTATCCAAAAACGATAAGAAAAGGATGATAGCGTACCACCATGAAGTCACTCTTGGGGTTAAGCATGCAGGTGCGTATGGATTTGTTCCTGTAGTCGAAGCTGACCATGTCGAACCCGATAGCCTCGGGTACTGCCAGGACGAGTGACAGCAACCAAATAGACACAATCTCCACGACTGTAAACAGAGGGATGCCCACTCCCTGAACTCTGCTCCAGGAGGCCACAGCTCTGTACCTGTGGAGGGCAGACACAGCGATACAGTAAGGTCCAGGCATAGCAGATGGTAGATTCAAGTAATAAGATTAGGGGACAGTGAGTTACTAAAGCAGGAATGTTTATGATGTAGCACTCCTGGAATACAAATGTAACACAATTACCATGTTATTACTATTTTCTTAATTGAAACAGGGCTGCAGTTCGGCTGCTTTCAGTCAGTGCTCCATCGTTAAATAGAAATCAGTGAATTCATCATTTTCTTTGTCTCTCCTGACTGACAAAGCAAACAACATTTTCTTTATGTATGGCAGCACACCAAGCACAACAAACTGCTCAGTCAGCAAAGGATATCCAAATGTTACGAATGAATGAGGAGAGACGATCAATTGTTTATTTTAAATATCCAATATTTATACTTTTGTGAAGCCTCCAAACAGACTGGTCCATGTTGGCAGAGAGGTCTGTCTGTTGGCTTGTGTTTCCCATGCACTGAATACTTGTTTGCTTGTTTGTTTCATTAATGGAAACCACTTGTCGAAATGTTTTAGTAAAATCCTGCATCAAGATTTTATGGCAAAAACAATATATTTTTCATGACACATTTGAATTTCTCTGTTGAACAACATGGCGGCATTTATATTTCACTAAGTGGTAATGTATCCACCTTTTTTCTCTTCCTCCAACATTGAAAAGATACAAAAGAGACACACAGAAAAAAATGCTACACGTTTCCTGGAAACAAATGGTGAGCATCTGCTCTTGAACACAACTGTACAGCACTGCAGTGTTTTTCTCATAATAGAGGTCATTAAATATGTCTGCCTGGTCGAACCTTGGAGCCTATTCAGAGCATGCAGGCAAGCCTCTTATCTCTAAAGTTGTGTCTAAAGTGAGATCACACTGAACTTCAGAACTTAACGATAATCATTTATTCATTAGGGATTTTCTATTAAGGTACTGTTAAAAAAAAAAAAAGTTGTCAGTATAGATAATGACGTTATCTATACAGTGCAAATACTGGAGCCTATCATACACTTAATGTTGCATATAAAATGAGTGATTCCATTAAAGAAGTAAAGAGCATCTTATAAAACAGCTCATCACACAAGTTTTGAACACAGAGGCAACAAATTGAAAGAAAAATTCCTTCCCAGTGAGAATGCTCAGTCAGTATTGACCTTTCCCGAAAATGATCATCATCTCAGCGAACCAAATCTCCATGTCATTAAACTGGAATCAAATCCCAAAAAATCTTTGCATCTCTATTATAATGACACAATTATATTAGAAGCAAACATTAATGACAAATCTAAATCAATGCGCCCCCCCCCCCCAACATTTGATTGCTTCCTTAATAAAAATAAATAAATCTGGAAAAAAAATCTTCATGTTTCAGTATGTGCACAAACATGGTGCAAGTTACTTCACTTCATATGTCTCTAAGGAATGATAAATACACAAACATAAACACAAATACAACCTTCTTTATAAGACTGAGAAACAGTTATAATGTCCAATAAGTTTTGGAGAATGAATTTATTCCACTTTAACAATTCATATGCACAAAACCTATTATAATAAGTGTATTTTGGTCACGTTTGTAGCACTCACACAGAGCAGGAATTTTGCATTAACTTTTCAGCTGGCCCACCAAAACGGACCCTCAAAGCTGTTGATGTGACAGTGTGGCGTGTGAAAGCACTGACCTGTCCACACTGAGGGCACACAGGTTAAGGACGGTGATACCCACAGAGGCTTTCTGCAGGAAGGGCACCAGTTTACACAGAAACAGGGCAAAATCAGTTTCCTCAAGAGGCCAGCGTCCTGCCAGGAGCTGGTGGAAAAAGCACATAAAATAACTGTCACACAAACACTTCTCTAATAGGAATTAACTCACATTTGGAACATTTATTGTTCAACATTCACACTAGTACCTGCAACCAATGATTATTTTCGTTGTTGATTAATCTGTTGATTATTTTCTTGCTTAATCGATTAGTTGTTTGGTCTATAAAGATTTGGTCTCAGAAAATGGTTGACAAAGGTTGATCAGTGTTTGCCAAAGCCCAAGATGACGTCCTCAAATGTCTTGTTTTGTCCTCAACTCAAAGATATTCGGTTTACTGTCATAGAGGAGTGAAGAAACTAAAAAATATTCATATTTTAAAAGCTGGAATCAGAATTTTGACTTTTTTTTTCTTTCTTAAAAAATGACTCAAACCGATTAATTGATCAAAATAGTTGGCGATTAATTTAATGGTTGACAACTAATCAATTAATGGATTCATCTTTGTAGCTCTAATTCACACTTATGTAATTTGTCAATAAATCACTGATTGGCTTAGCTTTTGTGTCATTATCAAGTAAATTATTTCAATAATATAATCTGTTTTTACAAGTCTTTTGACAGCTGACTTTTATTAATCTTACTTTTGTTACTGGATTCATGCGTACCGTCGTTAATATCTATTTAAGGCAATTTTACTGTAGTTGGAGGCACATCAGAGAACTCTCAACGTCATCTTAACGTCAGAGTGAGTTTAATCTGACACGGACCATATGGAGTTCATCTGCTGATAAAACTTTGCACAATTTTTGCAATACATTCACGTCTCCTGCAAACATACGGCCTCTCCAAACAAACTCTACGACCACATTTTCACAATAATTCCCTGCGTTGTCACCAGTATCTCAGAGCCACTTTGACAACCTCTTATAATATTACTCCCTTTGACCAGGCCACTTTCTTTTTCATCAAAGTGGTACTTTTCCTTCAGCATGTTACAACCTGCCTTAAACCGTTTCCCAAAGCTGAGCCAAAGGAAGAACTTCATGGTGCTTCCTGGCCATCTATTGTTTACTTCTGTCGTCTAAGTTTCCCAGATTTCAGTGTGTAAGTAGCTGATTATTTTTGGAAACACTGTCACAGCCTTGAGGAAGTGAACAAGTTGAAGGTTTAAAAATTGTAGACGTGGCTCTTTCTTTGTTTGTGAATAAACTGTTCCCCCCCAAGAAGAGTTTCTTTTTTTTTTCTTGCACGTGTTGCTCGGACTACAGAGTTGCTGTGCCCTACAACTTCCAAGTTAATTCTAACCAGGTGGCTTTTTAATTTTTTGTACATTTTTTTTAATGTTTTCTTGTAAAATGGCTTACCATAATGCATTGGAAAGATCAGGTTGACTGATGACTCCATTTTGCCATTATTCTTGATTATTATACAAAGCATGACACTATTTGTTGGTTTAAATCAGCCCAAGACAGGAGCCCCAGGCATAATTTATCATCATTAGGTGCTTCATATTTTAAAGGCACAATCCGTAGTCCAAAAGAAAAACAAGAAATGTAAGTCACCGTAAATCAAAACACAAAATTGAAACCGCTCTCAGACTGATTGACAGGTCTTTTGAATACATGAATCATTAGAAAACTACTAACTGTAATGTTTGTAATGTTTTCTGATGCTGTAAAAGGTTTGTTTACATTAGTAATGCTCATAAATACAGGAAAAATTTAAAAGGACTTTTAATTATAACCAGCTGAGAAAAATAGACATTTATTAACAATACAGCATTTGAACCTTACTTTCATTTGGATACAACATTATAGATGGGGCTTTAATGAAGAATTCAGTTCAAAACTTCACAAGTGATTTTTCACTTGAGTAACATTGGGTCCTTTTTTTGTTTTGTTTTTAAATAAAACCTCTGGATAAGGGTCAGTGACTAATATCCCGGGTCAATACAAGGCCACTGGCATGTGTGCCTCCAGCCTGATTCCCATGTTTATTTAAGCCAGGCATATCCCTGCACCTCTCATCACCAATCGGCCCACACGAGGGAGATAACGGCATACGACTGATTACACTTTCCTATCTTTCGCTTACAACCCTTCCTACTCCCCCCCCCCTTTCCCGTAATATTCCACTTTATCTCTGCGTATCACCTCCATTGTTGCTGCATTTCATCATATCGACACAGAGACCTGTCACTCAGCAGCTTGGCTTTCAAAATAAGGTCAAGACTTTGATTAAACATGCACCAACAGAGTGAAAACCGTACCTTGTATACATTGATGGGTATATCAATGATTATGTAGATAAGGTCCCCCAGTGCCAGACTGGCAATGAGGGCATTTGGCCCGTTCCTCATGCACTTGTGCTGGTATATAATCCTCAGCAGGGTGGCGTTGCCGACCAGGCCAACGACAAACACTATGATGGAAATGATGGTGTTGATGTACTTAAAATAGCTATTAATAGAGGTATTTACAGAGCACATTGGAGGTGGTACCGGCCTCTTCATGACAGTTTCATTTCCAGATCCCACAGCTTGTGCCTCAGCCCCTGGGACCCCCAGGTGGATGCCAGGCCCTGTGCTGGGAATGACAGTGCTGTAGAACCCCGGATACTGGAGGGTGGAGTGGACCTCCTCTGCTTCAGCTCTGTTTATCTGGCACATTCCTCTGGCTGCCATACAGGCCATTAGCACCAACATATGCACAGCTGGGGTGCCCATTATGGAACACATTCGGCGCTTTGATTTCACTGATTGAAAGACTGTCCCAATATATCACTGCTGAGAAAAGAAAACAAATAACAAGAAGAAAAATGTGGTTATTTTTCAGACAACACTCTACCCAACACTGGTTGTTTTTGCATTTTGCCTCCACTTAAAATGGAACCAACGTGGAATAATACACGTCAGTTACAAGAGTTAAACAGCATTACTGTCCTTTCAAAAGCTGTGAGGAAGTTTACAACTTCTTCAAGACTTCAAAAAGGATTTGCCAAGGAGGCACAGATGGGCTAGTTAGAGCCAGACAGGCATCAGCAGAGCGCATTGGGCATCTTGTTTGCTCTCAGTCGTCCCTGGAAGAGGGAGCTGTCGGTTATGGCTTTGTGTCAATAATGTTTCAACCACACAGTGAAGCTTCTGATGCTGTTTTCACAATGAGCCCCTTGCGTGAGTTTGAGACTGAATGATTTCCTCAGTTTTGCATTCTCCCTCTGCTTCTAATTTAGAAGGCTTAAACATGTGGTTACAAAACAAAGAGCTCTTTTTTTTTAATTTTTTTTTTTACATGAAAGAAGTGCTACACGGGTGATTTCTGGTCAACATTCAATGCAAGCAAAAAAAGTAAAAATACAAATCAGGTGAAGATCCAAATCTGCAAAATAACAAAATACGTACTCTTAGTTATACTTTGGATTTGCCTGTGAACCTTTTGGGTCTTTACTTAGTTTGCTGTTATGGATATGTAGATACCATCACCTTTACTGCCCTCACACGGGAAAATCAACAAACCTTCTGGACAAAATCAATTCATTCCACAAAACTCCTGGTAAAGAGCAGATAAAGTTTCAAACTGTCAGATTGATAGTGAAGCCCTTTTCATCATGTCACACAGCACCGGCAACTCTTATAGCCCAGAGTTCTTCCTGTTCAAAGTCCCAGCTGTCACCAAGTACACAAAGAACTATTTAGCAGCCAGCCCTTCAAGTAGCATCACAGTTTTGCATCAACATGACACTGCTGGGATCTGTGACAGCACGCAAACTGATCTATCCATAAATTATTAATAAATTTGGTTTTCACCTACCGCTTCTAAAATGTCTGCCTGGCCCCCTTGGAAACCGTCAGGCAAACTTTCGGCTGAAGCCCCCAGACGTCTGTATCACATCACATGAGTAATTAACGCACTATCAAAGCCGCAGCGTATCCCACTTGGTTTGAGCAATGCACCCGTCTGCTCTGAGGTGCCTTCGCATTATGGCTCAGAGTTTCCTGTGGAGAGTTTGCAGAATGTCTGAGTGTGTGTGTGTGTGTGTGTGTGTGTGTGTGCGAGAGTGTGTCTCTGCAAGTGTGTCTGTGTGTCAGAGTACCAGTGAGACACTTTGACTGGGTGGGATAGTAAATCTCCACCTCCCTTTGGTAACAGACTGGGCCCCCTTTGGAAACATCAGCCCCCCCCCACCGCTTTTTCCCCTCTCTCTCAGAGGCACCGCCTGCTGACAGTCATCTCCAAGGCAAAGCACACACACAGGGGCAAGGGCATCTGGGAGCCCAACGCCCCTCCAATCTGCCCCTTTCCTTAAATCCCTCCTACCTTCTCTTTCAATCCCTCTCTGACTTAGATTATGTCTTGTATACGTTACATGCAACTGTTTCCTCACACGAGAGGCAGCAGAGATTAGATGGGAGGGAGGGAGGAAGGCACAGGGAAGTCAGTGTCCATATTGTGATGTTATGTTTCCCTCATTTGAGAGGGGGGAAACCAAGACGGGAAATGGGAGCGAACCATCAGCCTGCCTTTTACTTTTACAGACTAACCGCTATGTGGGTGGCCCGACCAAATCACACTTTTATACTCCTGCTACACCTAAACTTCAGATGCAGTGTTGCAATAAAGCTTTATATTAGCTGTGAAATGTGAATAATCACTGTGTGGTATGGGGGAAAAGTCTTAATGAGCATTCCCTACAATAACCAAACAGCTGACAAAAAAAAGAAAAACCAAAGAAATCCAATAAATTGGTTTTCCTTGCATGCAAAGAACAAAACAAACAACACAGACAGTACTGTGCGAGATGACTACATGCCTGAAAGAGAATAGACCGTTTAATGTCAAGAGAGAAGAGTGCTCTTACATCATTGTCCATTATGGATTCCAATATGGACCATTTATCATGATGCGTGCTGAGAGCAGGAAGAGGGCTATCAAAGACACCACAATCTGTCTCTCCCGCTGCCAAAGAGCTGACAAAGAGGAAAACCACTCAATTAAAAAAATCATATGCTGCTCTTGCCTGGCAGAATTCAGTACATATTTGTTAAAGATGGCCAATTCCCCACTGAATACGTTAAACAAACAAATATATCAATACCTGTAAATACTTGATGTGGTTCATTGAAAATAAGCAGGTTATTTTATTTTTACTTTGAGTTACAGTTGATTAAAAAAATATATAATAATAACAAGCCAGGTGCCTGGGTAGCTCACCTGGTAGAGCAGGCATTCATATACAGAAGTTTACTCCTCAGAGCAGCAGCCGCAGGTTCAACTCCGCCCTGTGACCCTTTGCTGCATGTCATTCCCCCTCTCTCTCCCCTTTCATGTCTTCAGATGTCCTATATAAATAATATATTATATAATTTTTTGGCCTACCAAATGTCCAAAAAATAACAAGTGTACCTGTGTACATTTACAAGAATTTCACACAATTTCAGTTACATTTTTATTAAAAGGGTGTTAATAAAGGGTGATAGTGTGTTATTTCTGAACATTAAGTGTATTTATAAATGCTGGCTATACAAAGTAGATAGTTATGGACAGAAATTTGTAATATCAACCTGTGATATTTTTTTTATTCACGAGAATATAATATTATATAAATGCACCTTCAACTGGAACACTATATGATGAAAGAAAGAGAAACATGGATAGAGTTAATCACTCATACACACACACACACACACAGACACACACACACACACACACACACACACACACACACACGTAGTGCTCACATACACAAACAAACACACTCCCATTGACTGTTTCCCTGAGACCTTCAGTGTCAAAGGTCCTTGACTGGCTAGCTTCTGAGATGGCTCCATTGTGTGTTTTCAATCCTATTTCTTTAACCCCTGACATACAGTATTTGTTTCTTTCAAATTTGCGCTGTTAATTTGAAGTATCATGTTCAACCTTTTCTTACTTCTCTTGCCCACCAAATCATCCAAACTAAACAACAAAACACGCAGTTAGTCAAAATGTATGAACGTATGAGCATTTTCTGATCTGCTGCCCCACTCCAAAATGCAAAAGACCAAAATTGACAGTTTTCTTATCTGCTATATGGTTTGGTTGGGGTTACACACAAAAGCAACTTGGTTAAGGTCAGGGAATGATCATTTGAACAAATCACCAATGCTGTTGTCCTTATCAGGTGAGGACAATCTTTTCCTCTCAGCCATGTTATACAAATACTTTTGATATCATGCAATAATACTCTTTATTGTAATATGGGGCTTGCACATATAGTATAGCTTGAACCATATATCCATCATTAATTATTTTGCCATTATACTTTAAGTTAAGTAAAAAAACATTTTGTTAACTAGAAATAATTACTAGATTCCATATATGTAATGCAATTAATACATACAAAATGTAACAATTATATACCTTTCCCTTAAAACACTGCCATGTCTACATTTTTTTTTTAAACTTTAAATTAAACTTTTATGCTTCCTCCCAGAACATATAGGTTCAGTGTTTATCATTCATTTGCAGTTACTTTTCCTACAGTCAAACGTGACTTAACTGGGTAATGCCAATATTTACAGCCAATTAAAATTAAAGGGATCGTGTTTTCTTTAATTGTAGTCATGAATTTATCATTGCTTCTGAATTAGTTATGGTCAGCAGTGGCAAATATTTAATTTATTGGAACGTGATTTGCTGACGGCATGTGATTTCTTCCCCCCACCACTTTATCCAAAGTCCCTTGATTGTTGGCAGCTTCTATGACACTTTAACTTTTGAGGGGGTAGTAGAGTCTTTGTTAGTAAATCCATTAATATATAAATGATGAAACCTTTACCTGCTCCCAGTTGCTTTGGCTTTCATGTTGTTGTTGTGTTGTTGTTTGGATCGTAATCAGGTATTAATGCCATTCTGTCTGAACTCAAAGATGGCAGGCTGCCTGGTAATTCATATGCTTGTTCTCTGATGGCATCTGTCGAAGTGTGCTCTCTGCATATTGGTACATACCCTATGGGAAATTTCAATCCAGCCCCAGACTGAGTGGGATGTAAGCAATTTCTTAACTGGGACACTTGCGCGAAAACAGAAAGAACAGAGAGAGAGAGAGAGAGAGAGCAAGAGAGAGAGAGAGAAAGAAAGAGAGAAAGAAAGAGAGAGAGTAATAAGTCATAAGTTTGAGGCCAATTCTGTGACAAGCAGTGACAGAGTGAAGAGGGTTCAGTGTACTGCCTGGCTTTATTAATTTGTGACATAACGCTCCACACAAACAAAAAGTTACAGCATGAGAGAAAAAGAAAATGGGAATCTTGATGGAGGAATTTTTATTATACCCTGATTAGTGCCAGCACTTGACTTCATCAACAAAAAAAAAAAAACAATCAATGTAATATTACCAGACTATCTTAATTAGGAGGAGGAGAGCTTTGTCAAAGCAGCGATGATGATATCTGATGAACAGAGCCTGTGGAGAAGGCTGTGCTCTTGAGAGGAATTTGGCTGTTGTAAAGTTCCTGCAACTTTCTTAACTTTGGCCTCGAGCTTTCTGAAGGTGGATGGTTAATGGAAGCTGACAGCCGGTTATCTTTTGTACAACTTTACTATGATAAGTTTGCAGAAACAGCTAATTTGGGGCTCTTGGAGCTTTCAGCTGATTATCTTTGAAATGTGTTTTCCTCGAGACCTAGGTCATAAACATTAAAGCATCCGAATGAATCAAAATTGTCTGTTTTCTCATCTCATTAGAGAAAGGTTTTGCTTTAGTTATGACAAAAGGTAAATGTCTAGCGATGCACAACATGTCATTGCTGTATAAGACTTACATACTTGAGTTCAATCAGATTTTTTTATTTACATCACAGAGATTATCCATAGCACAAACAGGAAGTCACATCAGCACCATAATATTTAACACATGAAGTGAATTTGAATTGCTGCCATTGAGGGTTTTTTGAGTTATTTCACTTGAACCAGAGTAACAGGGGCAGCTGACTTGAAATGCATTTGTACAGTGTATTTTCCACTTAAATCTTTGCTGCTTCATATCTCAGAACTGCATTCAAATCAGACAGCACCTTGCAATTTACAAACTCAACCACTTCCAAGGGATGGCTCGGTCTTACCGGCATCAGCACTCCCAACTGGAATCAGGCAGGCTGTGAGGCTGTGCATAAATGGGGAAGTGTGATTGTCAATTTGAACATCATCGTGTTGAGTACCAGTAACATTGTACAAGATTAATACAAATTGCAGTAACGTGGTCTAATCTGTTAACTTTTTGCAAAATGCAGAGAGTCGAAAAGGACGATTCTGCTCTGTGTGCCGTGCGTAGAGTCGATGTCACAAGCAAGCATTAGCAATATGGTTAAATATAGGAACATTTTTTAGTTTTCTGTAATGTGGCATTGCATGAAATGTGCCAAAGAGAAAGTTAAAAAGTTTAACAATCTCTATGTCTGGAGGTTGCTTACAAATAATGAATTAATTAGTTAATAAAAAATTGAAACATAGGAACTTTGCTATTACACTACTGTTGTTGGAAAACAATGCCATCTAGATTCTCTGGAGTCTCTTTGGGGCTGCGATAACTATTATTCGTAGGAGACAGCATTGTCCAGGAGCAGTGTCCGTAAAGGCTGTGATTTGATGTGGCTAGAGGCTCTTGGATCTTAACTGATCTGAAGTAACGTAATGTTAAGCTGTGATAAAAGTTAATGATAGCTGTAAATTATAGCCAATAGTTATACAGCCCACCCCAACCCACAGTTATTTTTCATTAGCCCAACCTTTTCAGTCCATTATCGCCAGCTCCAACAAGTTAACTGTGTCAAATTTCAAAACGCGACCTTTTGCACTGCCGATTAATGGTCACATTTACTACCCTCAAGTTAGAGGCCAGTTGTATTTTCATACACTGACTAGAGCCCCTTTCCAACATGCACATGCACTGCAACCCTGAAATGATACCCAGAGGGCACTACGTGACTTATCTCAAATCTTGACGAATCACGTAAAGGCAAGCAGTCGTCCCACCCTATCAGAAGTTCGCTTCTCCACGGACGCTAGTTTGAAAAAGCTGTCTGATGCTTGTGGCCTGACCGTAACAGATTTTTCACTGCTGAAAACCTAGAAACTAAAAAGAAATGTGTTAAGTTTGTAAGTCGTTATGTTAGCGTGTGCCAGAGCCAGACACGTCAACAGAGGTCCAAGTCCAACCAGAAACATCAGGTATGATTCATGAGCTTCAAAACTAATGTTAACGTTGATGTGAGCGGAACAGCGTTAATGAGGAGTCTGCAGCTACCAACCTTAACATTACCTTAGTCAATGACACCGACGTCAACAATAACGTGAGTAACAAAACACATGGATGGCCTGACTATTGGTCAAGGGACCAAATTATGTATTTTTGCTCCACAAACAGCTGGCTCGTTTTTAAAGATAACAAACTGGGCTGCAAAACATGTAGCAGCATCTCGTCACTTGTTGGCCAGACAGCGAGGGGACTAAAGCTGTCAAGAGAATGACACACGCACAAACACGCATGCACACACACACACACACACACACACACACACACACACACACACACACACACACACACACACACACACACACACACACACACACACACACACACACACACACACACACACACACACACACACACACACACACACACACACACACACACACACACACACACATGACTTGTTTAAATAAATGCATACATTTATGTTGTTAATAAATAACAATAAATTGTTGTTGTACCAGCAATATCTCCAAGTTTTGTTTTTCACTGTAGAAATCTCAAATGTCATAATGATTTGCCAATGCAAGAGAGTACCAGCACCTTTTTTTCCCCACTTAAAGCACTGGTTTCTATCATGCGGCTGGCGCGAAACCGGAAGAAAACAAACATCTGAGGGCGAAGAGGGGTGATTAACACAAAGAGGCCAACGGAAATGTCTAACTGGAGAGACGACGAGATCCGGGAACGTCTGTGGGTAAAGGCCGATGCCGAAATCATCAGACAGATTTAACAAACTGCAAGAGACTCGGTTGTTTATGACCAAATTAGGAACCAGCTACGCTGCGTCATGTCCTGCCTCCGGCACCCTCTACCCAGACGCCACCCCTTGCCTAAACCCAACTGTGTATTTCCAGTAAAATGCATTGATAGAAAAAAAAAAAAACATAATCCCAGCAGTATTATAGTTCCGACAAATTATTTTTAGCAAATGAAAAAAATAGTTTTAACATTAACCTAATTTGTCGGAGAAACTCTGAGTATATTCAGAACTGTGTAGTGCTCTTGTCAAAGAATTACTGTGACATTTAGGGAAACTTGCTTGGTATATGTATCATGTGTGTGTGTTCAGTGTTTAGCCTTAACACGTTAGTTTAGCACAAACACTGGAAGCAGGGGTAAAGTGATAGCTTTGTCAAAGTTGATTTCAAAACTGTCATGTCACACGTTGTATCTTGTATACCAACAATGTTGAAAAATGAATCATGACATGATTTAATTAGCAGCTACCAGAGCTAGGTCTTTTTTGATTTTGGTTTCCGGTTGCTAGCTGTGTTCTGGTTGCTTCTACTATGCTAAGCTAAATGCAACAAGCATGTTTCCCAAATCAGTGTTCTTTTAATTTAATGTTAATAGGTTAATTATGACATTCAGACAATAGTTTTCTGGTAGCTAACGCACTTAACAGGTATTAACCAAAGCAGAATGATCATAAGTGACCAAATAATTTAATATTGTGGGAAGAAAACAGTTCATTAAAGTGAAACTCCAATAAACAGCAGCTACACAATGGTATCAATTAACAGCCTAACTGTGAGGTGAAAAGCAGTCATACAGGAGGATAAAGCTTGAAAAAACATATCTACCAAGCATCATTCTTAAAAACGATAAACTGCTTTTTATTTTTACATTTGTTGCTATAATATACAGACCCAAGGCTTGTTGTATTCACATGCTATACACAGAGCTTTCAGACGACAGGGTAACTGATAGTGGAGTCTTTGACATGCCACTTCCAGCTGAGACACATTCCTGCTTACAATCTGGCTCTTGTCGGACAGACCCTAAACGCGCTGATAAACGCGAGGGTCTGAGCCCATTGCACTTTGCTTTTCCCTATCAGAAAGCCCATGAGTGCATGCTCAAAATGTCTGGTGCATAATTAGAACTCCATGTCCATCAAACCAGCAAACAGGACTGCTTTGGATGCTTAGATATCTACGAGAGATACGTAGATATCTCTTTGTATATTCTGTATAAACTTCACATCAGTGTGTCTTTACTTCAGGTAGGTTACGTTTGAAAAACATCTGTGGACAATTTGAATGTGGCATGCTACTCGTAATCACAGCTGTGAAAACCAAGTGGCTAAAAACTGAAGATAACAAACCTCCGTCAAGAGAGACTGATGGGGTTTCCTTGTTTAACTTCCAGATGTTGCTCTGCTCGAGCTTGTTACCTGATAAAGATCTGATATCAGACCACAACTTGAATGTATTTCACCTTACACCTGCATCCGTCTGCTTGTTGAGAGCAGTGTTTTTGGGAAAAGGAAAAGGATTTGGACAGAAAAGAAAATGTTGTGGAGCATTGAATTTGAATGTTGGAGGAAATGGCTCTGTTTTTAGCTACAGGTGGCTGAGAGATTTACAAAATGCTTTTTAGAACAACACTACACAAGTTGATATATGTGTAGCATGTGATGGCAGTCTGTCAAGAAGTGCACTCCTCTCTGCCAACCGTCTGCACGCTTTCCTCCCAGTCGGTTCCCAACTGTCCATCATATCCAGTTTCTATTTTAATTGGAGTAACCTCCAGCATTAGCCCCCCTTCTCCCTCCAGAACACTTAATCCCTCCACTTATTTCCCTTGATTGCTTGCAGTGTTGTTTTCTGCTTTGATGTAGGGCATTTGGCCCGTTTGTATTGCTCTCTGAGACTGCCTTATAGAACTACTGAATACTTAACAATTATCAAAGCTAGTGAAGTGTGATTTGTGTGTAAAACTCGAGGTGAACCGTTTTAACATAAAAGTAATTGTAATTAATGGGGCTCACCTAGAACAACTTTTATTTTTGACCTCAACTTATGAAATGAAATACCAGATTACTGTCACCGCTGTGGTTCACTGTGATACTTTGACTCACAGACCTTCCATGCTGTATGACGGCTACCTCAGCCAGTGGAATATAATAATGAGCTAAAAGTAAGGTCCAGAAATAGTGCCAGTATTGTCCCGCCATGCACAAGGGTAATCAAATTTCTGTTTTTGTGTTAT
This sequence comes from Perca flavescens, assembly GCF_004354835.1. Classification (NCBI taxonomy): domain Eukaryota; kingdom Metazoa; phylum Chordata; class Actinopteri; order Perciformes; family Percidae; genus Perca; species Perca flavescens. The sequence continues at coordinate 29,225,410 of NC_041332.1, read as the reverse complement.
AATGGGATAATAACAATTAGGGTTATTCAAGCAAGACTATTCTTAACACTTGCACACGTGCACATACACATGCTCACTGTATGGCTTGCACCTGTCACAGTAGTCAGACACAATTGGAAGCTGTATTGTATGCTTGTGGACTTATTTTTTGTCACAGATGCCCATTTTTTTGCACTTTGAATATATTATATAATATATTTTTTAACAGCTGTATACTATTGATCCTGTATGGATGTGATATGATTGCTATGATTGTTCGCATGGCCTGGCTCAGGTTAAAGAGAATGAATGCCAAAGAACTTAATAATATTATCTTCTTTGACAGTCAGTCGGATCGGTGCATGACTCACATACTCGCCGATACCAATACCAGCATTTTAGGTCATATTGGAGGCATTCCCGATACTGGTATCAGTGTCGGAACAACTCTTGTGAAAACACCAGAAATGAATACACAGACTGTACTGTGATGATAATCAGTGTTTCTAAATGTTTATTGACATCTCATGTCATCGCGTTGTCAAACAGCTGCAGTGTCGCAGACTGTGGTTATCCCATAAAACCTTCATGCATGATACATTACCTTTGTTTTTTTTTATATTATTTTCCCTCTGAGTTGAACAAACCACTGGGATTTCTGGCCTCATCTGGCCTTTCGTAGTGTATGCCCTCCTTCTGAGTTGTACTACTCCAGCAGACTGAGCAGCAACTCCCAGGACCTTATCGTACATCCTGTGTTCATGAGTAAAAGGGGCTGTCAAAGGTTAGAGTGGAGAAGACTGACATCATCTGGCAGTGATAATGTTTCTGATTAGTGGCTGAGATATCATATGAGATGTGCCTTGAATGTGTATTTGAGTGTTTGTGATCTGTGCTTTTTTCTTCTCCTGATAATTAATAAAGGCCTGGGCTCAGAGAAATGGTATTTAGTATAAGTATACATTTGGTATTTACTTTTAACCATTTACAGACACTGACTCAAACTAAGTGAATATGTTCTTAATACCCCACAGTTTAATGAGTAAGAATGAATGAGGCTAAAAAACAGTTAACACAAAACTTAAAAAACGCCAAAGAAACAATACTACCTTTGATGGCCATGCACGTTAAAATACAGCGATGATCACACTGATTAGCTGTGATGGCTGTGATTCATGGGATATGCATATCTAAGCACCACTCAGACCAACTAGCCTCAAGCACTAAACTGACCTTTGACTTGTATAATGGGACCCTCATTCAGCCCTGAGGGTCAAAGGATACTTAGATGCCCACCTGTGTAGACAATTAATACAGGAAGCTTGTTTTCAAACTGAAACACAACACTGAATAGATTCAATTATTTATGTATCTTTATGATTTACTGGTTATAGATTCCAATATGGTATGCTTTAACAGTTTAATTGCCTCTCTGTTGACTGCGTTATTGGTTATTGAATCATCCATAATGCTTCACAGATAATGCAATACGTGTTTTCAATGTATAAATAATTTTTTTTGCATTGCCAGGTTGTAGGAACTCACATTTGACAGAAAGCCTCATTACCTGCAGGGCATCAGGTTTCACTAACCTTAATACACATGCATATTCATGACCTTCTATTACCGAAAACCTGATGGCTTGTTGTAAAAGGTTCTGTGGTTTTTCCAGTTTTCCAGTAGACAGAGAGTTGTTGTTTCTGTCCACTCAATGAATGTAAGTCCAATACTCATATGGCTCTGATTTGGCCTTCCTGAACTACTTAAGGGTACATTTCTGACTCTTTAAGCTGCTAAATGCTCCAGCTAGTCACTTCACTTTGTCTTCAGTTTGTTGCTATGCAGGTAGAGTACAGTGGGTTTATTAGAGCTTCTTCCCTGAAAGAGAGACAGCATTAATTGTGAGTGAAATGGTAAAGTTGCAGCATGGAAAACCAAAACAATGAGCTGAAAGTTACTAAAACGCTCTGTAGTGCTTAAAGGAACTATGAGGGTGATCATTTTCTGTGGGTTCATCACTATGTGCAATTCCTCTCACATTACACATAGTCATTGGATGCATTGTTTGCAACTATTGATAAGTGCAGCCTTAGATTGTGAGTGCTCACAATCTGTCAATCCAGTTTTCTTTTTATGCGTTGTAACAGCTTATGATTATGATTGATCTGTGTAGCATGAATACATGATTTATTTACATTGAAATGAATCATTAGTGGCAAAAGCTTTTATAAACCTTCTATAAGATGTTGCTTACTGTAAAAATGTACTAATTCCCAGAGTTACAATAGCTACTAATAATGAACCCTATGCAATATACTGGGTTTTCCACACTCCGTCCTTTTGTGTCCACTGTTTTCATGCCCTGGTAGTAGAATTTTTAACAGTTGGTTCCCTTCTTCTTTATGTGTTGCTCATGCAATCAGACTCAGTGTAGAGTGAGTTATACTGACCAAACCTCCCACATTTGGCTGGTGCTTCCTGCTCTTAAAGATCAAAGCTGAGGAAATGGCCACTGCCAGGCGTGCCAGGGCAGGGCTACCGAGTTACGTAGTGCATGTTTGGAGATACAAGTTATTAACCGCAGGCTCTGTGCTTTTATAATGCTATGTTCTTTTTGTTGGGTGTCTTTCTCTGAGAGATGTTTGTTAAAGTCACTAACCCAGTGATGACTGATGATGGACACAGCTTAAACAGTGCTGTTATGTGTAAAAACATTTAATATTTTGAGAGAAAACAATGAAGAAAAAAAAAACAAGAGATGACCATTTAGCATATCAGAACTGGTCTTCCCCATTGCTATTCAAAGGCAGCATTGCTTCATTGGCATTTGCGGGAAATTGGAGATGACATTGTACACTATGGTATTTCACTGAGACCACCGCTAAAATGTTATGAAACAACATGTCTATGACGATAGTGAAGTCCAGTGTAATTTCACAACAGTCGGACTGTAGCAAGCTTGAGAAAAGTTTTTTTTCAGCCATGAATATTCACGAGGATTAAGTACAGCCAATGTATCAACACTCAAATGACTTGCAAAGGGCGTAAACTGTGTTCACGTCAATGCAGCCGAGTGCCAAAAACCAGCTTCCTGAAAACCATCAGCATGTCCAGACATCATCATCATCATCATCATTTCCTGTGCTTGTTTACACTAAATGTTCTTCCAGAAGACAGGACTGCTGTGTGTGAAACTGTGATTATAAGAAATGTCAAAGACTATTAATAATGTATTTTAATGGTCTAAATGTTACCCGTTTGTGCCAAGACAAGCCTGAAGTGATTTTATCAGTCACCAAGTTATAGTTAACATAGCGTATACATCAAGTGTATGCACCAAAGCCTGAAACTTAATCTAGATGTACACACAATACTCCAATGTTACCTCTTCTGATTGAACAACCATATTGAATATACAGTGTGTATATATATATATATATATATATATATATATATATATATATATATATATATATATATATATATATCCAGACAGCTAGCTAGACTATCTGTCCAATCTGAGTTTTTGAAAGTACACATGTTCCACATGCTCCGCTCGGTGCTTAGCACTGCCCATGACGATTGTGATTGGTTTAAAGAAATATAAATGAACCAGAGCACTTTTTTTCTCCCATCCCGGATTGCTGTGTGGACTAGCCAGACGCTCCTCCGCAGCGTTGTGGAGGAAGGTCTGAGAAAGCAAGACTAGAAATCCATAAACAAATTCTAATTCTACTCTGTTGTGAGCAATATATATATATATATATATATATATATATATATATATATATATATATATGTGTGTGTGTGTGTGTGTGTGTATGTACAGTACAGGCCAAAAGTTTGGACACACTTTCTCATTCAATGCGTTTCCTTTTTTTTTTCATGAATATTTACATTGTAGATTCTCACTGAAGGCATCAAAGCTATGAATGAACACATATAGAATTATGTACTTAACAAAAAAGTGTGAAATAACTGAAAACATGTCTTATATTTTAGATTCTTCAAAGTAGCCACCCTTTGCTTTTTTATTAATAAGTGACAAAATTCCACTAATTAACCCTGACAAAGCACACCTGTGAAGTGAAAACCATTTCAGGTGACTACCTCATGAAGCTCATTGAGAGAACACCAAGGGTTTGCAGAGTTATCAAAAAAAGCAAAGGGTGGCTACTTTGAATAATCGAAAATATAAAACATGATTTCAGTTATTTCACACTTTTTTGTTAAGTACATAACTCCATATGTGTTCATTCATAGTTTTGATGCCTTCAGTGAGAATCTACAATGTAAATAGTCATGAAAATAAAGAAACACATTGAATGAGAAGGTGTGTCCAAACCTTTGGCCTGTACTGTATGTATGTATAAATATTATGTATAAGATATATAATCCTGAAAGACACCAGAATTTAACAAAAATATAGACATACAGTAAACATATTATCTTATTAAGAATGTTTCAATGTTCAGTAGTAATACTACACTATATCCTAAAAGACACATAATACCCAAATTAGTACAGCATTTTTTTAATCCTTGATCTTGAATTTTAACTTTGTCTTGCAGCCAGGTGAAATATACATGTATGTACATACACGATTTAGTGACAGCACCACCTAAAACCAGAAATACATCATCACTATCATCATCACCTACCAGTAACTATGTGGAAAACTTATCGTCAGACCGAAGAGCCATTTAAGGATTACATGTTAGTAATTGAGTTATAGTGATTGACGGGAAATACGTTAGTCATTTCTAAAATCAGACCTATAAATGGATAATATTTCAAATCAGTATAAACATTTAGTTTTGTTTATTTTCACAACTGTTTCCTCTGTTCTGTATAATCATTTACATTAATTCCCACTTTTTTAATCCTTTTCCTGAGGGATTTAAACACAGAAGTATGCAGTGACATTATATGCTAAATGTAATAATTCTAGGCTTAAAAAAAACACACACACACAAACACAAAGTATATTGAAACAATCCTGTGACATAGATACTATACATACAACATACTAATTATTACATATAGAGAGTATATATACCTGGACAAAGCAGCCACATGACAACTGCCGTTTGAAGCTCATTGTTCTCTATAAGACTGGTTTACAATTGAGATCCCACTACTCAGAGATGCTCCTAACCTTGTAAATATCTTATGTTACATAGTCCTGCTGAAGACAATTCGATTATATCTATTTTTGTTGAACTAACAACATCAAAAAATCCATACACTGACTCCCGTCTTTCATATTGCACCAACAAAACAAACATCACAAACAACAAGAAGCCGAGCAAGATCTAGGCTTTGGAAGTCATTTCACCACACCTTTATCGCGATATAAAACATGTCATATATTTATATATTTATTTATTGGTGAAACATGTTGAGGTGCACTGAGGCCATGAGGTAGAGATCAGTGGAGCAGCATGAGAGACTTCCTGTGGTTAGGGACTCTCAGAGGAGAGTGTGAACTTGTTCAGAAGTCTTGGATCACAGTACAGCCTACAGCCATACCTCCGTCTCCATCTGGTGTCGTAGCCACAGCAGCGAGGCTAATGACCCAAGTCTGCTGGCTCTTCGCTCAAATGGGCGACTCATCAATACGTCTGACCTGAGGATGGACTTGGAGCTCTGTATCAGCAGGAGGTCCACTGTTATTCAAGTCCATTTTCAGAGTATTGCTCACAACAGAGTAGCATTAGAATTTGTTTATGGATTTTTAGTCTCACTTTGTCAGACCTTCCTCCACAGCGCTGCGGAGGAGGGTCTGGCTAGTCCACACAGCAATCCGGGATGGGAGAAAAATATGCTCTGATTTATTTGCATTTCTTTAAACCAATCACAATCGTCTTGGGCAATGCTAAGCACCAAGCAGCACCGCTGCAAAATGAAGGAACTTGTCTGGCTGGAACATGTGTACGTTCAAAGGTTGTAACAGATAGTCTAGCTAGCTGTCTGGATTTACCCTGCAGAGATCTGAGAAAAGGTTAACCATAGTCCTCATAAATTGACCGGAGTTTAAAACGCCAACACAAAGAAAGCCCAAAGTAATGGATATCCGGCCTAAATTAGGGAAATCTGGCGGAATTTCCGTCAGCAACAGGGCAATATAAACAGCATAGCCTATATAGAATATACATGTTTATTGTATGCCTGTTGGGCATTTTTTCTAAAATGTTGTACCTTCATTAACCTTTGGACCCTCAGTTTATCTCAGGCTATCATAAACAGGAATAAACCCCACCCCCATGACGCATACAAATTCAAGAGCTTCTCTTATCCAAAGCTCTCTGTGTCCTAGGAAAATTTTCGTTCTGAGTTCCTTAATAAAACATAAACAGAGCAAACATGAAAAAGACCCGAGATGACCTCTGGCATAAAGTGGATGTAAGGCCACCCACTGGGAGTCTCTTCAATCAAAGACCTGGGTTGCTTGTGGTGTTGAAGGTGCAGGACGACTGAGATGAATCTGTGCTCAACAATTGTTCTGATGTCCAGAATCCAGGTCTCAAACTCTTTTTTCCCCCCCCACAGGACCCAATTCCCAGAGAGAACACATGCAGTCTCATGAAACATGTCCAATGAAAACAGTCACCTCGGTGACCTGCAGGGACCATCAGTGTGGGCCTCTAAATCCTCAGGGGAGATCCCGTGGGCTGAGCATTGGATGATTTAATTACACTCGGAAAACATTGTTTGTGTGCGTGCGTGCGTGCGTGCGTGCGTGCGTGCGTGCGTGCGTGCGTGCGTGCGTGCATTTGTGTATCTATAGCCATGTTTTGCTTTCCTGACTTGGCTGAACTGTGTGTAGACATCAGCATCAGTTTGAACCGTGTCCTTCTTTCATGCTTCCTTCTAATTTACAAGTACTCAACTGAAATAGGAAGAAGTGGCAGGAGCGCTTCTGGTATCCTTTTAACCCCCGGTGCTTATTGAAGGGAATACAATTCACAAAAAGGAAGAAGAATTATGACCAAGAAAGTCATAAAAAAACATGTCCACGCACTCAAGGTTTGGTTACTAAAAAGTGATAAAAAAAGGCCTTTAATAAATAGGATAAGACAATAAAAATACACCAACGAGTGTCGGCTTCGAGGAGGACCCTCTTTAATGACTTTCTTGGTCATAATTCTTCTTCCTTTTACTCATTATTTAATTGATGGGAATCTATGAGGGAGTGAAGAAGGAAACAATGTGTGTGAGTGTGTGTTTTGGTGTCCGTGGCGGGCCGCTAGTGTGTGTTTACAGGACATAAAAATGTTTTTCAAAGATAGGGGGCCGAGATGAGATCTGAGCTGGTTTTGGTCTGTTTGAAATATCGGCTCTTACTGAGCGCTGTGCCCTTTGTGCTTGTTCTCTTTATAGCCTCCACTCTGCAAAGAAATTGTGGAAGTATCTCACTATGACAGAAAGAGGCAAATAGGTTTGTTGTCTAAGAAACATGTTTAAGTTTTATATTAATAAGATAAAATAGGTTCATTTTTAGTCTGAATCATATAATTTTTACCAAGACTATCTCATGCTCATGTGATGCACAATAACTGAGATTTTACATCCTGACTAACTAAAAACATTACCGCACATCATAGTTATTATAAATCTTGGCCATAATAAATCAACAGCTTCTCGCTAACCAATCATTTACAACAAACCCCCCTATCAAAAGTTATATTGTGTATCCTCTGTGCTACTAATGAAGCCACCAACAATTCAGAATAAGATTTTAAAAAGCAACTGGGACACTTTTGCTTCGAAAGTAGTCCCCTCACCACACTTTGGTTCAAATGATCTCTTTCATTAACAAAACCTCCCAATACAAAACTATAAACATTAAAACTGCAAACAAGGAACATGGGGTGTACTGTAAAAAAGGGTAAGTAGTATAAAAGAAAAAAACTTAGTCTTGGCAAACAAACTTAGCGGCACAGACATGGCTGAAAGAATGTACACTAACCAGTCGGTCAGGAAACAGTGATTCTACTGTTTGGATTTATTATACATGCGGTGAGTCCCGGAGCCTTCTACAGTGTGACTGACGTAGGTTGAAGAGTGCAGACACTGATGAGCTAGCATTTTGTCCAAGAAATGTCAGCCAACAGATCTATCACATGTCTCCATAAACATGCAGAGGTCTAACTTTCTCACCCTGAAAATCAGTGTCGGTCTCCAGAGAACATATTTAGTGTTAGCACAGATAAGACATTTTCTCAGCATAACATTTGTTGTTGTCCGTAATTTTGCTTTTTTTTCTCTCTATTCTTGATGACAAAATGCTAGTACAACTAAAAACCTTAACGCCTTGATGGCTTTGTGATTGCTTCTGTAGTGCATAATCGCAAACACATTACAGCTCCAATAGTACCCTCTACCCTACATGTGGTAGCACTTAATTGGTTTTAAAGGCTGGAACCGGTTCCTTTGGTGGGTCGGTGTCACGACTGAGTTTGGTCAGAAGAAAAAAAGAGATTGAAAATAAAAGATCAAAAGGGTAGGAAATTCTTATTGTGGTTTCACTCGATGCAAGAAAATACAAATATGAAACATTGTGCTCTCTAAACACAGAGCTGTGTTTGCTTTCAGAGATGAATCCAGCAAAACATTTTGTGAAAATGACTTCTGTTCAAAATATTTTTACTTTCTCTGGCATTGCGAATATTTAATTTGGTTGTGATGAGTTTATTTTGTTATTTAGAGACGCTGATTAACTTTTTACATATACAGCGTTTGCTTTCGAGTTGATCATTTATTAGTTTTGTTGGAAAATGTAATCATTAACATTAATGAAGCTAGTGTCTGTGAAGATAATGTCGCATCAAGATTGCTGAAAGAAAAAGGGGATAATCCACTGCAGAGGAAACTCTGCCATCTTAAACAACTTTGCTCCTACCACAACAAAAGGGGATACACAGGGTCAAACCCTAGTGCATATCATATAGCTGCATGTGTTTGTGTTCCTCCTTAAACTGCATGGAAGCAAGACAATGCCTCCATTAGTCACCCAGTAAACAATCTTGGATTAAAAAAATCCAAGAGCGGTAGCACCGGGACTGGTTATAATATGGCTCCATATGTCTATATGTCTGTCTAAGGTATTTGATATTTGAACCCTTCCTTTGATGTCCCTCATCAGAGACGAACAGCTGATGTGTAATGACACTATAGGACAGACAGATACGTAATCATTCAGCCGGCACATGTACCAGTTGTCTGTGGGTTAAAGGACAAAAATGTGCAAAGTATATTTATATTCACGTCTATCGTCATGTTTATTAAAGTGATATTGTGGCAGTTGTAGTAACCATACTTTGGATAATCCTTTCAGACCAACTTGTACCTGAACTTATTATAGCACACAACAACATGCTGTTAGCTCTTGCAAATGCCCTTGTGTTATGTGCTGTTATTGGCAATAAATAACTCGAGCAAAGACTTCAAGCAAAAAGAGACCCGCTTGAGACATGCGTGAGAAATTTCTAACCTTTCCCAGGGTTCAGTGGGGCTTGGCTCTCTGCCTAGAAGCGTCAAGCTCTGGATGATGTTCGGGCCTTTTGATTTCTAATATGTCAAAGGAGAGTTTCTATAAACACTGATAAAACGATTCAGAGAATGAGAAAAGTCATAATGCTTTTACCATTTAACACAACTTGTAAATTATGATGAAATATAAATGTCTAAACCAGTTGTTCTCAAGCTTTTTGGCTTTTGACCCTCTAAAACAGAGGTGCCCAAATTCCTTTATATGAAGGGCGAAAATGCATCTGGATGGAAGGCCACGGGCCAAAAATAAAGGTTCACGTCGAAGAATTCCATTATTCTTTGTAGATAAAATGTACGTATTTAATCTATTTACTTAATCTAATAGGGAAGTTTACCAGCAATGTGCTTTACATTGCCGTAAATCTCAGATTAAGAACTTTTTAGCGGCATAAAAGGTGTGTTTCGTAATCATTACAGTTAGGATTTTACAGCACTTTCAAAATAAGCATGAGCATGTCAAATGCCATTGCGGGCCAAAACAAAGGAAGCACGGGCCAAACTTGGCCCGCGGGCCCTAAATTGACAGCCTTGTTCTAAAACAAAAGTCAAATTGTGACCCCTTTGTAAGGGTTATTTATTTTCATGCTCTATGAGCAAAGAGTGATCTTCTGTTTTACCTTTTCAAAATGTTATTTTTAATTAGTTAGTTTGAGCAGTAGTGGTAGTGTGCACATCCCCACTGGTGAGGTGCAGGGCAAAAAGGGGCTGGATACAACTGAAAACAATGAAATGCCCGCACTCTGCTAATACTCCCATAGGTGTGCTGCAACGTTTCGACCCTGCTTGGTCTTCCTCAGGCAAAATCAAGGAAGGCCCAGCAGGGGTCGAAAAGTTGCAGCACAATAAACGTATGGGAGTATTAGCAGAGTGTGGGCGTTTCATCCTTTTCAGTTGAATTAGTTAGTTTGCCAAGCCAGAAGATGTAAAACTATCCAGTAGCAAAGATAAAATACGCATGTTATGTAGAAGACATGAGCTTTTTCGTTTTTCCTGTCATTTTAATCATCTTCTAAGCCTTCAGATCTATCTTGCGGCCCCTTGGGGGATGTCCCACACCCAGGAACCATTGGACTAAACATTAGGTCTAGATGTGTGAGGCCAAATCACTTCAGCCTTCCTCTGTAAAAAATTTTTTTTCTCTGGTTTTATTTAACTTCTTTTATTTCTACTCTTCTACATGCTGTGGAGACTTTAATCTAGCTACATGTTAATGTTTTTAATTTTGTCATAGAGCCTTTTTGGAGGGTTACATCTTTTTGTCCAGTGATGATACTATTTCCTAGTTTAATGCTCTCAAATATGACAAGTTGTCTGTGGGATTTTTATATATATATATATATATATATATATATATATATATATATATATATATATATATATATATATATATATATATATATATATTTATATTTTGTGTTTTAAGGAAATGACCACTAGATGTCATAGTTGCTTGGTTTTCAGGAATATCCAGGAGTTCGGTTACAAATCTTTACAGACCTCCCGCTCTGCTGAGAAAAACACTGTTCAGGAAAGAAGGTTGCTTCCAGAGATTTTACGAGCTTGTAAAATCAAATATTTCTAATATTACACTTACATAATGTCAATTACACGGATTCACAGTTGATTCCAACACTTTTCAATTAGACTTTTGCAGAAATACACAAATGGCCACAAATGCAGTAGAAATGCTTTTAATGTAATTAAACATCATGTTTCTGATCGGTTTCAATGTTGTCTAATGCTTTTTTTAAACATTCAAAAAAACATTTGAACTTCATGAATGGAATCAAATGAATTCTTCTTTTTTTTTAGGATATCACAAGCCTTTCAGTAATATTTACAGGGTTTTAAAACAAAATTCTAAAATTGATTATGTTAATGTCATGCTAACAGGCAATCATTCAAACTTGTGTGCAAAAGTCCTGCATTAATGCCGGAAAAAAAAGTCTGCCTTAAATATTTCACTTTACTTCTGCACAGTCGGAACAAAAAGAGGCTATCAGCCCCCACATTATATTCTCCCCCCCTTCCTCCCCCTTCCTCCTGTCTTGCTTCTTCAATTTCTCCTCTGTCTAAATTTCTCTCACTGTGCATCTCTCCATCTTTCCAATTCAAGTCAGACAGATGCCTCTCCGGAACTTCAGAGCTGTGGAGTGGAAGTGATGAAAGCCACAAGCCGGGTCCCACTGCAAGACCCCAGCTCCTCGTCTGCCAGCACAAACTCCCTCATTTAGAAGCACATCCTGGAACTGGGGCTGCTTTTTAATTAAAGCCTTAGTGGATTGGGCGAGACTTAGTAGAGGTTGCGAGGGAAACTTTAAAGTTGCACTTGACAGGTATATTTAAGTTCACCAAGTTTGACCAGATGGAGCATGTATATTGTATAAGTCTTTGAATATGGTGGTGGTGGGGTGGAAAGAAATATATCAAACAAGCAAAAAGAAGAAAAAAAGGAGGGGGGGGAGAGTTGAAGGGTGGGTGTTAGTTGAGGGATGCAGGCATGGGGAGGGGGGAGGAAAGCATATAGGGAGCCCAGAGCAACTAGCAGGGAGCAAGCAGAGCACAGCCTTATGGGTGAATGTTAGATGTTTCGGCAAGGAGCTTCTCAAGATTTAATTTCATTAAGAGCAGCGGTCTTTATCTGGCATCAGATAAAATAAAACATTTGAAAGACTTAATTGTTAATATTCATCGATATGTCTAATTATGCAGCGAAAAAGTGAAAAATGCATCACGAGTTTCTCTGCATGGATGCAGATGAATGGATGTGTCCCTCAGAGAAGACACTTCTAACGTGTCTTTTTATGATTCATTAATCCGTCTTCACTAATCAGCAGCATCACAACAAACGGACAAACAAGTGATCAAAAAGAACCCAACATGCAGTATTGAACTACGCTCCCTTTGGGAAATCATCTTCGGGAGGAAGTCCCCCCCCCCTGCCATTTGTGGATATTCTTCATCCAAAATGAAAAGTTTGCTACAGTCTCTCAACACAAACAATTTGTCTGAAGGAAAGTATTGCACAGGAATGCAGGGGAAGGTAGTATCAAGTATTTAAAGTACCTTTCTATTATATACAGAGTTTGAAATGTAATTTATACATTGTTTGCTGTGCACAGGATTTGATTTTAGACAGAAATGGCTAATAGATGAATATGTATATGTATATAAATAGATGAATGAATACAAACAACCTTATGCATTTTGTCCACTTTGTCTTACGAGTGTGGAAAGACTGAAGAGCTTTGTATTTGCTCCCTCTAGTGAATAATTTGGGAAATGACAAACTGGACCCTTGATCAAAAAGAGAATTGTTTGTACATCAGCAGAAAAAGACCAGACACAGTATCATGCATCTTTGCATACTTTTGTGTTCTTAAGCCAATTCCATACACTCAGGAAAAATAGCTTAATATACTATATTAAACTGTTTTGTCTTGATTTGTAAAAAAAAAAAAAAAAAAAAAAACATTTCTAAATTTCAGAAACCATTCAGACAGAGAAAATCTTAATTCCTCCAAGCCAAGTTGGTCAGCTTGGCTATTTCCCAACAGCCAGCACTTCTTACTCTTTGGCCATAACCAAGCACAGCACTTACACTGTGATTTCATCATCATGCTGGACTTTGGTAATTGGGAACTTTCAAACTGTTAAGAAAGTATTTTTTATTCTTACTTTAAATGTGAAGAAAATGGTGAAGCCGTCCATATGTGATGACTTACACTTCATTGCACATTGCCTCTGTGTCTGTATCTTGTTCTCTAAACAGCATGCTCTCCCTTTCCGTCTTTATCATTCCCCCTGTGTTGCAATATAAGACGCTGGTGCATTCCCTGACCATCATCTCTCCCAAGAGAGGCCTTACTACCATTTATTCTCAGTTAAACCAGAATAAGTTGGCTCAGCTTTTCAGCTCTAGGCCTAATTTTAGTTTTGTCCTAGCTTACCTCTGAGCTCTCCCAAGAACCAGACTCTCTCCAGACACACAGGAGAACATTGTGAGCCTGTGCACCATCTGAGCCTGGGACCCTCAGGCTCCTGCTGTATCAATAATGCAGACATGACCATACTGATTGCAGGAGACAACTGGTGTTTAGAAGGAGCAAACCCAAAAGAGTGCTCTGTCTCTGCTGTATACACAAGTTAGCTCTGCTCTCTGTTTGCCACTGATTTAGATGTACAAGTGCTAGAATGATTGCTTGGGCTTTGTGCAAGGTATGTCTGGGTTAGGCATGCATGTGCATGTGCACGCGTGCACACACACACACACACACACACACACACACACACACACACACACACACACACACACACACACACACACACACACACACACACACACACACACCTAAGTACATGCACACACTCAGTCACAGGGAGGGCACATACAACACCCAGTCTTGTTGATGGGGCCATTGATTTTTGAAGGCCTCCCTTCTTTCTTTTCTTTTTCTTTGATTATTAATTCACAGAAGCAAAAGAGAACTGCCCAGTGCTTTTAAATCTTAACTGTTCACTGAAGTACCGGCTATGGGAAAGATGTGCCCCACACGTACAGTATGTGTTTGATACTGCCAGTAACAAAGAAGTAATCTCATTCCTTTCTGGTTTTTTATATTATTGAAATGGGTACTACAGCATTAATGCGGTTGGACAAAATATTTGTATGTATTTTTTAGGCTATATAATATAGAACAGGGGTGTCAAACTCAATTTCGCTAAGGGCCACACTGGAAAACAAGTTTTACATCAAGGGCCAAACATGTTTATTGACATACTTTTATTTCATCGAAAAAGTAAAATATCTTTGACTCAATTCTTGCATGTCTTCTCACTTACAGTTTGGTCCACATAAAGCCCTGAAAAAGTGAGCTAAAAAGTTCCAAAGCCATCCTTGAAATTAGCAAATCAAGCAAAACAATGATTACATTTTCTAAGTAGGCTACCACACAGCTGACTCACAACAAGCCCTTTCACAGCCGGAATATGCAAACTCTCTGGTTCTGTGGGAATTTCTGAGTCTCAAAGTCGGCAAATTTGGCAAATTCTGCTTTGAATGTTGCGTAATTGCAAGTTGAAAAACACTTTCCCATGTTTTTGGTTTGGCGCACAACTAGGCGGGCTAAAATGTATTGTGAACCTAAATTGATATGCGGGCTGGATCAGAATTTGCGAGGGGCCAGATTTGGCCCGTGGGCCTTGAGTTTGACACATATATCACACATGTGATATAGAAGATTACTGTAATTAGAGGACACACGCTTAGTAAAATTGTATTACTGGAAGTCCCATTTGGTCAATAATTAATAGTAAAAAAGAACTATGAGTGTACACTTCAGATCTCATCCTGTGGTTCGTGCATTGGCTTATATATGATACCATCCATGATACAATGGAGTAAACATTTGTTCCTAATTTGAAGCAAATTAGTCATAATTTGGGCAGCTGAATATTATACTTACCAACCAAAAATGTATCTGCAACTATTTTGATAATTGATTAATTGTTTAAATCATTTTTAAAGCCAAAACTGCCAAACATTTTTTGTTTCCAGCTTCTCATATGTGAGGATTTGCTGCTTTTCTCTGTCTTATGTGATACAAATATGAGTACCTTTGGGTTTTGGGACTGTTTGACAGACATAACAACTAATCTAAAGATGCTGGATCTCCAGGATATCGTGATGGAAATTGTCAATATTTTCTGACTTTGTATTGACCGAATAATTAATGGATGAATCGATAATGATCTGGTGTCGTATTCTCAGAAGACAAACACAGAAATGGACAATGCTGAACATTAATCAACCCTTTAATCACTAAACAGAAGTTAAACTCATTACTTCAATGTTTTAATGCCTGCAGGATCTGAATTATTTGCTACCAAATGGAGAACTTAACAAGACTCGAATATTTCAATTCTTTCCAGGGCCTTCCAGCCTTCTAGGGCTACACTATAATTGAAGCTCAGTTCTGTGAAACACGCTATTAATTAGATGTAGCATAAGTGATTGGTTAAATGCTCTGGGAACATGGCTCTTTGTTCTGGTGTAGAGCAGTGTACACGTTGTACTTACTGTGATAGGGGTTAATGTGATAGACTGTAATTGGCTCAAGAAAGTGGCTGGGTCAGAGTTAATTTGGCATCTGCTTTTTCATTCAGTCTAAAATAAATTGCCTGAAATTAAATAATAATAATAAGAGTCACATTTCATTAGACATCATGCCTGAGCGGGAATTAAAATAAATATGGATACAAATAAGGTTTGTTGAACCTATTTAATAAGATTGGATGTCAGAAGTATTTATTCTACAACATAAACAAATAAAAAAACATAAGGAAAACTTAAACTTAACAGATACAACTTAACATATTACTTACAATAAAAATGACAAAATTTCTATTTTGCAGTTAAATAAAACACATTAGCCTTTTCATCAAATATTAGATTATTTCAATCAACATTCTTAAATTGAGAGATTGCATTTGTTAAATCTATTTCATTTGTTTTCACCACCTTTATTGACTATAAATCAGCATTCGCTGTTTGAAGCATAAAGACCTAATCAAAGCTGCAGTCGGAATATGAAACAGCTCATGATGACCATAACACTGTGTTCGTGCAAGCAAACTTGAACTTTAAATATTTGAAGTCACGGGGAAATATTTATTCACATCTGTCATAAAGAAGTGACAGCTGTGAATGTGGTTTACCTTGATGTGTTTTGATTTATTCTGGCCGCCCTGAGGTTATACCTGTGAATTAGAGAGCATCAATAAGGAAAGACCATCTCCCCTATTCCAAATGGTAATTACCAACATCACTATTGATCCAACTATTGATGCATCGCTAATTGTTTCTTGCAGTTATTTATTTAATTCCATCTCTGGCATGTGAATGTGTCGACCTTGTGCAGCGGGGAAACATAAGGGTTGGTTAGGA
Source organism: Perca flavescens (assembly GCF_004354835.1). Lineage (NCBI taxonomy): Eukaryota > Metazoa > Chordata > Actinopteri > Perciformes > Percidae > Perca > Perca flavescens. The sequence goes on along the minus strand of NC_041332.1, from coordinate 29,208,930 downwards.
GAGGGAAAAACACACATTAAGATTCCACTTAAGACCTTAAAACAGCAAGGCCTTCTCTCGTTTCCATCCAAAGGAGAGTGCTTGGTTATGATCTGTTCATGAGGTTGAAAAGCATAAGCAGAATGGCAATTTGAGTCGAGACAACATCGGATGATACTTTAGTTTCTTCTTCATTGCAGCCTTGAAGAGTGATGTTCTTAGAAAACTCCAAGGATACTACCAAAGGTTCAAAATGGCGTCATATTGATCAATTATAACACTACATTATCTAAGCTATAACATATTTGGTTACCAGTAGTCTTTAGAAGGACTTAAATCGGCGTGAAATAAAATAATACATATATAGTATATAGATGAAGTTATCTTGGGTAAGAGTGCATTCTTATTTTGAAATAAAGGCAAAATTAGTGGAGAGTTGAAACCATGAGCAGCATTCATATGATTGGCTGAATGCTAATAATATGATTGTGGTTTATGAGGTAGGTGTGTTGAAAAACGTCCCAGCATGCACTGAGGCAATAGATTCATTTATAATCTCATTTTATTCCTGCATTGTTACTGGTGTTCATTTTGTTCTACATTGTGCTCCACAATGTTTCCACTGTTTCCATACTTTGATCACTGTTAACGCTTTTGTGCGTAACTTTTTAATATTAATAAACACAAGTTACATTCAAGCCATTACCATATGAGTTGCTACAAATCTAATTAAGACTATCAGCTCCACACAACTCTCTCTGTATTTATCAGTATGGCTATGTTCAGAAGATTGTGTCGTCCGGTGACTTTCCCGCGCAGAAGCTCGAGTGAAGATAATTACCTCTTCTGAAGAGTGCATCATGTTTTTTTAATCCTCCGTGTCCTCCTTGGCTACTAGCCACTGTGTGGAGGAGGGGTGGTGGCGCGTGCGCGATCACGTAATGCTTGTATTATGTGGGCGTGCCGACAGTTTTGTTGTCATTACTTAGAATTCCTCATGGGGGCAGCAGAAACTACGCACTATAGCTTTAAACAATCTACGAGATGCTGGTGCATAATGTGTGAGGTTCTCCCATGGACAAGCAAGAAAGTTGAAACTTGTCTCTTAAAAGCAGTTTTAATTGCATAAACAATTTACAGTAAAGTGAGTGCTGCAGTTAATCATGTGTACAGATTGGTATCAAATTAAATGCCGTATGTTCTGGCTCTATTGGTCTTTTTAAGATAGAATCTTTTAGTTGGATTTATGTCTTTTCTCTCACAGTTTCTCAAACTAAGTTTTGTGTGGTTCCTTTTTGTTTACAAACTTGTATTCATTTTCATTTTTTCATTTTCAGGAGCAGAAGCATTTAATGAAATCTCAATCGTGGAGATTTAGGAATAAGCAGTTTAACCACAATGTAGTGTCCTGTAGTGCAATCCCAACTGTGTATTTACAGTATCTCCTGCTAAAGCTGTCAAGTTTGGGCTATGCAATGATGTTAATGGCACCATAACATTGGCACCGCAAACACAGATGCTCACCTAAATCTTCTTGTTGTGCAAATACCTCAAGTTCAGTCCCGGAAAATAACATTCCCTTATCATGCAGCTGCTTCGACTCGATCAACTTTTAGAGACACATAAATTCATACTTGAACACAGGACAGCTTTAGTGATGGAGTATGGCCAAATAGATCTTCTCGGACCCTGACCTGTGACCTAGGAGTGACTTGATGTTACGTACATTTTCCCCTTGTCTCATCTTACAGTAGCAACAACACGGTGTAGCCATAGCCACTGACTGTGTCAGACCACAGGTGCTTTGGGACACACACTGCATGGAATACACATCATGACCAAATGCAATGTGTGTGCATGTGCATGTGTGTGTGTGTGTGTGTGTGTGTGTGTGTGTGTGTGTGTGTGTGTGTGTGGAGAAAGTTGGCCTTTGCCAGGACATCTGGTACCTGTCACAACACTTTGTGCGTGTGTGAGCACTTCATTGGTGTGCCCTGCCCAGTTCTGCCCACCCATCAGGCACCTGTTAAGACCTTTAGTCAGAGCTGTAACAGAACATCCGCAAGGGCCATGTAGGTGTCTAATGCAAGGAGTGTGTCATGCTTGTGTACAGTCTCTCCGCTCGTCACACATTAAGGGTTTTTTGGATTTCATCCAAGAGCAAGGTGATGATGTGAGTAGATACGACATTGCTTGCCTGGGGATGAGTCTGCCTGACTGGTGACCTCAGTACCTTCACCACACATAACCACGGCTGAATCTCATCTGATGAACTATTGTTTTGACACAACAGTAGGTGATGCATTATGGCTTTTACTGGAATATGTGCACATACACACATATTTACAATGGATGTCAGCAGTTGATGATTTGAAGATAATTACAGTGTATTTATTTTCTCCTTGTCTCCCCTCTGTCTCTCCCTCCAACTCCCACCCCTCTAGATTGTGAAGCCAAGCCTCTAGCAGTGTAGTGCTGAAGGTGTGTTTGTGCTGTTATGCCCTCTGGCTTGGCTGCCAGCTTACTCCCACTGATCTGAGCCAGAAGGCAGACTGCCGAGGAATACCGATCACCTTGCCCAGACCGAATCCTTTGAGCTCTCTCTGGCATCTTTCCCCCTTCTGCCAGTTTCCTCCTCTGCTCCTCTCTTCCCCCTTCTGAAGTTGACAACAAAGACATCCTCAGGGTCCTCCTTGATGTGAGACCCACTCTTGATCTTTTTTCCCTATGTTTTTGTACCTTATAGTTGCACTACTTTCATATTCCGCAAGCACGATATTTACACACTAGTAGACAGAGAAACAGGGGTCTTTTCATGTAGGAACCCCTGCCAACATGTTAATCACCTGAGGACCTGCAGTGGTTATGTTGGCCCGGCAGAGGCAGGACATTAGTGAGACACCTCTTTCCCTCTATTTGACCAAAGACTTAAGACACTTTGCAGATTATGCTATCTATCTATCTATCTATCTATCTATCTATCTATCTATCTATCTATCTATCTATCTATCTATCTATCTATCTATCTATCTATCAATCTCTTTGCTTTGGACTTCATAGGTCTGTCAGTACAAGAATCAGTGCACTGTCATTGGAGCCATGATATCCAATAAGACTTACTCCTCCGCATACATCCTCCTGCCTCCACTTCTCCTTACCCCACCCCGCCCCTCAAGCCTCCATCATCACCCCATCACCAACCCCCTGCTTCCATGAAGTGAAATCTCTGAAGAGCTAATTAGTGGTGGAATGGAGTCCAGGAACAGCCAACGGAGCTGAAGGAGGGAGATTGGCGCTGGTGCTGGCTTTATCAGTCAGGGCCTGACAGAGGGGTGACAGAGAGTGGAGGAAAAAACCATCGGCTCACAACTGACAGAGGCAATGAAGCGAGCCTCTGAGCCGGAGAGAAAGAGAGTGACAGACAGGCAGGCGAGGCGAAAAAAGCTGGCTTCTAGCAGCTGTCCTGTGGCCTGTAGGCAAACTGAACAGTCCCACTCACTGAGGCAAGTTTTCCCCTGCGCCTGCCAAAGTGTTGTGTTTGTTGACCATCCCATTTGATGTTGTGTTACCATAGTGCAGCTTGGCCTAACAGTTCAGAATCTTGACTCAATTCAATTTTAAAACACCTGTTTCACATTTAAACAACTGGACTATTCCCATGCTACAGTGTCTGTGCTAAACAAATACTATTACTAGTATATGACTAACATACTGTATGTTATTTACTTCAGTAAAAAGTGCATAAACACAAGGGGATGTTCTAAATATTACAAAAGTATGTAACTGCAATTGGAGTTTTGTAATGGTTTTCAATTTTTCCACACCAATAAGATTTTAATAGTCATGACAATAGTAATCATTTGTTTTACATTTTTAGCTAATCATCCTCATGGGCAAATTAGGTATTTTGGAGCTAGAACACTTATTCTGGTATGGTTGTGTATTACATTAGTGTATTAATAAAGTGAAAGCTAATTAAAACCTTATTTCAACTCTGTGAAATATCACAGACAATGTTTTGTTGTTGGAGGTGGGTGGGGTGAGTCTGAAAATGTACAGTAATATGTTAAACCAGTTTTAATCCATTTTTATTTGTATCATTAATATAGTAGTTGTATTTAATTTAGTTGAACTCAAACTAAATTGGGCCTATGCATATTATTACCTTTTAATGCTTGAGGATACGATTTTATTTATTTATTTACCCACACTCGGAAAGTTCATGCAGAAAACAGCCAAATAATACAAGAAGAAGAAGAAGAAGAGGAACAACAACAACAACAACAACAACAACAACGGTGGACAGGTGGGGAGGGAAAGGGTAAAACGTCAAGCTACAGGCAGTCAAAACAAGTGACCACAGAGATGTGACTGTCGCGGAGGGAGTCTTATGACGATGCACAAAAAGGTAAATACGCGCGTGTCGAGTTGATGTGAACAAAAAAGCTAATTTGCTGTTAGCTGTTTGCATTGTTTGCAGAACGTTAGCTTTTAATTTGTTAGCGGCATACCAACATGTCTTGTGTCAAAATTATAGTAGGCCTATTGTGTGTGTGTGTGTGTGTGTGTGTGTGTGTGTGTGTGTGTGTGTGTGTGTGTGCTTACAGTAATACTTGGCTAAGGGAACTAACTGTTACCGAAGATATTAAAAACGAGTAACGTTACCTGACGTTGTCGTCACTGCCGAACCGCTTCGAACAGGGTATGGTTGTGCTAGCATACTCAATATTTATTAATGGGGTTAGCAACTTAAGCTAACGTTACACATATAAGAGGTAGCTATACGTTCAGTTTAGTGTCCAAATTCCTTAATTATGAACCTGCTAAACCACCTGTTTAACAGGTGTTTGGGTTATTGTTATGGTTAGGGTTAGGGCAACCTGTCTTAAATAAGACCCTCATCATTTTGGACACTCAGTTTTTTGAAAATAATTTGGGATACTAAACTGCACGTATACCCATATAAGATAGCCTACGTCATAGCATTCCTTTCAGTAAACATGACTAAACTTTATGGATATGAGAAATAAAAAATGGCCAGAATTGTGTAGAAGAGCTATCGTTTGGTTAAACGCGTTAAAAGTTGGGAGCCCAAAAAGTCCACAAGATTTTTGCAGTGATAATGTTGTCGATGATGACTTTCATATTGAAAACTAACTCCAAACATGTTTTGAAAAAAATAACATTTGGATTTGTCAATGAAAATGCAGCACGGAGTTGGAAAACAGAGGCTACTGATGTTGAAGTTGAACAAACTGAACTAGTTGTTATTTAGTTGCTAAATGCTTCTGTCCATTGTCTTTATCTAAAGCCACAATATGGTCAAAGTAGGCAGAATGTAGTATTTGTTATAGAAGCCGATTAGGAAACAGAGGGGCCCCATTGTGTGCATTGAACCTGTACTCAAGGGAAAGTATATGGAGGAAAGGTGTCACTCAGTAACAACTCAATGTGTTGTAGATTTTTCTCTTTTAATACTTAAACGTGTAGTAGCATTCTTCTCTGGGTTGCTTCATACAGATATCAAAGTTCAGTGAAGTTTACATGGAGATACAGTACATGAAAAACATTACTTTAAGGCATGTAATCAATTAACTATGGGCAGTATAGATAGTCTAGTATATAGTCACATACATGTCCTTCCCTTACCTTACCATTGTATATCTTTAGCTCGCTATAGTTAAGACAAGTCAGGTGTTCAGAGGACCGAAACTGGCCCTACTTAATAACTAATTCATGAAAAAAAAATGAATTAACCTTTGTTGTTCATGGTCCAGATGCATTGTTTCTGCCTTTCAGTGTGTGCCACTAAATGGTGACGTTTCTGCAGGATGTCATGAATGTGTTGCAAAGCTGATTTAATTGAGTAAGAAGACTGACATTTGTGTTCATTAAACAGATAACCAAGAAGTTCTCCTTGGATCCTGGCGGGATTAGATATCTCCTACCATTTGTTGCCTAGTCTCCCATCTTCCCATTGCTCAAGCTGCCTACATCTCCTCGGCATAACCTTCCACCAACTTGTGAGTACTAACATGGTGCATGTGTTTAGTGTTTAAGGCACAAGTTTAGATTTATGTGGGGATGGTATGGATATTTTTCTACCAACTTTCAATAAACCTAAAATATCCCCACCAACATTTTAGCTTGTAATCAAAAAGGCTGTAACAGATTTGCATCATTTGATCACATCTCTACTGTTGTGAATGAGAACAGGCTTTTCACAGGCACCTTTCAGCTCCAGGGGCTAAGTGTTTAGTACCCAAAAAGATAGCATTTGGTGGGTGTATCACTTTACATGGGCTATAATCATCAACAATGGATCATGTGGCAACTAGTATGTGACAGTAGTCTCTCTTACCTGACTCTGCAGTTTCCCTCAGCTCTACAAAGTTTGTCAGTGTCTATTAACTCATTGGTCTGCCGGCTCCCATTTTACTGCTTTGGTTCACTCTTGCAGCGCTCACCTGTGATAACTGACGCTATGCTACCAGTCCAGCACCAAACGGCAGACCGACAAAGTCAGCAACCAGCTAGTGAACACGGTGGAGCATTTAGCAGATAAAGTCAGCTATTTCCAGAGTTGGTATTGGAATATTGGACTTCCAGTCTTCAGGTGGATATAAACCCAACTTTTAAATTAATGCTGAAGCTACTCCGTATCTCCAGTATTTGTAAATAAGCAACTGTTTGTTAGCATTGTATTTATAGCTTATTTCTGCTTCCCCAGAAGTAGCCAAAATAGTTTAAGTTAATAATAATAGTTATCTAATATAATAATCCAATAATAGTTATTAAATAGTACCAGCTAGATTGGGTTCTATCCTCCTGTACACAGTGCTGTGGTGCTAGCATGGCTTGGGTGTGGGGAAAGGTCAGGGATGTGGCATTACACTTTTATGATGATGATTTATTTATTTTGTCAAGTAAATCCAATCAGAATGCCTGGGAGCTAGCCAGATAGCAAACAGGGATAATTAGCATCACTGGGAGAGGTGGCGTCTCCTTGTACTCTGGCCTCCACTTGCTTTTATCTGTAGAAGAGGTGAGGTGGTGGAGAAGCTAAATATTGATGGAGCTGTCCATACTCTAGCTTTGTTAAGGGCTGTGTTTCCATGCTGGACTTTCTTATCACTTACACTAAGGATGACAAACTTCAATCATTTTTACATCTTTTTTTTTTCTCTCTAGCCAATAAGTTTAAGGTGTTTATTTTGTAGTTTGAGAACATTGTTGCTATATCAACAAAGTCAGGATGAACCTTCTACTCAGATAGCAATCCATTTCTGCTCCTCTGTAGGCATTTTCACTTGAGCTAATTAGTTTTTAGGCGCTGAATTTTTATCCTCATTTTAAATCAAGAATGTTATGCTGTGTCTGCTGAGGTTTACACCAGGGATTGTTACAGACATCCCTTGTGTGTTCAAACTCACCACCTCTGGAATGTCCCCTCTGTGATTCCTCACAAGAGTTGCATACTAATTAAATTGTGTTTTTATAGGATGTACTGATAATAAAAATGACTCGGGATGTAGAATTATCTGTCCAAATAACCCACCCTCAAGACACTTGTTACAATACTGTATACATAGATGTGCATTTGGAAGTTGTCAATGTACACAGTTTCTGGGCGCCTGGGTAGATCACCTGGTAGAGCGTCTGCCCATACATGTAACTCGTATGATAGATATGTCAAATTTTATCTAGTTTACGTGCCTTAGATTTAAAAGAAATCTGGGTATCCTGATCATAGTTCAGTAATACAATCATAATGCACTGTCTACTGCAGCAGGCAAAGCAATTGCATAATCTGTTTTGGTTACGGAGTGGTTTAGCTGATCTAGCAAGCATTCAGAATCGGACAGAGAACTATGTGAGTGTTTAGAAACGAGGGTGAAGAAGCAGAACATGTGTTGTGCTGATGTGCGTCACTTTGCTGTGCATCTGTGTTCCTTTTCATAACCGTCCTCTTGATTTCCATTTAGAATTTGCAGTAACGGGATTTTTACACTATTATCTCTTGTTGCTCTGTGTACAAAAAAAAAGTCTGATGTTTGGCCTGACAGTCTGAGGTTTGAATTGAGAAGGAGTTTGGGTGTGAATGACGCTCGGATATGATGCAGTACTGTATTGGATATAACTGATATGCTTCTTGGCATTGCAGCTACATCATGCAGAGGCCTGATGTGCTTTATGAACAGTACCCATTATGATATACTGTATGTTCTCTCTCATTGTGATGCAGTATTCTCATGGATGCTAATCATAATGCCTATTAGACCCTAAAGGCATTACTAAAGGCAATAAGAGCAGTAATATTGATTAGAGATTGTCTCCTGAGTGATAGAGGTCAATTTGAATCGCTGAAGACTCTTAACCTCTATTTGGATTATTACTGCTTGCAACTGAAAAAGACCAACACAAAAAGGATAGCAGATATAAGAGGACAAACTGGGGAACTGTTTCGTCCTCCAAATAATGATTGATGGCTGTCCAAATTAGAACAACTGGCAAGTGAAATTCAGTCCTTTATTCTGGCTATGGTGAATGGTATTGTCCTGTTTTTGTGCTTTAGTTTTGCTCAAGACATTCTGTGTATACCTTGGGGTGTGCTGAATAATTAATAGTGCCCTAATGACAACTGTAGTCCTAGATATAAGAATGACCTTAAAAACATTGATCTTTTTTTTTGACGTTGCATATCACTTTGAACTATAAATCTATTTACATTTGACCCTGGCAGACTGATCTATAGCCAGCGTTTAAGTTTGAAATCTGGTAAACTGGTAACGCAGTGTATCACAGTTGAGCCTCTTTCTTTTGTTTCTGTAATGTATAGCTCCATTAATCAATATTTTTTGTATATAATTACTTCATGTAATGCAAAAGGGTTTGCTCTTAGTGACGAACCGACTCTGCAGGTCTACAGTATGGACGTTTTTAGCCTCTTGTAGTTCATAGTTTTGTTTGTGCACATTCACTCTATGGTTCAGTCTCACAGTTTGCTGTGGGTCAAGAGCTTACCTTGGTTTTAGTTACTAGGGCTGTCAAAATTGGCAAAAAAAATTACATTTGAATATTCCTTTAAAAAAACGTTTGAATATGAAATATACATTTTTGTGCGTTATGCCCACAAGAGGGCAAACCAATATAATGAGGGACATATCTAAGTAAATTTAACATGAACATGTGTTTTCTATTTCAACATGTCAGGGATCTCTGTGATTGCTGGTCCCTGTTAGCATAGAAATCTAGACGCACCCTAGCGGCAGCAAATGTAATTTGCAGCCAGGATCAGTCTAGCAGCTCTCCGTCTAAACAACAAGGACAGAAGAGTTGCGACGGTTCCGTGTGAATTCCCTGCTACTTGAAAACAAAGAAGATGGCTGCTGCTGCTGCGACTCTGGAAGACTTGGAGTTAAGCACTGAAGTCATTCTTAAAAAAAGGAAGATGTGTTCGGAGTTTTGCCGACCGGATACGGCAAAAGTTTAATCTGTCAACTAGCGTTGCTCTGGTTGGTTGTAGCGCTATCCTATTGCTTGCAGTAAGAATTTGAAAGACAACCGTTTATCCCGCTCCTCGGATTGAGCCCTGCCAATGGTGAGTTCCCAGACCCAACATCTTGATGTGGGTCTGGCTTGTCAGGTTAGGTCCCTGTATAATACAATTTAAAAGGTTATATTCTGGAGTGACATTAAAACTAACCAATCATATTCCACCTCAGTTAGGGAGGTGATAGATTTTCCAACATGCGAACAGCAAATGCAGCAGCAGCAGCTACAACTGAGAAAAGTGAGGATATTGTTGCTAGCTTATTGGTATGACTGAGCTTAAATAAATAAACATGTAATAATGAAAAATTTGAGATAGTTGGCTGGTAAAATTTTGGAGATAACTTGTGGATTTAGTTGGTAGGATGATAAAGCAGCAGAAGAATGGATAGATCCTTAGCCCAATGGTCATGGTTTACCTCTGAAGTTGGTGGTGACCAAAGCGGAGGTAATATTGCTTTGTGTCTGCTGGATCTATAAGGACAAAGTTGTGTCAACAACATCTGGTTTCAGTTGAACATTCTGTTGCTATTGGTACAGTTCCATAGCAGTTACATTACATTGTTACACCCATGGTTCCACCCACATAAATGAGACATGCATGGTGAGAAGATTAATTATTGTAATGTGGAGATTATTGCAAGAGAAAAGTATATGTATACGCCTATGTAAGTGGCCTGAAGTTTATACTTGTGCGTTGGTGTGTTTGTCGATCTCTTTAGGAGAATAGCAGGGCAGGCATATGTGTGTGCGTGGGGAGTGTGTGGTAGAGTGAGTGAGAGAGTGACTGTGATTAGCTTTGGCGCGAGTAGAGACTCTAGAGTCATAGTGAGAGTAACAAAGTGTCTCCCCTGTGCTTTCTGACCACAGACGGAAATCTGGGGGGGGGTGTAAACTATTTAAAAACTATTTAAAAAACATGTGCTATAACAGTGTTACTCGCATGGCTCCCATTATCCTCCATGACACGCTCTCTTCCACTTTGCTTGACAACTCTTCTCCAAAACAAACAGCTCTGAGATAACAGAGCTCAGCCCATAGCTTCACTCAAAGCAGATATGCGTGAAATAAAAACAGGACACGTAATTTCACTGTGTGTATTGTTTAACTACGCTAACTAACCGTAATAGCATGTAATGATGGAAAAAAAAACAGACACCGGCTGTGTCTCAAAGATTGGGCAACAGCCGGGATGTTGAGAATCCATTCGCGAGAGGTGATGGATAGTTCCAGTCACTTCGTCATGTATTCACTTCGTTGAAACAAGAGAAGAAAGCCTCACTGATGTGAAGAACAGGACAGAGATCCATAAATGCTCTCTGCCTGCCATATACCAACGCTCCGGTAAGTCCACCCACCCCGTCTTCTGCCCGGGCATGCCCCAGCTGCCCGCACATTTGTTGACAAACTCCCACAAACAATGACGCATGCGATGGTGAAATGGCGATTTATCCCTTTAAATGTGAATAATCAACATATTGCTCCTCATAACCACTGAAAACTTTCAAAAAATCAAACCCAAAGTCCAATTATTATGGACGGTATCTGACATTAAGCGTTTCTTCTTCACATTTTCAGCAGGGCAGCAGAGTGGCTGTGGGTGAACTGTCCACGGTTCTCATGGGGTTTATAAGTCCTAACGTGAAAAAGCTTAATGTGGTTTAATGTACCTAAACAACGATCAGTGATCACCAAATTTCTCTCTCATATTGCCCTTCATCACCATTGAAAACTGTCAAAAAATGTAACCCAAAGTCCAATTATTATGGACGTTATCTGACATTAAGCGTTTCTGCTTCATTAGATTTAGATCATTCACTTTTCTTTTTTTTTACGACGTAGTTAAGGTTGCCTTAACTGCATAGTGCTGCGGGAAACCCTGGGATAGACCAATCGGCCATGGCCCGATTATTGGTCCTGTTTTTTTGCAGTTTGCAGATTATCTGTATTTTTGTTTTATTTGCCTGATAAGTGATTTAAAGTTAATGAATTAAAAGTGCGCTACTTTGGCTGCGCTACAGCTCTGTGTCTGTCCCTCTGCTTCGGTTTCACTCACCACTGACTCTGACTTTATGTCCCGCCCACAACACTATCTGACTATCTTTTACTGTGTAAAACAACATTTTACAAAGTTTTTTATTGGGGTTTGTAACATTTCAAAATCTTAATTTTGACTTAAAGATTTTTATTTTCACTGTAAATGCATATCGGTTCCAAATAACGGTAATCTCCACATACCTACGTACGTACCCATAGCGTCGATTTAATGCAGAAGCAGAAATCGACCTTAGAAACTAACAAACACTGACATGTTCATGTCATGTTCATCTGCTGTAAATTATTGCCAAATGATATACTCTACACTTTCATGTGAAGTTATTATGTCAAATATGTCACAGAAAAAGTCCTCAGAAAATGTCATATTTTGTAAATAATTAGTAGGCTTTTGTACCACAGTTTATAGGGACGGTGATGATCAATTTCTTCATGCTACAGAGTTCTTTGGCTTTTTCCTGTTCTGCTGCCAAAAACATCTACACATCTGCTGAGCCAGACAAACTTCTATTGGAAAGATGCGTGCAATACTGGTTCAAAAAGTGAATGTACAAACGTTATCATTATGTTTTATGTCTAAGTATGATGTAGTTTGGTTGTATTTATATTACAGCTCTGCTGTACGGTATAGCATACTTACAGTTTCTGTGAAAGATTTGGAGGAAGCTACAGGCAGATGTCTGTTGCTTTGCCTCGCTCTAAGTGAAGGTGACAGCATTCAAACAGTGACAGGCTTCCCTTTGACTGAATGAACATTTCTGGAGGCACCCTGCAAGGCTTTTTTTGGTTTGCGAGGACCTATCATCAAGGGAACCTGCATGACGAAAATAAAAGTGGCTTTTTTTTCTGCCTTTCTTTTTTCACGTGCTGCCAACAGCACCACATCAACAAACTCCCTTCAACGGCCTTTTCTGGCCATGCTTTAATAGGCATGGTGAAAACTGGCTGTTGAAGGAAGTGTATATTGATATGATAAAACTTATTTCATCCTGAAAGTGCAGAGTCTATTGATTTTAGAAAGTTGTACTACATAAAAATAACATACGCTATATTGAAATAAATATGAAAGCTTGCAGATGAGGAGGTACGCTAAGTTTTGAGTGTTTTTATTCATCCTTGGATCAGTGATTATTCACAGTCGATACTTCAAAAATGACTTCAAATTCATTGAATGCTAAATATATACAGGTTGGGAAAAGCATGTAGAGCACTGTGAAGGTTTTTAAAGGTTTACTTGGCAAATGTAATAGATAAGAGATGTCAGTTTCACAGTTTATAAGCTCCCTGGGCCCCTAGAGGGCTGCCTTAGCCTCTGGCCATTCTTCCCTTACCTTAGGCATCATCTGGAAAAAAAACTGATGCTTCGAGTCATTCTGCATCCCTGCATCTGTCTGAAAATAATTGGTCAGGAACCTCCTCTCCAAAAAGGAGCAATGAAAGAGTAATAGCTTGCAGCACATGTCTGACAGATCACATTTGAAACTGAAAATGTATAGCCCTACACTATGTGAACTACTAACCTCATACCTAGTTTAAACAAAGTTTCCTGTACTTTATCAACACTCCTGAGGAGAGAAATGTGGGGCCAATATATAACATACTAAGCTTTGCAGTGGGGCTTCTCATGGACAATTTAGGAAAGCCGATGGGTCTACAATGTTATGGATTGACACAGTTGTTTTATTATTATTGCTGCAACAGCCACTAATTAGATAAATAACCATAAGGGGTGTCAAATGATTAAAATATTTTAATCTATCTGTTTTAAATGTACTTTAAAAGGGATACTTTTTTAATTCTCAAGTGCTATTTGAGACTTAATGTACTCCGGTGGTAACATGCAAATAACTTTAGTCTCTGGAAAGGCTTTGAAACTCAGCTTGTCATTCAAAACATCCTTTTCTTTATCCATTTCTGCTTAAGGTTTATTTATTTTTTGGGTCTGGAGCTGCTTTTTAATGATCATTGATTTAGTTAAAATGTAAGTAATAAAGACTATTACTCAGAATGGGTAGTCTCTCTTTAGATGAAGCGTGTGGCTGATAAAAGAACCTTTTATTTGTGATTCAGGATAACGTTTAACCTCTGAAGTCATACAGGGTGTGGCGTACACTACATCCATCGCAGTCACCGTCTTTATCTTGGCATCTCTGTGTTGGGTGACGGCATCACGGAGGGCTCTCTCCCTTCAGCACATTGCGGGTCTCCTCGTAGATCAGACCGGAGATGCGTTCTCTCTGTTGAGGCGAGCCAGACGATGGTCAAATCATGTGCGTTATTCGTGTCAATAAAAAAAGAGTGGCATTAAAAAGAATCAAAAAGTTTGACAGCCCTAACCATTCATGTTAAAGGTCCCATGGCATGAACATTTCACTTTATGAGGTTTTTTTAACATTAATATGCGTTCCCCCAGCCTGCCTATGGTCCCCCATTGGCTAGAAATGGCAATAGGTGTAACCCGAGCCCTGGGTATCCTGCTCTGCCTTTGAGAAAAAGAAAGCTCAGATGGGCCGATCTGGAATCTTGCTCCTTATGAGGTCATAAGGAGTCATAAGAATTTCGGGAGAGAGACTTCAGATACAGTATTAGGGGACCACTAAGGTCTATATAAAAGCATCCAAAGAGCACCATGTCATGGGACCTTTAAAATGAAACAGCGTTAAGCCTAAGTTACAGTTTCAAAAGCTAAAGTGTGTAGTTTCTGTCTCCCCCACGGGGAATTTTAAGTAATAAAGACAACAAAACTGACACAAGCCTTACGTGATCGCGCACGCGCCCCCACCCCTCCGCCACGCAGTTGCTTTAGCCACGGAAGACACGGAGGATTCAAGCTTCTGCGCGCCAAAATCACCGGACCACACAATCTTCTGAACATAGCCATACCGAGAAATACAGAGAGAGAGTTGTTTGGAGCTGATAGTCTTGATTAGCTTTGTAGCAATTCATTTGGCAATGGCTTGAATTTAACGGACGTTTATTATTATCAAAAAGTTACGCAGTAGAATATGTTTAATTACTTCAAGAGCTGATTTTTGCTAACTTCCTGTCCGTTCTCACTAACTTCCTCCTTTGGGGTACCTCTGGTCCGCTACAGTAGGTGACTCCTGGACCACACACACACACACACACACACACACACACACACACACACACACACACACACACACACACACACAAAGGTGAAAACTGTTAGAAAAATTTCTCTAGGAGTCAGTGTCAGAATCAAACAGGCAGGTATTCTAGCAGTTAACCGGTACATGAAAACAACTCATACAGTGTCTCTCATCAAATGCTCAAAGGCTTGAGTGCTTGACTCCCAGGTACTGCCATGCACAATCATGACCTCACAGAGACAATGTTTTACTGTCCACACTATATTTTTTCAACAAAACAATACTGTCTTTGAAGTAGAGAGCTCTTTAAAAATACAGTATTTTTGCTAAAATAGTAATACATTCTTCTTGAGTGACGGTTATAACTAAGTCCTAGTTAGTCATGGCAAACTAAAATTGTAGATTGGGAAACTTTGTAACTCATTGACATATACTATTTCAATAAATAATCACACTCTCTTGGGCTGCAATTATAACTTATGAGTGTCTGTGTGTCTGTCATCATGGCAAAATGTAGTCCTGGAGACACCTATTGCAGTGGTAACTACCACTGAGTATTTTGGTAGGTGTTTATATTTGTTTGTCTGTCTTTGGCCAAATTTTGTCACTGCGATAATGTCCCAACCATGTCACAAACCTTTATAGGTGTGTAGTTGAGATCAAAATGAAGGCAGAGTTTGAAGATGGGTGTGGTCCGAGAAAGGACTTTTTTTTTCTTTCTAGCACCTTTGTTTTGTCCTCTCTTTTCTTCCGCAATCTTTATTCGCGTGTATATTTGGTGATATAATCTGTTCCCTGGAGGGCTAGAATAGGTATGGTTAGCTTTGCCTGTTCCGCCATCGTCAGTCACGCTGTAGCTCTGCTGCCGGAGGCGTGAACGCGCAGAGAGGACCATGTCTTTGTAGTGCTCTCTCTCCTGATAAAGTGGGAACGGGATATCAGAAAACTGGTTTACTCTGTTTACTGCACAGCAGATACACTGGGAGACTCATGTTACTGAGCAAACGCTCTATTTCAGTGATGGCTGTTGGAATGTAGAGCTATTTATCATTTATTGTTTTACAAAAATAGAACACTTACAGTACCTTTTTTTTTTTTTTTTAAAGTAAAAATACATTTTCTTAGCAGTTCCTGTGAGGGTTTTGTTAAAGTAGTTGATTGATCAGTTGATCTACTATAGCAATGTTCCTCCTTTCCACTGGGTGACTTGACCTTTGATGCCTCATGAACTTATATGCATTTGATGTACAAAAGATTTATTCAGCAAAGAGACAAGTAATTCAAAGAAGCACAAAGGAGCTAATATAGTTTCCATTGCCATTTGAATTATTGGTTAAACAGAGTCTTAGTGAATGGAAATACTCAGTACTTACAGTATTTGTGTAAATGTGCTCTTTTCTTTCTGTTTCTACCTATTACAATAACACAGGAGTACCTGGTTAAAACCATGGCCAAAATTGCTGCTTTCCCCACATGGGAACTTGACTGCATTGTCCATCATTTCTGTGAACGACATATTCAGTCACATCCTCGTATGCATGGGAAAATATGCACAAAGGTAGACTGCTTTCTTCAACATTTCAAATGAAAATATACATAAAAAATACATTTATTTACTTGCTATCCAGTGTTGAAGGGAACATAAAATGCATAGAATGGATTGGGCCTGAATCTGCACAGTGTAGCCAACCTCTAATAATAACGTGGCATACCTACATTTGCCATTCTTTTTGGCCATGTCTAATCCGGCAGAAGAAAGGCTCCTGTGCTCAAGTACTGGAGGGAAAACAATACCATGGGGCTTTGCTCTACCTGTAAGCCCACAGATGAGACAGAAACAGAGGAAAATTAGGGGGGAAAAAATCATTATTCTCTGAATGAGATGTCTTGGGTTTGATCAGAGTGTGAATCAAAGCCCATCTCTTAGACTACTTAAACATTCACTTTTAAAATTCCAACCTGATTGTACTTTTATGGAAATTTCTTGCCATCAGTGGCTGCATTCTCTCCTGTCTCCAGGTCCTCTTGTATCCCTGTAGATATCTGACTCTGCCCTTCATTAGAATTCTCTTGGTAAGAAAGCAGGAGAAATGAGCAGAAGATGTAAATTCAGTCGAAAAGAAAAGGTTTAGATCTTTTCCTTTTTTGTCCAGGGAATAGAAAAAAAAAAAAAATCATGGATATAGCCCACCACTTTATCTAGTCAAACCTGACATTGGGGCAGAAGACTAAAGAATTTTATTAAGAATATGTTACAATGCGTCACATCATCACAATATAAATTATATTGTGTGTGCATACATATACTATTTTTTTATTACTTGATGCTTCTGTTAATTAATGGAGGAATGTACAATAGCGATTACAAGACAATTAGAAAATTAGTGGCTACAAATGTATTCATAGCCAACATAGTAACAATGTAGGAAAGGCTCCTTAAATAAAATTCAGAAAAAAAATAACATGTAATCTAACAATAATTCATTTATGGCAAAAAAGTGTATATAACTTACTAACTTGACTTGTTCAGACATATTCACTTGTTCTGAAACCATGTCTTACACCTCCATTTTGAAACCAAAGGGTCCATGGCACCACATCATTATATTCATTCAAGTGTATCATACTAAAGTTATTTTACCATAAATTAGGATTATTGTAATTTGTCTTGTAAATAAATATGCATATATAGTTGATACAATAAACATATTTGTATGTGTTTATTGTCAGATTAATTAGTTGAGGACAAGTGACAATTAGACAATTAACACTTAAGTTGGGCACCCATTTTACAGATTGGAGTCAAGATATGCTCAAGTGGGATTTGGGTACGATGGGATTTGGAGGAAACATTCGGCAGGGCCTTGTCACCACGACTTCATCAAATCCTTTTGCTCATCAGACATGCTTGACATTTCCAAGGCGTCTTGCAGATTGTGTCACACGAAACAGAAGTTGTATCTGCTTCTGTTTTAAGTAACTAAGGGCCTTAGTAGGTAGTAACCAAATAAATTCAAGCTTGTTTAGCCCCAGTACTGCTGTGCACTCATGTGTGATCGTGGGTGTTTTGACAGCGCTCACAGCCCAGTGCACGATCAATGTTTTTACAACGGTTAATTGGGGCTGGATTAGGATTTGAAGTTACAACACTTTGGCTCATTACTAGACCCATGGAAGCACAAATGTAGACAATTGCACTGAGCATCTGTTCCGCCAGACAGACACAAGACAGACAACTAGTGGTGTAACGGACCATACGTAGTTGCCGCAGTTTAATTGCAAAGTTTAACCATAATAATAGTGTGAAATCAATTTTTACTGTTGGTTAAAGTAGGCTGAAAAATCACTGTGGAGGGTTGGCATGAAAAGATACAGGCAACGCAATTTCAGTGGCAGTTGGTAGTTGATTTACCCAAGAATAGGGTGTTTAAAGCCGGGATTGGGCAGCGAACCCCGGTGCTAATATGGCACCGGTGCCTAAACGACGGAATAGCAATGTGGATTTCGGTGCCTCATTTCGTTGCCTCATACAGTAAATGCCTGCGCTGGTCTCTGATGCTCCGAAACTGACGTTAGAGGCAACAGAAGCATCGCTGCATGTCACGCTAGTTAACACTAAAGTTACACTTGGCAGCAGGTAACTTTAGCCTACCGTTAGCTAGTAACTGGATAAAACACGGTTAAAATGCTGACAGCTAAACGGTGTAAAAGTTGTGACTGTATTTCACTGTAGAGAATTCCAACAGCGTACAACAGTCTGCACTTGGTCACTGCTTTTGTCGGAAAAACAACATAGACAGGACTAAATAGTGCATTTACTTGAAACTGAGAGTAATTTCACCCTAGGGTCCTTTGCACCATGACCTCGAGCCAAACACCCCCCCAGAAGCTTTTTTCACCTGGGTCGAACATTGGGAGAGTTAGCGTAGAATAGCGTTATCAGCTGAATAGCTTAGTGCAGGGGCTAATGGATCCGAAGTGTCTCTTAACATTACCCCACTAATAATGCCCGAAATGATACCAAACGTCTACACTAGTACAAAATGTTGCATCTCTTTTTTCGGTGTTGTAATTTGTAGACGTCCCTAAGCACTTGTCTTACAGCAGCAACAACAACAGCAGAGAGCAGAAGCCAGCAGGCAAGTGTTACTTACATAAACTTCTGGTGTACTTACAAACTTTCCAATCCATCGTTTTATGAGTACATAACCTATTTGTACTACTGTAGACGTTTGGTATCATTTCGGGCATTATTAGTGGGGTAATGTTAAGAGACACTTTGGATCCATTAGCCCCTGCGCTAAGCTAACCAGCTGATAACGCTAACTCGTCCAATGTTCGACCCAGGTGAAAAAAGCTTCTGGGGGGGTGTTTGGCTCGAGGTCATGGTGCAAAGGACCCTAGGGTGAAATTACTTCGAACGATCACTTTAAGAGATGCATTTATATGTGTAAGAACTGTTCTAATGGATCCCGCTGCAAAACGGTTAAATGGACTGGTTGCAGTACAACTGTAATACTTACATTTCTGCAATGGCAGTTTATGTATTTGTCTACATTGACTTTGCTGGGGTTTCCCACCGTTGGTGATGCTACAGAAAGACAGCATTCAGTCTTGCCTGCCACACATTTGACCTCATTTAACTTTATACTACATTTACTTAGCAGAGATGGGAATTAATGCTTTTGATTTATACAAAGAAAAAGTGTAAATTTTCTAAATAAAGAAAATTGACAAAATACCAATATATTTATGATCTTGATTATACATCTGTTCTCTCGCTCATCATCGAGAATGCGTTGCATACATCTATCAATTTAGTTAGTTTATGTAGTTAATTTACTACTCTTAATGTGTGAAAATGAGTAGGAACATTAGCAGTATATATGGGTATGACTTAATTATAATACGTTTTTAATTCCTGTTGAACTGAAAAAAATATGTTCAGTTTCCTGCTTGATAAATCAAAGCAAACTACAGTTATTTCATTCTATTACTATAAAGCACTTAAATCAAACCGTTGTTTTTCTTCACTACTTGGATGTAAACCTTTCATACCTTAAAAATGGGCCAACAATAAGTACATGGAGTGTGTTGAAGGGTCAGCCAATAATTTGCTTGGGCAGTTCATTTTGAATGTCCCCTAAATTTTTTTTCTTTTTTTTAAAGATTTGTGAAGCTGAGAATCTACAGTAAATGATTATTTCTGATATTTTCAGATAGGAAGCAGGAGAGCCACTTTCTTAATCTATGCTTTGAATATGTGTGATGCCAACGTTGCAGAGTCGTGGCCACACAGGAGTATCCTCAAATCTGAAGGGAGTCACATCTCTGCTCTGGTGACGAGATTGTTGAAAATTAACAAACCTTTCAAGTGGAAAGTTCTTTGAATGGCTGCCTGCCATGATGGACACAGAAAAAATGTAGTCTGTAGTATTTCCTTACCGACCAGGGAAATGGCATCAAGGCCGAGCCGAGTCACATGGCAGCCAACCAGCACTTCTTCTCATTATTAAAAAGCCATGCACCGACTCCCAGATGCTAATCAGTCTCCCAGAGACCTCAGCGCTGTGTGGTTAGTACAGATTTACAGCTCTTCTCAGCCCTCCGCTTTTATTAAAGATGATCCTTCACACAGAAGTAAAAAGATGTTCTCCAGACAAATGTTAAAATGCAATGCAAAGTTTCAGGCATGAAAGGCAAAAACTGTAGGACTATTCCAGGGAGGATGAAAAAAGGAGGAAAGAATGAAGAAACATCAAAGGGCCAAAGAAGAAGGAGTAAAAAGGAGAAAAGCTGTGAAATATTTAGGACGAGGTCGCAACAGGTGGTCAAGAGTGCAATGCAAGGCTATCATTACCATGATGATGCTTGTACTTATGAAATTTAGACATTTGTTTTCTCCAAATAAAAAAAGAAAAGCAATTCATATACGGTAACCTAAGAAATGAAGCACACAATTAGATTGCTCCTAGATGTAGTTTGATGACAGTTAGGCTGCAAGAATTCAAATCAGAAACCATATCATTGTTATAAAATCATTGTAAAAACAAATGTGGCTGCTTGAAGCTTGTTGTGAGAAAGGAAGACATCAAAAATGACTTATGTACTGTAAAATATGGTGCTAAAGTTCCATAAAACTGATTTGATTCTAAACATTGTTTGCTACAAACCAAGAAAAATAAGAATTCTACTGGTATGTTGTTTCCACCTATACCTGGTGGCCAAATCCTGTACAGTGCATTAAACAGTGTAAAGTCATGCCCCATCAAGAATTTAAACCACTTGTCTGACAAGATGTGACTTAATTTTTTGAATACAGAATAGAACATTTGTTATTTTAAAAAAACTTTGAGCTGCATTCAGGGATATTGACTTACAGTATGAATAAGAAACCATTTCCACTCTGAGAGTAAACACCTCCTGCAGTATTCAAATGTTTTGTATTTATTCTTCCACATTCTATAAATGAAAACCAGTCATGCTTCAGAGGCAAACACTGATAGAAAATGCCCTCAATTTGAAAAGATCACTATCAGAAAGTAGCGTCCGCCTTATTTATATTGGGGTTGCTAGGGTGTTTCTGAATAAACTTGAATATTATATCCCCACACATTATACACAAAATCATATTAATTCATTGATATAATACTAGAAAAAAAACACCATTATACCTGTTAGAATATATATTTAGCCAGTGTTAACATTTGTCAATGAAAATCAAATTTATAGTTAGCTGTAAGACATTTACTGTCAGAGAAGAATTTTCTGATATGGTGAACTGATCAGAAGTCACTGGTGTGATTCTAGTATTTTAGACACCCCGACATTGTCTAACAGAAGATGAGCAACATCAGAGTCACATCTAATGATTTTATTAGCAAGTAATCCAATGGCTATTATTATAGATTAATAATTTAGTTTTGTAATACATTATCATCCCAAATTTCCAGAGCCCAAAGTTAAAATGACTTATTTTGTCTGACCAGCAGTCAAAAAACACTTGATCGATAACTTAATCCATTATTCAAAATTGTCATCAGTTCATTTTGATTTCAGTTTGAGTTTCAGTTGAGGCTGTTAAGGAGTAGATTTCTATTTCATGTTAGTGTAAATGCACTATTTTAAGTCACACAGATATAGGGCCATTGTGGGACTGCAATTAAAAGAAATCAAAATCTCAGAGTAAGGTTAAGATAAGGGATTTTCAAATAAGCCGCCTGCCTTTTACTTAGTACTATGGCTGACCGATTAATCGTTTTCAAATCAAAATTGCGATTTAAAAGAATGCGATTAGAGCGCGATTAACGAATGTGAATATTTAGTTGAATGTTTGGCGTAACATTTGGTTTAAGGACAAATAGGACATTTTGTTTACAGAAATGTCCTATTTTCAGTGGATTCTTCATTTATTTTGTATTCCCTTAACATGATCCTAGAAGGTGCAGTATGTAGATGCAGCTATTTAACTGAGGCATATCAGAGATTTCAGTTTACAGGAAAGTACTGATATGTTTTTAATGGAATTGTTTTTATTATGTGTTATAACTTTAGCTTCTGTTATAAATGTTCTGTGTTTGACTGTTCAAGGTTCCATGCTTATTAAAAGAAAAACACTTATTGCTGGCAATTCATATCTATGTTTTCATCCTTGCATAAGAATATAGAGCAGTTTTGGTGGCTCATGTTATAATGCTCAATGACATGTTTTATCTGTGACACTAAATGATGTGATATTAAACTTAAGCTAACCTTTCTTTTTTAAATCACGGATCGAATCGTAATTGCAATATCTGGCAGAAAAATCGCAATTAGATTTTTTTTCCCCAAATCGTTCAGTCCTACTTAATATTGTCAAATGAATGACCGTCAGACAGACTATGGAATTTGTATCTCCAGTTGGGATGCTTTGTGTGACACAGGAAGAGCACTGAGCTAAAATCACATACTTTGCATGAGAATAATAATACTTTATAATCGTGATAGTTGTGTGCTGTTTGGAGGTATTTATCATTATTGCCAGGTAAGCTAAAGATAAAGAAAGGAAACACTTTACCGCACTGTGTCGTGCTCTATTCCAGAAATAGCATCGTGAAAGCATAACCGCAGGGTGTCTCCGTATTTGAGGCTGTCGATGCTTCTTCTCCTCTTTGCTAGGCTTCGTCATTCACCACCCACTACTATACATCTTAATATAGAACTACATTGCCTTAACATCACTTCCTGGTTTCTCATCTACAGGACATTTTATTAGCGGTCTAGTCCACCAGACAGACGGTACAGTATTTTATACAGTAAAGTCAGACTCTCTTTTAACATTTAATCTGCATGAAACTAACAGTAAATTATGGACGACAAGTAACAGCAGCTCATCAGTGATCTTTTAAGACAAGTCTTTTAAGTTTTGTCAGTCTTCTACAAGGGCAGATCTCCACAGATGAACTCTGTATCTCTAAGATTATTAATACAACCCTTAGGGAGAACAAACTGCAAGTCTAGCAACTGCTTTATTAATCTCTCTTTAAATTAAGGAGCAGTGGTGGGCATCCTTTTCCTGCGGTTTTCCTTCTGCAGGTTTTATACACAGTACTGTAGAAGCCTGCATAGGTTCATAAACCCAAATGTCTCGTGGCGATTATTAGTCACCCTAACGACAATGCAATTAAGACCCTCGCCTAGCTAAAAACAACTGAGTATGCAAAAAAGTAAACTGTGCAGGAGTGTTTTTATTTGCCGTAATTCATAGACTGGTCCTGAGTCTGCCTTTCAGGTAAGTTTGCATTTCATTTGGCTCTGCTCTCTCTTAACAAACGAGATGAAGAAACAGGGTTAATTAACATATATTTACAAATTATACTATTCAAACTAATTTAGGTTCTGCAAAATGAATCTCGGATACAAAGGGAACCAAAATGGAAATTTCTGAGCATTAAAATGGATGAGTGTTGTTTTAAGAGTCTTTAGCATCACTGATCTTTTATTAAAGTTATTCAGTAGCCTTTTGCATGATTTCAATGAACAGTGCTTACAGAAGATCACACGACAGAGTGTTTCCAAATTATGTATTAATTCATCCTCGGCATGCATTCATGAAAAAAAAAAAAAAAAATGCCACTGGGAAATTGTAGAAGAGGTCACTTTATTTTTCTTAAGGTTCTCAGTTTGAACATGTGCATGACATCACAGTAAATTAGATACAGTATTATAATTAATGTATTTGCCTACCAGATTAACAGTACAGCGAACCCTCTGCCATGGAATTAGAGTCTGTGATCAATATCTAAAAGACTATGTTTTAATAATGTGAGTTTTATAATGTTTTTGAATATTCCCCCAAATAAAATGTCAGACTTTTGGTCCAAATAAAGAAGCTCTATATAATCTAATTTTATAATCAGATTATATAAACTATACAGTACAACAAAAATTAGCACAGTTCTGAAAGAAAGCTTTATTCAGGCTCTGCAGTTTCATACACATTTTACAGCTTAAAGATATTTTATTTACACACTAATGTGAATCACATCACCAAAAATGTTGCTTATGAAAAACCCATTAAACAGCATTGTCTAAACATTTATTAAAGACTGAGTTTGCAGCACTTTTTATTTATTTTTTGGGGCTTTTCATTCAAATATCTTTTCTGTCACATGCATTCTTAATTGTCAATGTTCCTAGGTTTTATTAAAAAAATTGAATTCAAAGATATTTAAGAGCTTCACCATGTGTGTTATTAAATACAGGTAATATTCACGATTAATATATTTTAAGACTTCATTTTCTCTTAAAGCTCAAACATTAAAATAGCACACAATGTCCACAGAGTACGGTTGAGATGCAGTTGCATCTACATGGGCCACATGATTTTCAACAATATACAACATTTTCACAGTGAGTAGCCTCAGAGCGGCACAATTATGAAGCCGTCACAGCAGATAGCAGCCTTATTTTGGTTCTCCATATTTCTCCAACACTCCACTTATTATTATTCATTTCAACAGTGAATATACATATCATGATTTGATAATGCGACGATAAAGAAAGATTTTCCTTCCCAACCATAAAGCAAACCATTTGTTCGCCAGCTCCATTTTTTTTGTTCCTTTGACTCTGTCATACACAATTTATTATTTATTCCAGTCTTCTGTATTACAAATGGTCTCAGGATTAGGACAAATCACGGCTCTCCAAACTATCAGGAGGGAAATGGATTCCTGAACAATATGTGTCAACGGAGAAATTGGCAAAGGAGTGACAGTGGCTCTGGAGAGGGGCCAAACAATGCCTGTATGTCGCAGGAGGAAATCATGCTGTTCCACTTGAGACAAACACAATTTCATATTAATGAATAATTGAGAAAGTTTAGAACTGGGTTGGGATAGATGTGCGTGAGTGTTACGTGTATCTGTGTCATGGTGATACTTGGATTGTTTCCAGCAGAGCAGCCGTATAGAGCTGCTGTTTCTTTAGTGGGATTAAGTGGATTGATCACATACAGTAGGGGTCACGACAAAGACCTGTTTTAGGAAACTTTTCCTTAAGAATGCATTTCTTCAGCTTTAATTTTAGTGACTTCACACACACCTTGGTTTATTGCTGTATTAGCTGATATTCTCCTACATGTATGTACTGCTCATCTGCATGAACTCACTGTGCCTGTGCTCGTTAACCTGTGCCTCAGTAACAAGGCCGCGACTCGTTTGTTACATGAGAGGAGGAGGAGGAGGAGGAGAAAGGAGGGGGTGGTCGACTTAGAGCACAGTGCCTTGACTGGAGACGAGGACGCTCCATACTGCAACCCCTTTCCATGCTAATGATCCGAGCTCTGCGCGTAATTAAAGCCCTGGTACCCCTCTCCTGTGAAACGCAAGGGGGGACTCTTGTACGTCTCCGAATGTAGCTAGAGGAGGTTCGGAAAAACTTCTGAACATCTATGGTCCATTATGTATAATTTCAAAACACATCCCAAGTAGGAGGAAAAGAAACTTTTCATTTTTAATGACAAAATCATGAATTATTCTATTTATTGTATACACTCACTCTTTCAAAGGTATAGTCCATGAAAGGTGAAACTGAATCAAGAGGGAAGTCTTTTTTGCCGTTAAGTAGGACTTACTGCAGCAAACGACACCTGTTGAGCGCTGTGGAAATGAGCAGAAGCTACATAAATGAGTGCAACATTAAAGGGATATCTTTTTAGTATTAAAACATTTTTTCTGCTCTTCTTTTGTTTTTCTTGTAGTTTCTCCACCATCATATTTCCATCACTCTGTTAAGATAAGGACAAAGTGCCATAACAAAAACAAAACACAATGACATGCTCCCCAGTACGCAGGAATGATTCAAACACTACACACTCAATTTCAAAACTATGGTGTTTTTGACATTTCATAAAAGTATCCTTAAAAATAGAAAGGTGCCTCTGTGATAAATGAAATAACATTTATATGATCCCCACGTTTCAATTTAAAAAGCTAAAGTTCATCCATGTGCTCTTGGACATTTTTGCAGAGGTTTCTGACACTCATGCTTATCATGTAGTTGAGAGATGTTGTGATATTGTGTTCTCGGAGAATTTCAGCCACGTTTCTAGTTTTAATTACATTATTACTAGTTGTTGCATATCCTGGGACTGAGCTGTGTGCTTGTGGCTTGTGAGACGCTAGCGTTTATAAACCAATAATGATTATCTTTAATACATGATTCATTAGTATGTCCTAAAGGAAGCACTGCTTTTTTTTATTCCTTACAGGCTGACTTGACTGCACTGTGTATTAAAAGTAGGAAAAACTCTAGCCCCCTTTTGTCTGTTTTTAAGGAAAGGAGGTAGAGTATGCCTTTCACTGTAATTGTTATCCATTATGTATGACACATTTTTGTTATTCAATGTTAATGAACTACACAAATTAAAAGCACTGTGCTCTTTATTTGTTGGGACATTTTCATCTTGTGTGCATCTGCAACATATGGTGTAGTTTTCACATTCAGCCAATAGGTGTCCCTACAAACCACATAAACAGTGCACTGTTCTGGTCCTGCTTGCAGCATGGCACTGTTGGAACTGCAAACATAACAATCATCACCATCTCTTTCACTATTACAGAACCAGAGGCCACAGTGACAAAAATACTGGTAATTAGAAAGTAATTTAACTTTCCATATACAATTCCTTGACTTTCTGTTGTGTTTGTTCAACCGAACCGAAGACCTCATTATAATTTCTGTATAGATCTCTTTAGATTGACTTATCAAATATACAAATACATCATGAATACTCTGGCTGAATTGATCTTATGTTTAAATAGAAATGTTAAATTATTGCATGTATTTACAAGACATGTAAATAATAAATGTGTGCATTCTAAAACAATATTAGATGCAGTCAAGAATGGACCTTTTTGAACTTGGAAAGTTAACTTAAAGGGGTATTTCCAAAGCAAATCTCTCAAAAAACATGAAACAAAAGGTGGTGGTAATATCCAATGTTGCCACACTTATAATTACACCGACCAACTTTACAGATAGTCATTGGCCGAGTTCACACACTCATGAAATAAAACTCTTCTGAGTGTAAAATGTTCAAGCAACTATGAGTATACAAGGTGATTTTCCTATACATTGACGATAACACAACTCCTGATAGTGTCATTCGATGACAGCAGAGATTAGATTACAAACCTAAGCGCGCTACAAATCTCATCTGTCAGTTATAATACCCGATTTGCCCATCAGTTAACAGTCCCCAGAGCTAACGCCTCCATCAGGCTCTCCTCATTACGATTTACTGTTCCCAGTAACTGGAATGAGCTGCAAAGCAATACTGAAGTGGACATTTTTATGTCAACAGCTCCATGCTTTTACTGCAATTCTTGAGTAATTTCTTCTTGCCTCCAAAGCCAGGAATAACCAGGCAATAACCAAAACCTGATGTTCCTTTATGTGTTGTCTCCTTTGTTCTTTGATAGCTTTTAACCCTCTTGAGTCTGCTTTTGTCTCTGCACTGGTACATTTGGGCTGTAATTGTATTCATGATGTCTTATTGTCTGATATACTGACTGTGGAGTAGCTCTGCCTTGTTGGAGTATTAGGTGGCTTCTAGTTGCAGTTCTATGTGTTGCTTCCCTTGTCACCGATTGTTATAGTGTATTATATCATGTATTAATTTTACATATTAAGGATTGATGCGTGGATATACTGTGTATATATACAGTAAATATGCATTGCTTCAATTCAAATCACTTACTATACTACAATACTACACGCTGTTTGTTAATATTTTTCATATTGACCTACTCAATCAAGTAACTGCAAAATAAAAAGAAAACAAAATCTAACATGTACAATATTTCAAAAATAAATGAATGAAACATTCAAAGAATTAATTCTCCCTTAAGTTACTGAATCTTTTTTTGCAGCACCAGTTGTTCACATGTTCAAACACACATTCTCTACACTTTATAAACAGCCCTGGTGTACTCAAACATGTAAATGACATCTTCATACTCCCACGGGCAACCAATGCACACAGCACATAAATAAACATACACAAATTAGATAACAAGGTAGCCACAACCAGGCCTTTGTAGGTCTTTGATAGCAAACCACTATACAACAGAGGATTGTAATAGGTTGTCCTTTTTTGCCTGTTGTTGATATACCATCTGGCCCATGTAACAACTGCATCCCTTTAGGCCTGCAAATAATGACTTTCCATATCCTTGCATCTAACCTGTGCATGGCTCATTGTGCTTTAGGGGAATATGTGACACTTCACATCCCTCCCCTTCGCTTTCCTTGTCTTTAGTACACCTCTACAGTTGATGTTTTTGACTATGGAGATAGGCAGGCCTTGGCTTGCAGGATAAAAGGAAAGGGTAGCGCCCCTCAATCACTCTGCCCTCCAGGAGGCGAGAAGAACGAGGCATGAGAGGGATGGGGGGCCTAGCAGGGTGCAGAGATGTAAGACACATTTAGACACCAGCTTTGGCTGGTGTAGAAACTGTTGACTTTTTTCCCCCTCTACCTCTTCTCTATCCTCTTTTGTTGCCCTTAGCGTCAAAAGGCATGCAAATATTGACGCAGGACTATTGAAACTACTGGTGAAAGCATATTTAAAATGTCAGGGCCCTGCCCGGTAAAGTGAAAAAGCTGGAAAGTGCATCTCCCACGTGGTGCTGTGATTATTGTGGCCACAGGTAGAGCTTTCTGTCCACCTGCCAAACTGTGCAATTGTATTTTTTTGCATCCAATCTGATATCCACCGAGAAAAAATGGCATGTGTTAAGGTTGGTGAATCCAATTTAACCTCTTTGCATGATTCCAATACCCCATCTTCTTTTTCATCCTCCTCCTATAGTTTTACATTTTCAGGAATTTGCTGAAACAACATCTGTGTAGTCATGCTGGGGGTAGAGGGGTAACGTGGAGAGCCGTATACTCAGAATCGTTACTCTGATCGAGGCACCCCTAGGGAGGCTGCAGGGCCTGGGTCAGCCATATGGTGGCAGAAGCCCCTGGAGGAGCCAGCCCGATAAGCTGGATCAGCTTCAGCACTTCCTGACCGAGACTTGGGCCCCACCACCAAGCAGGTAATGAGGGGGGTGGTGGCAGCTACCCCTTAGCAGCAGGAACCACAGCAGCACCATTAGGAGCCTGAGGGCAGAGAAATAGAAATGGTTTCATCCATGGCATCTGCTATGCTAAGGGAAAATTAAAGTCAGGGCTGCTGAAACTTGCACTAAATCTGCTGAGCCTCTCTGATAAAATATTTTAAGTGATAACTTGTTGAATGCTGAGGATGTTTTGATTATCAAATATCTACATTAATTTTCAAGAGATAGATTACGCTGGGGTTGTATCTAACAGAGTTGTGAAGAATCACCTTCTCTTTTTTTATTACTGTGTCAGACTTTTAGAAATAATAAATAGTTATCATCATAATAAAAGCCTGTGCAAAATAACTATTTTAAACGTATAACATCCTTTGTGATGCAGGGATACAATGTCAGTACCATTGAGTATTTTTCACTCAGAAATATACATGTCAACTTTTTCTGTACTCTCTCCCGAGTTCAACAAAAACATAATCTTTATGCAACAGATTATGTGAGATAATTTATAAAAAGAAAATAATGATGAAACATTTATTCTTGAGTGTCAAAATAATTTAGAATAAGTATGTGTGTTTGAATAAAAAATAAATGACAAAAATTCTGTAATAACTAGTAGTGTCAGTGAAAAGGCCAATACATTTTTTAAACCTGAATAGTTATATCTGGCAACTGGTTTATGTGTCCAGTATAACACAACTGTAAGCTCTCAGGACCTGTACATGGAGAGAAACAGACAGTCAATTTGTCTGCTGGCAGGTACACAAATCTCCACTGTCGGAGTGGACCGTACCATTCTCTGGACTGAACTAGAAGATTGCATTCCTCTAATACAAAGACTAGTGGTGGATATGGTGTAATACGTCCTCAGAGATGTCAACAAAATGAGATACTATAGTTTATAGTTTATGGTAGTGACTGACCTAAAAACAAGTATTGAATCCACAGTTTCTTGTTTGCACTTAGTCACACATGAAACATTTCGGAATTATTAAGGAGATAAAACAATTTTCCAGGCCTAACATTATTCTTAATAATTATTCATTGTGTTTCAGTATTTATTAGATATAGTAGAGTTTTGTTTTATAGTATTTGTCCTATAGGGTTCCAATAAAACTAAATGAATAAGTGAATTGATTAGTGCATACAGTAATCTATAGGATGAAACATTTTGCATTGTTGCATTTCTGTGGCTTAGAATATTACGCTGAGCACCCATATCTCCCTCCAAATGTGCTTTCCCTTCAACATTTCTGACTGCAAGGCCTTCCCCGTTTTGCTGCTCACTTGCACTTGTTGTGTGATTCTGAATTTTAACCAGCAGTGTCAGCCAAGAAACACCACAGAACATGTGTAAAGCATCGTAACCACTCATGTTTTATATACCAGTTAACACAAACAGCCATAGTTTGAGATAAACACTTGTCATGCTTCTCAGTTTACATTTTAAATTGGTTTCCATTTAGCCGGTGCAGGAACTTAACATTTAAATAGTTTTTGCGCTGTGCACATAATCACATAGATTTCTGTTGGTAAATTATATTAATACAGGTGATTTTCAACAAAACACTTTTACTGCTCAAAACTAGCTTGTATGGTTGTCCTGTAGCCCCTCCTCAACTGTGATGAAATAGCCAAGAAAGACACTTAGGAGAGTTTTCTGATCTGACGTCCCTGCTGCTGTCGTTCTTCTCCAGTGGACAGTCTCAGACCTATCAATGGCACAACTGCCCTGAAGTCATCGCTGTCTATGCTAGCTAACAGTGTGATAGTGATGGTCCATGTGTATTTCCCATGTCTCCCCATTACTCCCCACATTGTATTGTTTAAATATAATATATAGTCTAGTATGTTTTATTTATACAGCCCCAAATCACAAATTTGTCTCAAGAGGGCTTTATAATCTGCACAACATACAAACCCAGCATTGTGGGATTACTGGATTAGTCCAAAACAAATCTCTCAAAACTCAGAAATGAATGGCTTTTAAACCTAAAGTGTTTGGTCAACTAGATTATGATATGCAACCTGCATTTACGAACAAGCCAGTTCCAGAATCTCTAGTCTCAAGAAGTAGAGCATATATTCATTGCCTTATGAAGGGATTTCCAACTTTGCTCACCATTAATCAAATAAAGCAATTTTTTTTAGAAATATAGCCTGGAGCAGATTAATTGGTATGCTGTGTGTCTTCAGCTTTCCCAATATTTATGAGAATTTGTGGTAATCACACCAGAATTCTGCAAACCCAAAATGCCACACCGATATATCGGCGGGCCGATATCAGGCATTTTCCAAACTATGGGTATCGGCATTTATAATGGCCAATAAATTAATATTAAAAAAATGTAATAAAAACGGACAACCTTCAACCATGTTATGAGTGTTGGCGTTGCATAGTTTGTCCTCCAGAGGGCACTCTACAGCGCCCCTATTGGCAACTCTTTGATTTTTGTTGTTATTGTTTTTGTTCAAAGGACTTTAAGGTTCATATCTTAAGTTTGTATTTTATTTATCAGAAGTTTATTTATTTTAAATATATTATTTTAGAGAGGACTCATAAATAACTACAAATAACTAATTTAGGGAAATCTGTTTATGTTTTGTAACACATTTCTGGATTTAAAAAAAAAAAAAATATCGGCCGATATATCAGAATATCGGATTTTTAAATTACCAAATAGTTGTATCGATATCGGCCTTAAAAATCCTTTGACATAGGTAGCCAGTCAGACTTTTTATCTTTACCTCCCTGCCTCGATTTAAAGTTGTCAATTTTAACCGAAATGTTAACTCCCACCCAGCTTTGGTTTGGCTTAGGCTAAATTCACAACTACAGCAATGCATGATCTCTATTTTCATTCACTAATTACAATATCAGAATGGTAATACAAACCTGACACAATAAGAGCCAGTTCTCCTCCCAGTGAACAGCATAGATTAGCTGCAATTTACTATTAAAGTCTAAAAAGAGACAACTCGGTCCTTTGAGAGAAGCATTGTTGAAAGTTTTCACTCAGTGCCAAGTTTCTGAGCCGGAGCATGCCATTTTCATTTTGTTTGGCATTTTTGAGACGTCTGAGGGAGTTGGTGTGCACTTTAAGAGATGCTGACATGTTATTGTCGGAGTGCCTTTTGGTCCTCATCTCTAATAGAGAATGGCTTGCCTTTTGTATTCATAATGCATGCTCTCTTTGAGGTTGTTACAGGTGCCACTGAGAGACTCCTTATCAGTCTCTCCTTGTTGACGTTCACACCAACATAATTGTTTTGCCTTCCTAACAATATATTCTGAGAAGTATATGTAACATATTAGCTAATTGTGGATTCTCTCAGCAGTGTGGCCTTGCCCTGCCTCACCTGGTTTCTAATTAATTAGCTATGTTTATGCTAGCCATTATAACCTTGACAGCTCGTTACCTTCATCCCAGGAAAGGGTTCTTTCATGACAAATTACTAGGCTGGATTTGTGACACCTCTCTGACTTGCCTGTGGTGTCCCGTGCTGGGGACAAAAGCCCAGATGACTCTAACTGAGCTGTGTCTTGAAGATATGAGCTATTCAAATGAGATGCTAACAGAGAGGGACTTTGTGATGCTGGATGTCTAATGTTAATGTTCTCATTTGAATATAAAAGAATCTTTGCCATTTTCTGTGGATCAAAAAATGGGAATAAAAGATGTGAATGTGAGTTGTTCAGGCATGACTGACAAGACAATGGGAAAGTTTTACAGTGTCGCCGCCTTTTGTCAAACTGGTATTCAGATAGCATTCAAACAGAAAGGATTGTGGGTGAAATGCCGGGGACTTAATGGAAAATGAAAAATATCCAATCTTGTTTTAGTTAGTACACTTAAATTGTGATGCTATAGACAGTGGTGCCGCCAAAGGGTGGCCAGATACAATCGCTGCCCCACACACACCCCTTCTCGCGAGTCACATATGCATCATATGCAACATGCAAATAAAGGAAAAGGACAACTAAACTATTTGAAGAACATTGAATCAACTAATGCATGTATACAGTATACATGCATTAGGTGATTCAATGTTCTTCAAATACAGATTAAACCCATTAAAAAAGGATTGTTATGGAACTCAAAATGTTAACTGTACTGTTATTAGTCTATGCACATCCGATAATTAGTAACATTAACTGTAAAATAAGAAACCCAAATATATCAGTATTATGGCAGAAACGATTTCTCGAGTAACTCGAATAATTCGATTACTAAAAATCCCAGATGCAAAATGATTTGCCTCGAAGCTTCGTTTGATCAATGTTACCAACGTTGAAT
The DNA here is from genome assembly GCF_004354835.1 of Perca flavescens. Taxonomy (NCBI): domain Eukaryota; kingdom Metazoa; phylum Chordata; class Actinopteri; order Perciformes; family Percidae; genus Perca; species Perca flavescens. The sequence goes on along the minus strand of NC_041332.1, from coordinate 29,175,324 downwards.
TGCTCACAGTGTTTCCGCACGGACAATTATTACTGTCGCACACCGGGCTGACGCTGCTGGCGACACATGCCGTGAAGACTGATGGCGCAGATTACAAAAAGAGAGAGCGTTAATAGTGAGGGGTTAAGAGAAGAGACAGGCTGGAGAAAACGTCAGAAAGTGTCCAAAGTTTGGAATCAGTTCAAACATAATTAAAACGAAAACTCTGTACAGCGTGTGTCTACTGCAAAATCAAACTAGCTTACCACAATAATAGCACAACGTCAATGCTTCAGCATCTCAACAGAAAACATTGAGTCTAACTTAATCATCCATTCCACAAAGCGGACCTGACAGAGTCAAAGAGTTGTACGGACGATGAAACTACACCAAACACAACAACTACCAAAAACAAAGACAAGAAAATACATAGTAGTGTCCACAATTTGATCTAAAGAGCCGACTTGTTGACTATCCCTTCGGAAAAACAGCTGATTGTTGGGCACCATTTTCTCTCACTCTCTCTCTTCATGGAGAAAGAGCTGATCAACGATCTACTAGCACAAGTGTAACATAGCTGTGTGACATTGTAATCAAATATATAAATGAAAAAAGGTTGACTATAACTAATATTTACATATAGGCCTATATATAGATCAGTCTCAGGTTGAAACTTGTAGTACTGAAAGTTAAGTTGCACAACTTAAGGTAATGTTTATGTATGTTTAATGTATGCCTTAGTTTGAGGTTGTTTTTGCATTTCAAAAAATGTTTTCTTTAAAAACAATGTAATATGGCACTTAAATGCACTTAATGTGTTTAGTTTTTTGAGAGATGATGCAATGTAGCCTAGGCAATAACATTGTTGCTTTTTTCGAAAATTAAACCAAACTATTGTATATTATTGCTCTTCAATAAAACAAAAGTATTTCCTATCCGATTACTTGATTAATCAATGGAATAATCGGTAGAATACTCGATTACTAAAATAATCGATAGCTGCAGCCCTAATCAGTATATTATTCTCTAAGTCTCATATTGACATAGTTTACATAGTTAACAGAATAATAGAATTCCTGAAATTCAGTTATTTTCAGTGGCCCCATCTTGCCACCCCTATGAAAATTTCTGGGGGCGCCACTGGCTAGAGACGAAAGTGTGTGGAGTTTCTTGCGAGGATGAGGAAGCTATAGAGGCTTGGCTGGTTTGTTTGGTGGATTAAGCAGTTTGCTTCTGATGGCTAGATGGCTACAAGCTAGGTTACAAGACTGTGTTAGAGATAAGTGTATGTATTGTTGATGTCCAAGATGGTGTAGCTAAAGAAGATTATTTATATGGTGGCTTAGGCAGTGTGCTAGTTGACATGGCATGCTGTTGGCATAATAGTTAGCTTAGCAGGCTAGTTAGTTTGACACATCTCAACAAAATTCCACTTATTGAGAGGCCATGTGATGATCCTGTAGATTTGTCTGCACTCTTACACTCACACAAAAAGACAAGCCAAGGGAGACCTCCCATTGGCTGGCATGAGTCAAGGCCGAGTCAAGCCGCAGAGTATCTGCTTTTTGCTTGAGTGAGAGTACTAATATAAGGCAGCTTAGAGGTAAACTAGGTTAGGGCTAGAGAATGATGTCACCATCACTGCCATAGACCCAACCTCTGGAACATTTTACTATGTATTGATAACTGACCATATTAAAGAATAAGTCCAATAAATTGATCGTTAGAGTACGGAAAGACAATGACCACAGTCACATTTTGTCGTCCGCTTGTACATTTGTGCTTGCTGCCCATCACTGAACACATCTGGTGTTGAACACACACACACACACATTAATCAGACATGTATTCTCATATTGAGAGCATTATGCTCAACTATCTCTTTGGCGGTCAGTTTAGTTCCTGCAGCCTCAGTGTACTCTGGTTTAACAATGTTACTTAAAATATTGAAATTGTTCCCGGTGTCCTGAGAAAGCAATTACAGCTTACTCAGACAAATAGGCCTATTCAGGGGAGGGTCCTGATTTCCCTGAACCCAACAGGATGTCCTTCAATGAGACGGAGATAATAATTCATGCTCAGGGGCTCCAGATATGTCAACAGGTCTTATCTACTGCTCCTTATTCACCATCATTGCTTAATATACTGTATTGTCAAAGGCACATTGAGGATGTATAATTCAATAAGCAATGTACTAAAGAATTAATATATTCAAGTTAATTATGCCACCGTGTAAGGGAACTGTTGTACATTGGATTACCAAAATTATTTTTTACTTTTGACCTTGGTCTCTGCGGATCAGCTTCATAATGAGGTTTTAGTTATAGCTTAACATTTTAAAACAATTGGCGTGGAGCGGCCCCTTTATTTATGATTCAAGGATTGATGTCCTTTGTTTAAATAAAATATGGCTGAAAGGTGGGAGTGTGAATGAATCTTTTCAAGCGAGTGATTACATGGGAGATTTATTTATTCATGTTTATGTTAGGTTTCGCTATTCTTAAGACAGCTGCTCCACAGAGGAAAAACTGCAGAGGAGATGGAAAGGAGGTGGCTGGTGTAAAGTGTTGATAGAGAAACTAATGATATCTGAAGGTTTTAATGAGAGGCTCTGCTTCTCTCAACCTTCACCGTTCCAATATGCAAACCAACCCTGCAGGTCCTGTACCTGCTCTGAGCTGAACAACTTGTTCAGCGGAAAATGAGTGGCCTCATTGTATATCCTCCCAACTTTGACAGCTGGGAGACGCCTAAGGCTCATCCTGAAGCTACTACCTCGGTTTGTGAGAGTAGAGCTGCTCCAGAAAGACTTGGATATTTTGCAATCTTCCATTAATTGCAATGCTGTATCAGTGGCACTTGTTTGTCCTGGCACTCCATGCCTTTGTAGTTCTGATTGACAGTGTGAGTGTTAGAATGGAGAGGGCACTACTGAACAAATGATTAGTTATTCCTTACTGGCCAATGGCAGCTAATAATGATGATTTAAAACAAGAGAAACGGTTCTTGCGAGGTCAAAGTGTGAACACCAGCCTCAGAGGATCACAGCAACTTCTGTAAATTGCATTAATTTTTTACAAAATATGCTAGGTTCTTTGTGTCTGCTAGCCTCATCTTATTAGATTTTGCAATTATTATTCTTTTTCACTGTTACTACCCGCAAAAAAGGCACACCCCTGACACAGTGGAAATAATTAGCGTGAGGTCTAAGGTTTTTATTTCTAGAGATCACGACACTGAATTACCTGAAGAATACCTGGAGCAATCTATGAACCTAATTAACTTCCCACAGAGACCAAATCAACACATCATTTTGAAATATATGGGAAGTCAAAACGAGCATTTGCCAAGGTCTTATCCGTCCCTTTCTCTGCCTGCTGTCTTGCCAATGCTGCTTTCTCTGGGATCTATTGCATGTAAGCAGAGCTGAAGAATGACGGGCGAATGTGGTGGGAAGGACCCATTTATTCCATCAAGTAATCAATGTGCAGTTTTAATTCATTTGAAGGCACTCAATCATGCCCCTAATGTTGATGGCTCACGGGTGTGAGCATCAGTTATGCAGGAGTGTTATATAGCTTTGATTTGGACCTATTTCATCAAATATTTATGGGGTAGAAAAAAAAGTGCATCAAAATAAAAGTGAACTGAATTACACTTAAGTTTCTCATGTGTTGGGAGATCTTGACTTGTATTTTTCTGAATACTGAGAGTTCTTGTGTCCAGGTTTCTTTGGGTTTTTTATTTTTTTTATTTTAGGGAGTGTTGGAAGAATCAGACATGTCATGAAACTTTTTTTTGCCTATTTACTTGATGAACTCATCAAACCCTTGCTTTCAAGCCATAAAAGGCTTTTGTGTGAATGGACATATAGAACAAAAGCAAGTGATGCAAAAAGGTGAAATAGGGGTATATCTCTCCAGCTCAATTGAGCCTGCCTTTTCTCCTCACTCTTCATCAGCCTTGCCTGCCTCGCCTCTGTCTGCCAGTGTGTTTGCCTTTTAGATGTGATGTGAGCGTAGTATTCTCTCAGACCCAGGCAGTTACTTTGTGAACAGCCGCTGCCTGCACACTGATGTTATTTCACTGCTGCATCCCCCAAGTTATATTAAACTTGCAACTGGCCCTCTTTAAGTCTTTTTCATGAGATGTATGTTTTAAAGAGTGTGTCAATTCTTAAAGATGCCCTTGGCTTTTATCAGTCGTTTTTAAGAAAGCTTTCAATAAAGAGTGAGGCGAGAGCCCGATGTGGCAGTGGCCCATTTTGCGTGCATAAACTGCATATAAAATCTTAAAGTCAGATCTTAAAGTCTGATACAATCTGACTTAAAACCGTCTCAACAACGCCGAGGCTTCAATATTAATGAATTTAACTTAACATCGTTTTAACAATGATTCAATGTTTGCTCTTTTCAGTTTAAAGCACTTTTCTTGTTTTAAAGCAATAACCATGCATTCCTTTTCATGCATAGCTTCAGCTGCTTGCTTCCAACTGCAATTAGACGTTTAAAAGCTGTGACTTTTCCTTTGAAAACCCCTTTTACAGCAGTAAATAAAATGCCTTTTATTTTATGTTTGCACCGATCTACAAATAAACCCTCAGCAACCCTGTCTGTTTTTAACAATCTCTAAGTTCCAGCTGTTCTGTTGACCTGTATTCCTCATAGAGTGCCAGGCTAAAGCAAGGGCACAATTACTTCTTATTAGGGCTCTGACTCCTGATACACCTCTACTAGGAGGGGCGAGCCATCAGTTTTCAACATGCTTAAAGTTCTTCTAGAAGGAGACAGGGGAGCCCAGCAAATGTGAGTTTATGTCTATGGCTGATGTGATAGCAAGTCGGTGGTAGCGTCCTGCTGAGTTCCTGCACAGATCAGACAGATCCACAGTGATCCACAGTGCTCACTCCTGAGACTCTGGCCTTCTGCAACATTTACCCACTACATGGGCTCTTCGAGCTGTCATTCATACACTGAAGCACATACACACATCATGCAAGCGCACACACCCACAGGACAGAAATTACAGTATGGCTTAATTATGTGCATATCAGCCTCCAACAAATCAGGTCCTTTGACAGTCCTACATTAAGAAATTACTAAGTGTTTACTCAGTGGCGTGAATTAATCATGTCTTGGTTTGTATTTTCGCTACGGTGTTTTCTTTTGCTTGAGTGATTATGGGTCTACCTTTTCTTATAAAGAGTGTGTTTTTTAAAATGAGAAAATCAAATGTGATTAATTAAAAGTTTAACTCTGAGACTGTCTGCCCATGTGTGTCTATTTCAGAAGGGGCCACGTCATTTTGGATAAAGAGGGATGAGAATGTGGCCACTTTACCTCCCTGCAAACTTGCTGTCATCCCTGTAGAAAACTGGTATGTTACTATATATATATATATATATATATATATATATATATATATATATATATATATATATATATATATATGTATGTATGTATCCCTGTACTGTGTCCTTGAGTGCCGAAAAAGGCGCCTTTAAATAAAATGTATTATTATTATTATATAGGTTTGGAACCACTGCTGCTCTAATGTAAAAGAGTATTGCACTTTTTCACGCTAGCTTCTATAAAAACTTCTGACCATAACATTGTAAATATTTGACATTGAAATATTCATTTTTAAAGCCCCACTACTTTGTTTTTACAGTCAGGGGTTGCATCATGCAGCACTCTAAGGTCTAATACTAGTGCTGCATTATTATTATTATTATTATTATTATTCATTTCTCATCAACTTGACAATGTTGGATACAAATGCCGTTAATTCACACAGCACAAAAGAATATTGATCTCCTTTCATTTCATCATAGTTGGTCTGAATTTTCCGCATAAGCTTGACCGGTACTTGACTTCCCACATTGATCCACACACAGTATATACTGACCAGAGGAGAGAGAGGCCAAGACCATCAATACAAAAGTGGGGCCCTGTGGACTTTGCCAAAAGCTAATTATGCCAAGATTCTCATATAGACCAATTAGCAGACTACAAAACTTTACAGATCGATTTAGCTGCTATCCCCCCTTCAGATTCAAACCACGATAGGTTTTCCTTTCTGTGAACTGCATCTACAAAAGATGGAGTTGAGATTTCAAATAGTTTACCAGTATGAAAAAAAATGTATACACTTTAAACAATATCTATTAAACTTCATTCAGTATCAAGTAAAGAGACTAAGTTTTAGATATTGATGTAAAATGTTTCAGGATAATGCACAAACCTAGTTGTAATTTTGGCTAGTGTGAGGAGTAACATTAATAGGGAAGCTTTTGCAATGCAGCTGTGGTAAGATACTAAGCTAATTGTTGATACAGGTTGCAATTATGTGTATTGGATATAGGAGTCCTAACACATGTGATGGCATGGGGATATTTATATTGCAATGTTCAGCCAAAGTGTCATAATCATGTTTTTTTTAATCACAATTTCTTTTTATCATCTTGGCTAAACGTTGTTAAAGGTAAGCATATGAACTCTCCCTTGGTCGACAGACTATGCAAATATTAAAACCGTAAAAGAAATGTTTCATCCATAACATCATATGAGTTATCTTTATCTATTAGCACTAGCTCATTTTTAGATCTGGAACCTATACCAGTATACGGTGGCTGATTTAAGGTTCAGGGATCTGATTGCCGCGGGCAAGTTATTCTAAGAGCCCCCTGATGTCAGTGGGACTGTCTGGCAGAATAAAAGGCAAGGCAATAAACTGGGGGAAAAAGTAGCACACAGCATTGAAATCGGGACCTCCCCGAGGCGATGGCCCAACTGGCCCGTGGTTAAATCCTCCACTGAAAGTGTAATAATCACACCAGAGCCCCACAGAGGGAAGGGAAGAGAAAGAGAAAGAGTGGGGGAAGACGCAGAGGTACCAAAACAAAAGCCACCCCTCTCTGTCCTGTTCTCTTTGTGCCTTCTATCTAAAGGGAAAAAAGACGGAAAAATCTTGGCACTAAGAAAGGGAATTATAGCGGCTGTGATGACGACTGATGGGAAAGTGGAACAAGATCTGAAACAGATCACAAGGGTTTATTGTAGCTGTGGCAGTCATTCTGATGTGTTTGCAGATATTAGCATTAGACTTGTACTCTAATCCTGTCCATAGGCTATCATTGGCTCACCCTGGCTGCAGATAAATGGTTAATAATACGTTGAGTACGCTAAGCAAGGGGCTTTGCAGTTGTAAGATTACTTAACACACATTTGTGCACAAAAAGAATGTATTAGTTATGGCTGTGTTATCTGTGCTTTATAAGCTTTGGCTTGTCTTTGGCTATGTTGAATTTATTTTTCTGCCTCTCAAAAAAATCAACAAAAAAGAAAGAACACCATTTGTTTAGATAGTAATATTAAGCCCTCCCCATTACACTCCTCTTGAATGCCTCTCAATTCTTTCCCCTTTAAGAGTGCCCAGCAGGAACTCCCATTATAAATCACATTTAGTACCTCTGACATGTTAGAGGAAGTGATATAGCTGCCAGTGCTCTAATTGCCTTTGCCCTGCATGCCTCGTCTATGAGCTTCCGTCTTACATTTTAAGACACTTGCCCAAGTTGAGTACTTCTGTATTTCATTTATCTGTGTCCATCTTAAGACTTGTGCAAATGAGGAACACGTGGAACAAAACATAGTGTCATGTATTGTTTCAAAACATCAATTAAGAGAATGTTTTCTATCCAGAAACACAGCTTGAGTGCTACCTCTTTTGTTCTTGCTGGTAAATTGTGGGAGGTTGAATGGGCATGCTAATTATGACAGGAAAGGTCAAACTAATTAGCACTCCCTTTGAACTTGCCATTGAATGTTCCTGATATCTCCACGCACACTTGACAGGGTTCAAATTAATCACGAGTTGTCCTACATGCAGCCAAAATATCAACTTTTTGAGGAGGCTTTTATTTGAAGAGGGTTCAGTAACAAGATATTTACATGTGCAAATAGGCCTTTTTATCAAGTGCAAAGAGAACACTTTGTGCACCATTAAACCTGCACAATGCCGTAATCGTCTTTGTTTAGATATGTTAAATAAAGCACATCATTATGCTCCACTGGGTGCTAAGTGGTGTTTAAAAGGCCATAAATTCAATTAGACAACGTTTAATGCTGCCCCTAGACCATGTTAGTGCAGTGACGCACGTGATCCAAGGGAGGGTCGCGTCAGCCATTTTTAAGAATTATTACTTAGGATTTACATTTATATTGTCATTTTAATAGTATGGCCCTCTTCAACCGATAGGGGCCTCAGATGCTTCCAGGGCCCCAGCTCATTCCCCCTCCCTCAGGATTGCATCCCATTTGTCATATATACATAGCTAGGAAAAAAATCTCTCCTCAGTCATTAGAGCGGTCCCGTTAGCCTGGTGCTAATGCACAGTTTAGCAGCCACTGCGGAAAATGCTAAAGAGGTCCTGACAATTCCTGGGGGTCGGCTAAGTGTGGGCCAAGGGTTTCTGTGTGCGCAAGTTCGCACTAGCATTAGTGTTTGAAGGGGGGTAGGAAGGGGTCCCAGTGGTTGTTTGCCTGTTTTCCATCAAGAGCCCTCATCTCCTTTATCCCCTTTGTGGCGGAGGCCCTCCTCGGGCAGTTCCCTCTGAGGGGGATCTAAAAAGAGCAGCTGCTGGGGAATGAGTGCCATTTCCTCCTGCTGTCACCAGCACACTGGCAACCCTTAGTCCTCCTGTCCCCCTCCACCCACAAACCCCCTATTAATATGCATATGAACTTGTTTCTCTTAGTTCTGAACTCCAGTGACAAAGTGGGAAAGCATATGCCTGAAATATTCATGATCGCACGCAGTAATTAAGCAGTGGAGAAGGGAAGTCTACGAGGGAGAGTCACTACCCCTCTGCTGTAGTTAAAAATGGCTTCTTTTTTTCTCCAGCACTAAAAAGCACGTTATCCTCTGCTTTCTCTGTAATTCTTCGAAGCATTTTCATCGTTGTGTGTGCTGTTGTGCAACACAGTGCCATTTTCCGTGTGAAGTTAATTGAGGCTTAAAAGAAGTGCAGTTTTTGTTTAGTGAGTTAACTCTAGTAAAGTCCTAGAGAGAACACACCATTCTCCATTCATGCCCATCATTAACTCCTTTAATATTTCTTCCATGCAAACACTGAAACTTGTGAGATTATTAGATGATATTACTGCAACAGAATTTGTAAGTGGTGAAAGCAACCTGCTGAGCATCATATTACGCTTAGGTTTAGATAAGCATATTTTCACTTTAGGACCCTAACCCTTTATTTAAAGTACTCTGGGCTTGATCGTTCATGATAGTTCACAGAAATAAAAAATGTGAAGGGATTTTTTTTACTAGCAATTTCCTATAATTTACACTATTAACCCATTTGGATATCTTATTCATATCAATATAATTGATATAGGTTTTAACAATAATATCTGTTCATGAAATTTTACTGTGTCACTTGGGGGTTATTTCAGCGTTCATGTACTCCATCTTTGGATGCAACATTTGATAAATACCCTGACAAGATATTACATTTTGAAATTGTTGGATTTTCTTTCATGGATATAACACTATATTGTGAAATTAGGAAATACATTTTGCATTGCATTATTGTCTTTATTTTGCTAAATGTCCAGTTCTATGTGGAAAATGCACTTTATCTGTATTCAAAGCCAGAGACTTTAAATGTCAGAGAATAAAGCATGCTGCAGACCATTGAGAGATTTAGCAAGAAGAATCAGAGGACACAGAGGTGGACGCCTCTGTACAGCCTCCAGAGAGATGGAGAGAGAGGGAGAGAGGGAGTGAGAGAGATGGAGAGAGAGGGGGGTAGTTATAGAGAGAGAGAGAGAGAGAGAGAGAGAGAGAGAGGGCTGTGAGATGGTTGCCGAGGCTTGACAGCCAGGTAGATTGTATCTGACATAAAGCCCAGAGATGAAAGAAGAGCGGACAGCTGGCCCACTGCACTAAGCACACTCCATGCAGTTGCACTCACCTCGCCATGCTGCGTGCCCCCCCCCCCTTTTTTCGCTCTCATTCTCCTCCTATTTACGCTCTCCGGGCAGCTCCTTAGGGTTGTGTCCACCACCTTCCACCATGGGATCATCTGGGCTCTCTGGGCCCTGTCTGGCCCCGGCTGGCCCATCTGAGGAGCAGTGGTCCAGAGTTCAGCCTCCCTCTCCTGCCTCCTGCCTCCTGCCTCCTGCCTTGTCTCCACGCCTCCCCTCTCCGCTCCGTGCCTGTCATCTCACAGCCCACTCAGTGCCACACTGGCTTGTTTTGTCAATAACCATTTATTTGTTTGCTGGAATGGCAGCAGCCATTACATCTGACCTCCCTGTTTCATCAATTATGGATAGATTATTGGATGTGAACATCTGCAAGAGCTTGCTGTTGGACTCACCTCCTGGCAGGGATTAGATAAAGTATTAAACTGTTGTTTATTGTCAGGCCAAAACTCTACTGGGAAGCCCAAGAATTTCTACAACCGCACAGCAAAAAATAACTCCCATCAACAAGGCACCTTAAATAGTTTAGCAGTGCTGCCGAGGCCCCCTCATGGTAAGATATGGGCCATTTATTATTTACACTTATTACTGGTTGTTATAACACTCATGGTAAAAGCTCCTGGCAGATGAGGCTTAGTCATTCTTTGTCACCTTTGTAAATGTGTAAACCAGAGGCCAAACACACACACACACACACACACACACACACACACACACACACACACACATACATACATACATACATACATACATACATACAGATGCTTGTCTCTCAAAGCAACTTTCTACTGGGAAAAGTCTTTCTGCTCTGCATAGAGAAATGGCCGCTGCTAAACCACTAATGATTGAGAGAACAGGCTTATTGACAGACCACATACACATACACACACAGTCTCAGGGGTCAGAGAGATATTTAAAAAACACTTTTAGGTTATTTATTTTTAAAACATGCCAAATAAAATGTTTAACACATGAATTATAGATTGTAAACGGATATCTTCTGGCTGAAGATGTAACACTGGCATGGTATTTAATAGATGGAAATGGGGGAAATAGGCAGCAGTGGTGCTAAATAAGGATTAGAGTGATGGCTCGAGCTGTTCCACAAACTTTTCCAATACTGTCAGGGATGAATTTCAGTTTAACCATGCCGTTCTTAATGTCATATTACACGTTGACAGCACTGCTGCCCTTTACTGTCTCTCATTGTTGAGTCTGATAATAGGGCAATATGTTTTTATAGTTAAATTGTAGTTGAGACTTTAGTATTTCACACAATTATGTATTTAAACATTGAGCAGTAGTTAAAATGTAACTGAGTAGTCAAAAGCATAGATATGTCAGCAAAGGTTTATTACATAGAGAAATACAGGTGAAGTACTCTTTGTTTCCTATTATGATATAATTCCCAGGGTGTTTGTACATCAGTGAATAAATGAATAAAAGCCGGGAGAATGTTTTCCTCCCAATATCAATGCGATATAAATCCTGGTATGGCAAATGTATGCAAAATTATCATTTCATCGGACAAAACTGCTCAAACTCTTCAACTAATTCCTTCAGTCTTTAATTACTATTTGCTTGGAATCATTTATTTGATCAGCAGAATTTTGCGAAACAACAACATCCTCAATGGGATCATACAGTATCATCACAATATAATTACGCAGAAAGTTGTCGAACGACAATATTGAATTATTGTCTAGAACTTGATATCAGAATAATAAGAAATAAAAAAATATTTTTTATCAATTTAACCCACACTAATTTACGTTGCGTTCTAATTTTGACACGTTGTATGCAAAGCATAAGCACCACAGCCATACTGTATCTTTCCTTTCAAAAACTACATTTCTTTCTGAGACATGTTTGTTTGTACAGGTGACCTGAAGTTGGATGAACAGGCTTTTCTTGGCTGCTTAGTATCTTCCCCATACTGCAGTGAAGAAGAGGTTCCTGCACTGCCTTTTTAGTCCCCTGTCAAAGCCTCTCACAATTCACCTTCAAGGCATCTACTCAGCTGTCAACACCAGTTGTCAACCCAACACTTAGCATTCACATTGTTTCTATGAAAATGAAGATATGCAGCACGTGGCCCCAGCATTTTCGTTAATATCTTTAGGTGGTTTAGGCAGTGATGTAACCTCTGTCAAACAGGAAGTATCTGTTTTTTTCCAGGCTTTACAAAAAGAGCATGAAAACCTCCTGTGTGCTCGAGAGTAGCGGGGCACTGTGCATCAAAATATCAGTGCAGGTTGAAAGGCACAAAATAAGGTCAGTGTCACCGCACTGCATTATTAATACCCCACTGTTTATCTCCTTGCCCATTGAATCTGTGCGCAAGAAAATGCTGCCTCCTATGAAATATTGATGCAATTTCCTAGCTTTACATGTAGAAGAAGCAATTGAAAAAACTAGGTGTTACACACTGGCAGCAGGTTGCTGAATGGCATGTTGCCTGGTAACATAAATTGTCAAACGCAGCAAAACACTGGTGAACCGCTGGAGAAACAAGCATGTTGTCATGTTCATTGAAGGACATATTGTTTGAACACTGGCCGCTCTGTGAATTATAAAATATCTGTGGATATTAATTTATTTTAAGGATCAAAATAACTTTTAATATTAGTAAAATATTGCTGTCCAGGCGCCCAAGCAAACATTTTAGGAAAAACCCAGTGTATCCTTGCCCATGTTTGTTGTTTGTTGTGGTTGTGGCAATGGCCAATGTTTCAGGCTAAATTGAAGGCCTATTGGTAAATGTGGCTTGCCATATTAATGTCTTGGACCTGAAAACCTGACCTTTGGCACTTCATTCACTTCCAGTATTCATTTCTAAAGGCTTGATACATTTTTAAAGGTGTATTCATTTTGAATTGATAGCACCTTAGTTGTTATTCCATCACACCTCACTTCAAAGTATAGATAAGTAGCTGATGAAAAAGCATTTTCTGTATAAAGAGGGATAGCAGGTCTTTGCACTTTGAGGGAGAAATCAAGAGAAAAGTGTGTCTTTTTGACCTTGCCCAATAAGTACAGAATTTATGTGGCATTTTAATCATTTTTATTTTATTTGTTGCACCTCATACAATTCTTTGTTGATGCATCACCATCATCAGCACACATACAGGTAGTAAACAACGATGCACCACTATAAAGCACAACACGCTCTCTCCCTTTTGTCTTTTGTCTCTTTCATGTTAAAAATCGCTTACTAATTAAGCCAAATGCCACTGCATCCAGAACGCATGCTTACACACACACACACACACACACACACACAAAGGGAGAGGAAGAGAGAGCTCTCTAATGATCAACATGCGCCAGCATCTTTATTATCCCAGCCAGCCCGCCTGTGTCTCTACAGCCAGCTCATGTGCTGTTTAAGTGATTGTAAATCATCCCACAGTAATGGCTGAGATTAGCATACTATCAAAAAGCTTTTTTCATGCATGATGTGGTAACATCTCAGGGCCCTAAGTGTTTTATGGTGAGTGAGACCGTATCACCCACTGTCATTAACAATCTAGTGGTGGCCACGCAGGCAGCTGTACTCGGGCTGCTGCTGTTAGTGTTACCAGATGCGTGAGGAAGATGCGGGCTTGGACTGCAGCCCATTATGGGTGCTGCCTGTCAGGAGCCATTAGGCACATGCTTTTTGATTAATGCTCTAAGTGATGGTGTGAGTACTACTCAGAGACCAGTGCACGGAAAGAGGGGAAAGAAAAGGTTATTGCCTCACTAAGGAATGCCTGAACGGGCGCCGTAGTGTCAGCGATGATGATCGTGATTATGGTCTACCTTTTGCCAAAAGCGGTGGGTGGGTGTGAGGGAAGCTTTGTGATGAATCTTTTGACTGATCAGAGTGGTTTAAGGCTCTGATTTCCTCTTCCTGTTTTTGAGGGGATCCAGCTTAGGGAGAGGATCTCAGGGTCCCCCCCCCCCCCCCCCCCCCACACCGCCTGCTATTGTGACCCATGAATTATTGATTAACCTTGGTAATAGAAAAGATATGACTGTGGTATGTTTTGACCTACCTCTTCTGTGGTGGTAAAGTGGTAATACCAAATAGATATGCATATGCATGCAGATGATTGCATAAGATTGATTCAAAATAGGATAAAGATTAGCATGTGTCTGTACGATTGCTGTTTGAATAGAGAATCTTTTCCCATCTAATTGTTAAAAAAGACACATGTGGTCTGAATTATATTTGAGTGGGGTGTCAATACAGACTATTTTTTATAACTTATATAACTTTTATATAAGTGAATAAGTCCTCATCTTTTAAACATATCTGTTGTGACAAAATACTAGGGCTGCCATTTCTTAGTCGGTTAGTCGATTTGGTCTTAGTCGACTAAGATTTCTTTAGTCAATTAGTCATTTTTTTATGCTTATTCATGCTTAATTACTTATTTCCAAGAAACTTCTGAGCACATTTTTGGTAAACACAAGATTTAAAGTGGTGCTTTTGCAGGATTAATTGTGGGGAAACTCAGTTTTACAGATGGTTAATTAACTACATTTATATTGTGCTTTTCTAGTCTTAACCACCTCTCAAAGTGCACAGCTCTGTCAGTTAAATCAACTAATCGATTAGTCGACAAAATCGTTTAAGTGTTAGTCGACTAAGAATTTCTTTAGTCGAGGACAGCCCTACAAAATAAAGTATCGCAGATAGTGAACTTCTTAGAAAAATGTATGTAAGCCAAAGTATTTATCTGATCATTGCCTTGTAAAAATTTCATTTGGGCTGCCATCTCTGTGTAACAAGTTATTCTCCGGAGCAACAAGACCCATGTGTTCTCATGACATGTTCAAATGAATCCATCTGTTCAGGTCGTGTTCCTGTGATGATCTCACCTTCCACAGCGGATCAATAAACGAAACGCTATGTTTAAACTGAATCAAATTTTCCAGTTGTAGGGTTGGGCTTTCATCCGCAGCAAGCCCCTACAGTCCTCACTCTTAGCTTTACCGTATATACAATTAAACGCCCCAGTAACCTGCGCGTTTCCATTAGATTGGACCTGTAGGGATGTAGCCGCACGTTTACCCCCACCCCAACCTAAGAGAGATGACCAGCCGCAGTAATTGCACGGCGCCGTGTTTACATTTATTCATGAAACGGAGGACCGCCTTTT
Organism: Perca flavescens; assembly: GCF_004354835.1. Classification (NCBI taxonomy): domain Eukaryota; kingdom Metazoa; phylum Chordata; class Actinopteri; order Perciformes; family Percidae; genus Perca; species Perca flavescens. The sequence goes on along the minus strand of NC_041332.1, from coordinate 29,160,203 downwards.
CATCCCCATTTCCACCTGTCACCCATTCCATTTGCCGCGTCAGGAGAGAGCCCCTCCACGCACGCCCCCCCACGCCCCATCAAACTTGGTGCTACAATCACTAATCAGTCCCTCCCCTCATGAAGAACCACTGCCTACTTGTTCCCTACCGATATTTGATTCCCCGCCAGCCTGAGCGAATGATTACGTTTTCATGCATTTGGTTCCACCAAAATGTAAGAGCACTCAGCCACGTCCTTTATTGATTACTTCTAGTGCAAACAGTAGGCAGAGTGTGATATACATAATTGGACAGTTGTCAGGGGAGGTCTAGCAGTGATAACCAGCGTCTTATTTCCCCTCCCTGATGGATATATGACACACCTTGTGAAGTGATCGCTTGCTCCTTATGTGGGGAAAAGATAAATATGTCGGCTAAATGGCTTTAACGATGTAAAGCCACATACACTGCGTTAACAATGACAACAATGTGCTGATAGCCTGATGTTGATCTCAACATGAAGAAAAGAGTTTACCGATTGCTGCGATGATGAAATAACACCAGTTTTTGACTGATGTGAGAGTGATAACACATCACCACCAACACAGTGTACAGCACAGCCCTATTTCTTTGAACTACCGTATATTAAGACAAAACAAGACTCTAGAGAGCAGACAGAGACGCCTTGTAGGTAATATACACAACATGTGCTTGGCTAATTATCTTCCTGGATGCTTATAACCACAATAAACTGGCGGCACATTGTTGGAACAAAAGCCGGCTCGCCAAGCCAAAATACTCTTTCTCTCTTCAGCCTCTAAAATTACGTTTTCAGAGGCACAGTAGAAATAATAACACTCTAATCATCGCTAAAGTAAACATTGTTCTGTTAAAAAAAACAAAAAGACATCCTTAAAGTTTGTATTTTAGTAATGAAAAGCAAACAGTGGCTGCTGCAATTGCCTGACCTGTTACACAGAGGTGATGAAATGTCCCAACAGAATCTCAGTATAGCTCCGTCTCTCTCATGATAATAGATTCAGCCGCACAAATGGAAGAACCACAGATGTGTAATAACTCCATCAAACTCACGTTTCTGTGTTTTCACAAGGTTAGACACACACACACAGACACCCTCTGGAATTTCACATTTTACTCCTCCTCACCCTTCATCCATTCCAAAGAATAATTCTGTGTGGTCAAGGTTACAACCACTGTTTGTGTTTGTTGGGTAATCATACAGCATTTCCAAGGTAGGCCTCCCTCCACTCTGGAGCCTTCACATTACAAAAACATCCACTTACACGGATTCATACATGGAGACATTGACACTGGTTGGGAGTTTGGTGGGGGCGAGGAAGCAACTGAAGTGGGACCCAAACAGAATCCATTTTTAATGTGGCGTTCCCGCTTGGACATGTACTCTTTCAAGTCAGCATAGAAAAAAAAAAACTACAGAGACTTTGCTCCCTTTGACCAAGGCATTGTGGCATCAGAGATGAGCTGGTGCCTGTATCAGGAAATGTAAATCTGTTATAGAATCCCACACAGAATAAAAACAATAGGCTACTGATATCTTGCCACACAGTGGTCACACAGACATTTCACTGTATCTGCAGCCGCCCGGCATGTAAGTGAAGTGGAAATGACATGTTCAGTGATCCAAACTCATCTATGAAGTCAACGGTCCCAGAACACATTAGTGTCGCTCTTTACTGTCTACCTATTGCTGCCATTGCATTTCTTAAAGGATAATTCCGGTTTAGTACAGTGTCTTATTTATGTATAGTTTGGGTCATCTGTCCTATTGCTAATAACATTATTTATACTTACTTAATTAACTTAAGTTAATTGCTGAGAGCTGGGACCATAGCAAGATTGCCAAAAAAAAAAGGAAGTCCATCTGGGCAAGAAACATGAGCTGTCAGACGATCATACAGATCAAGAAACTTCTTCGGAATTAAAAAGAAAATGCAGTAGTCCGTACAATTATTATCCAAGATGTCCTTCATAAACTGAAACTGAAAGTATGCCCACTTCACAGTGTGATTTTCCAGGTGTGTGGAAGTGAGAAAATACACGTGGTTTGAGCTTTCGCAAGCTCTCTTTTTTTCAATTTTCATTTCACACAACTGTCCGAAAGTATGACGTTAACCCCATTTGAACAGTTATCGCGCTGAGACGTACGTTACATTTCACCATCTAGTATGTTCAGCCGTAAGGAATGTACAGGCCGGTCTTACAAAATTGACGACTATCATAATGTTGAGAATTGGGTTTTAAATTTCCGATGACTTTTCAGCATTGAGACATTATCTTTCAAGAGAGAATTGTGATGCATCTATTTTTTTTCCCCACCCCTACCTAGTTGTTTCTTGCCTCATTTGACTTTGGGATAGTAATGTTACCGTGTTCCCAGATACATCAACTAATATAAACCGTGGTCAAAACTATAAAAATATGACCCAAGTTGAAATGATCCTTTAAGACCATCCGACCACCCATCCACCTACCTAATAACCTACCTAACTGCTTACCTACTTATCTGTAAGTCATGTCCATCTCGCTGTGGGTGTGCAGACAAGTGGAACAGATCCATTACCCTACCAAGATGTTAAGATATTTATCTGCAGTCTATATGTATACAGCAATTCTTCAGTTATAATATGAAAGACTTGCTTTCACTTTTTGATGTTCTCCACATGCCTTCATTCACATCATCTCCCTTTTCCTTGTTTCTTTACCTGCACTGCTCAGCTTCTATGACCAGCCCTGTGTCATCTAGGCTGCACGTAATTATCCAGCCACCAAAGCCAAGCTGCCGTGCCAATCAGCCTATCAAGGGTTAGAGGGACACACTTGTCTGCAGCGGTACCACGCGCACATCTCTGGCTCCGGCCCATCTCAGCAGTCTTTCCTAATGACTTGTAGCCAACAAATTCCTAAGACTCTCAGGTGGCTTCCTCCAACCAGGCTCTGTGCGATGATGAAAAGCCTGAGATAAAATAAACTGACAGTTGCAACTCATTGCGAGGAGCAGGCAGCACCCTAGCAGCAGCTGAGACCCCAGGAGCCCAGCACTCCCTCTCTTTTTTTCCCCATCCTTTCCTCCATCACCGCCTCCATTCTCCTCTGCCCTCCTGTGTGTGTCTCAGTGTGTGTGTGTGTGTGTATGGGTGATAGACTGCAAGTGTGTACGTTTGATGTATGTGTGAATGCATTTGTAGTGGAATTGTGTGTGTGTGTTTGTGAGCATCTACACGTGAAAATGCATTTGGTGGATGAGTGTGTTCTGCAGAGGGGGTGCAGTTTAACTACTGGGAGGGGAAACTAGATGCCCCTGCCACTGTTCCCTAATTAAAGCCCATTCCCGCCTCTTTTATTTCAGTCCATTAAGCAAAAAAACGTGGCCACCCCTCTCTCGCTTCCACACATGACACACTCCAATCAATACACTCCCACTGGCTGCCTCACTGGGTTCCTCAAATGAATAGATTGCAGTGCAACATTATGTCTAATTGAATTTTGCTGAGGACGCTATGCAGAGCACTGTTGCAGGGTTTCAGATCGGTTCTTAAGGTTAAAACAAAAGGTTTGTCAAAAAATGAAATTAATAGATTTGAAAAATATATTAGCATTAGTGAGATCCCTTGAATCCTTGTGTCAAATCAAATGAAAAACAGATACTTACCTACACACGTAGGAATTGTTTGTTAATATGTTGTCGTATACTTTAAAATCATTATTAGTATCACCACAATACAAGATGAATTCATGCCTGATTCATTTTCACTGTTTTTGTTTTGTGATATGAAAGCAGTACGCCATAGCTACAGCCACCTAGCCATCCACTTAGCTCAGCATCACAAAGGTTCACATTAGCACATCAGGCCCCTGGGAGAGAGCCTCCTCCTGGCTGGTGGCTGTGGGGATTCAGCCAGGAATGGGGGATGGGGGGCTGGCAGATGGTTCAGTGGTATGTCTGACGGACTGACTGATGGCTGGATAGATGGATGGATTCACAGCGCTGACTCTTTCATTCTTCTCTTGTGTCTATGGCCACAATTTCTACTAAAGTCCCTTTGTATGACATTTACATGGACTGCCATCTCTCTTTTGGCAAGTTCTTATCCATAGTTCCTTTACGCAACAATACACGTGGAGGTAACATTTTATAGGATATCATCCAGACTAGGGCTGTTGTTTTTATTCAAATTTCAAATTACCATTTAAACATGGCAACAAATTTAACATTTGATCTAAAATTCCCAGTATGTGTAAAAAAAACAAAAAAACTTGTAGCTACTCGTACATATTAGCTTTTCAATCTTGAACTGCATCTCACAGTCAAGAGAGAACCACGCTCAAAAATGCCCTGTACTCAGCGCCTTGTAAACTAGACTACTGTCTTCTCTTTGTCAACACAAAATGTAGTATACTAGCGAGCCATGCACAACAGATAATTGTGACACCAAACCATTTTACATGGTACATGAATAAATCTTGGATGCAGGTGAGCTCTTTAAAACAGAACTTCCTTACAGTGATGGTACCACAACAACAAATCTAAAGCCCAAACTTGATTTTTTTTTAAGAAAAATGATGGCCCTTATCCAGACATGACAAAAGCTGATTACTATTAGAAATTTTTGAATACCAGGACCAATACTATACCTGAGTTATGGTACTGATGCAAAAACAATGCTTTATCTGATACTTTACTTAAAGAAATATTATATATATTATTAAATGTCTACAAAACCCTTTGTTCAGTTAACAAAAGAAGCCAAACATATCTAATGTTATCTAAACACAAGCCCCTGTAAAAGAACTTTTAGCTTAGAAAATACAACATGAAATTGGAATAGTTACAATAACAGTACCAATCTGAGCAAGCATTCAATTCACATTACAATTTTTGATACTCAGCGGTACGGACAAATTTTGGTTGGTACCAAAAACGGTTTGATGCACAGTCCTACACAGCAGAGAGAACTTTTCCTGTGTTTGTTCCTAAATTCATATTGTTTGGTATTTTATTGATCAATTTGAAAATGGTAGAATAATCCGATGTTAGCAGCCACCAGTCTAATCCTCAGGATGTCACAGTCTCATCTTTCTTAATTGATTTGTTCGCCTCTGTCAGTGAGTTTCAGTGCGAACATCTCATTGTGTGTCTTCAGTGACCTCTGCAGCTGTTCCCATGCCAATTAGCACGATGGCTCAAAGCAGGTGCCAAGGCAAATATTTAGCTAATTATCAATATTTAATAACATATCTGCACTGGCTCCTTTCCTAAGGTCCAGTAGAAGCTATTACATTTCACCCCATAGATACACAGCAATGACATGTAATAACGGCTTGAATATAAAAGAGATTAATAATTTAAAGTGAGCCAACAAATTAGGACCATCATTTAAAAAAACTAGGCTTGAAACCATTTTGCATAAAACCAGCCCAGTTCAAGGTAATGCCACGGCTCTCCTGATAAAAAATTACAGCATTAATTCAGCAAAGTGAACTTATTGCTCCGACTCCTTCTCAGAAATCCCTGGAGCATTCGGAGTAGAGGAATGAAATGATAGCATTCATGGGCTCAGAGGCGCTTATTTCCATTTTCCCCATCAAACCTAGTCTGAGCTTCTGTCTGTGTGTTGTGGTGAAAGGGGAAGGATTGGTCCTTTTCTCCTTGTGGTACAATTGCTGAGATCCCGGTGAATAGCGTGTTTTTATACTGAAGTTTCCCTCCCAGAGGGGCTGAGGCCTCTACCAGAAGTCCATTGTGTACACACACACACACACACACACACACACACACACACACACACACACACACACACACACACACACACACACACACACACACACACACTGTGACCTCTCTGGGTCATTGCTGGAACTACATAGACATGTCCCACCTTTGATGTGGGGATCTTAACTGGCACCTTAATTGACTCTTCAAGCTGTGTCAAATGAAAACGATCAACAGGAGTTATTTAGTCTTAACACTAAAGATCCACCTCTGGTTACAAAACGAGGTTGGCTGTCAAGTATACTACACATGTATGTACAAATTGGTACATAACATGGTTAGTTTTATATGTGTATTGTCTTGAAAATCTGTGTGTTAAGTGGGTGTTAAGGGTGTGAGATTTTCAACATTAAAGTGCGTTTCAGAATTCCTGTTCAATTCCCACTGAGCAAATACTTCACTTGTGCAGAGGAGCTGCAGCACCTTGCGCGGCAAACTCTTTTAATGGAGCATGTTGCTGGAGGCATCGTTGCTTACTTGTGTGATATTACCATTTACCTGCTGTTTTGAATTTTATTTGAATTGGGATGAAAAGATCAGGAGAAGGTGTTCGCTGGCAGACGTATCTGAACCCCAGTTTTTTCTTCCTCTTCCACATTCTAATTTCAGGCATGCCAAATGACTTGACATAGCGCTTTATACTTCTATACTTCCCATGTGCCTTTTGGGATTTAATCTGCTTTGGCAAAGAGTGAGAGAGAGTCTACATCATTTCCCCAAGGATATGCATGCAGAGGGCAGAAAACATCAATCGGCCACCTTACACATTGGATCTTTGTTGATAAGGCGTTGTGAAATGTTTTGAATCGTATAAAATGAAGCCTTCTCATTTTTAGCTCATTTTAGATCAAATATTTTGGCATTGTTGGTGTTCAGAGATGCATTTATGGAGAAAAGGAGTGTGTGGGGCAGATTACATCAACTTAAATTCTGATGTAAGTTCACTTAAACATCTGTGTTTAATGTGCAGTCTATCATTAGACACACAGCAGTTCCAAACTGGCGCTCTACACCTTAAACTTTAGCCATGCTGGCTAGCGGCATGGCTCTCAGGGTGGCAATGTCAGTCGGTCCACCACTTTACCGGTATCTTAACAACTATTCGATGGATTGCCATGAAATTCTGTACAGACATTCATGGGCTACTGTGGATGAATCCTAACTACTTTAATGTTCCCCTGCCTTCTTCTAGCTTCACCAGCAGGCCAAAGTGAAAGCCAGTGAAAATCACTAACTTGTTCAAGCAAAATAGGCACAGTTGTATAAAATAGATGTTAACGTCTTGCAACAGTGTGTTTTATCCAGTAATACTGCTAGTATAACAATCCGACAAATTCAAAGTTCAAGTTCATTCTTTTAAAATATTCCACTGTAGGAGTAAAAGTAAACCTAGGGATAACTTGTGACTGTTACAGGTTATGGGTAAAGGCTGAGGAACATGATGACGTTTGAATTTGGTGATATTCACTTACCACACCCATTCCTTGTTTCCGTTATTTTATACACCTAATGTAACTGATCTCTTTTTAAATAATCAAGGACAATAATTTTTCTTTTTAGCAAAGCAGCTAGTTAGCAATGTTAATAATCTAGCCAGACAGCTTATTTAATTGACAGATCTGACCTTAAATATTAGTTACTTAAGCATATCTCTAGATCATTGCACAGGTTAGATGCAGGTTCCATTTACAGTTAGTTAATTTTTGACAAACTTGGCAAAATAGAGTAACATGGAATCATTCCTGTAAATCTTCAGCGAAGTGTTTTCAGCAAGCAGGTTGTGCATATGCTCTGATATACACATAGCATGCTCTGTTGAGTTACATGGACATTATTCCCTCAAATTGGATATAGTATTTGACATAAATGAAAAAACGAAAATTTGGAAAACTGATATTTGGTGATTAATGTAAAGCTCAGTTGGTTATGCATGGTTATTCTTTTAAGATTGTGAAACGGTTTGTTCCAATGTCCATAAAGGGTGCAAAGATGTCACACTAATTTTACAAGATAAATGATGATTTGGTTCCAATCATCGACTGTAAAAATAATGGATGAAGCTTCCGAATCTGAAAAGTAAAGCCAATGCAGAAGTGCCTTAAACCTGCATTCTATCTATCTATTCTATCTAACCAGCTCCACCGGTTGCAAAAAAAGTCAGTTTATATAGAAGTCTATGCAAAAATGACCCTGCTTCTCACTTGATTTATTACCTAAATTTGTATAATGAGTTTATGGCCTCAATCGCTAGTTTCAAGTCTTTTTCAATACAGCGTGATGTTCATTTTGTAAATTATGCTCCCATTTATTTTAAAATTGACAATAAAACAGGGGATGCTTTAGGGCGTGGCTACACACCGACCTTTCAGTCATGACCGAGGCTTAGCAATGCTAACCATGGCACTGTGTACATTCAAATAATAATAATAATAATAATAATAATAATAATAATAATAATAATAATAATAATGTTTTTGGGTGTTGTCATTGTTTTCGTTTTAAACGTTGATACTCTCACTGTGTTTTCACTTCATCAAACTTAATTAGAACGCTTGTTTAGCGTTCTGCCAACCAAGCTAGCTAGCTACCGCTAGCGTTTGCTGGTACCTTAAGGGAACAAGACATTAAGGCATACAGAGTACACATATTTAGGGAGATGTTTGTTAGATCAAGAGGCCTCTCAGGCTTTTACTATCCGCTGTGGTGGCTGCTTGATCATCCTCGGCTCCAACCAAGTTCCTCCCATGTATGATTTTTTTTTGGTCTCTAAACAACTTGTGAGAAAAACCCAGCTCCAACTTCAATTAGTCCCATCAGAAAATGTCAGAGATGCTACATTTATGTTTTTCTACAGTCTGTCTAAATGTGGGCTCTGAACCTGGCAACCCAAACGCATTTTTCAATATTAACATTATAGTGACCTTTTGATCACCAAAGCATCACTTACGTGTGTAGTTATTAAACTCTTTCACTAACAACTTGTAAACCCTTCATAATATTCTGTATCATAAAATGATATTCATTTATTGTAATTTTGTAATTAGAATTGTAATTTTATTGTAATTACAATTGTAATTTGTGCCAGACCAAGTAAGCTCCACATACTAAACTATTTAAAAAAAGATAATTTTATTATTATATATTGAAACACATTTATACATAAGACAGAGCAATGCTGTAAACCTGTGTTAAAAACAAAACCATAAGAAAAAAAAACTTACCTGTTTAGCTTCACATCTGGTTATTGTTTCAATTCTGAAGAAAAACAAGAAATATCAGAGGACTCACTGATGAAAAGAAAACACCAGTTTATCACGTTTATGGGTTTTTCACTTTGGAACTACGGGCGAGGTCTTTAAGGAGGACTGGTACCGTTTAATAAAGAACAGGCTTCAAAAGAACAAAAGTTCAACCTTCAACAACCCTGGCACAAGACAAAGAAAATTATATTATTACAGATTAGAAAAACTTTGGTTGGGATTTAAAGATGACATTGATTTTAGTGAAAAGACACCCAAGGGTAATCCCAGCAATACATATATATTACTATTAATACATATATATATATATACATATATATTTTTTCTTGACATGAACAACATACATACAACATTGTCAATTACCTGCTTGACAGTCCTTCATAGTGTAGAACCTTTGTTTGAAAATCATTGCCATGCACACTTATTCTTTGCTTACGGTCAATCAGCTGTCACCCACAGGAAGAAATGGAAGTCTCTGTTTCAGGAAATAATCGCTGAAAACCCATATTGCCATACAAACTAATAATCATATCCATTTCCTCTTTTTTGCAAGTCTTTGTTTATTGGGACAGTGGTTTATTTTAACCTTTAACACTGTCAATTGTATATTAACAACAAACAAAAAATGTGAGATGTACTGTTAATGTTTGGAGTATTTTTTAAACACATAGGTAGAAGTAAATTTGGCATATTGATATTAATATTCTCCTTTGAGGCTGCCCAAATATCCAGTCTCAAACCTCAGGTAAATTGGAAGTCCTTGAACAGTAAATATACTTGAAACATAAGGACATCAAAAAAAGACCTTCCCAAGGACGCACATCTACAGGTAAAAAGGTGAAAAATCTGTTTTGAATTTAAGTATTAAAATGAACTGTGTGTGAGACCTTAATGAGACAAAAAAAAAAAATTACACAAGGTCGTCTTCCGTAAGAGAACAGAAATTCCATCCCTGTGGGTCAGAAAAGACAGAACTTTTTGTTTTAGCAAACTGCCCATCAAATAAGCATAATAACCATCAGAATTCATACGGTGTTCTGAGACTCCTGAAGGCAAGCGGCCCCACTCAAATTAGCAGCTCTGATAAATCACCATTAATTAGCTAATAAAAGCCAGCAGGTGGTTCGGAGCCCAAAGACATTCCCCGGTTGTCTGAATTATGTATATTACAGCAGTGCACTGATAAAGTAAATGAGTAGGGGGAACAACAGATAGGATTTCTGGAGGGCCCTCGTGTAGGCATAATGCTCCAATCAAATCTCCTGCAATTCCACAATCCCACCCACAGGAATACAAGTGGCTCTGACCCCCACTCAAATCAAATAACACGCAGGGCTCTGGTGTGAGGCATATTTATACATGGATTATGCATTCAGAATACAAAGTTTGCCTTGGCCCACCCCTGAATGAAAAGCTTGTAAAGAACAGAGAAACACGGTTTGATTGAGACAGAATGACCTCTCTACATTGAGCTGACAAGGGCAGCATGTGTTCTTCATCATCTTCATCGTCATACATCATTTATCACTCAAACCGCACAATGTGTTGTGGCTGCATTACCTGATGTTAAGCCAAGTATGGGACTTCCATGTCTATTTTAACCAAGGCCTAACTTTATTGGCTACCTATGCTCAACATTCAATCAATCCTGGTGCTGTAATGAATGAGATATTATTTTAAAAAAAAAAAGCTGTGTGAGACACAAGCCTGACTGTATGGAACACCCTACGCATACATGTATAGATACAACCTTCACTGAATAGTTACCCATCGCAATTTCCCAGAGCCAATTATTAGTTTTCTTTGTTTGACCGGTTATCTAAATGGTTGTTGATTCAATTTGATTGAATCAGCTCCAAAGTATTATATAACTTGGTATATTGGTTTTGATTTTGATCATAATTATTAAAGGTGACGGTGGTGATGATGGTATTATTATTGTTTTTTTATTATTATTATTATTATTATTATTATTATTATTATTATATGGCCTTCTCTCCATATCACCTCTCAGCCCAATTTTCCTTGTTCTTGTTCTACTCGTCCTGCAGGCCTTTACTGCTTAGCAATGTCTCTCCTCCCCTTTCCCATGTATGTCCTAGACAACAACAGATGCCATCCTCACAGATCTCATAAAAACTGAGCATGAGCTTAACAAGTCACTTAAGAAAAAAAAACGAATACCACTTTTCGAGAAAAAAAAAAAAAACTGACAAGATACTAGCAAACCTATTAAAACAAAGCCTCAACACTTAACCTATGACTTCTTTCATGCTTGCTAGCTCTGTACTCCAGTTCATGCCTTTTGGTCAGAGGTCATGAGCAAACTATCCAAGATTCTGGGTCTCAGCATCTCTTTTTGCTTCTCGGTGATTGCTCTACACTTCAAGTCACCTAGCAGTTCACGCCATTTATTTTAACGGCTCAAACAATAGCTTTAAGACTATGTTACTTAATTGGAAGGACCATCAACCACTGGCTTCATCTGATTACTGAACATTCCATTTAAAAAACTTCACTGTTCTCTGTAAGGACATGGCCTTTTTGCAATTCAAAAGTTTTCAATATGCTATGAGCTCCTTGTGGTAGCATTTGTTTGTACTGTTTTTCACTGTAAATGGTTAATTCATTTTGACATTATGAGTGCAATATATAAAATCCTTATCAAGTATGTTTTACCCATAAACAGTCTATGCGTGTGTTTAAGCTTTATAGGACAGACATTTAAGGCTTTAACTAAAGAGCTAAAAGAATGTAAATGAGAAAACATGGCAAGCATTGTTTACAATATTTGATTTAATATAAATAGATCTGATGCCAACCATTTACATAGATTAGTAAATTCAGTGTTTCCCTCAGAATGAGAAACCATTGGCAGGAATGTAAATTGTATTGCCTCGCATACTTGCACACATACATGTGCATTCTCATGCAAATACAAACAAAACAGGGACCCACTCATATGAACATTGCTCCTTAGCGTTACTAGTGGTCAAAAACTTTACAGGGTACCTTTTAAGTTCGAAATGATTTACTAAATTTGAGCACAGAAATACATAATGATTTAAATAGTCTTATGATCAGTTTTTCCTAGAAAATAATCAGCATCATGGTATGTTTTCACACCACTTACCTTTGGAGTGAGTGTAGCTCAAGCACCCACTTCATAAAATCCCTGAGAAGCATCATTAGCCTGAATAGGGGTTAATAGAGGTTAATTCAACATTGAAATGCTGCTTTGATAGCTGGTTAGCTACTCAGTCTTAGTAGTGCACTGATTATTTTTGCGTTACGTTAGCACAGAAGGGATGTTTTAGTGCATTTTGATGAACTGTTGTTTTTGTAAAACTGCATATTTTGCACATTATAATCCGTCTAACTCTGTTCAATTCTGCCACTGTCAGAAATCTAGTTTGCTTCTTTCCTCCTTGGGTAAATGAGCTCTTTTCTCTGGGTTAGATGTCCTGAGGCAGCCACTTGGCAGAGGGTAAAAGAAATGGCAAAAAGGCATCCACACAAGTGGGACATGGGAGCAGATGGGACACTGATTGCAGTGTTGTTTACAGCTGTTGAGGTCCTTCCATACCGCTATATAGAGGTCAGAAACTATGTCTGTCTGCCACATTTCACAGCACAGCCACACAGATGCACAGGCATCTCCCCGACAAAGCTCACCGTCGATATTAGCAATTTTAAAGAAACGATGGAATATATGTTTTGGCGGGTCTTAGCAACAGGGTTATTTTTGGGGATGATTCTTATTCTTTCAGTCAATATCAGAGTTCTTGTTTCCCTTAAAATGTTCTCACAGGAACAACTGCAATCTGCACATGCTCACGGAAAGTGAGAAGGAAGTAAAAAGGACAGGAGAGAGTGAGAAAGAGAGACTATCTGGAAGGAAAGCCATCCAACACAAAGGTCTTTGACGATCGTTAACATTTCTTTATGTTCGCATTGAATCACTTTATATGGTTTTACTAGGGACGTTGACCATTTAGGATTGCTCCATCAGGGTACTGACTATAGTCTGTATCTCGAGCAATAATAGCCTAGAGCGGCAGGTGAAATATATGCAAAGTAATCAACCTTTTGCAAAGGCACCTCAGAAGCACACATTTCAACAGCACAGTGTAATCTAATATAGTGGGTGACATCAACTTGCTTTGCTGAGACATTTTTTCCAACAAAGAATTTGCATGGCAAGCTCATGTAACTTTTGTCACAGGCAATAAAATTGCAATATACCTCTCATTTCCATTACAATACTTGACACACTGCCTATAATGTGGACTTGATGGTCAAGCAGAAACATTGTCATTTTTGAGAAATTATGTAGGCTATGTGTAATAATTTCTGGGAAATAAAGAAATCTATAATTCTGTGCAGGAAACTCTGTCTGTCTATACCTGCTCCATATTTGTATGATGTCTGTGGCTTTTTGGTAGCAGTTGTTAGATGGAAATGTCTAGCTGAAATTTGTGTGGTTGCTCATTTCCAGCATGATTGGCAGCTAACAATCTGTACCCTGGATAATGTCATGAAATACTGCCTTTAAGTCCTGTCAGAAATACTGCAATTACAGATTTAGTACACACAAACGATCCAGCAAAGTCATAAACGTGAGGCTGGAGAAGATTGGAGATATTCTATAAGACCTCAGCGGGTGAAATACTGTGTGATATTAAGTATACATATATGTTTTTTACATGGAATCTGTCCTATATATTATTCTGTCTAAATAAAAACAGTTTCTTATAAACATACTTTTGTACATTATTATATCGTTGTAAACCCAAAGCGTTCGTTTTTATAGTTTGTCAACTGTCAGAGATCTTTCTGCACCATTTATACCCTGGCATCTATCAATTTAATATCTTTGGTTTGGGCAATGTTGCAAATCAGTTAGCAGGACTGTTTTTTATGGCAATATTGGATTTGCATGTTTTCTCGTATATTTGATAAAGTACCTTGATTTGTCAGGTATTTAATTTACTGGATGAGCCAAGAAATAGACACTTTCAGTTGGTTATTTTGTTTTTAAAATGGTTCTCAATTGAATTCCAAGAAAACTAACTTAATGACAGTATATTAGGGGTGGGAATCACCAGAGGCCTCATGATATGATATCATCACAATACTTCGCGATACGATATTATTGCGATTTTAAACATATTGCGACATTCTGCGATATATTGCAATTTATTACCTTTTTTCCAACTTCAGATGTTTCCCAATTTTAAATTATGTCCCCAAAAGGAAACTTTGTCAACCTCTGTTTTATCTTAAAAGATAAATTTCTCTGTTTGTTCATCTCACTTCAATTTTACAGCTGCACAATGGTATTGTCATGCAGACAAACTAACCAACATGTATATAATAATAGATCGATACTTGGCGTCTGTGTATCGATACAGTATTTCTACAGAAAATATCGCAATACTATGCTGTATGCATTTTTCCCCCACCCCTACAGTATATACATCGATATAATGATATAATGATCTGTACCATGATTGCACCATGACAATTTTATCCATATCACCCACCACTTTCTGCGCATTTGAAAGGATAAGATGTATTTTTACAACTTTAAATTCTGGGAGTATGAACCTGAGTCGACAAGACCAGAACATTATACAAGGAGAGAGAAAAAACTGTCAAGGTAGCAGAGTTAATAGCAATTTTGACCATCTGTTTTTAACAAAGTGTATCATAAATCTGTAACATTGATATCCCACACTACACTACATCCGTGTACAGTATATGCGTCTCTGCATAATGTGCAGAGCGTAGTGTAGTGATTTGTGGCTCACACAAACTGAGGAACATAAAAAGTGAGATGAACAGACATAAAGCACCGTGTGTGGGAAGCTTGGGAAACTTATAGAGCGTCGCATTAACAAGGCCAGATCCAAAGTGTGTAAAACAGTCTAATGAGATACTGAGTGTATGGGATTTTTGTCCTCTGTAGCCTCGCTTTCTGTATCCTAAATCCCTGTGGAGTTTACATCAACTACAGAGACTTGACATGATTCAAGTTTAATGATAAATAATAATTTATTTTGGATATTTAATATTCTTGCTGCTTTGCCGACCTGTTCTTTGTGTCCGTGACTTACAGGAATTCCCCTTGAAGCCCATTATAAAGTCGGATTTATTTCATGAACAAAAGTTGGCTAATTTAATAATGTCTCATGATGTTAAATATGATAGCATTCTAGTAGTTAATGTATATTTAATAATGCAAATATTTTAATTAGCCCAACCCCAACTCCATGCTTGTAATCTCAAGTGTATAGTGTTTAGTGTTGTTTGCTCGGTTCTGCCTCCACACTCTGACACACCTCCTTCTCCTATTCATCTGAAATAATTCTAGTCTACTCATTTCATTTTCCAAGTTGTCTCTAAATAAATTGATATATCAACCATCAGACAAATACACCACGAGTTTAGGCCTCAAACTGTGTCAGAGCAAAATTGGGGATTCATTTAACAAAAAGTACATTGCTGGACAGCAGCTTCAAAAATGCTTGACCATAACCTCCATGGATTATTAATGGGGGCCATCAACAAGGCAGTCAGTTAACACTGTTTCTATGGAGGTGGGACCACTGAATCACACTGCTTAATAATCGCATATTGTTTTGATATGATATACCGTATAATGATACAATGCATACATTATGTAATGCTTTAGACAGATTTAATCCGGTCATACTGTAGATCTTTGTTTGTGTTTGGCGTTTGAGATTGTGTGTGTGTTGTGCGAGTGTGTGTGTCCTTATTGGTGCTTTGAGATGCATAGCCATTGAAGCCATAATTTAGTCCATTATGTCCTCTGGTTTGCAGTCGTAGCCCCAGGCCGCTGGCACTGAACGTTGTGTCATTTGCTACCAACTGGGTTTTTGATGAGAGTGTGTGACCTAGACGCCTCATCCCTCACCACTGTCTCATTCCCTTTATTTACATCTGTCTTTAGCATTCTAATTACTCTCTTTATTGCTTTAGCCTGGAGGAATCTGTTATACTGGAGGGAAAAAAAGGCTAAGGACACTGGAGTTTTAACCAATAATAAAACAGCATAACTCCCATTACCCATAGGCAAAGATTGGGCCTGTGAGGGTCTCCTGTTATTGGCTGTGGGCAAGAAAACTATGGAAAGCCTTCTCAGTACAGGGTTTACATGCACGGTGCCATTTGCCTGATCTGTTGTGTGCGTTTGTTTTCCTGACAAAGTCTTACAAGGTCAAAAGAAAACTGGTTTTCCTGATAATAAGCAGTTTTATAGATGTTGATGGTGACGTGATCATATTGTAAGCAATCATTTAATTAGACTTTAGTCAATTGATAGTTTTGCCTAAATTCATTTAGTGTGTATAATTTTAAGCACATTTTCTCACACTAAAACTGTGCATTGTCCTTCAGTTTCTAATCATACATAAAGCAAGCCGGATGCACATTCAGTACATCGTCCACTCAATCTTTTTGTTGCTGGACAATGTCAATGCAAAAAAAAAAAAAAAAAAAAAAAAAAAAAAAAAAAAATCACTTTTAAATGTTTCGTCCCTTCCCACAGAATTTTATGAAATGGCATCTAGAGCAGCCACAGCAGTCTTTAATGAGCTCTCAACTTTAAAGACTTGAAGGATATTAACAAGCTGCTTGACAAATGGTGCTTAGAAGCACATTAAAGACGCAGCTAATGGTGCGCATAATGACGGCTAATTTTCGATCAGATATAAATTAGAGCCCCCAACAGTTATTTGCCTTAAGGACTTTATGTAAATGATTCTGTTCTGTATAAACTGAAAACTGAGAGAGTGAGAGAGAATGAGAGGGGGGGAGAGAGAGAGAGAAAGAGACTAGCACTCCTTGTGGGTATGATTAATAGATCTGCAACAGAGCACGGCTGTCAAAACCCAATGAACACACATCCACTAGACAGCTCTACCACCTTCTCATTAAGGTCCAATCTCTGCGAGGTCTACAACTTACTCATTCGGAACACCAAAACCACCTCTGAGAACGAGCGAGTGTGAACAGTCAATGGTTGCAAAAGGATAATCAGGTGAAAAGGGAATGCAAGGAGGAGACCTAGCCGTTCCTAAACGTGTACACCCATCCCATTGTTAAATATTTGATGGCTGAAGGCACTTTGATGCCATCAATTTACACATTAGGTCATAATGCATAACCCGAGTACACATGGTGTGACTGAATTAAATGACGAACACATTTAGTTAATAGCTTATATATTCACACACATTATGAAGAATCCACAGATTAAGATCTGTCATTCTGATGTCAAAGGTCCTGGCGCATGCCCGTGTATTCCTTCTACACAAATTAGCACCGATGCACTGATGCACACCCGTCAGATGGCTGCCAATGCACTTGCATTGGTATCTTTTTTGTTTTAATAGAAAATGTCTTTAAAATACAAATAATAATAGACAGAGGGTTTGAATTTTGTACCAAGCAATTCAAAAGGGAATTTAATTTTATCGATTGTAAAACACTTTAAGCATATGAATTCTAGAATAGTCTAGATAAAGCTGGGTATAAGATTATCCTGCTTTATCTTGTTTTTGCTGATCAGTCTTAAGGTAACTATGCTTTTAACTGGACGTGTTTCTGTGTGTTTTTAGCATTTACAGAAGGACTGAAACTTCTTAAAAACTTAATTATTCAGATGATCCTCAAGATGATTTGAAGACCTTTCAGTCAATACATTTCAGTGAATACTGTTAATCAATACAACATTAAAAAAACTAATGAATATGGAATGTTTGAAGGTAAAATGAAATGGGAATGACATGATTAAATGATCTTAAGTTATTTTATTTTGATGGGCATTCGGTTCTCACTATGTAAATTCTTCTAAAGTTGACTGTCTTACCTTTCTGGATAGTAAACTGCTGGTTCTGATTTGAAATGGTCTGGTCCATTAAGCTACAGTTAACATGGAAAGAGCAAAACTTTTAAGTTTTAATTATGCATGGGTGTTTTTGACTTTTCTGAACTCAAACAAGTCTAAACAACACATGAGAGCCACATGACAAATTCATTAGATTCTAATAAAATGATGTCTACCAAATACTTCTCCTTGAAGGGCAATAATGTAACTGGTGTTCCTCACACTGCCCTAGCTGTAAGAAAAAGTATTGCAAAAGCTTAATAATATTAGTGGCGGTGAGAGAGGTCTGTTTCTCATTGGAATTTTTTTCTAGTCCATATTTATGTTTCTTGTTGATGCACCAAAACAAATTCCCAAATCCTGATTTTGATTCTCGGTTTCATTTTTCACAATAATCATCATTTTAAAATAATCATTAAAATAAGACGTTATTCACAGCACAAGGGGTTCCCAGTCCCATTTTTTGGACTGGACTTAATGTTGAATGATTTACTATTATCTACCAAAATAATAAATAATAATAAAGCCCACTGGCATCCAAATTGCTAAATTTACTGAACACACATAATCTGTCCTTGATAAAGTCTAAAACACGCTCGCCATGTTGGAGATAGCTGTGTTGCAACAGTCTAGCAGGGGTGTAGACAGTATCCCCCCTCTAGCAAAACCATTTGAATATTCATTTAGATTCACGTTGAAAAATAAAAATCCACAAACTTACACAATGGCATCAACTGTATGGACGATAAAGAACAATCTACAAAACCGAGAATTATAATGCTGAAAAGGTTATAATTCTAATAGAATACATTTGTTAATAGAATCATTCTATTAATAACAAATGTATAAAATGAATGAAAAAGCTCTGGGGGAAAGGTAGAACTTTGGTAATGCATCCAAATCATTATTTTGGTGGCAGCCACATGTCAGGGGTGACTGTGGTCTCCCAGGTCTCCCAGCATTTTTTCTGATTCATAATGAAAATTTCTAAATTTCAGTAAATTATAATTTATCGGTATCTTAAAGTTTTGTTTCGATGCAGACTGTAAACATAGCACCTGGAAAACCTTGATTTTTATTACTTTGCGTTGAAAAAAAATATGCGATTTTAAGGGCAGCACTGCGTTTGAATACGTCAATGTCATACATTTTTAATAAGAAAGGAATTCTTGTCTGTGCGCGTTTCGACAGTATCCACTGTTTGCAGCACATACATTTATTCTGTTTCACATTTCAAATTAAAAGTTAGACAGTCCAGGCCTTTTCCTAAAACTATAGCCCCCCACTGAAACGCGTAAATAAGTTCTATTTCTGGCTAATAATGCGTTCACGTTTTTACTCTCACATTGCAGAAAGAAATCTCTCGCCTGGTGAAACCCAGCATAATTTTCGATTTTCAGAGTTTCTAAAAGTAGGCCTATAATGTTGTCACGTCTTAAATGAGTAGCGACGGAATCGCCAAACTTTTATTTGACCAGTTCAAGCTGGTGTGGATTTCTTCTGCAACCTATGTAACACAGTAACTGCTCATGTGGTTTAATTAACAATTCACTCTTCAATCAGCATAAAAAAGCGAGAATTGTTGGATGTTTTTCATTGGTAAAATGGAACATATGCCTACTGTATTTGAACAAAAAGTATGCCTACCCTTGGCATTAAACTCGTCTGTTTATGAGTGTGCACGTGGTTGGTACGTGTGTGCGCGTGCGTCTATGAGAGAGAGAGAGAGAGATAGAGATAGAGAGAGAGAGAGAGAGAGAGAGAGAGAGAGAGAGAGAGCTGTTTCCTTGGCAGACACAGTGCTTTGCCTCCTTTTGCATGCCATCCTAGATCAAAAAGTATCCCACCAAAATCCTTCCAGCCATCCGATGCTGCTCCATCGATTAGTTTCTGGAAAACACTTAACAAACTAATGACCATTGATGGCTGATTAATACTGCATTAACAACAACTGATTGGCGACAGTATCAAATGGCGATCGGCGGTTAACATTCAAGCAGCCATCTGACGGGTGTTGCACAATATTTTGGCGGTGCAAAAGAGCCAACAGATGATAAATAAAGGGTTATATAGTGCGTAGCGCGTTCAGTTCATGGCTTACACTTCTTCTAATGCGAGAGCAGTCGCGTCTTTGAAGGCAGACACTTGGCGTAAATGTACAGTTAAAATATTCTACTCTCGGGTCCCCAGGCGGAGCTCCGACAGTCCCTGGCCTCATTAAATTTTCATCAGTATCCCTGTGAAAGGGGGGAAATGTTCAGGGGAAAGAGAAAAATAAAACAGAGGGCGTAATTATAACAAAAGGAAACAGCACTGCCCTTTTCGTTTTGTAGAAAGCTCCCACTGTGACGTGCTCTATGTACCTTTCAATGTATGGAGCACAGATGTGTCTGTGGCTTTAAGGTAAACTGTTTGTTTCACATATTTATCATATACAAAATAGACCTTCGATTTTTTTTTCATTGTGCTGCTGAGGCCTTTGTGGTGTGTGTGTGTGTGTGTGTGTGTGTGTGTGTGTGTGTGTGTGTGTGTGTGTGTGTGTGTGTGTGTGTGTGTGTGTGTGTGTGTGTGTGTGTGTGTGTGTGTGTGTTTCAGTGCTGGGGCCAAATTGATTTTCTATCAAAGAATCCAGATCGATTCTCTACCAATATGAGAAAGTGAAAGCAGGTAGCAGTCTGGTTGAGAAGCATGCCTGTTTGCCTGTCTGTTTGTCTCTCTCTCTCTCTCTCTCTCTCTCTCTCTCTCTCTGTGTGTGTGTGTGTGTGTGTGTGTGTGTGTGTGTGTGTGTGTGTTTGTGCGCACAGCTCCGGCTTGTCAAGCAGCAGCGTGGCTCACTGCATAAAGTTAATTTCAATTCCCGATGAGACACTCACTCGGCAGCCCTCCCTGACCAGCGGTAATTAACAGGGATAGCTAATGACTACTTAACTCGCTCTTCATAATTATCTGGTTTTCATAATTCGATGTGTAATTTAATAATTCGCTCTTATTAACGTATTAAGTGAATGGCTCATTTAGGGGAAATTAGAAGCACTCACCAGGAGCATCTTTTAATTGATGAACCATCATCGCTGTCTCATTAATAAGGCTCGTTTTGATACTCTTAATTTGTCACAAGGATGGCGGTTGAACATGTTTGGTTTATGGATCAATGTTATGAAGGCGTTGTCTTTCCAGTTTATAGTCATTTTATTAAAATGTTTTTGTTGGATGAATATTGAGGAGATATATATATATATATATATATATATATATATATATATATATGTCACGTGTAGTTAATTAAAGTATTTATATATTAGAATAAAGAATAATATTTAAAAAAAATATTTGGTGAAAATGATTGTCTCGCCATGTGACACTTTTAGAAAAGCCTATATATTTTAGTATTTGTATGGTCATACAAATATGAAAACACTTAACAGAGGGTAAAAACTTTTGTTGCAAACTAATTTTTGACTATTAAGTAAATATGTTTTTTTTTTTAGAATCAATATTTTTTTTTTGTGCAAAAATCACCTTTCTTCTTCCTATAAAATGAACTCCTATGATCAATTTGAAATGATCCCCAAAATAATCTAATGCAAATGTATTCCATGTGTTGTAAATAATCAGGAATGCTAATGTTTGGCTCGTGCAGCCTCTCAGGTATCTGTCCATGGTGCTGAAACGCTTGCTCAGCGCTCAACAAGCCAGCCAGCCAGCCCTGAAGCCAGCAACCCTGCTATGGACATGACATTCAAAATGCTCCTCTCTTCTTCTTTTTTAACCCTCCTCCTACTCATATCGAACCATTACTTCGAACCAAAGCTTTTGCTTCAAAGCCTGCGCGCCCGCATGCACGAGCGAAGCATGTTTGAGTGTGTATTTAAATAGAGACGGGCACGTTGGCAGGCGAGCTGTTTTTCTGGCGGGCTGACATCTGGCAAGTCTGCGCTCCAGGGACCCATCCAGCTCTCCACAGACCCCCTGATTAGACTCTAATAGAATATTAGCATTTGCTCTCAGGTAAGGCAACAGTGAGTCGCATAAGCTGGCAGCAAGTCGGTGGAGAAGCCACGTGTGTCTTTAACATTGATGGAATATAGAGAAAAAGGGGCTCCTGAAGGCCTGCTTTATGATCAGGCCTGGAGGGAGACGATGCTGAGGCCAAATAGCTGTTTCTAATTACATTATCATGTCAGTTATTCATCCCTAATATTACCTAGGTAGTGGGAGAACAGATTGGGTATAGGGTGGGGGTGGGCTGGTGGTGGTGTCTTGCCCATCGGCACTGTGGCAGTTTGCAAAATCAAACCTGACACCTTTTGGTAACGGTAAACTCACGTTATCTTTAAAAAGAAATGGCAACATTTGTAGTCAAATAAGCCTAAAGAATCCACAAAATGTCTTTTCAAAGCTGTGCAGCCCACAGCTAAACCGTTTCCAGCCTCCTCATCAATAAATAAATAGATGAATAAATAAAAGTATATTAATGTCTGGATGAGCCACATTACACAGTGTAGTCATGGAAAACGTCCAATTAAATGTTAAAGTTAGTTCTTTAATGAAACACATATTGCAGTTCAATAATTAAATAAATTAAAATTACATGGATGTAATAAATTAATAGAATTATTTAACCAGGAACCAAAAGCAACATACATTACAGAAATAAGTTACCTCAGCTAAAACAGCAATACAGCAAAAACCTGTACGGATATATTTATGTGCATCGACTGGTTCCAATGAAATATTTACATTGTACACGTATACTTCCATGAAGCTGTTTCTTTTGTCTTCAAGAAAAAACATTACTTAAACAAGGTGATTTTAACAAGCAACGACTTCATAATGATGCGCGTATATTTATACAAATAAATAGCAGAAAACATACATAAAATAATTTAAAAAGAGAATACTATCTCATATATATCTCGATTGTACCATCTCAAATGTGAGAAATCGTAAACTAAAATTTGTGACTGTATATTTCACAGTCGTTTCCCTTTAAACCAGGACAACACGCTTAACTTGCTGTCAGAATGTGATTTTCTCAAGCAAAACGAGGAGGGGGGAATCCCAATAAATATATAATGAAGTAAACATGACCTCACTCAATAAATAGTTCATAAGATACCGGCCCACGCTGGATTGTAAACTTATTGCAGCCGGCAAGAAATCATATTATTTTTAATAGCGAGGTTCTGTGAAATCCGCACGTGAGTCCCTAATTCGATATTTCCACATACTGAGGCCTAATAATAAACAACCCTACCTTAACCCAAACCCCGGGTATCTTCAAAATAGATCCCTGACTTTGATCACACATGGTAACAAAATAAGTGGAATTAATTACACATTTAGACACAAAATGAAGTGTGTGACAAGTAAATTATTAATTTACAGAGGGTTATTTGGCAGTAATGTACTATTAGCTTCCAAGACCATGGAGTGTGTTATCCTCTTAATCCCCTCATGGACCCTGAATAAATGTCAGACTGCATCGTCATAAACTCGGAGGGATAATGTAGCTCATCCTGTAAGCCAAAAATATAAACACCAATAGTCAACCAAGTACTTTGAGTTCAACTAGCCCCGTTGTGTGTAAATAACAACCGCTATTTTCAGTGGGGCGATTTCTGCTAACGCAATATAGTCCTCATTTGAAATGAATCCTAAATAAAAACGAAAGCATAGAGTCCTGTAAGTCATACTGCGTGGACATAAAAAAAAGGTGAAGCATAGTAATTGTGGAAACAGTGGTGTCTTACTTGCTCTGTCAAACGGTGCTTTACTTGACTCCACGTCTCCCCCTCAGCGAGTAAAAGACGTGACTGTGGGTGTTTGTTTTTTTCAGTCATTGTTCAATTTTTTAGGAATTTTTCGAAGTTCAAAGCACAAAGTCATCGATGATTGAAAAAACGGTGCGAGATAGGAAATATGATACAAATCGTCTCTAAACAGTCCCGAGTCTTTTAGTGGGCGGTGGTTTAAAGCGATTTTAGACGCATGCAGAGTATTTCATTCGTTTCTGTTTCTGTCGCTGGTTGCAAAACCAGACCCGCACCACGTTCTTTTTCAGGTCCAGCTTCTCTGCGATTGCTGCGATTTTCTCCGAGGAGGGACGCGGCTGAATGGCAAAATAGGCCTCCAGTGATCTCTTCTCTGGCGCGGCTATCGACGTGCGCTTCCTCTTCTTCTCCGCGCCGTTGAACAACTCGGGTTTATTAAGTTTCTCCCTGTGTGATTTCTCGGCTTCTTCTAGCCAAGCTTGCAGGATGGGCTTCAAAGCAATCATGTTGTTGTGAGAGAGCGTGAGGGACTCGAATCGGCAGATGGTGCTCTGGCTGAGGGAGCCCACCCCAGGAATCTTCAGGCTGGCTAAAGCTGACCCTACATCCGCCTGGGTAACCCCGAGTTTGATCCGTCTCTGCTTAAACCTCTCTGCGAAGGCTTCCAAGTCCCTTGGATCGGCGTCCACGTCGCTCATGCCCATGTGCTGTTGTAGCCCGTGGGCGTGAGCCATGTTGATGGCTGCCTGGTGCATGTGGTTCATGCCCGCCATGTGGGCAGGGTGCGCAGCCGTGGAAACCACCGAGCCATCCGGCCCTGCCATGGCTCCTAGTGTCAGTCCCGGGGTGATGTGGTCCAGCAGGTCCCCCTCCAGTGCCTGGTGAGGCTGGTGATGGTGGTGATGGTGGTGGTGATGGTGGTGTCCGGACAAGGCGGATGGATGAGAAATAGGCACCGAGGAGGAGGAGGAGGAAGACGAGGTGCAGGGGAGAGTGTTCATGGTGTGGTAGGTTGCGTCCGGCTTGAAGGGACTGTGATGTGGAGGGTGGTGGTGGCTCTTGGTCTGCGAGACTATATCCACCGCCGCTAGAGCTTCAGCCCGGGCCAACAAACTCTCATCCAAGCCTCCGAATATATTGCTCTGCAATTGCAAATAGAATGCACACATAGCCGTCAGCAGGGAATTCTCCCTCCACTCCTCGGTTTAAAACATTTCCAGAATGTGAAAAAAAAAGAAATCCCCAAAAAAAAGGAGCACACAAAACAAGACACATGCAACATCCCAGGTCATAAAAATTAATACGCAAGGCAAAGCCGACTGAATACATAAGTTGAGCAGAGGAAAAAAAAAATATGGAGGTGTTGGGTGATTTGCTGTGCAGACATGAAAAAAACATCAAGCAAAAAAAAAAAAAAAAAAAAAAAAGTGGGCTGTCAAAATGTGCCTTTAAGCAGTGATTATGCAGAATACGTACCGGTGGGGTTGGGAGACAGGCTCTGCGCATCGCCTCCGAGCTGCTGCCGCTGCTGCTGATGATGGTGTTGCTGTGTCGGGAGGACGAGCAGGACGATGAGGGTGCATTGGAATTGGAGGATGAGGAATGCAACGAGTACTTGGGTTCGGGCAAGCTGGCGTGAGCCATGGCAAAAGGCTGCTTGCTGTTCAGAGACATCATCATCATATTTGCGGGCGATCCAAGCCTCGGCAAGTTCCTTTTAATAAGTTAAGACTCCGCCTCCTCGGTCGGGAGTTGAAGCCCAATTGCTTCGCGGGAATCTCAAGTCACTGTCGAATAAAGTGTAGGCTGAAGATGGTCGTCCAACGCTGAAGTTATCACATCTATTTATTATTGCTAGCGGAAGTATGGAGGTGTCTCGTCTTTGTGGCAAATGAGATAACGCAGGCACCAGCAAGCCATGCAACTGAGCGCAGTCGATACCTTTTCCGTTGTGGACTTGTGGCGCGATTGTTCAAAACAAAAACAAAAACAACCAGTTTTTTTTTTCTCTCCTTCAGCCGGCTCCACCTTGTATTATATATATAATTTTTGTTTGCCTTGGATTAGTTTTTTTGTGGCAGAACTCCTCATATACGACGCCAGAACGATTTGAAAAAAAGTTTCTTTCCGTATCTTAGGATTTCCAAAATACTTCTAGTTTCAAACAATTGCCGCTTTCGTTGACCTGTTTGGCTTTTGTGTGAAAAAGGTTTCCGTCTTGAAATGACCGTAAGTGAGAAGTAATGGTGGTGACAGTCTCTGTGCTGTACCTCGTTGAATGCTGCGGGGACCCGAACTGCCTCTGCTCTGAGGCGAAGGGCAGACTGAGTCTCTCTCCGCCTCTCTCTCTCTCTCTCTCTCTCTCTCTCTCTCTCTCTCTCTCTCTCTCACTCACTCTCACTCACACTCACACACACACACACACACACACACACACACACCCCTCTCTCTCTCGCTCTCTCTCTTTACAGCTCTCCCAGTCTCTCACATACACATACTCTTTTCAGCTGTACCTGAGAAACCCTTTCATGATTTATTATTCTTCATTAGCCTCACCAGCACCACCGCCGCCGCCGCCGCTGGGGACTCTGCGCATGGGCAGTCTGCGACAAGGCATTTATTTCAAATGACTGCTTCTTACCACCAACACCTCGTGACTTTTTCTAATAACGATTTATTGCAACTGAAAATATGTTATTGTTGAATATTGAAACATGGACTTTAACCTTTGCCAAACAGACAATTGCGTCTCTGATAAATACCATGGACAGCTCCACACCACTGACTTAGGTCAAAATACATCCAAGTTATTATCGTTTAAAGTCAAAGATATAGGCTATAACTGTGATTTTATTATAACACCTAGGCCTACGGTAAAAAAATACAATTTGTAATTTTTTTTTAAAACTAATCTAATAGTATTGGCAACTGCTCTGATTATTATAGCCTATTTATATCTTAATTTAAGGTCTAGCAAATGGTTCATATTATCGCCTGCAATTTCTTCTCCTTTGTTGCTATGCCGCTTGTATGAATTTGTGAAATTTATGAAATTTTGAAAACGTGTAGAAAATACGAGAAATAAATTACTAAACTTTGTGAGAAAATTCTAATATTTGGTATTATTTTGTATTGGTTTTTTGCATGGTGTTTTCTGCATGCAAACGGGGCACTTCGTGAATTACGACAAAAGTGGATATTTCAAATAATTAGCACCGTTTAATTGCAAATCTATATACTTGTCATAGCAGGCTATTATCTTATCTCTCCTCTAATTAAGCCACATCATTGGTAACGTCATTAAAATATTTAATCACGTTGTAATTAACAAGGGGTGTTTAATTTGTTTAATACGGTCACGTCTATAGGATGAGATAAATGTTATGATGTAAGTCTCTCGGAGATTAGAACATATTCTTATGGCAAACAATGCCTCTTGGATATGTTTGTCTTTTTCCTGTACGGCTCTTAATTTTTCAAAACACCTCTCTCTCTCTCTACACACACACACACACACACACACACACACACACACACACACACACACACACACACACACACACACACACACACACACACACACACACACACACACACACACACACATCTTGTAGCAGTTATGAAGCAGTGATCAATGGCGGTGATCTATGTGTTGACCCCTTAACCACCTTAAATAACTATTTAAGGTGACTATTACCTTGTAATAGTATAAATCGCTAATGTTAAGGATTCCACATCAAATCCTCCCGTTTCTTTGGAGATATGAAGAAGTATGGTGTTATCCTAAATATAAGCTACTCATCGCCGCCCCGGTATGTGGCCACAGCCTGTGCAGCGTTTCAATACAAGTGTGTAAGCGTTTTAATCCGGGCTACCGATGTCACAGCGTTAACGTGGCGCTATAGACGCGTTCTCTTGAATACGCGTCGGGATGTCAGTTCCCGTTTTTCTTTTCGATTCACGCAGACATCCCACGGCTGCGACAGAAACCCTGTTGGTGTTGCTGCATAGCAGTTAGTTTTTACATTGCAAGAGAGCCATCCAGCTGCAGAAATATGTTGGCTCCCCAGCGGGACAACAGGCGCTGCTGGAGCCACCTCCAGACAGAGATCAGGCTCCGGAGACATCAAGGAGCAATCAGTGTCTGCTCACATATACCGACAGACTGATTTATGATGAAACTTTAAAGAAATCATTTATATTTCACCACCTCTAAATTGGTGTATGAAATTTTCATCCACAATGAAACACACAAAAAAGTATATCTTAAGTCAAATAAATCAGCTTGAGCTGCTCCTAAGCAATTGGCTTTGAAGTACATTTTCAACACTTTCCTGAGTGTGTTCACGTACCTAAGGCTTTTACTTTCTGTGCCAACAGCTTTCTCACTTTCGAGGGAGGGCAGTTTGTCAGACTGGTTAACAGAATCACTTTTGAAGGGTCTGCCATGGCAAACACAATTAGATATTTCAGGATAACCACATACATTTGGCTGATATGGTTTGAAATAACATACAATGTAGGTTTTTTGAATTTTGTTTGTATTTTGTATTTTGTTTGGCTTACATGGGCTGTGATAGCGCTTTCTATGCTTATTTTAAATGTTTATCTTAAATGATTTATTAGCAAAAACAGATACATGAATATAATTTATGACAAGATTTAATTGAGAAAAGCGACCACAGGGATCATAACAGGATTTCAGAATTATTTGACTATATAACAAATATTTTAATAAAGCCTATAAAAAGGCCCCCTAAATGAGAAACATCCCACACTCTTAAGATTGGGCTGCTTTTGTTGTCACTTTTTAAAAAATGTTTCTGTGCCATCAGCTAAATGCTCTTTCAGTTTAAAATATCTTGGCCTCAATTTGTGCCATCACACTGATCCAGTAATTGGAGGGAATGTTGCTATCACACATACAGACTTGTCTCAACGCTGGAAGGTGCAGTCATTCCTTGCCTTTATAAACATAAACCCTCAGTAGAATTGTGCAAGAAAAGGCTTCTCTCACTTCAAGGCGCTTTACTACATATACATCGGCACTGTCTAAAAATAAAAGAAAAGCCCAAGTTAAATGGAGAGAGCACATGCAGCGGGGCTTGATATAACTCAGGTGACTTGTTTGCTTTTTTTCCTCCTCGCTCTCTTGCTTACATCCGAATCAAGGAGTGCTGCAGAGGTGTCTGTGTGCTTTACACAAAGACATACTCTTCTCAGCCTCCCTCAGGAGCTCTCCACGTTAACAATCCCAATTACACCGAGACCACCAGAGACAGCTGTTTTTATTACAGAGCCGCTCCTTTGTGCCGCCAACAAGGTATCTCCGCTCCTAGACTGAACACAGAGCTAAAGCTACACTGAGAGGAGAGGGAGAGAAGTGTGGAGTGAAGTGGATGAAGTCTCTTGGCTGCTCGCAGTGGTGATGCCTTTATTCACAGCTTCCCCCTCCCTTTTCTGATCTGGTGGAGCTCTTTACATGTCGGAGCAGAAGGTCAATGCTTGTTGGGAGAGGGTCTACAAAGAGATCAGGATCTAACTCAAGGCAACAGCAAATCGCACAAAGAATTGGGGGGGCTCAGCCACTAAGAGCGGTGCTTTATTTATTCATCTGCTTTACCTGGGAAATGTGACAGGTTCCGCAAGGAACATTGTGGCTTTAATGTGTTGTTTAAATGCATTCAACTAAAGGTAGAAGCCTTCAGGATTTACTAAATGTCACACACTGTACTGTAGCTCTCAGAGGGAACAAGTGGCTCACCACTTGAGATAATGAAAGAGGTTTCAAAAAACTGCACTTGAATTGCAGCTCGACTGGTATACAAACTGTGAGACGTTTTCTATTTTATCTCTACGCGGGGCTAAATAAAAGCATCAACAGCTCTCAGGATATTCTAATTACTTATTATAGGTTTATACAGACCTGCTTGTTTTTCTGTGACATTTTATGAGAGCCACTTTTCCTGAAATAAGACCTGAAATGTTTGAGGCAGATTATGATGACATATTGCCAATAAGGCCTTTTTTGTGATAAAATAACAATTAATTTGATAATAACAAAACACAATTGAAAAGGCGTAGAAGGTGCAATAATCTAACAACACATAATTATCCAAATAATCAAACAACACAACTTATGTCACAATTTGCAGCCATAAAATTCCTTCATGAAAGTTTAATCTTAGCACCTCTGCGTAAAGCGAATCCCATCTTCATGCAATAGGACAGAGTTTGTGCGTCTTTGCAGTCCAACAATTAATGGTGTCTTTTTTAAAACCCTAACTGTGATTGTTTCCTTAATCTTAAAGCCGCATATTAGATTTTATGTTTTGGCCACTAGGGGGCAGTGGAACAAGATGACATCTTACCACCTTATAAAGTTATATGGCAAACGTGTTAGCGAACAGTAGCCTGTTTACACATGAGCAATTTTAGTATTCATTTGGAGTCCTTGTTTGTGTCAACCTGACAAATATAAGTCCAATATTCACTTTTCATTATATTATGAGTTTTGTGTGTGTGTGTGTGTGTGTGTGTGTGTGTGTGTGTGTGTGTGTGTGTGTGTGTGTGTGTGTGTGTGTGTGCGTGCGTGTGTGTGCGTGCGTGTTTGTATCTGTCTGATCTACTCCAATCTCGCCTTCTACTGGACCCATTAGCCTATTATTTTTTGTGCACATTTATGACTGTATGCTCAAGGACCTCTCATGGTTGGTGTGATGTACAATATTTGAAAATATTTTAATGACTTCTCTGTTTTATACCGTCATTGATTGCTGACTCCTCTTAACTGGCTGGTGGAGCAACATCTGCTTCAGTATTGAAAGGCATTTCCAGCAATCAGCTAGGCTAAAAACAAGTCTGTTGCAGGTCACATTTTGAACTTTGTAATGACTCAAACACTGACATCCATAGAAAAGTTTGGTCTTATTTTGAACAGGAGCATCTGCAGATTAATTCTATCCCGATATGTTATGCTAAAGTTAGGCATGAGACAAGAGGAATAAAACTGAGTTTTTGTTATCTTCAGCGCCTCCTTGACTGTAAAGGTCTTTTCTGATGGTAAGCGACACTTTGCCTGCCTACTGGCTTAGATTCGTAGGGTCTTACTGCGCTCTGTATGTGAATAGACAAGCAGACAAGCTTTTCACGAGTGAACGCGAGGTACTCAATGCGTGGTAACCATGGGGCTTCTGTGCACTACTGTATCCCTGCCGGTACAAATGAATGACATTAGTTGACTGTGGTATCATATATATCCCTAATCATAGCTAGATTGATAACAAAAGGTGGCAATTTTAGTCTTTTCTAACCACAGACTGTTATTGTTGAAAGCTAAAATTAGCTAAATTAGCATAGTCAGAATTCTATAGCCTATTTTAAGTTTAACATTACTCAACAAAACCATGTCTTTTTTATGTCCTGATGAATTTTTATAGCAGCACGAATGTGACAGCTTCACGGGATTGCGCCCGCTTGCCACCCCACCTGTCAGATTACCTGCGTCCCCCTACCTGCCAGCTCGCCTCTCATTGAAAATGAATTACTAGGTGCGTCAATCGCTCCCCATGTGAAAGACTTTGAGGGACAACTGAGTGAGATTCAACTCTTCTTAGTCAGGGAGAGGAGAGGGAGATACACCTGGCGGAGCTCTGCATTCTACTGTGTGCACTTTCTAGTTTAACGGTAGCTCTGCTTTGGTCTCCACCAACTCCTGAGGAAAACGTTGGCCACTAAATGTGCCACTGTCCCACCAGTTAGTCACTAGCTTTGTCTGTTTGTCATTTGGCCCTCGGCAGGAAGCGTACAGTGGGTTTATCAGAGGTATCACGCTAAAAAAAAACGCTGCTTGCTGCTAATGATGCTAATGAGAGCAGTGAACCAAAACAGTAAAGTTGCTTGCTGTCAAACCAAAATTATGAGCTGAAAGAATTACACAGTCATTTTATCCATTATTAATACAAACATATTGATTAGTTCACAGTGTGTTTTAGTTTATTTACCATAACCATTAATTTAACCTAACTGTAACCCAATATCAGCATTGAGTCTAGCGATAGTGTTGATCATCTCAGTTCAGTTGTCGCTGACTAGACAAAGACAATGTGTCCATATTTCTCCATAGCATTATGGCCAATATGATCTCTTATGTGGACTACAGTATGATAACCAACCGCAAAGCCAGCTAACCTGGTCTAGTAGTGAAGCCAACCTCAGGCCATGACTGATTAGAGGCCTTGAGAGTGAGATGTGCCATGAGGTCAGGAAAACAAATAATATCACCACCAATTTCCCTATTACGCACCAGGTACCAATCTTTGGGGGGGGAAGCATTAGATTCTGGCCCATCCCTGCCTATTGGCTGCAGGGCAGCAGATGATAAGGTCAAGACTCATAATGATGTCACATACCTTTAGGTACTTCAGATCAATATCGAGAGAGGCGCGTTATACCTGACAGCCAGTCAAATAAAGCCTGCCTGGCAAAGGAAGAAAAAAATGACTTGCTTTGAGATTGTCTCTTCTGATAAAATGAGATCCTCTCTCTGACGCTGCTTTTGGCAAAGATCATATCGGTGGACGCCTTTGTGATCTTTAAAACCAATGTGGTCACACGTGATAAAAAATATCCTCTAGATTTGACTGATCAACCTTGAATGACAGGATAAAAACTGTAAAATTGTAACTGCATAGTAAAGCATGGGTTAGTGTAAAGCGCTTGCAGCTGATGAGCATGGTTTCTGTAGGATAACGTTTGACACGACAGACGTTCCTTTGAGTAAAGCTGACCTCATATGACAACAAACGATGACGAGGAATGCAGCGTATATGTGAAGTTACACCTCAGAGCATGCGACTATAAAGAATGCGTAAATCAAGTGCTGTACAAGTGATTAATGTAGCAGGATGATTGCAGAATTCTGTCCAACCTGGGAGAACATTTCTTCTGCCTCTCTCATTAGTTTGACTGTCCCACGTGGTAATATATTGCTTGTCACTGGGTTGTCTAATAGTTGATGCTAATTGACCTCCTCTCCCCCTTTCTTCTGCACAAATGAAAAGATTTCCTCCATCCTGTGATGGAGCATGTCACAATCTGATCCGACAAATTAAAAAGCTCTCTGCTGTCACACTGTCATCATTCCAAGCCCTCGCCTCATCAGCTATAATGATCATTTTTCTACACTGAAACCACTGCAGTGCACTGCCAAACGCAATACGTAAGAGGGCACGGTGCTGCAGCTGCGCGATGTGTGATATATCAAAATGTTTTTCATCTGTGAAATCTTCAATATTGTTTATCTTGATCTATCCTTCAACCTATACATGTTTACTATCAAGAATGTTTAAGTTCATGCTCTCTAAATTTAAAATTTTGAATCAGTTAAACCAAGTACAGTTTATGTTTGCATACATTTTTGAAAAAAAAAATATGCAGCATTTATTATTTAGCAGAACTCCAAATTTACAGTAGGTTATATTTTATTTAAAGGCTTAAAAACATTACCAGTGTAACCTCCTCTTTAACAGCCTCAGATTATTTACAAATTGTCACATTCACCTGCCTCACACTGTCAACCTGAAAAAGATGCTTTTAGTCGACTAAAACAAGTCTTACATTCTGTTTATTAGAAATACACAGATCATATAAATAAAAGTGACATTAGCCTAATTTCTTAATCTCAGAATACTGAATGAACATTTAGACAAGACGAGCCTCTTTTCTAAACAGCTTCACAATAAATTCTATTCATTTTTGTGCCACTCTGCGAGGCCATTGGCCTGAACATGATAGCAACACGAAAGCTCGGCCACCGCACATTATTGGCTGCAGGGCGGTGATGTCGCTCATTACCTGCAATCAGCTGCCCCATCTGTGGCCAAAACAGAAATTGAATGTGGCATATTACCTGCTGACTTTGTGTGTATAACTTTATAATTTATGCGGTGTACCCATACTATTGACAAAAACGCAGGGCGGTGATCAAAGCAAGCCATTCAGGAGGTTGGACAGGGCCACGAAGACAGGGCCTGTAACACTAATGATCTTCAAACGCTCGTCTATTTCACTGGGAGCTATGCACAACTCCCTAGCAAGTCCCGCGTCCTCCCCCTGGAGGTAATTGTGCCTGGCTGGTTAGGTGACAGGTGTCAAGTGGCCCCTCCTCAACTGATTCATCTCGCTAAGCAGAGAGGAAAAGCCGATCTCAGGCTCTCCCTTTCTCTCTCTTTCTTTCGCTCTCTCTTTTTTGTAACCTCAAACAACTACTTTGTCATCACCGTGCCCTGATCACAGCTTTGTTTTTAATGACAGTGTTTGGAATGCAGTCACAGCTCGGTCCACAACTTGGTTCATGCTCTCCAAACTGTTCATGTTGTATCATGAGCTTTTTGAGCACAAATTAACATATAGTATGCATGTTTGTGCATGACAGAGAGAGAGCAGGGCTGCAACTGATGACTATTTAAAAAAATATATATTTATTTATTATTAATTAATTATTATTAATTAATTACTTAGTTATGGAAAAGGGGTATGATTAAAATACTTCTTCCTACTCCTTTTCAGACATGTCTATGTTGGCTAATGTTTCTTATTGTTTATTGAATGTTTTGCTTTGTTTATTTTTGATGTCTGAAATAAATGTCTTCATTCATTCATTCATTCATTCAATATCAGTTGAACTGCCAGTTCTATTTTTGAGTGAAACATGCCCTTAAAAATGTCTTAAAGCCCAATGTGATGTCTTCAGATCGCTTGTTTTTTTACACACAACCGCCAAAAGTAAAAAATACTCAGTTTAGTATCACATAAGACAAAGAAATGCAGCAATCCTCATAATTGAAAAGCTGGAACTGGACAATGTTTGGCATTTGTACCTAAAAAAAATACTTACCGGATTAATCAATTTTCAAAATAGTTCAAATCAAATCCGCTAATCTTTTAATTGGCTTATTCATCTTTAAGAGAGAGAGAAACAAAGTTGCTTACGAGACACGTTAGATGTTAGAACTTTGCGCCGTGGAATTGTAGTAGTCAACACCAGGTCTTCAGCTAACGATTGCTTTTCATTATCAGTTAACCTCTTAATTATTTTTCTGTTCAACAGATTTTCATAAAATGGCATAAAATAGGGAAAACCACCCTTGTTTTTTAAATGCCTTGAATGATTATAAGTTGTCAAAGTGTTCTGTTAATTGAATAATTGATTGACCAAGACATTTCAGAACTAATTATTCCTAATCCAACGTTCTTTTGAAGCCTGTGTCCTCTTTCTGTGCAGAATAACTGGTGAGAGTTTATTGAGTAACTGAGTGAAAACAATGCTGAACGTTGTTGACCACAGAGTCACTGACAGACAGGTTAGCACACAGGCCAAAAATCATGCAACCCAGTGGAGATGTGGAGAGAAAAATGCAGTGTGTGCGCATGTGTGTGTGTATGTGCGTGTGTGCGTGAGAGAGACACAGAGAACGAGAGCGAGACCACACCCTCTCCATGCCCGCCTGTCTAAGCAGAATCCCATAGGGACCTGCCATACACACGCTCTCTCACACACACACCCCAGTCATTAATTCCTGCTTTGCATCTCCACACCATGTAATATTTATGGGTCACCGCAGCTTTGTATTCACAAATGGAAACGCCAAGAGAAAAAAGGGAGAAGACACGATACCTCAATCAATCCTGTGAATAAGGTTCAGATTGTCACATCATGGCTTTTTTTCCCTCCACTAAGCCAGTGCTTAGGCAGCATTCTCTTCTTTGACCTCTAAACAAGTGTTTTGTATGACGGATTGTCAGACACAACCTTTGAGATGGAGTCATATTTAACTTCCTTAGAGTATAAAAAAAAAAAAAAAAAAAGCTCAAGGCAAAGGTATTATGAACGTGACAGAAAATTCCATAGCTGCAGAATTTGAAGAACAACAAAACTGCATTAGTCAGTAAAAAACAAATGCAGACTTAATACATTTTTGCCAGATATGACACCAGAGTATAAACGACATACAGCACTCTAGTACAGACATTTGCTGCTACTCAGAATCTCCACACTAATCAAGGGAAGTCTTTGGTGCATTTTTCCTCTTCTGCATCTGACAGATCATAATTGGGGGGCTTTTTTTCCACTTCCTAAGATGTTGCCTGAAATCTGTGATGCAACAGTAGGAGCTATACCCTTGCTGCCTTTCAAATCAACAGTGTTGTCAAAACAGAGCCCTGAGGAACCCCCAGTAGAGCATGGCTCACCAGACCCCTGTAGAGATTTGAAGACCACTTTGGAACTCTAATCCACTCAAAATGTGCTGATAATTTTCCTTGCCAGGACACTCTCTGCCTGGTGTCACAAGATTGGCCTCCCGGGAGCAGATCAGCCAATGATAACAAAGTAGCCAGATGTCTGGCGCTGGCAGAGTCCCAGAAGCCAGACAGCGGCACGCAGCAGCATCCGCTGTGGGCCACAGATCAAAGATACCTGAGAATTACTTATGGGCACAAAATATGTGTTGCTTACTCTACAGTTCCCATTAATAACAATCTGGGAGAATTTGTATTTCTAATTAACTCTTTTCTTTCGGCATACAAAGTGCTGTAGGTTGTCTAAGGCTGCAGCAGCAATTTTTTCGTGGCAACTGCGAGTCAACAACAGGAAGTCGGATGCAGCACTGTCTAAAGGAGCCAGATCAGCTTTAAATGCAGTTCTGAGGCTCAGAACACCCCCTGACTTTCCTC
Organism: Perca flavescens; assembly: GCF_004354835.1. Classification (NCBI taxonomy): domain Eukaryota; kingdom Metazoa; phylum Chordata; class Actinopteri; order Perciformes; family Percidae; genus Perca; species Perca flavescens. Next base: position 29,123,725 of record NC_041332.1, on the reverse strand, counting down.
AATAAACAAACAAACAGTGTAAGAGTCAGCGTATTTAGATTTAATCATGCTGCATGGTGCCTCCTTAGACTGGCCCTTGATGCATACCTCGAAAGCTATAAGTGTTGACGTTGAACTGATTAAACTGAGGTGTAAACGTAATTAGCTATTTATTTCTTGGCTCATTCTTTTCTCTTAAATTTTGTCCTAAAACTGAGTAAGGGATACTTAATCTGTAAAGACCAGGCCCGTTACACCAGCATTCCCTGTACATTTACAAATCGTAGCCACTGAGCATCTGACTCACACTGATTCATACTTTCTACAAGATTTGAAGCCTTGGCTTGTTTTTCACCATGGTTGTTTGGGTTAGGCACACTGACATTAAGAAGCATTGCAGTTCCATGTTGTTTTCTCCTGCAGGCCCTGCACTTATTTTAGAGGCCCTCCATTTATTCCATCTTATGTGTTATGTTTAATACACAAATATTTAGAGTAGAGCCCTGACTTTGAACTGAAAAGAAATAGTTAAAATCTCTCTGCCTTGGGAAGGCATTTGTTGCGTTTTTTCATCTTTATGTGGGGAAGAGGCATATTTCATCTTGCGCACATTTGTGCATATTTTGTCAGGCTCACTATGTTCTAGTGCACTTAAAAGTCATTGTTCAACGGATGGATGATATGCATCCCATGCAATGTGTGTGTGTGTGCACACTGTATTGTATTAATTATTAAGTATAGAAAGTGTTGCTTCATGTCCGTATTTGATGGAGATCCCCCCCTCTCACACCCGCCACCCCTTCCCCCAATTATGTATATTACCTTTGCTGGTGCATGGTTCATGCAAATTTCCATTTGCATCGCTCTCTTGAATGTGCTATCTGCTGGCTGGAATCCCTTAAAGCCTATAGTGAATACTGCCCTTCATCAGATCTTGGTTGTGACATTTTCTTCTTGTATCTGTTATTCTACTATGACTCTCACTGTTTGAAGTGCACAGATGAACAAAAAAGCACTATTTTGAGGTTTCATTTGTTTTTGGCTTTTAATAGGCTATATAATTCTTGATTACCTTGCTGTTCCAAGGCCTTTTCTTTTCTATAATTTCTGCTCACTGTATATCCTCATTTTAGACAAAGGAATGCCTACCAACCCTAACACAGGCCTTTCTCTAAGGTGTTCTTGAAGCTGAGCATACTTGTGTTGGTTAAAACACAGCTGCCAATTAACAAATGAAGCAAAGATTTTCATCGGTTGTTAATAAATGATCAATTTTGCTTCATATCAACCTTCTCACTGGGAAGTAGTTCCACATAAATACGTCTTTTATGAGTGTATTTAAGGCCCTGCACCAACATCCAGTCCCAGTACATTTCAGGGTTACCCCAGGTCATTTTTTTAATGTCGTTTACTTGAAAATGTAACTTTAAAACAAGGCTTAAAACTGCCTTAGTGAGATCCTGTCTCCCAGCTCCGGCAGCTCATCACTCCTAAAACAGCCGCTCTCATCCACCCCGGCCCCGACCGTTATTAATGTGCGCTGAATAATTTAACAGGGTAAAATTACCATGCTCTTTTGAAAAGATTTTTGCCTACACAATTAAAGAGCATTATAGTGATTTTTAGTTGAACAAGAATTATGACTGTTTTCCCTCCTCTCTGCTACACTTTCTGGCTTCCTTGTTATGAGCTGTGGGTGAGCGGAGTTGTAAAGGCCTGCGATTCTCTGCTTCTGTCTGACTGCTAGGAGAGGTTGTGCTCCAGCCCTGAACTATACCATGACGAGCAGCTGATGGATAATGGATGAAGTAGTATATGTTCAACTTCCGACGAAAGGACCCCCATAATGGTCTGCTGGCTCCACTAAACATGGGCTATATTTGGGCTGTTAAAAAGCATGGTCTTTTTCCGGTGGTGTTAAAGGTGCCTGGATTGAGATAGCTACTCAAATACCACATGGCTGCAGGTGTTGGAAGGATTGTATTTAATAATCTTTGAGTTTTTCACAGAATCCCCATGCTAAGTCAAACAGAATTTATTAAAAAGGACAGTAATAGCTTGTTTTATGAAAGTTAGTGGGCTAACAGTACAATATTATACTGCTGTTGCATGCTATCAGCATCAGCAGGAGTGTTTGCCAGGCCTTCACTCTTATTCCATGCGGACAACTGTCCACATCTCAACCACAGGCCAACAATTGGCAGTAATTGGCACGTTTCCTTGGCTGTCCTGGGAAAGATCTGAGAGTGCATACGGCCACGGACAGGCTGCCCTCTCCACCAATTAGAGAGTTGTCTCCTCGTGGGGCAGGGGCTGGGGGAGGTCCACCTCACTGCTACCTTGTCTCTTGATCAAAATGATTTGTGGAGATCCTTTCCTCTCTTCCTCCTTGCCTACCACTCTCTTGCCACTGAGGTATTACTGTGTGTGAACTGCTAGTGAGAGTCTTCAGTCAAGGACCCCAACCAGCGGCTGACAGCCTTACAGTAGCAGTCAGTGGGACATTCACATTAGAGGTGCACTGACAGTCAGGCTGTGCAAGACAGGCTTCCCAATGAAAATGCTCCACACTTTGCTGGTGGTTTCCTAATACACTACTTGCTGGCTCTCCTCTCCATATGAAAGGTGGATGTGACGCTGAATTGGGTTTGGTAGAAGCTGGAGTTTCTCCGAATAGCTGAACTTGATTCTTTCTTTTACACTTTCTCTTGTTGCTAGTGTATTGTCCTTTTGTTGTTGTGTCTCCAGGCATAAGCAGTGCATTATAGCTGCATGGCTTTATTATGATGGCTTTGACGCAATGATGGCAAGTGTCTCATGTGGTTAGAAATGTGCAGGCCACACAAGGTACCATGGGACCCCAGTGCGAAGGATCACAGGCCTCAATGCATGCTGCTAACGCTCCCCAGTTTATGCCACAAGGAAGGCTGCGGAACCAACACCCAACCCCCTTATTCTCTCCCCTCTCGGTCTCTCTTGTCCTCAAAGCCTATGTCTCTTGGTATTTCACTTCAGTAAATATGAGGAGGCGAGGAGATGCTTCCTATACTCAGAAATATATGTCAGGCTACTGGGTTATGTTGTGTTGCAATGTGATGTAGAAGGCAACAAAGCAAGAGCGCTCAGAGAGAGAAAGAAACAGCCTTACTTATTCTCTTTAATCCATCGTGAGATATTCAGAACTAGGTTAAATTATACCTCACATTACCCAACACTTAGCTCATTTGAGCATGTAACAAGATCACTGTTTACACATGTGGGGCTAAAGCAACTAGCTAGAGTTTTTTTTTTTTTTCAGTCAACAATTAGCACAGGTAAACCCTAGCCTTCACCACAGGTTGACAGGCTCACCGTAAAGCAGCTTTATTTCCTGCAAGGACCTTTATGAAGGGGGCCTACCTAATATGCTGTCTGGCCCCGGGGCCTGTGGGAGTGTGGTTGGATTATTATGTTAATGTGTGTGCCTCCTGCCCTCTCCTCAGTCCCAGCTGGCCTCCCTGTCGTTAGGAAGTGCTTTGCTCTGACAGAGGAGTAATATGCTCCGTGATTGAGGGGCCAAAAGATCGAGCACTATGAGAGAGGGGCCACCACTGATAAGCATATGATAAAAGTGCCATTGTACGCGAATGCCTCAGAGACATGGAAGATGACTTAGCAATTCCTATGGATTTCAGTGGAGGAGTGAATATGTATAAGGACTGTGTGGTCTTTTTTGTGCAGCTGAATTTAATTGCCCATAGCATTATATCTCATGCCATGTATTTTATTCTACTTTTATTGCATGGACTCTTTCATTATGAGCCAGTGGCACATCCACCTGTAAATATAATGGCTCCCACTGAACAAGCTAAGGAGTGGTGCTTTTAATCATCCTGTAGGAATCAATATGAGACTAAGAGAAGATTCAGTTTGATGTAGTTCATAATATAAATAAAGCAATTAGATGAGCTCTAATTCTGAGCGCTGTCAGAAAAAACATTCAATCAAACCCATATTTTAAGATGTCAGAAATGCTACAGAGGAGCTTCAGTGGATGTCTGAGTGTCATTTACGTGCAATAATATGTAACACAGCCTTAATTGATGGAGAGTTGGTTAAGTCAGTGTAACTCCATCAGGAAAAATGACACTGCTCTGCCAGATGGCGTTACCCTGCAGCTCTATGTCACACACTCTCATTTAATCAACCTGACACAAAAGTAAAAAGAGAGGTGAGAGAAAAAAGAAGAAAAAAACCTAAACTTCTTTTGGCTTGTCGAGAAGGAGAAACGCCGGTTGCACTGCTTTGGATCCTGCACATAATTGTGTAAAAATGTCAGCCAAACAGAGGAAGATCTCTCCTTTTAAACACTTGTCTTTTTTATCTCGCCGCCTCAGGAGTGCTCGGGTATAGCTACATATTAGCTTTGTGTGGGCCCATTCACAAAGTGTATGGAGTGTTTGTGTTTTGTCGGGGGTTTGTTTTGTTTGCTTTTTAATCAAGTTCAATTTCGTCTCCATCAATACAAGCTCTTCCCACACCCTTCTTTCTCATGTCTGCCCAGATTATAATGTGTCTCTTTTTGCTGAGGAGCCTTCACTCTTGTTATTGTTTGTTCCCTTTTATGGGGCCCCAGCTGTAACGAGAGGAAGGGTATCTGTGGGTAATTGGTGGGTAAATACTTTGCCGTGACTAAACGTCAGAGCAAGAGAGTTTGTAACACAAGCACGTTGCTGTCTTTTGAGGAGAAGGCAAAGAAAGACAAAGGGTAAATGGAGAAGCCCTTTATGTTGTATTTTTACCTGATTTTCTTCCAGAGCATCAAACTAAATATCTTGAATCATTGTTTTCCTGGCTTCTCTTATATCAAGAAATTATTTTCAAAATGAAATATATATTTCGTAACACAATGCTTACCATTTGGAGATGTGACGGATTTAGGCTACACCCGTTTTGTTGACTAGGCGGAAAACAATTAGACGATTAATCCATTATTGCAACATTTTTATTTAATTATTGACATGATATATAAGCGATTGATCATATACATAATTTTTAGTAGTATAAACTCCAAACATTATCTGGTTTAATCTTCTCAAATGTGCTGCTTTTCACAGTTTTATACGGTTGTTAGTCTATATCCTTGACGTTCCACTTCTAGGATTGCTTCGATGCTGTAGGAAATTCCGCCGGATGCATGTCTTTTCGCTGATGTCTGTTTCCTTCGCTTTCTTTCTGTTGGAATTTTAAACTCTGGTGGATTTCTGAGGTCTATGGTAAACTGCTCCTCAGATCTCTGCAGGGTATATCCAGACAGCTAGCTAGACTATCTGTCCAATCTGAGTTTTCTGTTGCACGACTAAAACAACTTTTGACGTACACGTAGCACCAAGTTCCCTCCCGAGGCTTTTTTGCAGCGGCTCCGTGCGGAGCTTAGCGCTTCCCGTGACGATTTTGATTGGTTAAAAGAAATGCCTATGAACCAGAGCGCGTTTTTCTCCCATCCCAGAATGCTGTGTGGACTAGCAAGACCCTCCTCCACAGCGCTTTGGAGGAAGGTCTGGCAAAGAGTGGCTATACGGTTGTAAATGTAAATAAAGGACAGCAACTAATGATTATTGTCAGTATCGATTCATCTGCCGATTATTTTATCTATGAATTGTTAGGTCTATAAAATGACTTGAAGTAGTAAAAAAAAACGGCCATCCCAGTTTCCAGGAGTCTGAGGAAATATCTCAAAATGTCTGTTTTGTTTTCTTATACTGTTTCATCTACAGTGAATACAATATTTTGATTCCCTGATATCCATTTTGTATTACTTCAACATAAAAATAAAGATGACCAATGTTACATGATTTTACTCAACAAATAGAAAGTGCAGAAGTATGTGTCGTCTGCTTGAGGTTGGAGTGCAGTTTGTTCTGGAAACACATTTAATGTTTCTCAAGTATTAATGGCATTTGGCATTTATCTTGACCAGTATAAATGCAACAAATAAAAACCATCAGAGGAATGAAGAATAAATAACCAGTTTACAGTTTTTTTTCGATTGCTTAAGCACTATTTTGACAACAAGGACCGGTTTTTCAAAACACTAAACCCAATTAGCACAACCATACACCCAATTAGCAGAACACCTCAGACCATTTGCAAGATGAAACACTTGCAAAAACTATACACTAATTTATAAAAAACATATTTTGTTACCATATGAAACACACACGTTTCATATAACTTAATTCAGTTTGAACCGGTTACACACTGCTGTTGCTAACCTAAAAACATTTTTAACAATTCTACTTCTCAGTGATTAGAGTACTGTAAATGAAGTACACAGAGAAAGTGCAAATATACAATAAGTTCACCAAACTTAACACACACAGACCAATGCTGCAGACTGAGGAAAATATAATTTATTTCTCTCCATATACCCAAATCAGTCAAGAAAACATGTCCCAGTTTTCATGCTACTACAGTAGTGTGCATAACACTGTTAGCTCAGCAAACAACAGACAAACATAAAATACTGTATCCAGTAGAGGTTACAATTACAGTACAAAAAATACTGTAATACTAAATACTAAAATACTAGACTTACTTGCTGCATTTTTTGTAGTGCTTAAACCTGATTGGTGTGTCTACAATTAAGCAATCATGTGTTTGCGTACCTGATGGCTGTGTTTCACAGGTTGGCTCCTAGGTGTGGTCATTTGACAGTTTTGCTCCTTGAGTGTAAGGTTTTCATATAATTGTGTAATACTTTTGATTTAAGTATGTAAGCAATTGGCAAAAACTGTAATTTTGAAGTTGCATTCAATCAGTGGCATGGCTTTACTCTATATACTTATCAAGCCCTCTGAGGCACCATTAGGTTGACCTCCCTTTTCACTTATAGCCATTTAGATCCCTCCGGTTGTCACGTAAATGTCTTCTTTTTATTCAGAACAAGTGACTTTTCACTCAACTTTGGCAAAATGGAACAGGGGGCGCTTTGATTGTTACCCTGTCCTTTGTTGTTTGTTAAAGTCCTCGAGGTTTGGCAGCCATTGTCTTTATAAATTCAAAGCTGTGTTAAATGCGGCCCAGCTAATAACGGGGAGCCTTCAAACCCTCCATGAGATGATGCTGTCAAATGATGACATAAAAACGTTGCATGTAATCCCCCTGTGCAGACCCCGGGTGTAAATATGCCAGCTCCACCATTTTCACAGCGTTTACTCCCAGTTCAAACAACCTCTTTCCCTGCTCTCCCCCTTCCCTGAAAACACAATGACAGCTCTACGATATTCTCCTCTAGATTCCTTGGCTGCCTGTGACCAATGAAACAACCAGGAACAGATAACCTCCTTCATCCACATTGTGGGTAAGACACATCTCTCTTCTTCTTTGTGTCTGTGGGCTGAAACTTCTGCCACTCACACATTTTGTACTGAGCGTGCTCAGAATTTTGGGTGTGATTCTTGTAAATTAATTTGGTGATTTTTGAGCGAAGGATTAGTGCTATTTGTTTGCACGGTTGTATGTTTGTTCACACAGTATTAGACACTTGCTGTTGACTTGAAATCAAGTAGGCCTATATTGCACGCATACTCAATAGGAACCATATAGCTTATGTCTCTAATGCCTTAAACCAAATAACAGTAAACAATAATTTGAACTCCTTCATACAGAATATATATATATATATATATATATATATATATATATATATATATATATATATATATATATATATATATATATATATATATATATATATATATATATATATATATATATATATATGCCCTGAGAGCTAGTATTTGGTATTTGTTTGATGTTGTTGATGTAATTTTCCTGTCATAGCTGAGGTACATTTTAAACTAAAATAAATGGTGATAAATGAAAAGCCATTCATTACCTTAATCCTACAGAGAAACTTATTATATTTATCCTGGTGGGATTTGCCATTTTCATGTTGTGCCAAACTCTAATCACATGGGAAAGTGGTCATTGAGTAAGTTTAATAAGTATACTGACTTTGTAAAGCTCTTACTGGACACTTAAGCAAAATGATAGAATATACCCTCAAACGACATAAATTTGTCCCCAGACAAAGAGTCTGAATTCCATTTGCATAACAGTTTGTCTAAACATTCAGCAAAATTAAACTTTTCAGTGGTATGCATCACTCATGTGAGTATTTTTCTATGGTTACAGTAAGTTTGGGTTAACGGGACTGTGCCTCCATTCTAACCGAACCCATCGTGTGTATCCTTGAAGACTCAATAAATATAAAAAAAACTAATATCTATATATAATATAAATAAATAATAAATACATAATTGTATATGTGTTGAATGCATATAGTTTCTAAAAATACATTTGCAGAGCTGATTAATAAAAATAAAAGAATTTGAAACCTGCATTGTTTACATCCATGTTTGCTTGCTACCAGTCTTCTTCTTCCTTGCCTTGTTGGCATATTCTGCCTTTCTTGGCACGTTATCGCCAACAGCAGTCATTCATTCGTGTTTTTGTGCGCACACGCAGGATAATAACAGCGACCCACAAAACGTTGCTCCATAACGTTACTGGCTTCCAAAAACTCCACAGGGCACCTTTAAGTTGAGGCAACCAAAACTTATTGGTTAAGAAAAGGTTATGGTCATGGTTCAAAGAAACCAATGTTGACTTGTGATGCGACACAGGGTGGGAACCGCCCTCTCACTATGACCCAACCATCCACCTCAACCTCCTCCCTGAGAGGTTTTGCCGTGGCATAAATACATCATCCTACTTCCTCCTTTGCCACCTAGAAAGAAAGGTAATTTCTCTCATAACTGCAAGAGGTTGATTATTAGGAAATATCATATTTATTGTTCAAAAAAATCAACCAACTACCAACTGACAATGTTAACACTGGACTGACTTTAGTACATGTCATAATACATTTAGCATGTGGCACGATTATAATACTTTTTGAAGTAAATTAAGCACAAAAAACAAACAAATACTATAACTAAGTGCTAACAATATTAAACAATGTAATTAAATTGCAAAAATCATATACTCAGTAAGCATATTTATGATTCAATTAAAATTAGCATATGTGTCTCTCTCTATTCTGTAGCACTGCACAAGCACATGGCACATACTCGCCCCCACACACTATTTAACTGTCCTTGTAGACGTGACCCACACATGTTCCTCATCCATCCCTTGTCTCTGTCTAGTTTGGCTGCTCATCACGCAGCAATCCATACTGTGGCTTCTCATTTGCAGGCTCCGTGTTTTGTGTGGTCCCTCTTTTGCTTCCCATGGATCTCTCTGCAGGGAGCTGAGCTGACAGACTTGTCTGATTGATGTATTGGGGGGCGTCTCGTCAGCTATTGTTTTCCTCGACAGCGTTCAGTGGCTTCACTCACCAGCCTTATCTGTCCTACCTAGAGTACAGTATGTGAATGCGGATGTGTCAGATTCACTGTACTGCAGATGGTATCGGTTACGGAGGTATATGGGTCGCATGGCGACCTAAGAATTTACGTATCCTGTGAGCAGCAGCTAAAGAACGCTTTTGTCTGACATGAAGATTTAAGAGTTCAATTTCATTGAGGTGTTCTGTGAATTTGTTGGGTATGTGTATTTTAGCGGTTGCATTACATTGCCCCTCGCAACTTTTCTTTGGACAACTTTCCCAACTTCCATATCAAAAGAGTCACGGCTCCATGTAACGAGAGTATTCACTTTAAGACCATGAATAGTTTTCTACTAGTTTTAGTGTGTACCTGAAAACTTTCCCACAGAACTTTCCTCCATGTCAGTGTTGCACCCTTTGATAATCCTGCCCAAAACTCTTTAAATTCACAGGAGAATTCTTAAAAATTCTTGAAAAACTCCTCTCTGGCAGTAGATGTGTTACTGCCAACCCGTTCACCTGCTTGATAAAGTGGGCAAGGCTGGAAGGTTGGAGGGGCTGGATGTCCGATCACGGCACAGGCCATTAAAGATGAAGGACTGTGGTCAGAGGTAGAGGGGAAAACCAAGCCAGGCATGCGGACAGTGGGCGCTCGCACCCTCCCTCATAGCATCACAAACCAGGCCGACACTTCCCCCAGTAATGAGCAGGGGCCCAGACTATGGGGTCAATTATTCATACCGAGTCAGCTGGGAAAGATAGAGCGAGAGAGGAGGGGTGTTGAAGCTTCATCGAATCCTACAATTCTAACACACTCCGCAATGATTTTTTGTTGCAGCGCAGCCTCCATCAACCCAACTAATTCTAAGCCCAAGTCTTGTCTGGGTGGATGGAGTGTAACTTTAAAAGGCATACATGAGTGGCCACTCACTCCAGTGGCCATCCTGCAGCTGTAGCCTTGGCTACTCAGCCATTCTCTGGCCTCACAATTACTGTGTTGAAAGGACAGACATTGATCGTCAACACACTACAGCTGTTTCCAAGTAGTGTCATTATGCATACAGTAGACCATGTCGGGTCAGTTATCAAAGGGCATTACTCAACGTGGAGAGCCTCAGTGTCAAGTATTAGTCCTGCCTGTTTGTGCTATGTGTGGATTATGTTACTGAATTAGCATTTTAGATGCTAGATGAAGTGTAGTCTCTGCTGAAAATAATGGAGAAGGTCAAACACAAAAGGAAATGCTTCGTAATACTTAAGATCCTCAAGCTTCACAAGGGATCGTGATGGCAGTTTTCTTGTTTTTGTCAGAAACAAATGAGCATTTGATCATTGGCAGCGCAGCATAGAAGGATCAAACCTATTGAGATGCTCCCCTTCACAACCATTTAAGAAGACATTGATGGAGCAACCCATGGGAACAAGAATGACTCCTCCTTTCAAGGCCATTTTGCCATAACAGAAATTTCCATGTCTTCACATTTAGTGGCAATATCTCTGACGTCAGGATAATCCATTTAGGTGACAGATTGCTGAGCTTTTCACTTACAAGTTGCATATCGGTCTGAATTTTAATAGTTCACAAGTGCAAGGGGAAGAACAAATATAGTTCTTACTGTATCTACATGATTGATCAGAGTATGTACAGTGATGATCCATGTAAAATGTGAGTATCAAACAGTCAACCTCTGTAGTATGGAAAGCTGTCTATAAAAAGGCTGTAGTCTTCAGCTTTGGGTTGATTTTAATTGGATTTCAATGTGACCAAGAAAAAACATCAAAGCATCCATAGAAACTTTTCAGTCATGCAGCATAATCTACTTTTCTGTTGTCCATCCATATTCTGTTTTGTCCTGTATTTCTTTTGCAAAAGCTATTTGTATTTTAACAAAAAAGATTGCTGTTTACACTACTGCATCAGCGATGCAAGTGTCTATGAACACTTTAATAAAAACTTTTACAGTAATTTACAGTAGTGGCAAGTAACAAAGTACATTTTACTTTTGAGTACTAGTAATAGTAGTATTTTCATTTTCTGCCACGTACCACTTCTACTCTAGTACATTTCAGAGGAAAATGTACTTTTTACTCAACTACAGATATTTGACTGCTGGAGTTACTAGTTATGTTGCAGATACAAATTTTACATAAAACTTTCAATCAGCTTTAAAATGATTCGTCAATGCTGTAGGTAGCTTCATGAATAACCAGAACTCTGTAGCCGCTCCTCATCTGTGCTTGACGCAATCAGCTCGAAGCTACCTTAACATGTTGCATGTTGGGTAATGTAGGAGCCAGGTTTCAACTAGGAAGAAGAATCCGTGGAATAAAAAGGACGGCATCTCTGGTTCTGCTGCATTGATTTTGATACAGCAGAACTTTGAAACTGTTTATTGTGAGTCCGACAATGTTATAGAAGTGCAATGCTAAATCGCTGTAGTACTCTTAATTAAATGAACACTTCTTCCACCACTGGTAACTCGTCACGATTGGAATCCATTATATGTAATATAAATTCAAACTGACCATGAACACAGACCACACCTTTTAATCCTGCAATGTATTTGATACTAGAAAAATACTTTTTGGTTGGAGTATAACTTTAAATTAACCTACAATGGCAGTTTTATATATATATATGTTACAAATGATATTATTACGATCATAATTGTCCATGAATATTTTATAAATAAAAGGAGTTAAGATCCTTGGTGCATTCATTTACAAATAATGGACCAAATCATGTAATAAAACCAAACATTACTGTACCTCTCTCTATTAAAATGGGGTTCCCTCGCTACGTAATAGTATTATATATCTCTGCGTTCATACTGGAGGGCATGCTGTGTACATTGTGCTGCGAATGACTGTGAATATAGAGAGAGATCCATCAAAATCACATAATGGCCAACATCAAGATGTACCATGAAGTAAAAACACATGGAAAGAGGATGCCCCTCTTTATTAGCTGTCATCATTTCCATGAATATATGTGCAAATACTGTAAATGGCTAGTATCACACAGGGAGCAAATGTGTCCCTAAAGAAGCCGTTGAAATTGGAGGGTGGAAGGAGGAGAGGCAGTGTGCATATGTGTGTGTTTGAGGGAGAGAAAGAAACCGAATGGTGGGGGGTTCATGGATGAAAAATCATCACCAGTCCAAATGCAGATATTGTGGCTGCCTCACACTCTTGCCAGTGTCACCCTCCATTCGTCACTGTCCACAAGCCTGCCTCTCATTAAGTGGCCCCGCTCCGGCGACAACTTAATTTCCTTAAGAGGACCAGACACCTGATTCAATTGTGTGCCCATTACAGATTTGTTTTCCCTGTCTAGGCCTTGCTGGGACCACATGGCTGTGAACAGAAATACACTCCCACTATATTAAATGTTGTGGACATAATTCCCAGACATATGATTCATGTCTGCCTCCCAGGATCCATCCCTCACAATGCCCTTAGCTAAAATGGTGGTGGGTAGCTCCAGTCAGCTGGGCTGGTTCAGCTGCTGTAGACATTATATTATCAGTGTTGTCTATTATTCTTTTCGTTTAGATAGTTAACACTCGCATTTCCAGACGAGGCCTTCTAGTTTATATATATATATATATATATATATATATATATATATATATATATATATATATATATATATATTTGGTTGACTTCTCAAATCCGTCCGTGTTGATTTTTGTATTTTTACCTTTTTAATCAAGATCATTTTTCCTCATCTTATCAGGCTCATTGGTTTGTTATCACGTCATCATAAGACCCGGAGCTCTTCAATAATTCAGAAACACTTTTGAACCATTTCAACATGACTGTTCCTCAGTCCTCTGTCTTTGAAGATCAGACAGCGTAAGATGTTTTTATGCGCACGTCAGTGCGGCTGAGACTTCCATTGTCCATTTGACTGCTGGTCTCCATAGCTTACCTCTCACCTACACCTGTCAGTCAAACAGTAGTCGTTGGCGATCGGTGAGAAACAGCTTTTCCTCTTGTACATGGTTTAACTGATTGTTGCTGTAATTCTTCTGTCGTAGCTTTTATCCGCAAGGTGTGAGTACTGTATGTTTGATACCAGATGCTCACCCAAAACCACACAAAAGCCTCATGTATTCATTTATTTATGATTCTCTCTGTCGTTTTTTTCTTTCTTTTTTTTACACGCATCCTGCCAATTACCCAAAAAGTTCTCCTTTGAGGAGTCGTTTTTTTGATCGTCCAAATAGGATTGTGTGTGTCTGTGTGCATTGTTTAGTATTGAATGTTCGGAATTCTAAGATAGATTAACACCCACCACCCTCACTTTCTCTCACACACACACACACACACACACACACACACACACACACACACACACACACACACACACACACACACACAGTCAGAGTGCATGTTTTGCCTTAAACCTATCCAGAAGACACCTCTAAGATATAGAACTGCTGAGTATAGGTCTGTTCTCAGCAGCAAATAAAACAGAGAACAACTCAAAGTTATAGAAGCTATTCACTCCCCCATACTGCTCCCTTCCTGTGATGCTTTCCTGCTGATCCTGCTGAATGTGTTTGTGTTTTGTGTGTGTGTCCTTTGCTCTTATTGAAAGTATTGACAGCTTTACCAAAGCAAAATGATCCTGTTGTAAATTTCAAATGTTGCACATTTTATTTTTAGCTGTTCAGTTGACATTATAAGTAGGCGAGCATAAACTCATGCACAACTACTAAGATGGCGAGTATAACACAAAATCCAAGACTATTTATGCTGCACACAGATGGAACCAACTTTCTGATGATTTTACTGTAAATGTGCTTCAAGTTAAGCCACTTTCAAATCTAAATGAAAAAACTGTGCTGTTCTCCTGTGACTTCAATTCATGTGTTTCTCTACTGCACTTTTATTTCCTTTGTTAAATTTGAGGCAACTTATAACTTATTACGACACTGTACGGTAACTGTATTGCTGGTCTATTATGTTTTACCTATTTATGTTTTATATAATTGTATCTATTTTTTAAATCTATTTTTACTCTTGCTTATTTGATTTTATATACGTTTTTAATGTGTATTGTTTTTGAATGACGTTCTAATGCTTTTCTTTGCCTATGTGATCATTTTTATGTAAGGTAACATGAGGCCATGACATTTTAGGTGCCAAATCTGTGTTGTAAACACACTGCGACTGAATCATAATAAAACACTGAATTTCATTATAACAATTGAAGAATAATCTGTATTTAAAGTAACAATTTGACAGGGTCAATTGCAGGGTAACCAGATAGACACCCACAGGCAATTTATAGTTCTCGGTTCACCTGACCTGCATGTTTTTAAGAGTCTGTGGGTACAATCAAGAGACAGCTACACCAGCTGATTCTGTACATTTCTATTTCCACTACATTTTTTTTATTTTTCCAGTTTTTCTCTCCCTTTTTTTTTTTACACCCCCCCCAGCCCCCCATTCTGGTCCAGTAGAGCTCAGCAGCGTGTGTGGAGGAGTGTCTCCTGTTCCCCCTGTCCTCTCCCTCTCCAGGAGCATCAAAAGGAGGAGGACCCACGCAGGGTGTTTGAAGAGCCCACCGACACTCCCCTATGGGTGGTGAACTGGCAGATGCTCAAACCACACAACTCTATCTAGACGGGAGGAGCATCCTTCTCATCTGCTTTTGTAGCTTTCATTGGTTTCCCTTGCAGCCATGAACCAGACATTAGTTTCAACTGTATTGTCGTTTGTAGATTTGTATTCTTGCACATAACATGTCGTTGATTTTTTTAGAGTGCATCCTTCAGCCATGGTGTTATGACAATTTGTCCTTGGTTTTGTTTGTTTATAGATTGATTTGTACTCCTCTCCAGCCTTGTAGTTTTAATACTTTACCTTTAAAAGGTAGATTCACCCAATTATTTGCAATATTTCCTGTCGTATATCTAGTGGTATATAGAGATTAAGATTTGTGTTGTTTGTGGTGATTTATGCCAATCAGAACTGAAGGATAACACCCCCTAGATGCTAATTTTCAAGGGCTCTAAAACTATTCCCATATGGGACTGATATTTCAGATGGAGCAGGATTTCTTTTTTTCTTGAAAGACATGTTGCGGTTAAATGTTTAGCCATGTGAGCAGCGTAGCTCTAGGAATGTCAATATCGGTCTGTTAGTTGGTCTGAGAACTTTGGGCCGGATGGAAATATCTTAAATTATTTGATGAACTGGCATGTAATTTTGTGCAGACATTCATGGTCCGCAGAGGATAAAGCCTTCTGACTTTGGTGATTCTCTGACTTATCCTTTAGCAGCACCATGAGTTTCTGGGTAAAATGTTCTGACAGTTATTTGATAAACCCTCATACGTTTCATCTAATTTTCAAGGGATCCTAAAACTGCACTTCCCATACCGGGAGTTGAACCCAGGCTGTCTGGGTGAAAACCAGGAATCCTAACCGGACCACATGGGACTGATTTTTTCAAGATAACAAGATTTGTTTTTCTTCTTGAAAGACATGTTAAATGTTTGCGAGCAGCATAGCTTTAGGAATGTCAATATTGGCCTGTTAGTCGGTCTGAGAACTTTGGCCCAGATGGAAATATCTTAAAGCGCCCATATTGTGCTCATTTTCAGGTTCATAATTGTATTTTAAGGTTGTACCAGAATAGGTTTACATGGTTTAATTTTCAAAAAACACCATATTTTTGTTGTACTGCACAGCTCTTTCTCACTGCTGCAGATCTTCTTCACCTTGTCTCTGTTTTAGCTACAGAGTGAGACCTCTTTTCTTCTTCTTCTTCTGTACTATCTTTGATTGCCATCGCACATGCACAGTAGCTCAGATGTTGATCATGTCAGCTAGCTCCATAGACAGTAAAAGAAAGGTTGTTTCTCCAACTTCGGTCAGTTACAAGGCAGGATTAGCTGGGAGACTTCTTCTAAACGAGGGCGCACATGTAAGTAGTTCTTTTGTAGATTATAATGAACTTGTGTGTGTTGTAGCAGTGCTTTGCTATTGAGAACGATGTAGCATGCCAGCACTAACGCTAGCACGCTAATGCTAGCACGCTAATGCTAGCACGCTAACGTTAGCAATGCTAATATGGAAATATCTTAAATTATTTGATGAACTGGCATGTAATTTTGTGCAGACATTCATGGTCCGCAGAGGATAAAGCCTACTGACTTTGGTGATTCTCTGACTTATCCTTCAGCAGCACCATGAGTTTCTGGGTAAAATGTCCTGACAGTTATTAGATAAACCCTCATACGTTTCATCTAATTTTCAAGGGATCCTAAAACTGCACTTCCCATACCAGGAGTTGAACCCGGGCGAAAACCAGGAATCCTAACCGCTAGACCATATGGGACAGATTTTTTCAAGTTAACAGGATTTGTTTTTCTTCTTGAAAGACATGTTAACTGTTTGCGAGCAGCATAGCTTTAGGAATGTCAATATCGGCCTGTTGGCCAGCTATTTTGTGCAGACATTCATGGTCCGCAGAGGATAAAGCCTACTGACTTTGGTGATTCTCTGACTTATCATTTAGCATCACCATGAGTTTCTGGGTTAAATGTCATTACAGTTATCTGATAAACCCTCATACGTTTCATCTAATTTTCAAGGGATCCTAAAACCGCAGTTCCCATACCGGGAGTTGAACCCGGGCCACCTGGGTGAAAACCAGCAATCTTAACCGCTAGACCACATGGGACTGATTGTTTCAAGATAACAGGATTTGTTTTTCTTCTTGAAAGACATGTTAAATGTTTACGAGCAGCGTAGCTCTAGGAATGTCAATATCGGCTTGTTCGTCGGTCTGAGAACTTTGGCCTGGATGAAAATATGTTAAATTATTTGATGAACTGGCATGGAATTTAGTGCAGACATTCATGGTCCTACTGACTTTGGTGATTCTCTGACTTATCCTTTAGCATCACCATGAGTTTCAGATTTGAGGTTCTTAGTAAAATGTCCTGACAGTTATTTGATAAACCCTCACACGTTCCATCTAATTTTCAAGGGATCCTAAATCTGCAGTTCCCGGGACACTTGAGTGAAAACCAGGAATCCTATAATGACTAGACCCTATAGGACTTTTACTTAGGGAACTGACCCTTTAGCAGGAGGCATGTTATTGAGTGCATCTGGCAAAGACAAGTGTAAACTTAGATGAGGTTTCTTCTCTCAATAACATGTCTTACTGGGTTTTTCCCCCATCAAGAACATAAAATGCAATACTTTTTGCTGCAAACATAGAGAGGCACACTGTATTGTCAGGATCTTTTCATTTGCTCAGCCATCATAGCATCACACAGCTGTGGTCCCTGACATGCTGGTTGTCTGGCCTTTAGCTTCTTGGGTGGCAGCACTGTAGCTCTGACCTGATCTGTCTCGCTGTACTCCACCTGCTCGTTCAGTCTGCCTCTATTTGCTCGACAGCCCTCGCCTCCTCCGATAGGCCTCCCAAGAACAATGGCTCGTGAAAGACATGACTTTCTCCCTCTCTCTCTTTAATTCTTTATCTCTCTCCTTCTTCCAATTTTTTCCGTTGCGTCTCTGTATCTCTTTCACTCTGCCTGTCCATCTATCAAAGCCAACTCCTTTGTGCTCATGTCAGTGAGAGGTCTTGCAGTAAAGAAGAACCTGCAGTCTGTTTCATATTACACCTCACAGAGTGCTGCAACTGTCTGTTTTTATCAGCCGGTCCTGCCTCCCACAAAACGCTTTCTCCACCTTGCACAAAGCACAAACTTTATATTACTTGTTGGTTTACTCCTAATCCATCTATTGAGTGATTTCAAGATGTAATGGAAATATAGCATGAATGTGATATGTAACAATACAAAATTAGGACATTACCATACCTATGTTGTATAATTAAATGTTAGGCATAGGGATTTATACAAATCACATTGTAAGGTAAAATAATTGTCATGGTTTAATTGAAGCTTTATGCACACGACGCTTTATATACAAGCTTTGATAAAGGGATATAAAAAGGCCAACACATTCTCAATCCCAGCATGTCAAAAAGCGATGCTTGGTCAGGTGCCTTTGGCGCAAAAAGTCTCCTTTAACGTACTTTCTGACACTCTGGGTCGGGACTCTTGTCGTCACTTTTTGAAGCTCTGGGTCAGGACGCACGTTTAACTGACATGCGGCACAAGAACGGGACAGTAAACGAGGAAAAGATCGTGGGTGGGGTTACAAATGTACGTTTCAGTGACATACGGGACAAGATTGGGACATGAACCTCGGTCTCTTGGGTGAAAGTCCTGTCTTGTTTGACCCATGAGCCCCCCAAACGGCCTTCGGTCTTCAATACTACTTGATACAGTTGTTGCTCTTAATACTACGTCATCTTACAGTGCCGCGGTCAAGCTGCTGCTATGCCCGTTGCGTTCCATCCAGTCGCTGTTGATTTATCCAACGCTTAGAGCCACTGACCAAGCATCATTATTTGACAAGTTGGGAATGAGAATGGATTGAGAAGGCATATTACTGATGTGAAACCTAATCCTCAATGTTTTTAGGTGTATTGTTTTGATATTCTGTTTCCAGCATTCTAGGCTGGAAACAGAATATAATAAGCATAATATTAAAGCCAGTACCAAGTTGTAGTTCATCCAATGGCCACTAGGTGCTGGCTCTACGAAAATTCTAATTGTAGTGAACTTACTGTAATGGGTGACCCTTTTACTCTTAAAATACAATGTCAGCGTTATCTTCTTTACAGAAAGCAATTAAGTAGTAATTTTGTATCTGTTTTGTGGTAGTTTTGAACTATTGAGGCAATTGATGTGTATATTTGGGGCGCTTTTGCATTATGGGCTTGTTTCTCAGCCCTTTATGCTCCTTCTGCCTTCAGTTAAGTCGTGAGCATGAAGACTCATTCTTGAGCTTGGTAACACATCTTTGATAAAATATTCTAAACTATAGGTGCCCTTACTTTCAACTTTTTTTGCTACTCGTGCTGCGTGCCGAAAAAATGCAGCCACCTGTGCGTGTTAACCGGCACATTATTTGATTGAAATGCATGGATTTCAGATGTCTTTCTCCTAAGCAATGCATCTGTGTGTGAACAGGTCCTTAATCAGCTGAGGAATGCACTTAAAATGTGGACACTTTGCATCATGTTTGGTTTGTAATTCAGCAGGGAAACAGAAAACGCAGCTCTGTTTTACCCATTTCATTTACAGTGATCCTACTTCCCCCGAGCAAGCTATTACAACTCTGTGGTCATATTTCATTAAAGAACTGTTTAAAATGCAACACTCTTAATAGGCTCATCGTAACGGGGTGTGTGTGTGTGTGTGTGTGTGTGTGTGTGTGTGTGTGTGTGTGTGTGTGTGTGTGTGTGTGTGTGTGTGTGTGTGAAGCAGCGCACGGCCATTATACTAGTGTGTGATTCCTGCGTTTGTTCGATCTTTTTATCTAGTGATCAAAAAGGGACTGTGTGCCCATGCTGAAGGGGGTTGGCCCAATGAAGGAAGGGAGAGGGTCTCTACACATGTAATCCTTGTCAATGAATTTAGGCAATCTTTTTTTTATAATGAATATTTCAGTAGTTATTGCAGCGAGCTACTCGTGTGAGTCTCTTTTCACTGCTCCCTTTGCTCATAAGTGAATCACTCGTCTAATGATTTAATTAATAGCATTGTATCCACAGATGAAAAGCTTATATTTAATCAGCAAAATGGAGTGAACTGAGATCAGGGGCCTTGACTGTCATCAAAATGTGCTTGGGGTCCCTCTTGCTCACTAAGCCACTTTAAGCCCTGGGACACCCATACTTAATTGAGAGTTAATAAATAAATGTGGTTAGAGTAATCCCTGGATCCAGCCCCTCAGAGCTCCCAATCTAGCTGTGTGTGTGTTTGTGTGTGTGTGTGTGTGTGTGTGTGTGTGTGTGTGTGTGTGTGTGTGCATACATGCCTACCATGGCCAAGCTCCCTGTGTCACTACAACCGTGCCAAGGCAGGCTCTACTGTAGTGTGCCAGATACTGGTTTATTTACCTGAGATGCCCCCTGCGTCACTGCTAGTGCCATATGTTAGATCCCAGGACAATTGATCCTAGAAGGCACCTTCTCCCTTTTTCTCAGATTTTAGTCGATACAATGCTGCATATTCATTAAATTAATAATTCATTCAAGACTGTTTTTTTTCTTTATTTAAAAATTCTCCTTGGTTTTACAAATATGTTAATGGGAAACAAAGGTAACACATATAGATACAAATTAAAACAAAGACTAACTAGCTGTATCCTGGCAGGTTTAAAACCCTCTGTAAAGTTAAATGTTGGATGAGAGTTGGCCCATAATTATATTGTTATAGTCATATATATATATATATATATATATATATATATATATATATATATATGTTTGATTTTTGCATGAACATTTCATGCATCATCAAACTATTACACACCCATGAAATAAGTCTACACTCCAAAATCTATACAGTTGATGTAATCTTGGTGATCAGCAAAGTTACGTACTAGAGCTAGACCAATAAATCGACCAGGCAGATATATTAACCAATATTAACTTATTTCAGCTATATCAGTTTCAGTGTATATGTCGCTCGATAATAAGATTGTGTGCTTATATGTTTAAAAAGATGTAATATCGGCCAATATATCGTTATTAGATTTAAATATTAGATTTTAAATATCGCTATCAGTTTCGGTTAACAATATAGCACATACACTTTTAATAGTTTTTGAGTTAGAGGGATGCCTCTGTTAACCATATTACATGTACATGTATGCACTTTTTATGCAATCATGCATTTACCACTTTTAATAGGCTAATTAAAAAAAAAAAGAACAACAACAACAATAGGCAGCGATAGACAATTGAAATTAGTGATCATGAATTTCATAGATTGCTAAATTATGCTGAAATTATATGTCTGTAAAATATGGAAACTTCATCCCAGTGACTTCTGTTGACTGTAATAATATACAGTCTATGGTTGAGATGAGCAGAGTTTTGAGTTGTTATGCAGCCAACCAGTAGACAACAATGGGCTTTCTTCACAGCAGACATTTTGTAATAGTAGTTAAAGCACAGGTGTTAGTAATAACAATGACAATGGCTCTGTTATATTGAAAGTGCTCATATTATCAGTCCCTCCAGAAAAACGCGTTATACACATATATCTTAGCAGAAAGTTGAAAAATGTTGCGTTTACCTCACACAAGAGCAGCCATTTCCCCCTGTTGCCATGGGAACATTATGAAGTGACGTAATTACGCAACGTGAACATCATCGAAAAGCAGGGTGTTGGGGGAATCACTT
This sequence comes from Perca flavescens, assembly GCF_004354835.1. NCBI lineage: Eukaryota > Metazoa > Chordata > Actinopteri > Perciformes > Percidae > Perca > Perca flavescens. The sequence continues at coordinate 29,102,073 of NC_041332.1, read as the reverse complement.
TTTTTCCTCTTTTTCATCAAACCGCAGTTTTTGCAAGTTCCCGCAATTTCATCGCATAAAATTGCATAAATATCCCGCATATTCCATTGGATTTTTTAAGAAAACGTGCCGCATAATCAAGGATTTTTGCCCACAACAATCACAAAAATACTCTGTATTTTGCTTTTTGGCTTTTTCCCTTACCTTTATTGTGTTATATATCTTTTTTGTGCATGTAATAGGTTTACAAAGTTTAAAAGCCCAAAGTCCACCCCAAAGGGACTTACAGAAAACACTGTTCACAAACTGCTCCGAACAGCTCTATTGTAGTCCAGCCTTTACTTCCGTGACGAACGTGCATCACTTTGTAACACACGTTATAATGCTCGCCTAGCTGCTAGCATGGCACGCCCTCATACTCTACTTCTGACTGGCTGGTTGTCCTTACCTAGCTACTGCACATGTGCGACTCCCAACAAAGATGGAATAGAAGTGTGATGCCTCACTCTGTAGCTAAAACAGAGAGCTCAACACACAGGGTGAAAAGAGGAGCTGCGGCAATGTGCAGTAGGACAAAAATATGGTGTTTTTTTGAAAATGAAACCATGTAAACCTATTCTGGTATAACTTCTAAATACAATTATGAACCTGAAGATGAGCATAATATGAGCACTTTAAGTGTCCCAGTAAGTTGTGACAGTAATCAAGCATGCACAAAACCAGGACCCAGAAACGTAAGCAGCTAAATGGAATTCAGCCATCATTCATTTTCACCTGTGCTTTTCCTTCTGTTACATGTCAAAATGTCTTGATTAAAAAGGCCAATAAAAGAGCTGTCACACTTGACATCCATGTCAAGTGAAAAAGACAGCTCCTAACAGCAGCTTGCAGCTTATACTGCATTTGGGGCAAGGTCCCCCAACTTTTCAGTTTTTTTATACTGTACTAATTCATATTTGCTGGTATGAAAGAGAAGGAAAAACTCAAAAAAAAGGAATGGAGAGAGAGAGAGAAGTGTGTGTTTAGCTAAGCAGGGGCAGCCCCTGGTCCATTGCCCATCATTTATTGATAAAGGCCCTGGAAAATGCGCAGGAAAAAAAAACCCTAATGAAATTATCAACGTTGTTGAATTAATGATGAATGGGAATAAGAAAAGGCTGGGCTCTCTGTGGAACCAGAGAGGAGCGCTGCTTCATTAGCCATGCAGTCTCATCACATCCTCTTTTGGAGCTGCAGACACTGGGGCTCTCCACTCTCTCCTCTCCTCACCATCAGGACCTGCCATTGGATTCCATTCAAAAAAAATTCCCTCAGTCCCTCTGCCCCTACCTCTCTGCTTTTTCTCTTTTGCCTATTTTTTTTAATTTTTTTTTGTCTTCCCTATTACTTCACCTGCCACCCCCACCCTCATCGCTTTTCAGAAGACGAGAACTCTTTGGTGGCTAATTTCATTTATCATTTCTTTCACTTTTCCTGAAGATGAAGAGAGAAAAAGCTGACCCAATTCTGGGGGTACTCGTGGTCAGAGAGAACACCTCTTTCCTGCCTACTCTTTCTTTCTTTCTTTCTTTCTTTCTTTTTCTTTCTTCTCTTTTCTCCAGCTCTCAGTCCTGACTGCCTCTCTGTGGATATCATTCCTGATTCTGCACATGCAAATGATATGGGAGGGAGCGAAGGGGGGGGGTCCGTTTGGATTCATTGCCCACTCCTCCTCCTTCTCCTCCTCGTCTTCTTCTTCTTTTCCCTGGGTGGCGCAGAAGTGGTCTGGCGAGGCGCAGCACGCTGAGAAATCACGGGCATGGGGTCTCATTAGGTAAGCAGAGGCCAGGGCAGCAGGGCTTCACCCAGACGCTGATTATTCTGAGAGCAATATCTGGAGGATCACCTCAGCTATACATCTGATTAGACACACTGATTATGCTGAGAGCAATATCTGGAGGATCTCTTCAGCTACACACCTGATTAGAGCTACTGTCTCTTATAGTTCAGAGCCCTCTTTGACTCTGGAAAATGAATTAATCGTGTCTGTTGTGTGGGATTGTGTTTGAGCTTTGAAATTTACTGCATTTATAGGAACTTTTTTGCCTCATTTAAGAATTGTCTGAATACATTTTTATTTTATTTCTAAAGCATAAAAGAGCTTTTCACTTTCTTCTTTCTCCTCTTAGTCACTCCTCTTCTTGAATCCCAGCTGCTCTCTTCTGGTGAGGCCTTCCCGTATCATTTATCTGGAGACAAATGCACTTAAATGAATGTTCTGCCAATTTGATGGATACGGTAATTATCTGTGAGCACTTTATTTACTTGAATTCAACCTACAACTGAATGAATGACTTGACCGTGGTTTTGGAGCTTTATAATACCCCGGGTATAGATCGCCCATATATGCATGTAGCCCCTGATGACACAAAGCACCGTGCATGACAGACTGCTGTGACACGCATAATATAATGTGCCTTCCTTTACATGATGATCTGATCTGAGAGGGATTCAATTATTTAATAACAACACGACAGACTTATATCATTAAAACAAATTGTGTGTGTCAACGCCAGCACACAGTCGGAGCTGCAAGGTCACAGGTGTAATGTCACGTTTTGAAGTCTTGATCCCTCCCATACACACTCACACACACACACACTCACACACACCCCCTCTCCGTCTGCTGGTTCTTTTCTTATGAATTGGCTGAATTGATCCTCATACAAATTAGGTCTGTCCTCAAAGGCTCCATCAATACATTGACTCCTTTTATGAGGGTCATCAAACAGCCATTACTGGGCATCAGGGGGTCCCGTTTGGGGAGAGACTGCCCAGGGTGACTGATGAGCCGGATGGGGATGGTACCTCGTCTGGGGCCCTCGGAGCTGTGGGACTGTAGCAAAGAAGCGATGGGAGGGGGTGCTTATTGAGTGTTAGATTCATTAGTTAAACAAAGCCAAATTAATTTGATGTGCAACAGAGCTGCTACTACCCCAAAACATTTAACTCTACAGATTTGGAATACTTTAAACATAATATTCATCTGTCAGGAAAAACTGAGACACATTGGACACACGATCCTCTTATCCTAAGATCCCTCCTTCAATGTAATTAGGGTGATTTTCAATTTCTGGTACAAGGGGAGGTGCACATGTACTGAGTTTATTGTTGTCCATTAACATGCAAGTAATTTGGCAGAACAAATTCCAAGGGAAGTAGAAATAAAACAGATTTTCTCGTGCATGACGTCTTAAATTGCATCATTAAAAAGCCCCATTTATTTATCTGGTCTGATCCTGCTATTTGAATGGCTTTCTCAAAGCTTTATCTTGTGTTTATCATTGTTAAGTGTTTGTGGGAGTATGCAGTATAAATGCAAGGCTTCCTTGCAAGCCTGGTATAAGGTTTCAGCATGCTTGATTGTTGCATTAACAAAGACCAAACTATCCTTTCCCTGATCCCCAAAACAAGAAGAAAAAAACTAATCAAACAAACAAAGCACTTGAAAATGTGTGATATTTTACTCATGACAAGAAAAAATTATGTTGAAGCACCAGCAATAGACAAGAAGGGGGGGGGGGGGAGCCCAGGAGTATTCCCCATGGTTGCTCTCAGGTATTATGAAAGAATCTTTGAAACTGAACAGAGACACAGCAGGATGTAAACAAACTGTCACTGCTGTCAAACACTTGCTTCAAGAAGTGTCAAAAGTTTAGGCTTTTCAATTACAGCCGTTTTAATATGCATGCAAGCCTCCCCTGACTCATTAAAATGCACAATTTTAAGTCTAATTGTTGAGGAAAACTGTGTTTTATGTTGCTGCAATGGTAATAACTAATGATAGATGCATAAAATTAGCATACATTTCCCAGACCAAGAGAATATGTGATCATTGTGCCATAGAGAATTGCTCTAAGTTAGGAAGTTAATTTCATTATCTCCTCCTCCTCATTTAAACCCTGCCACTTTACAATAATTGGAAAACAGAATAAAAGATTAGCTTTTGAGTGGATGACGGGCATTAATAAAGTGTGATGGAATGTGAGTGTTACAGAGTGGGTACCAATTACAGCAGCCAATCTCAGACAGGCAGCCATTGATGGTGGTGGTTCAATCTCTTCATCTGCCGTACATTACCATCAGGGACCCACTGCAGAGACCTCTGCTCCAGCTAGCAGGCTAATTGTCAATTCTGCTTAAGTCATAAGGAGAGCTATTTTACCAGGGCTTTGGAGAGGAAGTGAACTGTAAAATTAAAGTAAAAAAAGTCAAAGTATAGCATAATTGTAGAAATTCCAGTTCAAGGAGAAGCACAGAGAGATTTTGTGGAGTAATTTGGGTTAGATGATGTGAAAAGAAATGTCTTTTGGAAATAATATTGCAAAAGAACGATATTATCAATCCACTTAATGAAATGTGGCACAACCTGGTGTGTTAAAATTGCCAAAGGTTGAATAAATGTAACCAGCACATTGGTTTGAAATGTAAAACATTTTTTTCAATATCAAGCACATTGTAGTCATGTTCCAGTAGGTCTATGTTTGAGTGAAGGAGAAAATTCATGACATGAGTTTCTTCCTAATTCTCATGGGTCACCCTCATCCCTCATCATGTCATTGCTTTAAACACATTAACCACATCAGTCACAGTGACCCAACACGTCATCACTTATTGGCTGTTTCAACTGTTCAAACAAATGGCCGGCACAACTGCAATTTTGCTTTGAATTTGTAAAATTAAAAATCGAATCAAAGGCTCAAGAGTATATATCAGAACATTTGCAGAACTTAATATGTAGCAGGTGTGTAGTCAGAGTTACTGTGTATCTGTATCCTGTAGGCCAAATGGTCCATTGGAGCGTGCTAAAGGAGGACAAAACACCAGCTACAACCTATTAACCAAGACTGTTCTCTACCAAAAAACTTTCCCATTGGTCGTTAGTTCAAGCAGCAATTACGCCTCGTATTTACGGTTATAGTGGCGGTTCTCTCTAGTGGCCATAGTAATTATGACGGGAGCAAAGCACAAAGTAATGTGACAATAAGAGCGCCAAGTTTTGCGTAAGGAGGCAAGCTGGGGTGGTGGATGGGTCAAATAAACACAAGGCAAGTTTTTATTAACTTTTAAGGAACAAACAGAGCTTTCTTATTCCCCTGTGGGTCGTTTTTCCTGCCACCGCTAGGGGTGCTAATTTATGAAACACTCCTGTGGGTCCTATTAGAGGGTAGGAACAAACAACCTATATCGTCGTATGGTTTGGAGGACTTGTATCAACCCCATAACTGTTCTAATTAAAGGCTTACAGTATAACTGATCTTTAAAGCATTGGTAAATCCTTTATTAATCATAAAAAAAACATCAGTTATGACTAATAAACCCTTTATAAGGGGTGTATTAGTCAATGATACCATAGTGTTTATCTGTTTACAAACTGTGTAGTCTCCTCATAAGGTTTTTATTCTCATATGAATAGTGAGTAGTGGTAACTTCTGGCATGGCCTAAAAAAGACACCATCATACATTTTATTTCTATGTATAAATATATTCAGTTATATGAAATTTAAGGTTTTTATTACTTACCAATTTACACAAGTGAAAACAAAGGCCTTACTATTCTGGTTAGTAATCCAGAAGAAATTCAATACCATTATTCAGGATTCATTGAATGTTATCCAATGCAGTGCTGATTTTGCAGGCTGTTTACATGGAGTTCGTCACCTTCAGTGGTTTATAGTTATGATGTTTGATTCTTCTGGAGGTTTATCAGCCCGTATTTCACTTACAGGACAGTGATAAAGAACCATTTTCTGTATGGATTTAATTTTTTTAATATTTGAAGAGCCACTGTTGCTAACAAATGGAAAGTGCATTTTTCTTTTATTTATTTTCTTAATAATGCTGTGATAAATTTACTAACTCTGGAAATTTAACACCACTGCATCATGTAAAAACAAAGCAAAAATCAGCTGATCTAAACAACATTCATTTTCCTATACGCCTTTAATTCAACATGTAAGTAGGACAGAATGGTAGAAACTTGCCTGTATGTATACACACACACACACACACACACACACACACACACACACACACACACACACACACACATCTAGCCTCATCAAAAATGATGTGTTGGGCCCTTTGTTGTCACATTTTCATGAGGGTGTATTTAAGCCATTTCTGCTGGCATAAGCATGCAGCACTGCAGCAGCATTCTCAAATGACTGTCATTTTATGCCATTCTTTGCTACTTAACCTACCTCTCTGTTTGAAAACGTGACACCTTGTTGTTTTGATGCCTTACGCTGCATCGCGGCCCCCATCACAGTAAAGTCTTCAGGTTTAATAGTGGCTCGGAGGCCTGTACAAGACGCCTCGCGATTATACACTAAACAGCAAGATTTGCAGTTATTCAATTGACATAATTTTGTTGTGGAGTGGCAATGGACAAACACAACTGCTTTGAATTAGTGCGCCGCTGCTGCAGTGGTGTACTGGTGTTTACTGCCTTACCTTACAGATGTTGAATGCAGCTGTCTTCTCACTCTAACAATAAAGAGCACGCTTCACACACAAACCAGCCCGCTCACCCTGACATCTATATTTTATTAAGTCTGTAGACTCTTGAGCACCTTTATTTGAGCATCATGAAATTCTTAAAATTTTCCTTCTTTACTGAATGACAGAGACAAGGACATTATGCAAAATTAATAGTAGTTTGGTGTGTATAGTACTTGTGATAAATTAGCTTCTAATGTAGCATGATATGATATCTCTATGAATATTTTTTGCATTTGACATGCATTTATGCAACATGATTTCTCATTAGATTCAAATAGTAAATCTGTTTGCTGGATATCCATAGGTGCGGTTAAAATGGGTTACACACTATTCCCATAAACTTAAATTGAAAAGGAGATTATTAGAGGAGACATTTCATCAAATCGCCATATGTACTATCCTGTAGGAGACACAAACAGATAGTTTTCCCTCTTTTGACCAATGGAGTCCTAAGGTTTTGGTTCTGTGGTGAAGAATTATCCACCTGCTATCAAGCCTCTTTGATCCTCAGTTGGTTCAATATCCACCGTTTCCATTAAATCTTGTCTTTAGAAGAGCTGCCAATAAAAAGACAGGCTTTTCAGGAGTGATGTCCAGGACCGTGCCCTTAACACCCCGACACACAAACGCACACACCTTTCTACACTTACACAGTGAGATTGACAGGTGTCTGTACAGAATGTTACAATTTAACACATAGGTTCACATTTTTTCAAGTATGTCTCAAAACATCACAACTCATCTTCCAATATGTACATTGCTATCAGTCTCGTTTATCATTTCTCCTGCGCATACTGGCAGTGAAGAGATATGCTATTGATGCTATTTCAATGCACAAGATGGGGGAACAAAATTCCTTATTCTCTTTCTGTGAAAAAAACATACATATGAGGGTTTAGCTGTAGCAGTTAGTCCAATTAAGAGGACATTAAATTCTATACTTTTGCCTTCCACCCATCTCAGCAAGGAGACACTGTCTGAGGGAAGAGAAAGAGGAAAGTTCACATTGAAATGGCCATAACTTTGAAAGAAAACGCACATATTTTGACTAACTGCGTCTACTCAAACTGTGGATTTTCACGTACATTGGAAATACATTAGGAGGGGATCTTTTCATGGACATAAAGGAATGATTACAACCAATAACTCTCTCAATGTACATATGGGCAAGTGAGTACTGCATCAAGATAGACTTAAAAAAGTGAATCTTTAAAACTTTAAGCTTTAAACAGGTTTTGAGTAAAGACTGATGAGAAGTGTAGAGATGTAGTGTAGAATAAATGGACTTTGATTATGTTCTGTATGTGACAACACACGTACAGTCTGTTCTATTTCTGGTTTAATCAGAACAAGTGTAAAGTCAGTGAAGTCATAATCATTCACTTGTTTATAGATTAACAATCTGACCTAATGGACTGACTAGATGATAGTTAGATTACAATACTGCCCTGCAACTAAAGTTCCTGATACAGGAAACATAAAAGCGGCAAACTGAACTTAATTGATCAGAGTTACACATGATGTGTATCTAAATGTGTAATTTACACATATCAGCCATACCATGAATTACCTTAATTAGAAACATTTCCCGGAGCTCTTTCTATTGATCGCCCAGCACGCTAAATCAAAAGTAATGTTGGACAGTTACCCGAGAACGCCATGGATGATTAATCAGGCGCAGCTCAATCATTACTCTTTTAAAGAATTTCCTCTTCTTTTAACACGTCTTCCTTTTTTCCCCTTTTTTGTATTTTTAATTTTCTTTTCCCAGCGCTTTATTTGATGTTTTGTAACTTTTCATGTGTTGCCAGTGGATTAGGGCCTTTAAAAAGGAGATGCTTCCCTTCGAGGGTGGCAAGGGTGTATATGCATATGAATATTTTCCATTGATGAATATGATACACTGCCGCGGCGCCTTTGATAGTCTCCTGCTTGGGTCTTAAGTGATGTCATAATGGTGGGACACCGACCCTGGGCAAAACATCCCAATCCACAGCAGAGAGGAGCAAACATTACAGCCCTTTGACGTCCTCTGTGTTTAATATTACAGCACTGTTTACTGGGGAGGGAGTTGGTTCTGGTGTCCGCCAGGGAGCCCCAGTATGTTTAAGGTCAAGCCATCTCCGTTCCTCTTCAGTCAACTTCAGGATCTTTAATCACTTGTTGTTTTTGACTGTGCTGTTTTCAATCGTGGCCAGGTCTTTATAATGCATGAGGACATTACATAGTTATGAACAGCTTGGCAGGCAAGTCGAGGCAGTGATGGAACTTGTTAGGTACTTTCAGAAAGAACTTCATGTTCTTCAACGTACCTTCAGGTTAAAGGAATAGTTCGACATGAGAAGATCGATACAACAAGACTCTAAGTCACTGCGCTCGGCTATTAAATACGCACATAAACCCTGTAAAACACAGTTTTTGTTATGGTTTTGTTTTTGTATAGATTAAACTAACATAATGTAAATTAGTGAACTTCAAAGGTTCTGGTAGGCGTATTTTATTAATTTTTAAGAGCGCCAGGCTAGCTGTTTCCCTCTGTTTCCAGTCTTTATGCTAAGCTAATCTAACCAGTATCGACACTTATTTGCAAGAAAGCAATAAGGGGATTCACAAAAATGTCAAACTATTGCTTTAGCATCTTAGGCCGGTTACACACTGGCTGCGTGGCGTGAGCGTGGCGTCTCTGTTGCGTGTCAGCTGCGTGGATTTTTCTATGTCTTTACACACCAGAAACGTGTCTGACATGGCGCTGCTGCTGCTAGCCTTGTCTGGACATATGTATGTTTCCTATTGATAAAATGAAATACCCTGTTAAACATAAATATATACTGATTTGATTACAGCAAAGACAACGTCGGCAGTATTGACTGCAAAATAGGCTACAGAATATTTCATTCTGTATTGACAGGTGCAATATTAGAAAATCGTTTTTTATTTTTTTAAATTACATTTATATCTGCATTTATATCAAAACCTGGAGGCTTTCAAACATCAACATGTCATTTATTAATATGTATTTGTGTCTAAACAACATATAAACATCTTTTCCTATTCTATTTTGTCTGGAAACGCTTCCAACATGCTTGCGTGTCGCGTGAAAATAGCCGTTGGTTCTATTTCTAGGAGGCACACGTTTTCGGCGCACCTGAGACGGACATGTCACGCAGGCAGTGTGTAAGCTCTAACCTGTTAACATGGGAGCCGAAATATAAACGGACACACCACACAGCTGACACGCTCATGCAATGTGTCCAGTGTGTAACCGGCCTTATAATGTATTAAACCGAGGATGCTTTTATCCTTTTGTGACTTAGATCTATGAGGTTCCCTATTTTGAGTATAGGGGTCATGATCTTTGAATGTTTCTTACAATGTTTCTTGCTACACAGGGGCGGATCTAGAAAAATATTTATGGGGTGGCGAGAGGGGGGCAGGAATTTTTGAGGGGTGGCAACATATGTCAGACGTATATTTACTGAATTTAATCAGTTATCACAGTTTGATGAGAAATAGTATGTACACACTACAAAAGGGCACAGGCTGCCATTTACAAACTCATACAGACAAACTTCATCTCATGCAATCAATGTCCTGCATTTGAGGTTTCATTTGAAACAGTTCATATTAGGAATAAGTGACCATACAATGTGATCTCACTTAATAGGAGATATAGAAGTATGATAGAAGTAAGGGGCATTATCACAGGAAAGGCATTAAGGTAAGACCCAGGTGATGAGAGGCAGATGTGTGAGAGGGACAGCAAACTGTTTTGGACTGTGTCAGAGAGGCAGCGTTGCAGGCAGCATTTGTACGATTAGGAACTGTCATTGATTAGTGCTAACCATCAGACTGTGTTAACACACACTAACATTTTAGACAGGGAGAGTATTTTTAGGTTCATTTGTTTATTTGTTGTTTTATTTATATATTTTTTAAATTGTTTATATTTAATCTGAGCAATAGATCTAAAATACATTCCACACAAATTATAAAAACTCATCTCCCCATCTCATCACACTTTCACACTGACAACTTTCCCTAATTATTCATATTTAAGCTTTGTCATTTGTTGTTCTTATTCATATCTAACTTAGTATACTATGCATCAACAATTTCCATACCGTGTGGACCAGCTCGACTGGAGATCGTTGGTGATGGCCCAGGAACTCTGCTTTCCCTTTCACTCTCTGAGGCCTGCACGTTCTCTTGTCTCTCGCTTTCTCCCTCCTCATCTTGGTGATGATCTCTGTGGTCTTCTCCCACCTCCTCCTGGCCCTGGTCGCCTTGGCCTTGTATTCTGTCTGTCGCGTTTCTGTTGCCCTTTTCTCTCTCCTTCCACCTCTTTTCTCTCTCCTTCCACCTCTTTTCTCTCTCCTTCCACCTCTTCTCTCTCTCCTTCCACCACTTTTCTCTCTCCTTCCACCTCATCTTCTCCATCTACCTTGCTCACTTGTTCATTTTCTATTTCTCTCGCCTTTCTCTTTGGAGACAAAAACTGAATATGTTACCTTTCCTCTTCATTTCTGTAAGATTCAAAGTAACAATGTTTTCCTTGACAGACGTTGAATCAATATTAGCTTTTGTATCATACTTTACACAGAACAAACGTCAGACCCTAAGTAACATTGTATAGTTAGCGAAATAACGTTCTTCAACCTGATTTTTATCATCTCAAAATCAGCATTGCAACTATGCTAGCACTGTGCTTTCGTTATAATTTCATTTCTTGATGGATGGTTAATCCGTCCATCAAGAAATGAAAGACCTCTTTCCTCCTGTGTCTCCATTCATTGTGACTCCTGGCTCCCTCGCTTCGCGCCACTCAGTTTTCCAAACAAAACAGGCTCCCTCCGCTCTGGCGTCATCTTATGCTGCATTCACTGCAGTCGGACATTGGAGACGCACGCTCGTAAATTGTCAAATTGGCCATAACTTTTACCGTTGCTGCCAACTGGGGTGGCAGCAGGGGTGACAAGGCTTTCTTTTAGGGTGGCAGTTGCCACCCTATGCCACCCCGGTAGATCCGCCACTGTTGCTACACTAGATACACGTCGTATCTTCACTTTTCAATACCTCACATAGTTAGGACGTTAGGATTAGGAAGTTACCAACAAGCTGAACTTAAAGTGTGTCATATATCATATAGATAAATAAGCACCAAGGAAGCAGTTTCGAAGGATAAAATATGTTTTTGATAACATACAGTACCATCTAAAAGATTTTTTTTAAACTTAAATTTTAAAAATAAGTTGAAATAAAAAAACGCTTATAAAGAGTTCAAAAAGGCCAACTGTGAAACACAGACGATTTGGTTATTAAGGAGACAAGAGAAGAGGATGGACCACTTCCTCAAAAACCAAATGACCCCTTGTTGGTTTGGCGTATTGAAGATTTATTAATTTTTTGAATTACTTAATGTATAATGCATATGGACTAAAGATTTGACTCATTACTTACTCAGGGATTTCCTCTTTTCGGCTAGGGTAAAAAATGTGGAGGAGATGCATGAAAGTCAAAAGCATTAGCTTGTGTTGTCGGTTTTCTTTTTAACAGAACTTCCATAGGTTCTGAACAAAGGCTGTTAACATGTCAGCGTGCTCAGATGTTACACAGGATACTCATTTGCTGTAGCTCTTTGTAACAGATCCAGATGTTTATTCAGGATATGTTTATACATAAAAAAAACAATGACTTATCTGGTATGTTTTAACCTCTAGAGATCAAGCTCTAATGTTTTAGTTCCAGGTCTTTAAAGTGAAAAACATTTCATCAGGCAAATTGATTCACAAAGTAAATGATGACAATAAGAGCCAAACAAACAGCACTGTATCTAAATATACAGTATGGGTAAAAAAAGTAAGCTCACAAAATATGCTTACGACTTAATCCAATACCGCTTAAATAACATCTTTTCCAGCCCCCGAGCTCGACAAGCCCTGCAGCTTTTTTTTTTTTTTAAAAGAAGTTGTGTGTCAACTCACCAAAGCAATTTCAAAAGTGAACATGCAATGACAATTTCGGCGTTATGGGCCTTTTTGATGTGTTTATTTTCCATTGGAGTTTTAAATTTTTTTTTTTTACAAGTAACAGTACATTTTACGTTTTTTAACATTAAGGTGAAAAAACCTTTGCAAGTGAGAAGTCTCTATTCTGTTTTTTTTTTTTTTTTTTTTTTTTTAAAGGTTGCAGGTGTTAAAATGATCTAACAAAGGTTACTGCCGGTGGAGGCGGGAGGTAAGAGGGAAGCTATCGAACTTGTGTCCTGGTTTCCCTACTAGATAATGATCTCTTGAAAGTGTGTGTTTTTTCCTCTTCTTCCAGTAAGTGTGTGTGAGATGAAAGATAGTTCCGGGGCTAGTGCACCAGCGTACATCTGACTGAGGCAGGTGTTAGAAATGTAGATGGCTGGCGGAGACTAAAGACAATACAAATTTGAAGTGAAAACGCTACTGGCACGCCTCCTCTGTTCTTAACACGTGAAGCCCCAGGCCGATCAATTATTCATACTATTGTGCGTGCGCGTGGCATAGTGTTAGTTCTGTAGTCGGAGAGGAGGTGTCTGTTGCACTTAAAGAGTGAGCGCCACGTCGCTTGGCAGGCCCAGGTCTGTCAGCCTGTCTCGGTCTGTCTCTCTCTGCTTCTTTCTTACACACACACACACACACACACACACACACACGTAAAAAGCCCTTGTTCTGCCTGAGCCTTTTTAATGATGGGATCAGGGGCGAGAATTGGTGGCTAAAGTGCAGCTCCAGTTGTTTGAAAATAGGAGAAAAGAAAGAGAAACATAGAGCAAGAAGAGTGTGAAAGAGAGAAAGACGGGGTGGGCGAACACTGGGGGTATTTTTCAAAGCAGTGCAGACTTGAAGCCATTGGGAGACTCCTTTGACTTTAATCTTGGCTGCTTCTTTGAAAATTATGACCGAGGACCACGGTTGCTTCATTAAAAGACATGTTCTGTTTCTTGTGTAGTTTCAGCCAGATTTTCCCTTTTGTGCGTGTGGTGCTGATTTCAGCTTTCCACCCTCGGTGCTTCCAGCAGCCTCCTGAGCACCTTGCCTTGTTAAGGGCCACTCACTTTGAATGTGTGTAAATAGACCAGTGAATGTTAATTGAGGAGACACACTTGATTTCCTCTCGCCTCTTACCTCCCGAAGTACCCACTTTGGTGTGCTGTGCTCAACATCCTCTGTGTCTACACGCTATTGTCATTTGTTAAACAGTGATCAGTCATCGTGCCATCTACTATACATATACGTAATGTAACAAAATACGATGAAAGTTGGTTGGACGAGGCACAATAAGTGCTGTCCTCTCTATTAAAACTGAGCCAAATGTCTGCTGGAGGAAGTTGGAGTTGATGGGTGTCTATGTAGCAAAGTACTTGACTTAGACAGCCAGCCATCATAAAGACGGAGGTGCAATCTTGTTTTAATATGGGAATAACTAATAATTTTTCCGACTGTCTCTCCTGGAAGACATTCATTGGCATATCATTGTGTTGTTCACATAACAAGTGACAGCAATAGTTGTGTAAAACATGAAAAAAGAGAGCTAGAGAGGGAAGTTCAAACCCTGGCCTCACCTGCGAAATGTTGGATTGTCAGTTTTGAAAAGTTATGAAAATGGTTGGACACAGCCTCCCCAATTCTGTTGTCGAAAAGGTAAAGCGGGGGGGAGGGTTTTTTATCCATCTAACAAGCACTTCTGATTGCGTATAGTGGCCCCTTAACTGGTCAACTTCTGGACTGTTAATGTTTTTTCCTAAGCTTATCCAAGTTTTAGTTGTACCGGCGCAAAGCACTTAACACACATGCATACTCTCATGCATATGTATACATATACATACACATGCATGCATAATGTGAGTGTGTTTGAGTATTAGGCTTTTTAAGAGTGTGAGTATGTATGTTTGTGCATGTTTGAGTATGTATATATGTGCGTGCTTAGTATGGATGTATGTGTGCATAAGTATGTATGTATGTGTAAGGGGCGGCAGATAAGAAATATTATTTTTGTCATTTTGTGAAACCTTGACAAAGATTTTTGATATCAAGTTATTATTATTATATATTAGGGCAATCAAACCAAAATTATTTATTATTTTTATTCAGAACTCAACTGTCTGTCATGTAAACCCGAAAATACAAATAAAAAGTCATTAAAATCATGAACTCAAGTGACGACGGGAGCTAGCTGCAGGACGACTCAATCACCATGAAAAAGTCAAAAGTCAAAGTCTCTTTATTAGTCTCCCAAAGGAGAAATTCGTTTTGGACAGAGAGAAATTGCTGCAAGAGTAACATAGACACACATCAAACACAGGGTTAAAACAGTTAGACATTAAACATAAAGGCTACTCAATAGCTGTATAGCTATTAATAGCTGTAGCTCTAATTTTCAGGACAATTAGGGCAGGATTCGGCATTCGTGACAACTGCTTGGATTTCGGGACTGTCTCGAATTTTTCGGGACGTCTGGTCACCCTAATGCATATGCATGAGAGTATGCATGTATGTGTAAGTACTTTGCGCCGGTATACAGTATATGCATGAGCAAGTGAAGCCATTAACAGTCCAGAAGTTGACCAGTGAAGGGGCCACTATACGCAATCAGAATTGCTTGTCGGATGGATAAAAACCCTCCCCTCCTTCATTTTTTCGACAACGGAATTCGGGAGGCTGTGTGCAACCATTTTTATAACTTTTCAAAACTGACAATCCAACATTTAAACCCAACACAACCCGACACAACCAACATAATGACTCATCTTCATCTCCACCAACACTTTACTGTGAACCTTTTTTTGTTATGAAAAGATTATGAATGCAGTGTGAAGCTTATCATTGTACTTGGGCAAAACAATACATTTATTATTTATACTTGCCACTCACACTGGCTGGTTGCATCTCAACTGTAGCACTACTCTCACACAAAAAGGTCACTGCTTCACTATCTCCCTCTCTTTGCCCACACACACACACACACACACACACACACACACACACACACACACACACACACACACACACACACACACACACACACACACAAACACACCATATATTGTAGATTTGATCCAGTGGCAGTAGGAAATGAAGGTAGCGAGATGAGACCTGTGTGAAATGCCACACAAAGTACTAATCGATCCCTTGCTGTGTTCACATACTGTGAGTGCACAAATCAGGGCACAGTAAGCTCCTTCTAATGACCTGCACCAGGACACACACACATACTTACACACACACACACACACACACACACACACACACACACACACACACATGGCTGCAACCTCAACCCACAAGATATATGTATAAATAAAAACACACACATAACCTACCTGTACACAGACACAGTTGTGCCAGCTGTCAGCAGCTGAGCCGGGATCATTTGCCCTCTGCTCTCTCATCATCCTCTAACCCTTCTCCCTTTCCATCAAGTGTTTTCTCCCTGTGAATATACAGTTCACACAAATGTTGACTGGTAAATGCTTTGTGAAGTGCCAGTTGTACAAATCATGTCATTGCAGTTCCCCCAAGCCCTGCCAGCAGGAAGCATATGTAGGTTCTGATCCTCTGTAAACCGTATGTGTTTTAAACATACAGTACATGCAGTATTCATGCTGTACTAGACTGTGTGTGTGTGTGTATGCGTGTTTGTGTGTGTGTGTGTGTGTGTGTGTGTGTGTGTGTGTGTGTGTGTGTGTGTGTGCATGCTTGTTTTTTTTGTTTTTTGTTGTGTGTGTGTGTGTGTGTGTGTGTGTGTGTGTGTGTGTGTGTGTGTGTGTGTGTGTGTGTGTGTGATAATGGACATATCCTAAAGATAATTTTTCTGTGTAATAAAAGCCTGATATATTATTTCTCTGTGCCATAGACCTCCATTGTTGCCTAAAACTAGCCACACCATTGCACTGGATGACATAATCCTTCAATGCACTTAACATGGGCACTGTAATTTATTTTGAGTTGATACCAAATACACCGTGCTGCTGCCATAAATACTCACAACTAATCAGCAGCTGAATATAATCCCCAACATATACACTATTTACTCCTGTTTGAACAATAAATGCTAAAATCTACAGTGGCCAGCTGTTTTTGGAAGACTTGTAAAAAAATGAGAGTATGTATTTGTGACAAGTTTTTTAGTAGGAACAAATGGGCTTGGGGTTGAGAGCCACGGACTAGATGTAGGGAAGTCAGAAAGTATTGTGTGACAGACTTTTTGTTTTTTGACAATAGCAACCCCAAAAAAAAAAGAAATCTTTAATAAGGGTTTCCATGTTGTGTTTCTTTAAAGGATTTAACTTAGATCTTTTTTTGTAGTTTTGGCCATCATTTCTATTGGCTATGATGACATTCAATTCAATTTTAAATTTTTCAATTTTCAATTTTCAATTCAATTTTATTTATAGTATCAAATCCTAACAAGAGCTATCTCAAGACACTTTACAGATAGAGTAGGTCTAGACCACACTCTATAATATACAAAGACCCAACAATTCTAGTAATTCCCCCAAGAGCAAGCTTTTAGTGCGACCCTGGCGAGGAAAAACTTCCTTTTAAGGAGACAGACCCAGGCTCTTGGTAGGCGGTATCTGACGGTGCCGGTTGAGGGTGTGATGAACAGTGGCAATAATAGTCACAGTAAAGATAATGGGACTATAACTAGAAATAGTAATTGTACTCACCTGATATATGAGTCAGATGATCAGACCTCCAGGTAAGCCAAACTTATTTGGAAGAGAAAATGAAGATAATCTCACACAACTTTTGGCTTGTTTACAACCTGTCTATCATCTGAACTCTTGTATTTCTTACCATGTCTGACTTGTCACTGTTTTTAGATTTTATTACAAGTACAATTGTGTCATAATAACCGTTAAAAACAATGGCCAAAGTTATGAAAACTAAGAGCTTAGTTGTAATATACTGGATTTTGTATGTTTCTTCATTGACAGTAAGGTTCAGGCCATTCTCATTACATCAGCTCATGCAGTAGTGGATTTTTTATTTATTTTTTTACCGAAATTCAATCACTCCAAACTTGAATTTTTGTGATCAAAAACACACATGAACACATGGTGTAGAGCTTCTAGGATTCCTCAGTTCAATGTGTAAAACATGCTTTTCTTATTTGAAAACGCAGTGTAGTAAGTCAAGGCCAGGCCTCTCCCAAAGCTAGGTGTTTTATAAATATATTCAGTTCAGTTTATCAAATGGACTCAAAAATTACAATTTTCAGACTACTGTAATAAAAGCCAAACTGTCCCTCTGTGCGCATACATGAAACAAACAAAGAGACATGCGGGGGCCCTTTGATCAGTCAATCCGTAAACAAACCCTGATGCAGAAGCCCTGCAATTGGGTATGTGCAGATCAAACTGTGTCAAATCATCAACGGGCGAATAATAAGCTCTTGTTCTCTGAAGGGCAGCAGTCACAGCAGCACCACCAATTAGACTCCCGAGTTTTTCCTTTCTACTGATCGTGAGCTGAGCAAGTCAGACTCTGCTTTGTCCTGTAACATACCTTCAAACTTGGCTGTTTACATTATTGTGAAGATGATGGAGAAATGAACGTGGATTGTTTTTGAAAAGTTTTGAATTCTGAAGGGGTTAAAATCAAACAAACACTACCATGTTGATGGGTGGAAATTGTGCCTGATTTTTTTATTTTTTATTATTACCTGAAGTTTGTACCAATACTGTTGGCAGTCGGGACGTTCTTGGTGAGACATCTTTGTATGGCATATTTGAATATATGGCTGTCCTGGCATTGTTTGAGTTGTTTATATTTTGTCCCTGAATGTGCGGCCACATAGGTAGAAGCTTCGCAACTATGGATGAAGTTTGCAACATCTGTTTTTTGTCTGCTCCTTCTTGTTAGTGGATGCCTCACACTGTGCACAAGAGTATTACCCTCAAACACGTCTGTCGTCTTTGTTTTGAGCTCTATTGGGACACCCCTTGCAAAAAAATGATGTTTTGGAAGGCAAGCCAAACCAGTGTTCGTAAGAGAGCATGGAATCAATAGTGTCTTCTTTTCTTACTTGATTTAAATGAGGGCTACCAGCTCTGAAGTTCCTTCTTGCCATGTTCATCTTGAAAGGATGTGCGCTGGTTGCACCGACTCCAAAGCCCAGCACAGTTACCATTGGCATATTAATAATTTAATGCAAATAATCATTGAGTATGCAGTTTGTGTGTGAATTTGAGCTGAAAGACAAAAGTAGAAAGTGGGGCCTCACATTGCGTTGTGGAAAATAAAGTGAGATGTTACACAGGCCTCTTTCTAGCGTCTCCGCGGGTGAATGCTGGAATGAATCCCCTCAAGAGCTCTACCATCTCATCTTGCTTTCTCTGATTTAGATCCTATCAACCCTTCTCATTTCACGCTACCGTAATACGAGATGTCAAAGTGTAATTTGATAAGATTTCTCCGAGTAAACAGGCACTGAGTTTCGCTCAGCGTTTTAATTGTGCCCTCAAAGTTCCCTGGCCAGCTGTTAACTCAACCTGGGGTGATTTAAATTTACGGCGAGGTTGCTCACTGCATTAGGTGGTGCTGGCGGTGTGTATGTGCTTATGATTGTGAATGGAGAGATGATAGTTGTGATGCTGGTTTGTTGGGTTGGGGGGGAGAGGAGGGAGTTGCTATATGTCACACAGACACAGAAATAGATATTATATTAAAGCTTCTCCTCACCATGGATGCTCTCAGGCTTCAACTCCAGCACCATTCCCTTAATCCCATTAGACTGTCAATAATTCATGTCAGGGATTTCATGGGATTCAGCAGATACTTTCGCCCGTATTGATGGCAAATTTCTTTTATTTACACGGGGCATATAATGAAATAAGAAGCCGCACATAACTCTGTACTTAGTCTGTAGGCTAATTTCTGAGGGAGAAAACAAGGAATTGGTGGTGGTGTTGTGGAGGGAAAGAAAGCCAATGGGGCTTTGGTTGTACCAAGGGTCCCAGAGCTACTTCCCTGAGCCTCCCTGCTTATTGCTCTCATTACAGGTCGCTCTTTTCTTCTTCATCCTTGTCCTTGTCTCCGTGTTTGTATGGTGGCGGACGCTGTCGGTTTGGGATTCTACAGTATGGTTGTCAGCCACGCTAAGTAGCAACATTTTTCAGTTACAACAGTATGGTAAGTTCAGAAAATGACATCATGTTACTGTAATGCAGCCTTTAAAACCAGGAAAAGACACCACTTATGTCATATTACGATATGACGATATCCAAAATCTAAGACAATATCTAGTCTCATATCACAATATCGATATAATATTGATATATTGCCCAGCTCTACTATAGAGTCTTCTATGTCTTGAGCCGGTACCGATACTTTGATGCTACAGACATTCCCACCAATGGTGCTTTTACACTGATCTACTTATCTACAGTTGAAAGTATAGTAGGAATGCACAAAAAACATAAATTTGCAAGCAAAAGCAGAGACTGGCTGCTCATAGATGTAAGTAATGGGGGTTTCAAAATGTAAAATAAATCGGCTCATCAAATGTTTTATGTGAAAGAAAATGCAACCAATGCATTTGATAGGCTTCAAGGATTTACACAATGCATTTTGGTGAGAGCTGCTCAATATAAACATAAATTAGTTTATTTACAATTAAACTTTAAGGTTAAGGAGTGATTGTGGTTTTGGTTTAATACTGAAACACTCAAGGCATCCTGCGGCATGCTTCGTCTATACGTTGACTTTGTCGTTATTCAATCAAGACCACAATCTTTTCCTAACCAAGCACATAAAAAAAAGCAGTTGCCAGGAGTAGATATTGTAGGAAAACAAATAAAATACAGTATAATAACACAACATAACTTAATCGAGGGTTGGGCTGTGTCTGATGATTGTTTTAACTATAGATGAAACTGACACTGACGTATCAGATGGTTTGTTACACAGAACTATCTGAAAAGCTGTCATTGGAAACTGTTTGGAAAAGGGAGTATTGCATCTGTCTATCCATCTATCAAGGGATAACTTCAACCAATCAGATCAACGATCCATATCGTTTCCATTGAGAAAAGTCTTCCATGCTGTTCTTTGCTCTTCTTTCAATGAAGAAACACTCCCCAGTTCTGATATAACTGATGCTATCCCAGCTCTACGCTAACCTCTTTAGGAGCTGCCATTGTTGTTTTGAACGATCAGTCGCCTCTCTATGTCGTCACACACACCTAAAGCATGCCCGTAGATGCCAGTAGCTCCTTACAGGACACTGATTGGTCCGAGCCACAGTGGTTCTGACACAAACACATTACTTGAAGACTGACAAGATGGTATATCGTTTGATCTCGTGATCCCGCGATTATCACTTAATCTTGTGATATCGGGAGAATCTAGCTGCCGTGCAAGGTAATGTTTTAGTGAGAAGATTCAAGATGCATCTGATCGTTGGGAAACTTTAATAACTGATTGGTTGTCGAGCTTGGGCCGTCTAATTGTACTTCAGTAAAACCTTGCATTACCAACAAATCTCAGCTTTTGGGGAACAATTCTTTTTTCAGTTTTAGTTTTTACAGTAAGTGAGGATTCTCAATTCCAGTTGATTTACAGTACAACCGGGAAAATCACCATAGCATTATGGGCACATTAACATTAATTCCTGTAGTTTTAAATGTATAAAGAGCTCTGTGTTTTGCACCTTTCCACAACACTAAGTAAAAAATAATTAAAATGCAAATGTATAAGCCCTCATAAGTCCGAATGATCAAAAGCACGAAAAGAGTCATAAAGTGGTTTCATCACCTGCTATAACAATCAATTAAAATACAATATGCAAATAATCTGTGTGTGTGTGTGTGTGTGTGTGTGTGTGTGTGTGTGTGTGTGTGTGTGTGTGTGTGTGTGTGTGTGTGTGTGTGCGTGCTCGCCACAATAGTGTGGAACGAATCAGCGAGTGCCCGTGGACATTGTCATATGGACATATTAGCAGCAGTACTGGATCCCTTAGTGTTTTATGTGTATAATTTTCCCCTGATAGTGGTGGTAGTTATGGTGTTTTCTGTGTGTGTGTGTGTGTGTGTGTGTGTGTGTGTGTGTGTGTGTGTGTGAGAGAGAGAGAGAGAGAGAGAGAGAGAGAGAGAGAGAGAGAGAAATAGAAGAGGAGAATGAGAGAGCTAGAGAGGTGATGTGGAAGGATGAGGGAGGCTGAGACAGGAGAGCTGCCCCCAGTAATGAGGCCCTTTTATGGGCTTTAATTTGTCCCACTCCCCTGGGAGACTGATGGATGGCTCTCTTTATGCTCACTCTCTTTCTTTCCCCCATCTGTGATACAGAGGATTTATTTATACCCTGATATTACCTCTCTAACAAGTGCTGCCTTGCCATTACGGCTGCCTGACTCTTCCTGCACAGATAGATAGATAGATAGATAGATAGATAGATAGATAGATAGATAGATAGATTATGTAATAATATAATATGTAATAATAATATTATGTGAGTCTATTTTTTGTGTAAAAGAAAAGTAGCATGCACTGTGTGTGTGTGTGTGTGTGTGTGTGTGTGTGTGTGTGTGTGTGTGTGTGTGTGTGTGTGTGTGTGTGTGTGTTTGGATGTCTGTAGGCTCGCCTTCCTGTCTGTGTATGATTCTTCCTCCTTTTCTTTTTTTAGTTTATTTGTTTATTTTTCTCTGCGAGTGGATGCAGGGGAAAAAACAAAACATTTTTGCCCCTGGGCAATTCATTGCAAATTCTGGCTGACTCTTGTTCGGTTTGACTCTAGGGAAATGAAATTTAAAAACTAACTTAAAAGTTTACCACCAGTTGGCAGTTTTGGCAAGTGATAAAAATGACCATTTGGAGAGGCAGATTTAGGTTGACAGCCGCGGAGGGATGAAAATAGCACGCTGCATACGTTTACCAGGGCTGTTTCAAAGGCATGGGCACCACGCTGGCAGGGCTGCCAATGCCAGTGTTCATCCATTCATCCGCAGCTCAGGGGCTTGTCACCGCAGAAACTTCAAGGGGGAGTTTTAAGTCACAGCAGTCATTCTACATCAACAAATAATGTATCAACATACATATATGCATATGTACTGTATATATGGTTTGTTTTGGACAATGCGAGCGACAATTCACCTGTTTGATCATTGCTTTGACAATTTAGTCTTGCTTTAACAGTAGAGTGTGAATAAAGAATAGCCACTGGCCATCTACACTATATTATCTGTGCCAAACTTCTATTAAAAAATCATTCTTTACAGACTCAGCATAGTTTCCTTGAAGATGAATTGCCGCTTTTTACCTGTTTTTATCCATCTTCCATTCATACCGCCTCCCTTCAACTCACATAAATGAAATAACACAGGAGAAGAAAAAGAAGAAGATCACTGAGAGTAGACACAACAAAAATATTGGTTTGCTTTCTTTCTGCTCGCTCTACCCCTCTGGATATGTGATCACTAACATCTATTGCATGTATTGAGGGCTGGGCGATGGTTTGGCACGTACATTGTCAAATCACACCTCTGAGTAACTCTCAGCACACTTAGCTCAAGGCCCCTCCAGCTTACATAATCCTCTGATCTGTCTGCTGCTGGAGCAGGGCCAGTTGAGGATTGACAAACACACTGAGCTAGAAATGAGACACGCCATGCTGTCTTACAGGGCTGAGAGAGAGCAGTGACGACAGCCATTGTGACTGGTAACCCTGTCTACATGGATGCCTATTGTAAACGAAAATCCCACAGCATCATGACGTCAGAGATTCAGACAAAAAAAGCATCAAACTTTTTTTTATAACCTCTTTAATACCTATCATCAGTCCTTAACACGCCTCCCCTCAAGGATAATTTTTCCTTTGATTCTAGACGGC
The DNA here is from genome assembly GCF_004354835.1 of Perca flavescens. Classification (NCBI taxonomy): domain Eukaryota; kingdom Metazoa; phylum Chordata; class Actinopteri; order Perciformes; family Percidae; genus Perca; species Perca flavescens. Next base: position 29,078,695 of record NC_041332.1, on the reverse strand, counting down.
AGGGTGGTCTCCTTTTCACACTTCGCCCTTCTCACCCACACATCTTCTATTTCCATCGTTCGCCCGACCTTCCACCCGTTTGGCTGGTGAGGAGGGAAGCCCACTTGCAGTGCCCCCTTTGGCAGTTCTTTTCAACTTCACAGTGTCCCGTGGTTGAGCTTGGATCCACTACAGAAAGCCATCTGCCCACTGTTATTGCTCGCTAAAGTGTCTTAATTAGGCCTCATTGCCTTTGTGTTACATGCCCCCTTTCAAATGGACTGTGAGTAAGGAAAGAGAGAACTGGACTTAATATTTACACACTGAGCCATGTGATATATCTCAGTGAGTCATGTCACATAATCTGACAGATATTGTCATTCTATGAAATGGCTGTGCTTTAGGGATTTTGTTTTTGTTAAGTGGCTCACAGGAGAGTGCAGGCAGAGACCGGCCTCACTGATCTGCTATCATTTGCATGTTGAACACACCCATGGCTCCTTGATGCTGACGTGGAACACTGGCTCTACAATGTGCCACAGCTGCAAGGTCCAGAGTGCCAAAGTTACCCTACGAACAAACACACACAGATGTACACAGTCACACACTAACACATACACATACCAGGGGAGCCCCTGTCAACCAGTGTCCTGTTCCATGTCTTCATTTTGGGGCTGCTGATGAGACATGTTGTGTCGGGGATACTCTCAGGGCCTTCAGATCTGTCAGTGGTTTTTCAGCCTTCATCACCTTTTGATCTACAGGAAATGGACCAAACTGCTGTTGTTGTACTACAACACTCACTCTTAGCTGGTACAGTGGACCTTTTTCCTTCTAGGCTGCCATTGGTTACAGTTTACGTCTGCAGTTACCAACATGGGAGAGTTAAATGTTAAGTTGCCTTCATTCTATTCCATTATTTATACAGTAGTTGATGTCTCTAAGGAGTGCAGTAATGATAGTGATAATGATCAGGATGTTTTATCCCAGTATTCCTTGAAATATTATGATCTGTATTGGACATGTTCACACCTCATGATGTCTATCCAATGCCAAATGCAAGAAGCAGTGTGTCCAATATGTAGTGACCCAGAAGGTCAGAGTGTGGAAGTCAGAAGGGTGGATGAGTGTGTAGCGCATCTGAATTTCATGTAGGAGACCAGACTACGTGAATGTCCTGTCACAGATTCAAGTGCAATTAATGCCTTCATATTAAAAGTAACCATAGTGTTTCCCAAACCTTAACCAAGTGTTTTAGTTACCTAACTCCAATTATTAATTTATTAATTTAACCATAATGACCTACAAGTAATGATTTGGTAAGCAATAGTATTAGTCATAAAATGTGTCATCAAACATAATCCAAAGTTTATAGAATCATCCAATATCGACAATCTTCTTGTGATTTTAACAATTATCAAATTGGGACTGTTTTGAAGCCTCTTCCTTGTTTGCTTTTAATGACTTAAAAGAAGGATAATGCCAATTTGATTCCGTCTTGCATTATAAAAGTTGCAGGTCAACAGACAACTATCATGTCTCAAGCACCTAAACGCACAAACAGAGACTTTTCCTACTCACAGCTTCATTGCTGTACTTTGAAAGATAAAGCTAACATGATTTTGCGGTGAGATTGACTATCTCAAGCAGGTTTTAAGTCTGTAAATGGTGATTTGTATACTGACCAAACAAATGGAAAGCAGCTGGAGTAAAACTTACACAACTGTATGCTTAGTTAGCAATAATGTAAACTATGCAGAATTTGTTGTAATGGGATAAAATATTATTTCCAATATGATTATATGATTCAAAAGCTGGATTTTAAAAAAGTCCTCTAACTACTAGTACAACAAGTATATACAAATCCAGCAACAACAAAAAAGAAAGTACAAAAAGGTGAAGAAAATATAGTATTTCAGCTTGATACTTCCTGAAAACAGATGCACTGGTATCGTCTTGTTTCTAATTTTTCAAGGCCTGATTGATCCCTCATTTGTCACAGTCACAGACAACAAATCCAAAAGTACCTCAACTGCTCTTTTTTTTCTACTTCCTCCCCCTTTCTTTTCTTTGCAGTCTTTCTTTCACCATCCATTACAAGTGTGTGACAGGTTCCAGACGGGTTGAGAGGGGAGAACAATGTGTTGTGACCCTCAGTCCTGCCCTCCAGCTCAGCGCCTGGTTCCAACTCCTACTCCCAGCAGGCCGTGGGGGGCCTGGCCGCCGCCCTTCTACCCACCTCCCTCGCCACCCCTCCTCCACCACCAGAATCAATCGCTCTGCGATACCATACAAACGATCCACTGATGTCCATGCATCACAGTACAATGCACGACCAACAACCAGCAATGTGTGTAGGACTGAGAGAGAGGGAGCAAGACTAAGATGGAGAGTTATTACAGGTAAATATGAAATATGGAATGGAAGAGGAAAATGAAAAGAGAGCGACATGGAAGCAGAAAAAAACAAAATATGAAATAGAAACGTGTGCATAATTGTGATTCTTCTGACGAATGTTGCAATTACGAATCCAATTGCGATTATTTTTTACAAATTTGTGATCTACATTTTATCACATAGAATCAGATGAAATAATGCAGTTTTCTTTTCTTGTTTTAGGTCATCCAAAACCATAAAGTCAACTTCTAAGTGAACTTGTCTAGTTTTCTATAAAACTGTAGCTCACATACACTATACAAAAATATTGCATTAGTTGTAGCCTTAATCCAACATTACTAAACCTCTTGGCTTGGAGCAGTAACTTCCTGGAGTTCTCCGCATATTTTGGCACATAAAACGGCGAATTGTAGTTTTGACACCTGTTTTTTTGTGCAGATTAAACAAACAAGATATTACAGTCTTTGTGCTAAGCTAACCTTCTGTTTGCTGTAGGTTCATATTTAATAGGCAAAAGTGGAATCGATCTTCTCATCTAATTTTTGAGCATGGGTAAACCCGCTAAAAATAGGCAATAGTCTCCATTCCCATTGCCAGTAGGCGACGAGTATGCCTTTCTGTTTTTTTATTGGTGTGTAACATTCGATGCCACGAACGCACTGGAAAACAGAGAGTTAGAAAACACTAGAAAGCAGTATGGAGGCCAATGACGATGTTACGGTGGATACTTCTGTTTTTATCTATTTCTTTCTCTTTCAAACTTGTTGCCGACTAACTTGGAATGATGTCTGCTGCTTGCGCTGAGATGGAAGGAATTTGTGGCCGAGATGACAGAAATTTCCAACGAAGGCGACGCACATCATAGCATCGCGCTTGAAAAGGGCCGAAAATTAGCAACTCCACCCCGATGTCATGTTTCCATCACTGCAGATCAGGATGGAGCCAATAAATACCTGTGACTACTGCACAGTCATTACCAGTCAGTCCCGGTAATGAATGCCGATTGTAACCACTAAAGACAAAAGCCAGATGTTTGTGGGTGTTAATGTTTTTTCTGGCCAATGGGAAAGGGGTCAACTCCCCACCAGAAATGTTGACCTAGCAAATTCGGCTGTGACCTTTCACCTCCTACAGCTTGTTTACACTCTGGTAATTGTGTGAGAAACCATTACATTTGTGTCTCCTGCCATTTTAAAACGATTAATCATTCAGCCGACGCACACGTGTAAGAACTGATAATTTGTCCGAGCTTTAATTACATCCTGGTAGATTCAATGAGCATCTGAGGTCCTCTGCGGTCAGCCACTGCTATTGTTTACTTCAAGTGTTGTATTACTCTGACTCCCAGAGGTCCCCTGGGAGCCCAGTGGCCTCCCTCACATCTCCCCCTTACACGCACACAGCCTACTATGGCAAAATTGTGTTAATTTACCCAGCCAGTAGTATTAACCGTATTATATCAAATAACTGCCACAGACAATTGGGCAGCCAGCTCTGTGACTTCATTTTAATTGATTTTCTTACATGCTCTCAGCCGCGGATGATTTGGTTTCCCTCTGACACTATGTTTATTAAAGGCATATTGCATAAAGGAATAAATAGATATTGTTGGTTGGATTTATATTAGCTTTGAGGGAATGCAGAGGTTCGCCCCTTGTTTTAATACAAGCCCGACTTTAAGTGTTTAGTTTGATTAAAGTCAATATGTTTGTCTAAGCTCCGGGCCAAAGGGACACCTTAGTGTGTGCATGTAATGGTGTGTGTTTGTGATGGAGAAAGTGAGGAAATGGAGAGATGTTTACATCTCTCCCAACCTGTCCATCATGGCGATAATGCTCAGCTACCTGGGTGAGCTGACTTCATTGGAATATGTAACACGGCGAATGAATAGAGCCACTCTTAGTTGGCCAGAAAGAGTTTTTATTTTTTTGTCTTTTCTTCAAGTGGAATGGCTGCGAGGAGACCTCAGGACCATTTCATCTTGAACATCCTTTACCAGCTGTCTCAGTCTTAAAGGCATGCTGTTCAGCCCACAGAAAATCCCACTAATCATCTTTTTGTGTTTGAGGGCACAATATGCTGAAACAGGCAGGGTGCACACACACGCACGCGCACACACACACACACACACACACACACACACACACACACACACACACATATATATATATTTATATATACACATCAACACACACACACACACACACATACATGCAGACACTGCCAGCCTGCTGCTCTCTTGTCCCCATGCCCTGAGGGGGAGAGATAGAGGGATAGGAGGGAGGGGGGGTTTAGTATAATCACTTGTTAGAGGTCTGGCACCGTCCCCCCACTCCACCTCCTTACACCTCCTCCAACAGTTCTGTCCATCCACCAATCTGTACAGTATCGCTTTCCTTGTTTACCCCATGACGTCTCCCCGTATGTCTGCTCTTCTTCCTCCTCTGTCGGTAAACCATAGATTGTATAAAACTTTGAACGCATGCTCTCTCTCTGACTGAAACTCTCCTCTATCTCTATCAGTTACAGGCAGTAACACTTTATAAATAATAGGAAAAATTTGACTTTAGTAACCAAATTTGAAATGGTTTCAGTAATGTGTTTGTGTTATATTACTGAAAGAAAGCAATATCTTCATCAAAGTAGGCATAATAAAAGTTTGATATTGGACTAATAAGCTAATTCACAATTAGAAAGAAACTGATGAGCTGAATGTGTCTGCTTTAAAATATGTGTGATAGTCACCGTTTCTGTTTGTGGGTTTTTAAGGGAAGACAGAGTACTACAGAGGTCAAATTTCCACAGCATCAGTCGGAAAAACTGCATAATTATTTAAAGTGGTAGGAGAATGTGCAGTCGCAGATCAAATGTCAGACAGGACTTTCTTTGTGTTGGCATTTTAAACTCCGGCCGATTTATGAGGACCATGGTTAACTGCTCCTCAGATCTCTGCAGGGTAAACCCAGACAGCTAGCTAGACTATCTGTGAATCTGAGTTTTCTGTTGCACGACTAAAACAACCTTTGAACGTACACTTTTGAGTGTTCCACCAAAACAAGTTCCTTCCCAAGGCTTCCCCACGACAATTGTGCTTTGTTAAAACAAATGCCAATTAACCAGAACACGTTTTTCTCCCATCCCGGACTGCTGTGTGGACTAGCCAGACCCTCCTTCGTAGCGCTGTGGAGGAAGGTCTGGCAATGCCAGACTAGATTTAACCTAACATTACATTCTGGATCTTTAAGTAATCCAAGGCATGTGCTTATGCAAATATTTTATTAAGATAGAGTCACTGTCCTGACAGTTTTAATGTCTTTACACAGTAATATGGACAAATGGAGTGAGGGATCCCACACGATTATGACATCGAAGGAGGCCATATAAAGTCCAACCCACCTGGTGATGAACCTGATCTGAAATAGGCTGTGGTGAGTCTATTTTTTTGGGATTATGGTACTCTTAATGGCTGATCCTAATAGTTTGATGAATTGTCATTGACGATGACATGTAGGATTATATTTGATGGAATTTTGAAATAAATCTAAACCCACTAATTAACCTTGCTTTCTAAGATCGTGTAATTGGATTATAAGTGGATTTAACAGAAACTAGAGAACGTTCAATGTGAATCTGTATTGCTTACAGAATTTTCATAATTAAAAGAATAACTTTACCATAAATTCAGTGCTTTGAACACAATGCAGAACACAATGCAGATCAGTGTTAAATTGGCCCAAATCTCCCATACTGATTAATAAGAGCACAAAGTAAGAGAAGGAGTTTTTGTCTCATTTTATGCAGTGTACTACTAGTAAACAAGGCCATTTGTGCCAAACCATCTAAAACCTGTGTCTTCGCACCTCTTTCTGTACTGTAGTATAATACTTACACAAGGAGTCTAAATCATGTGAACATTAAGTCCTTTGTCTAATTCCCCCACTCAATGACTTTATTAGTGAACAGCTAATGCATCATTCTTCTCATTGACTAATGTCCTGGTTCATTTTGTCCTTTCCGCGTTGCCGTCGCCCGCCGTGCAACACTGATTAATGCCATCACAGCAAATTAGATAGCCAAGGAACAACATGTTTATCATTTTCAAGCATTAAGAAAAGTACTTTCTTGCTTCATTTCCTTCAGTGCATTCAAAGCAGTGGGCAGATCAAGGTGATGTATGGATGTACAATATAAACGGGAAAATATTAATTGGAATATAGCCAGAGATGTGGCCTTTCTTCTAAAGGTTGTGAGACAGAGGACAAGAGCTGAGTGTAAGGTACCTCCACGTAATGATGTCATTCTTTACCGTGCACACACAGTGAAGCTGATTTGAAATGCCTGTTTGAACACTAAGACCAAGTTTTTCAGTCCTTTAAAGCTATGAAATTGTAAGTTTCCAAACATTGTCAGTAAAAGCTTATTCAAATGACTTTGTAACAAAGATGGCTGAATATCCAGAGTTGTGTTTGTGACGTCTGGTTGGCTACAGTTGTTGTACCCACGTGGCAAGCACAAGTTATTATGTTAACTATTTTGCTAATTGTACAAAATAAATTTGCTAATAAAAGCTGTAGTGCAACTTCTGTTTAGTATAAAGCCCCGGAGGCGTCACTACTAACTGCCATTTGGGATCTTAATAGCATGTCCACTCTTCTGTATAGAGCAGTGGTTCCCAACGGGTCATAAGATAAATGAGTTCTGTGTTGTTGTATTTTTTCAAGATAAGCAAATTGTGCAGTATCACCTAGAAAATCTTGATAGTCCAACAATGGCAGCTTCAGGTATTGACAGAAATAGAGCAAGTGCTCAGATATTCTCATATCATTTTCATCCTCATATCATGCTGAGAACGTAGCCTGGCATTGGTATGTACTTATCCAATGTTCCCTCTCCCGGGCTGTATATCACATCATAAAGAATACATAAACCCCTTCTACCAAAAAAAAAAAAAAAAAAAAAACTACCCAGTCTCCAAGGCATCAGTGCCTAGTCCTGTTCTCCAACTCTGAAACAGAAAAAGAGCTGAAACAAAGAACTTTCCTTGGAAAGAAAAAAAAGAAAAACACCATCGCTCAAACAAAACAATAATCGAGAGACAATGCTAATAACTGTAAAATATGAATGGTGACTTGACATATTTACAAATGCGCTAAAAGGCGCCCTACTAAATGCGATGAAATGGGAAACCAATGGCGTGGAAGAAAGTGGTTGTGGGCCCCCATCTCTTGCCATTAGATGTTCAGTGGAAGCTGTCAACAGAAGGCGCATTTGCCTGCCAAGCTCCCTCTCTGACTGAGCTCTCTGCCTGCAGCAGGCCCCGAGCTCCTCTTTGACTCAAAGGGTTCATTTCACTTCTTTTAGCGTCATTCGCATGTGGTGCGACACAAAAACCCGGCTTGCTTGCAGCCTGCCTCTTGTGTGTGTGTGTGTGTGTGTGTGTGTGTGTGTGTCTGTGTGTCTGTGTGTGTGTGTGTCTGTGTGTCTGTGTGTCTGTGTCTGTCTGTGTGTTTGTGAGAATCGCAAGTGACGCTAGGATCCTCAATATTTGCACTGATGGCCAAAAAGCAGCAGTGACAGGAACAGGGAAAGAGTCCATCACTATGCTATTAGCATTAGGCTAGCTCTTTTTTACTTAAGAAATAGTCAGCTGGTGTACACTGTGATATTTTTACACAATAAATGTAAATTCGGGGTCTTGATAACGTGCCCAGTCACTAGATGATTAACTATGTAACCTGTGACAACAATACATTACTTCACCATAAAGACAAAAGGCTTGGAAGGAAAACCTTGGCGTAGAGCATTGGTAATTAATGTTATTTACTGTAATTTAATAGTGTATGTGGCATTTTCCTTGCGGGGTGCAAATGTTCCACCTAAACAAGTTCCTTCCTGAGACCATTTTGCAGAGCCACCATTGCTGCGTCCGAAGCTTAGTGCCACCCAGGACAATTGTGATTGAATTAAAGAAATGCCAATAAACCAGAACGTTGTTTTCCTTCAAAATGGATGTGTGGTGTAGCCAGACCTTATTCTACAGCACTGTGGAGATAGGTCTGGCAATGCAAGACTAATATAACCTTAAAATGTATAATTACAAAGAACATTTAAATAAGCTTGATAAAAAAAAAGGCACCTAATTTACATATAACTATTCAACTGTAATAACAACTTACTTAAACGTAGGTATATGGTGCAAATTGGCCTTTTGCAAGTACCTTTCCCTATTATTCTTTATGCTTGCATTCTTATTTTCAAACAAAGAACACCCAAAAGACGCAGAGCAGTTTAAACTGATTTTCATGTTGCGTTCAAAAGTTGTGTTTTTTACCTCAAGAATATGCAAATCACCATAGTTTACACTAAGTTTACTACCACGTAAATACAAAAGCTAAACTACAGTGCAGGTGCTGCAAATGGTATTTTTTGCAATCCCTTTTTCAGATGTTTGTATGATTAAAATTCATACTGATTTTCACACATTCATGTAATCACATTACACCTGACACATCACCAGATTTTGGGAATTTAAATGAACAAGGCCTAATCACTGGCAAACATTTTTTCACAAGTGTATGACTGCACAATCCTGTAGCTGTCCTCTGGCCACTCTCTTCGGCTAGCAGCCCAAGGGTCGGACCAGTGGAGTGGAAGATGAAGAGGGCTGTTTGAACGTAATAGGTTTTGACTGGCATGTGTTACACACTTCACTGCACCATTGATTGAGCGCTTGTTTGCTAAATCACTGCAGGTTTCCCCAGTCTTGTAGGCCTGTGACACGTGTGGTGTGTGGTCACTTCAGCTTGGAGAGAGAGAGAGAGAGAGAGAGAGCAATCCTGGTGACCGGAAGAGGACATAAGTTAAAAATGACAATAAAACAGGCAATTTAGCAGTTTCACTCCCCATATGATGAAACTCACAACAACAGGAATCTATCCCTTATTTCATTCACAAATCTTAGCACTTTGGTCCTTTCCTCCATGGACACTCAGCATAACACCCCTTCCTCCTCCTCCGCCTCCTCCTCTCTTCCATTTCACTCCCTCTCTACCCCCCCCTCCCTCCCTTTTGCTTTTTACAGCTTGGAGGATGTGGCAGTGGAGAGAGTTTGGTGTCATGGGTCAATGTCACTCAGCCAAAAGTCTGCTCAACGGATGTGGATTGCTATGATGAGACCTCCCAGTGGCTGACTTTCGCTCTCTCTTCCGGTCTCGCCTTTGCCATTTTCAAAGAGAAAACAACAGACCCTAACTAATAGGCTATATGCTAATGATGAAAAACTGACACTATGTTGAATTATGTTGTAAGGCAGTTGTATGACAAAAAGTTTTTTTTTTCAACTACATAACAGAGCAGTTTAGGCCGAGCACACGTGATTCTCACTGGTTTGAGAGATTCAAACATGAATTTAGATGTTATTGGTTTTCATCTCATTTAATCAGGCATTACTAATAACAAGTAAGCTATTTATCTGAGTAACAAGCACTTTTAATAAACTACTTGTATAAATCAATATGTCGTTTACATTCCACAAAAAGGACACAGGTAAAATGTGATTTCAAAAAGTGTAGTCCCATTCCTTATAAAACATTTAACGACGCCTCTACCGTCCTGCACTCAAACATTGTCACTGAACACACAGGTAACGTTAATTAATGTCTAATGTCTGTAAAGGTTCATTCAGCGCTTAAGGCTAAGAGGTGGACATTGGGACGGGGCCAGGTCCTCTGAAGGACATAACTCTGTGAGTCGCGAGCTTTTAAGTGCCTGAAAGCAACAGTGAACCTATTGCTCCTTCAGACCTCCTCTAGCTTCACAACCCAAAATAATTTGTGTGCGCTACATTGAGGTGGGCTCTATAAACTTGCAAAGTAAAACATCTCCAAGTTTTTTACCAGGAAGTTGCATTCAAATGAGCAAATGAATATAATAGGTTGATCACAAATACATCTATATTTTGTCACTCTTACATACAAAGCATTGCACAGGCACCTGCATATGGCTGAGCTACTTCAACTGTATTTGATTGCTTGCTGTCTTAGGTCTAATATGTTAAATTTCCTGTCTGTTCTACGCACCTGGCTTAAGACCTGTGGTGATCGATCTTTTGAGACTTTGGAACGCTCTGCCTCCACCGTTACGGTCTGCTGTTTCTGTGGGCTGTTTTAAAAATCATTAAAAAACCTACCTTTTTAGACAGGCGTTTGGTTGACCTGTCTGCACTTTATTTGTATGTATTACTTTGTCATTTCAGTTGTGTATTGTGTTTTTGATATTTAATCTTGTATGTTTTTATGTAAAGTACTATGAAGTTTTCATGTGTCCTGTGAAATATCTCAAATCTATTAGATGGATTGACACAGAATTTGGTACAGACGTTAGTGTTAATTTCGTCAGACGAGACAAGACTAAATATGTTCATCAACGACCTATTTTTTTCCATGACTAAGATGATACGATGACAAGACTGCGCCAATGTCCAAAAACGCTGCCTAAGATTAAATTAACATGCATTATTGTTGACAAAAAAAGACAAGACTAAAATGTTTTGTATTAAATTAAAACTAAGATAAAATCTCTCTTCATTTTTGTCTACAATCGCCTCTATTTTTTCATCATGAGTTAGAATATTCAGCTCTAGGGTTGGGTACCGAGACCCGGTGCTACGGCACCGACAGGTGCCTTAACAACCGTTACATGCCGGACCGAATAGCAACACGGATTTCGGTGCCACTTAATGCCTGCGCTTCTCTCTGATGCTCATTAACTGACATTAGAGGCAACCGAAACATCGCTGCACGGGACGCTAGTTAATACTACACTTGGCAGCAGGTAATGTTAGCCTACCGTTAGCTAGCAGCTGGAGTAAACACAGTTAAAATGCTGACAGCTAAACGTTTGTCTGAATTTCACTGTAGAGGATTCCAATACCGAGACGTACGACAGTCTGTAGCTACCGTCTAAAAAACAACACATATGTTCCGTTCACTTGAAATACGCCTCGCCAGCTTCATGCTGCATTCAAAGTTATTATAAAATATCCTTTTCCCAGTGGTTGTTTTTGTCGTTTAACAGGAATTTACTGGTGAAATAAGGAAGAGGCTCGATATTTATATAACATTATATAATTTATTTTTATATAACTATTTGACTGAAATGGTTATCAGAAATAATCTCAGAAATAATTTATTTAAAAAAAGACTAAAATCTTTTGACTTAAACTTGACTAAGATATACGGAGTTCTCTTTTGACTAAAACTAGACTAAAATGATGAGACTTTTAGTCGACTAAAACTTGACTAAGATACCTTGAGTTCTCTTTTGACTAAAACTAGACTAAAATGACGAGACTTTTAGTCGACTAAAACTTGACTAACAAAAAAAGATATGTGAATGACTAATATGACTAAAACTAACAAGGACATTTGGCACAAGACTAAGATTAAGACTAAATTAAAAATAGGTGACAAAATTAACACTAACAGACATTCATGGTTCCCAGAGGATGAATCCTATGACTTTGTGGATCCCCTTTACCTCTAGAGACTCAATGATGTGGGATTGGATGTATTGCCATGAAATGTGAATGTCCCTCAGGATGAATTGTTATCAGTTTGGTGATCCTGTGACTTAATTTAGCGCAACCATGAGGTCAACAATTGTTTTTTGTCTAACACTTCATGTTAAATCCTTATATAGGAAATGTTACCATGCCAACACACTAAACTAAACATTACTAAGTATGGAACATTATACATTATTAACATCAGCATGTTATCAATATAGTATTTGCTCAAAGCTGTGCTGTGCAGCCTCACAGAGCTGCTAGCATGGCTGTACACTCAATTGAAAAGTCAATTCCAGGTAGCAGCAGCTTTTCAGATGGATAAAGTATAGCATTTTGAATTAAGAAGTACATATTAAAATCTACATTATAATCAAGTTAACATGTTAAATTCATTTATTTATTTTTTTTAGATTATTTTTTTGGCATTTTTAGGCCTTTATTGACAGGACAGCGGAAGAAATGAAAGGGGAGATAGAGGGGGAATGACATGCAGCAAAGGGCCGCAGGTCGGAGTGGAACCTGGGCCCGCGGCATCGAGGAGTAAACCTCTATAAATGGGCACCCGCTCTACCAACTGAGCTATCTGGGGGCCCAAATTCTTTTTTTGAAAATGTAGAGAATGCTGAACTTTTCTGTGAAAGGCCATGGCCTAAACCGGCTCGTTGTTTTACATCATTCTTTTCTTTTTCCCCTCTCTAATTTCAGGTTGTTGAAAGAACCACAACTAGCCTACCCAGCGCCTGGAGTCCTCTCCTCCGCCTTGGGAAGCCTCGGCGAGTAAACAGTGTCTTTGCAGATTACAATGCCTCTCTCTCGCTGCAGCCCAAGGTAAGCTAAAACACTTTGATCTGCTATTGATTGTCTCCCTCCTCCTCCTCCTCCTCATCCCTCCGCCGTCTTTCCTCGCTACTTTAAAACATAGGTGAGTCAGCCAACGGCCTGAGGCGCTGAAGCAGAAACTAGCGGCACGCTGCTGTGTTTCTATTGCTGACCACCAAGGTTAATTGATGTCCTCTCTGTGGTGTAAAAATGATAATTATGTGTAAGGAAACCTGGGGAGCTGTTTTCAGAGGAGAATACAAATACAGCTTCAGATACAAAGGATCCTCAGAATGATACCATTGTCATGGGCTATGTTCCATTCAGCTTAAACACTCCCAAGAAACTCCAGGACACGGTGATTCATTTCCATGAAGTTTACTGGGAATTTTGTGAAACTGCAATACAGTACAATGAGATGTCTATATTATTAATTAAACCCAAATACACATCAACTGTGTAAATAGTACCGCCTAGCTAACATAGCAGTATAGCCTATATGATAAACAAAATCAAGCTAGTAAAAACAACCAGCAGTAATAAACATAAAGCTAACTTAGCCTAGCACAAACAAATTAGCTTCTTAGCCGTCTCAATAATCTTACTAAATTAAAATAAGCAGTAACCTAATGTTACACAATGAGAAATACTTACAGACGTTGCCTTAGCAAAAAGGGAGAAGGAAAAGCGACTCATAAACTGACAGCTGGTAGAGCTCACACATTCCTGTAGCTGATTACCGCATGGCAATTTTACTTCCTGTTTCCCAACATGCACTGGTACTACGTTACTATGGTTACAAAGATAAACAAACCATACTGAACTGCTGAAACAAAGTAGAACACATTTTCAAGTGGCATGACACTCCCTGCTTGGGGTCTTTTAAAGAGCCCACATTAATTAACAGAATCAGTCTTTGGAGAGAGAAGCAGAACCACTTCTGTAATGGGCCGAGAAAAAGTCTTTCTGGTTCCATCCTTGAAGACTTCCACTTGAACCTTCCGGACCAATCCATCTTCTCCTGGAAAGGTTTTTGCGATGATGCCCTTAGGCCGTTGATTTCTCTTTGCCTGATTGTCTTTCAGGAGAACTATGTCTCCTTCTTGGAGGTTCTGCCTTTTTCCTTGCCACTTGTGCCGAAGCTGCAATGTTTTGAGGTATTCATGTTTCCATCTGTTCCAAAACATGTCTGCTAGGCCCTGAACCCGCTTCCACTCCTCTCTGACGAGATGCGCTTCCTCAAAGCTTCCTGACGGAGGAGGAGGTGCAGAGCCTGTCTTGAGAGTCAGGAGCATTGCTGGGGTGAGGATGAGAGGTGATTCCGGATCCGATGACACTGGGATGAGCGGTCTAGCATTCATGATTGCAGCTACCTTGGCCATGAGTGGGGTCAGAACCTCGTGTGTCAGGTGAGACCTCCTCTCCTCAAGCAGCATGCAGTCCAAATATACGGCGGGCAATGCCAGTCATTCGTTCCCACGAGTTGATACACTTAAGTTCCATTCTCTCATTCTGGACACTCTTCACGATACACACTTTGGCCCTCAGCAACTCTTCCTCTGTAGAGCGACAGATGTGCCACCCCTGACATTCATTCTGAATGGAGTGGGCAAAGGAACGAGCCATGTGGATGAGGTGTGCTATGGCTGTGAGGAGAGTGCTGAACTTGGAGAAACGTTCGAAGCGTTGTGGGTGTACCACATCTCTGGTAACATGTGTGAGACTTGTCACCACCTGGGGACGCACTTCAGAGTCAGTGTCAGGGTCAATAAGGTTATGAGTCTCTTGAATCTCAGGTGAATGCAAAGACGCATCATGTAGAAAGGCTGGTCCTTGGAGCCAAGTTGTGCTGCTAAGCAAGGCTGGTGTCACAGTTCTTGACCCAATGTCAGCTGGGTTGAGGTGCGTTGGAACGTACTTCCACTGGCCGGAACAAGGTGATTGATGGATACGTTGGATCCTGTTGTGTACGTAGACATAGAACCTCCTTGACTGGTTCTGGATGTATCCCAATACAACCTTGCTATCTGTGTAGTATGTGATGTTGTCGAATGTTGTGTCCATCTCTGTGACTACCATCTCGACGGCGAGTACGGCTGCACAGAGCTCAAGTCTCGGGATAGTCAAGCCAGGCTGGGGGGCTAACTTTGCCTTCCCAAAGACAAAGCCAATCTCAGTCTGTTCTTGGTGGTTTGTCACCTTGATGTAGGCTACGGCTGCTATCGCCTTGACTGATGCGTCTGCAAAGACATAGAGTTCTCTTCTTAGCGCGCCTGCGGTGGAGAAGGACGTATAAGGGCATGGTATCTGGAGCCTCTCTAGGTCATGGAGTGACTGTTTCCATCTAGTCCACTCAAGTTCCATGTCTTTGGGAAGAGGTGAGTCCCAGTCCTCTGCTTGCATGGTGAGGTCCCTGAGTATCAGTCTTCCATGAACCGTGATGGGTGCGAGAAACCCTAGAGGATCGTAGAGGCTGTTCACGTTTGAGAGTACCCCTCTGCGAGTGAATGGCTTCTGGTCATCTTTGATTTCAAACATGAAGGTGTCCGTGCGCATGTTCCAGAACAATCCAAGGCTACGTTGGATGGGCAGATCATCAACAAAGAGATCTAGGCTGTTGATGTCTTTGGTGCGATCTTTGGATGGAAATGCTTCAATGACTGCCAGTCGATTTGAAGCGATTTTGTGCAGCCTGAGGTTAGAAGCTGCAAGCATCTTCTGTGCTCATCCGAGGACGCTGATGTCCTCTTCCTCGGAGCTGAAGGACTTTAAAGCGTCGTCAAAGTAGAACTCGCGGTCGATGAATCTTCTTGCATCACTGCCATAGTCAGCTTCTGCTTCCTTAGCTGCCCGTCGCAGACCGTACACTGCAACGGCAGGTGAGGGACTGTTCCCAAAAAGGTGAACCCGCATTCTGTAGTCCACGATGTCGGAGGTAGGGTCGTTGTTCCTGTACCACAGGAAGCAGAGAAAATCACGGTGATCCTCCTTAACGACAAAGCAGTGGAACATGTGCTCGATGTCGGCGGTGATTGCCACCTGTTCCTTCCTGAACCTCATAAGAACACCTAGCAGGCTGTTATTAAGGTCAGGGCCAGTGAGCAAGACATCATTGAGCGACACTCCTTCACATGACGCGCTGCTGTCGAGGACCACACGGATCTTATCTGGCTTCCTAGAATGATACACACCCAACAGAGGCAGGTACCAACATTCTTGTCCAGGCTGCACTTGTAGGGCAACTTCTGCATGTGCCTTCTTGAGCATCTTCTCCATAAACTCTGGGAAATCAGCTTTCATCTGTGGTCGTTTTTCCAATGAGCGCCGTAGTGAGACAAGACGGTCAAAAGCCTGTTTCCTGTTGTTAGGCAGCCGCTGTCTTGGCGACCGAAAAGGTAGAGGTGCAACCCAACTTTTGGAGCTGTCCTGGTAGTACTCAGCTTCCATTATCTTCAGAAACTCTAGATCCTCCATGGATGGAGCGACTCTGTGGTCGTCGGGAGTACAAGCGAAGACAGTCTGCCCCAAGCAGTCTACACTGAGCATCATTGAGCCACGGTTGGAGGTTGGTGCTGGATGATGTTGATGTTTAGGCACCTGACCAAGCAACTCTTTCACTCTGATCTGGTTGTTGCATGGCTGAAGATGACTCGTACGACCATTCTCTAAGATGGCTGTTTTGTAACTCCTCACCTCAAGTGGTCTGTGAGCACCTCCAAGGCACACATCACCGACGACGACCCATCCTAGGTCAAGCCTTTGAGCAAACGGTGCATCTCCTGGGCCACTTATCTGCTCTTGGACTTTGTGCGCCCGTAAGATGTCTCTGCCCAGTAAGAGGAGTATTTTGGCGTCCAGATCCAGAGGCGGAATCTTGTCGGCGATGCGCTTCAGGTGGGCATGATGGTAGGCTGCTTCTGGCGTAGGAATCTCAGCGTGAACGTTAGGGATTTGGTTGCACTTGAGGAGTGTAGGCAGAGGAATGCTTACTTTCTTGTCCACTGGCTCCACAGTGTAACCGCTGGCTCTCCTCCCCGCAGTCTCTGAACGACCTGCACAGGTCTTGAGGGTGAGTAAGAACCTCCGGAGATCTTAAAAACCTCGAAGAACTCCGACCGTGCCAGGGAGCGATTGCTCTGCTCGTCCAGTATGGCGTACATTCTCTTGGACTTCTCCCTGCATCCGTTTGGGAACACGCTGACGAGGCAGATCTTAGCACATGCTCTGGCACTAAGTCCTTCACCACATACTTGTGTGCACGTCGACTTGATCTCCTGGATGTCTGCTCTGTCCTCCTCCCCGCCATCCTCTGAAGTGGAAGGGGACAACTTAGATTTCCAGGTAGGTGGGCAGGGGTGAAGCGCTGTCACATGAGCAGTGCTGTCACACTCTGTACATTTTATCTCAGCAGTGCAGTTCTTTGCGAGATGCTCTGTAGAGGAGCAACAGCGAAAGCAGATGTAATGCGCTTTCAGAAGCTGTTTGCGATCATTTATGCTCATCTCACGGAAGCCTCTGCATTTCCTCAGAGGGTGGGGCTTCTTATGCAGAGAACAATGTTTATTTGGATCGATTCGTTCCATACCTTCTCTACACTCTGCATTAGCAGTCCCTGAGACCTGCGTCTTGTGAACATATACGGATGTCTTTGTAGGCCTCTCCCACTTACTCTTTCTCTCTGCTGGGGCTTGCATGAAGAGGTTAAAGCTTGGGTCAGTGCGAGCTCTTGCCTCCGTGGCGATGAAGTTTACCAACACGGAGAAAGGTGGGAAGTTAACAAAATGTTTCTGTTTGTAGCTTGTACCAAAGTAAAGCCACTTTTCTTGTGTGTTGTATGGGAGTTTCTCAATGATAGGCTTAATTCCTCTGGAGGTATCCAAGTACGACAAGCCTGCAAGGTATCCATCTTCCTTGGCGGCTTGTAGCTCTGACAACAGGTCGGCTAGATCCCTCAGTCTCTGTGGATCCTTTGTTGTGACTTTTGGAAAGTTTTCTAGTTTGTTGAACAGAGCCTGTTCGACGGCCTCTAGCGAGGCATATATTTCATCCAGGCGCCCCCATGTCATGTGCAGTCCAGTTGCTGGGTCCTTAATGTTGACTGTTTTTATTCTTCTTACTTGTTCTGCTGACTCTTTTCCCAGATACTTGGTGAGGAGGTCGAGTTCTCCTGCAGCAGACAAGTCTAGATCAGCGATAGCGTTCAGGAACGATGTTTTCCAGGCCCAATAGTTCATTGGCTGGTCATCATATGCAGTGAGGCCTGAAGTCACCAGGCGGCTGCGAGCAAGGTATTTGATGAGGTCTCCAGTGGACGTAGAATGGTCATAGCTAGCTCCATAATGTGTCCTGTGAGCAGGCGGGTGCGCAGGAGATGAGGAATCCAGTTTGAGGTTCTGTTGCGGACGATTCCCACCAAGCTGAGGAGCTGGAGAGGAGTTGGGAGGCTGATTGAAGCTTTGTTGTGGCGGTGCCTCACTAGTCTGGGGGGCCTGAGGAACTTGAGGTGTGGCTTAATGTCAGCAGAAGCAGCAGCTTGGGTTTGACTTGCATTGAGTGGGTGTTGTGTTGAAGGGATAACATTGATTGGTTGAGGGTGTGGAGGATGAAGAGTTGGCGAAGCATAGTTACTCCCTCTTCTGACAGTTAGACCCTTGCTGCATAGGCTGGCTTGTGCCGACACATAGGCGGGGACGCGCTGGTCTTTGACCGATTGTGGGACCCGGCTGTTAAGCTCACTGCACACTTCAAGGCCCATATCTTGTAAACCAGCCACAAGAGCATTTGCCTCTGCTATGGCAGCATCCTTTTCTTTTTCATCATTTAATGCATCAAGATTAGCTTGAACTCGTGCCTGCTCCACTTTAAGTTAAATTTCCTTTTGAGCATGTGCCGCTCTAGCTTGCGCTGCTTCAGCTTTTGCCTTTGCTATGGCGACGGCCATGCTAATCTTCGAGCTGGACGATGTACCAGATGAGCGACTGCTTCTCGAGCGCACGGTCTGAGACTGGTTATCTCCATTTCCTTCTTTACTGTCGCTACGTGGTGACATTGTGACTCACTACGTTTTCAATATCAGGAGAAGGGAGCTAGTGAGTAGCTGACATGAAGCTATGACAACCATCACTGGCTCGAGCAGTGCCATTGGATTGTATTTGTTAAATGTTAGATCCTTTGAGTAATAGATTGTTGTGTGTAGACAGGGCAAGGATAAAATATCCAAAACATTACATGAAAAAGAACTTAACTAAATCAAAATGAATTGATCACAATGTTGGTAAATCATGTTACCCGAGCCAATTAGCATGTGTGAGCTTTTAGAAGAACCACAAAGCAATTAACAGCAAAGTTGGTTACTTAGTGCCCTTTTGAAAGATGCATAAGTCCCACTGTAGAATTATTCAACAGGCCAAGTCAACACAATAATAATAGTTTAATAATTGTTTTAATAAGGTTTTTTAATAATTTAAAAAAGTTGTTGTAGAGTTGAAAGAGTTTTCCAACTCATCTGAATGGCTTCTTTAGTCAGTAGGTTAGATAGATCAGCAGGGAATCATTGGCTTTATCCCTGTGGAGATGCCATGGTGACTCCAGATTGATGTTAAAGGCAAATGCTCAGAAGGGGAACTTTAATGTCATTTTACAGTTTAGCGTTATCCATTAAACATACTGGAGATATGTTTGCATTTTCCTAATCAGAAAACTTTACAGCATAGGTCATTTGTTCTAACGCTTAATTCAACACATTTAGCTAACAAGCTAAATCTGAATAACTACTGCTCTCCAGAAAAATGGCAGGAGTGGTCTTTTATTGAAAAAAACATTCAGTAAGTAGCATAAAGGATGAAGCTGTTGTACAGTCACAGTGACAGTTACAGGAGGTCAGAGTGGATGGATGTATGTACAAAGCGCATTATTTTGACACTTGCAGACACCGAAGTTTATGTCGAACAAGGTTTCTCCCTGACTATAACCATGACCACCATCTTTCATTAAACTGAAGTACTTTTAATCGCTTTAAGAATACTCTAATGAAAATACACCTTTAGGGATCAAATACTCACCACCTGTAGGCTTTAAAGGTGGCTCTGGAGAGTTTGTAGCTTGCTCCTTTGCATAAAATGCCAGTTTAGTAATCTTGGACCAGCAGGTGTTATGCTCGCAACCCAAATCTGGTTGGAAAAGTGTCAAAATGCATTAACAGGGAATAGACAAGGAGAATTGCAAATTTGTTTTTCCAGCTGCTTGTGCTCTGTAATTCCACACCTGCTGCATTGTAGGAGAGAGTGTTAGATTTATTAACAGGAAGAAAAGCCTTTAAACTAAATCTGAATTGTTTTAACTTTTCTAATCTTTTCTTTTTGCTTGTGAATCACTGGATTACATCTTCAAGCCCCAAAAATTTAGTCAAATAAAACAACCTGACTAGGTTTACCACCTTTAGACATATGAAAACCTGTGACGAGGGAACTCATTTTTAGCCACAGGTCATAATGTTTTGGAACCCTTGCTTCACAACACAGCTAAATCCACTTCTGTGTAGCTCTGTCGCCTGCTCATAGCTTCATAGCAAGATATATAGATTTCATGTAAATCATGTGGCAGATCAGAAAACACTCAATTGAGTCATTTTTGCATAAGCCATGTGATTTGTTTGGATAGGCACTGACAGACAGCCTATTTTGTGGTTTAGTTGTAATAAAACTCACCAGCCATGGTAGCTATAATGAAACGCAGCACAAGAGCCCAAAGGACTGAGGCCAGATGAAGGAATTAAAGAATCAATCAAAGCACCGGTAGCATGAACTGAAGCCAAGACCTATCCAATATTTTGGTTCTGCTTGACTTTGGAGAGTAATTTAGTAGCTTCAGTGTGCTAAGTGTCATGTTCCCACACTCTTCTAACCTTAATGAGAAAGTGTGGTAAAGAAGTCACTATCTGGATAGTCTGTTTTCATTTTATTTTCTTGTAGCATGTCTGTTTCATTCACACTTCTTCGTGAGAGAAGGGGGTGCAGCTGTGAGATGATGAAGTTTCAGGGAAAGGTGGATGTGCCATCCATTACAGGAGGTGGAAAGGCGCAGATAAATCACCTTATCAGCCCTGCCTTCTCCCCACTGAGCTGAGGGAGCCGAGCAAAGGGGAAATCCATCAACCTCCACAAATGGGACATGACTCAGAGATCACTCTGCCTCTATACTGGGCTCTGTACATACCTTACACTGGCTTTATCATTGTATCATAACTCAGACCAACCTCCATCTAGGTTTGGGTACAAAGTACACTCTAATCTGTTAGTACAGTGCATAGGATAAAACCTGGAATTTACGTCAGATCTACTTGGAATATTGTTGATGTTTCCTTCTAAATGTGCAAATGTGTAATGTGTTTCCCAAAAAAGTATGCCTTTATTAGGTAGCGATAGTAGAGAGATGACAGGAACCAAGGGTGAGAACGATGCAGGCCAGAGCTCAACCCCAAGCAAATGGCGAGCTGAGAGGATTCATCTTGTTACATTGTTTTAATAAAGAAGAAGACAGTCAACAGTGTTGTTTAATGCGGTAATACTGAACTCATGATCAAATAGTGTCCACATTATGGAAAATGTGCGCTTTTATCTTTTATATCCCGTCCCAACCTTATCACCAGCCAAGAATGACAATTTTGGGAGATTTGGCAAAACCCTGATTTAAGTTCAATATAATCATGTTTATATGTCCATTTAAAAATATCTTGCTTTCTACAATGTCTGTGCATGTCAACTATGGTATTGTTAAGATTGGAGAGGAAGCATTATTGTGACAAATAAACTTTAGTTAAAGGAGAATTTTTACGTTAATCTTGATCGCTATACGTATGTGAGTACTGTCAATAGCAAAAAAAAACGAGCCGAATCGGTGCTAGGAACACGGAGCTGCTGCAGCTAATAACCAGAGCTCACTTTGCTAAAACGGCTATTGTGGGGCGTAAGATAAATAGTGCCTTTGTGCCTCTTAACAGACACAAAATGCAATTAAATTGTTGTTTTTTTTTTTTTTTATCGACAGTACTCACATACATATAGCGATCAAGATTAACGTAAATATTGCCCAGAGTTCTCCTTTAAGGTATGGCAACTATAACATTTGGTTAAGTTTTAGTAAAGATTGTGGTTATGGTTAATAAAAAGGAATTCCATATCCACGACATACCACTTCCGGGATTGCTCCATTGCCTCAGGAAATTTCACCTGATGGCCTTCTTTTTGGTCAGATGTCCGTAACCTTACCTTTTTTTTTTAACACAAATTCAGAAAAAAACAGGCAGATAGAAACATACTTAGACACAAAATACACACAGCAGCGTGTGTTAAACGTAATAGATCAATGTCATCTATCTGACGTCTATCTCTTTCATCATACACTTCTCTTATTTTCCCATGATCTTCCTCAGCATCCACAATTACTGTACAGTACACATATGGCTCCCCATACAAGGTTGCTAAGCAACAATAATGACAGTGACCTTTTGAAAAACAGTGGGATGTGTCCCACCAGTCGAAAGGACTACAGCACACAGCACAGCACACGTGTGGGGCCTCCGTGTTAATACGTCAGCTCAGAGACTAAACAGGCTGACAGAATAAGCCACACATGCACAAGACACCTTCACACAACATCACGCAAAGGCATTAAGCACATTTCTGCCCTTGAGCAAACCAGAGGAGTTAGCATTTCCCTGCTAGCTCTGAATGTAGTACCTTGTCACCACACCCCCTTAATGTAAGAGCAGTCTATTGGTATTCAGCTGCACAGGTATCTAAGAAAGCAAAGCCTTTTAAACATCTTAACCGCTGTTTGTTCTGTCTCTAGAGGGCATCAGCAGTACACTGGGGGTTTGGGAATAGACAAGGAGAATTGCAAATTTGTTTTGCCAGCTGCATGTGCTCTGTAATTCCACGCCTGCTGCATTGTAGGAGAGAGTGTTAGATTTATACATGGTGGGTGTTTTGTTAAATTCTTAGAAGATTTGGGATCTTTAGTTATGATTAATGACATCTCCACAGGAGCAACATTATGCAGACTGAAGAAATTATGTACCTTTGTGTTGTTTTGTTGTTGCTGTTGTTGTTTTTCCTGTGAACAGCTACAGAGCAACAAGAACACACGTAACAGGTTTTCGTGTTTCATGTTGGATTGACATTAGATGCTGTACATAGAGGATGGTCATGATTTGTGACAGAAAGAAAATGTTACCAGACAGGATAAAGACCCATAAGCTATGCAGGTCTTTATCGTGACATCATTATGTATGTCTGACTTCACTTTCAATACTGTAGCTGTTAGTACTTTACAGTACAAGTTTCTGATGCCTCACTTAAGTTCAGTGCAGCGGGGAATGGCCTAAATGAAAGCAGAGTTAAGTTCCCCCGGCGGGAAGTGTAAGAGAAAAGGAAACCTTCTCTGTATCTGTCTCTTAAGTCCTGAGCATGCATCTGAATGACAAACCTGTGCGTCTGTCCCCCTTTTAAGAAATCTTTTACAAGTAGTGAGACACCAGGGCCTGGACTGTGGAGGCTGTATATTTCTATTCATAATTGATGACCCAGATCCAGACAGACAGCACACTACACATGTAATATGGATTCACTCTTGGTTTCAGATGCATGCCCTCGTCTGGACTTGACTCTGAGCCATCATTGTGTGTGGAGAGGGAATGGTTTATGTGTGTGTCTGCATGTGCAAGTGTGTGTGTGTGTGTGTGTGTGTGTGTGTGTGAGATATGGTTGTTGCAGCCAAAAATGTAAAGGACCGACCTTGTGTTTTCCAGCTCCAGTTTGGCTTGTGTTTTTTGACTGCTAATTCCTGGTTTGGTTTTCTAATTTTCTGTTGTTTTTTTATATTGAGTTGATTTCTTACAAGTTGTTCTTTGTTCTACACTTTTTGGTTCATGTGCACCTCCACAATAAATAGTAGCACAGTGGGTTAGCTGCTACTTTTTGAGGATTCCTGACAACTAATTGATCAGGTATCCAAGTCCCGGGGAGTTTGTTTGGTCTCACCTTACTGCTTTCCCAGATTTCAGTGAAGGTTCATTTGAGAACATCTTATTTCATCAAATCCCTGGTTGTTTGTTTGGCCATGCGTGTGATGTGATCTCGCCATCTTACCATGTAATGTTTCCACAGTGCTAAAGTCATAAGGGAGATGAGGCTAAATGTTTGGCTTACAGGTTTTCAGTTGGTCAGGCTTAGCTCTAATTGTTGATAACAGATTAGGGTCATGTTTATAGCTACCTATATTTCAGTAAATAATGATGAGCAAGGCTTGTTCTAACTGTAGTATTTAGTATTTTCATAACCACATTGTCATTGTCAATTTAGCCATGTAGCCCCAGTCTAAGTTATTGAGCTCCATTACAGGAATAGAGAGCTGCAGGGCTTCTCACTTGTTTGTGTCCCCTAATAAACCTTTGAGTTTGGAAGCTCTCTGTTTTTCGCACCTGAATTTGTCAAGCTTAACACGGCATAAATCCTGGTTCTGGACCCCTGCTGCCTCTGCTGTCTGACTTACTAAGTCAGACTTCATAACTATTTCAAAACGTACCTGTTTTAGTAACACTAACAAGCGTTTGAACACAAAAACACAATTACATGGGCCCCAGGGCAGCTCACCTGGTAGAGCATGCGCCCATATGTAGAAGTTTTCCCCTCAACGCAGCATCCGCGGGTTTGACTCCGACCTGCGTCCCTTTGCTGCATGTCGTTGGCCCTCTCTCTCCCCTTTCATGTCTTCAGCTGTCCTATACAAATGAAGGCCTAAAAAGGCCTAAACTTTTTTTTTTTCCAATTTTACATTTCACCATAATATGGTAGCAGGTAGTGCTTTTTTAACAAAAATATACACAATGTTTGGGTATACATTAATACTTGGACACATTTCACAGCAATTCACAGGATAAAAGGATGGCAACAAATGTATGATTTCAGGATAGTGTAGCATAATCACATGCATAACACTATTGTAACATTCAAACATTTTGTTGTGAACTAAATTACAGATTTCTCTGGCTTTGGATGTTTACGTCTAGTCACGTCTAGTACTTTTTAGATATTTTAATGCAGAAATGTTACACATTATAGCTTTAATGTTGAAATAAATTAGCGGCAATGTAAATAATAGAAATGTCACCATAACATAATAAGGAAGTATTTTTATTTATTTTTTATTAATTCTATCATTTTTGAGCCAGTTCAGTCTCCATTACAACTCCTCCTTGTATCCCGATTGATTCAGCGGTTTAATGGACTTGTGAGTCTCACTCGCTCCCCTGGTCTCAGCTGAAGTTCAAAGAGGGCAGAGTTCATACCCCACGTTCCCATAGCAACATATGACATGTCACCCTCAAACAGAAACTCCCTCTCAATCCTCCGTAATGGGTTTGACCTCTGACTTCTGTCCCTTACTGCCTCTCAAACTGACACATAGGCAAGTGTGAAGCCCTACTGGCTGTAGCCTGCAGCCGTGTCCTCCACATTACACTCCACATCCCTGCCACAGAAGGGTTAATGATCAGCTCTGCGGTGACTTATGTCATCTAGGCGAACAGGCTCTCACGTAAGGTTAATACCATAAAAGAAAAATAAAGAAAACGTAGCACAATCTCAACGATTACACAAAGTAAACAAGGACTTCTTTTACAGCTGGCACGGTTGTGGTGGCTGAATCAGAAGTTTTACCAGCAGAGTCTGACTCACTGCGACCTCACACAGATTCCCTGTCATCATTATGCAGCTTCACTCCGCTGTAGCCAATCCCGTTCTCCATCCAGCCTTCACCTGCTGCATTATTTATGAGCACTAATCAGGATCCCAGCTCTGGTGTGCTAGCCACCCTACTGGTAACATCACTTCCCTGACCCGACCCTGCCTGTTTCCCCACAGCATTAACGCGTGTTTACGCTAACGCCTGCTCATTAGGCCTAACTATGCTAGGCCAGAGCCTGCTGCCTGAGCCAGAGCTGGGGGCCTTTCTTAACATGCTCTAACCAGCCCAGGCTTCCCCCTAGTGGGGTACAGAGAACAGCTACGTGCTAATCTCAAACAACAGGAAAAAGCAACATCGGTAGCTGTTATACTGAGGTAGTTTACTGGGAGGCATGGCCTGCGTGGACCTGTGATCAGGCTCCACTATTGTTGTAATTATCGTGCCTCGGTGGAGCCCGGGCTCCCAGGCAGCTTGCCTCGACCTCCCTGCCTCTCAGTCTGTTTACAGCAAGCCAAGGCAACAGGGAAAGGGCAGGGGGCTGGTCACACGGCTTGATGCCTCTGTTCAGCTCCAGCAGCAACATAGCTGTTTGTTCATTTGGAGAGTGGACACAGGAGGGTTTTCATTGCTCTGCTGTCCTCCGCTATTGAAATGTTTATTCTACCTGCAGTACAGGCAAAGGCAAACTAAATGCCCAAGGAGGTGCAGTGGGGTCAGATATAGTGTTTATGTTATAGTGTTTATGTTTTTGATCAGTTATTCTCAAAGACTGCAGCAATTAGCCATCGTACATCAATCAACGTCAGGATCGAGCCTGTAAAAACATCAACTGAATATGTGAATTACCCAGTATAATTCAAAGTCTGCAGCCATTTAAAGGTGTGTGCACCCATGTGAAATCATGCGTGAGTGTGTTGTGCCGTGAGCGTTGGGTCTAAACCTCCTCTTTTCGACTTATCATTCACATTCAGCTTCAACCTTTCAGCAACGGCCTGCTCCCCTCACATTTACCCCAACCTTTTGGCCCCCCATCATCAAGAGGCCACCCCCTGTCGCGACACCCATCCCCTGATCACCAATTAGCAAGGCCGGTCCCTTTCCCTGCGCAAATGCAGAGGTGGAAGCGTGGGGAGGAAGAAAGGTAGAGAGGCGCTATCAGGGCAGTGTGAGGTG
This sequence comes from Perca flavescens, assembly GCF_004354835.1. NCBI lineage: Eukaryota > Metazoa > Chordata > Actinopteri > Perciformes > Percidae > Perca > Perca flavescens. The sequence goes on along the minus strand of NC_041332.1, from coordinate 29,052,015 downwards.
GAGGTCCCATGAAGGACACGGCTCCCTGGGTGGCTGAGCAATGAGCAAGGGTGCGTGAAGGGCTGAGGCAGGACTTTCCCACAGCCATCAATCCTTCAGTCAGCCAGTCAGTGTTGCAATGCTGAAGCACAAACTGCAATCAGTTCTTACACAAGAAAACCCTTTTTATCCATTTTTTTTTAAATCTTTTTTGAGTCACCTTTTTCTTGTTAGGCATTATAGTAATGTGTTTTCTTTGTATGTCTGTTCCTGCATGTGTGTGGTATTTTTTTCTGTCCGTCTTCATGTGAGCCCAGATGCTCTGACATCATTTTGATTAAGATAAAACTTAGTTCTCTGTGTGTGTGGACGTTGAGAAGGATCAGCCTTGCCTTTCAGTGGCCGTCCCCAGTGTTTCTCCTTGTTGTCTCTCTTCATTCCTTCTCTTATTGTATCTGATTACAGAGCCCATGTTGCAGTGTGGTAATGAAGCCTGTGTTAGAAGAGCAGCACCGCCGGGCATTCGGGGCCCCGCACACCTCGGAGAAACAGAGAGGCGCGTGAATATCGATCTTATATTGTTTCCTTGAACCTAACTGCTTCAGCGTACTTTGTGCTCTCGCTGCACTGCATCTCAGTTTGCTGTAGTCTAATGTGCTGTCATGAAAAGCTGCACAGGAGATGTTGCTGTGTGTGTTTATGTGTGTGTGCTCTCATATATACCTTTCTTGTTATGAATGCATCTGTACACTCCACCATAAAAAGAAATACTATGGAATTAAATTTCATAACCATTCTTAGATCATTTATTAATTACACCTGTACCAAATAATCTTAAAAAATAAGCTGATGTTATAATATTTATGAAGGCTAAGAATATAATTTGTTCATGTTGCTGCACAGAAAGCATTAAAGCAGACGTATACATCATTTTACACCAAACATATCTATGCAGTGAAACCCAATACATAAACTATAATGCTAAATATTTGACAGAATACTAATAATTGTAATATGCATTCATTAGCAACATACAGGCATTCTTATAAATAAATGAACTGACGGTCCAGTAACATCATGCCAGAATTTCTCATATAAATCTAATGTTATTCCAGATGCAGCCTGTTTACATGGGGCCTAATCTATTCATTCATACAGGCTGTGTGTGTGTGTGTGTGTGTGTGTGTGTGTGTGTGTGTGTGTGTGTGTGTGTGTGTGTGTGTGTGTGTGTGTGTGTGTGTGTGTGTGTGTGTGTGCGCATGATAGAGTAAGAGAGATCTGAAGGGCTAAAGCGCCATCTGGTGGTGATGTAACATGGCACTTTGAGCTGAAATGAGCAGCCATCTGTACAGTGATGATCCTTCATCACCAGGTTAAGATATAACTGCAGAGAGCTGGGATAAAACTTCACCCTGAGACTCTGACAACTCATGAAACTTTTGGGTTTTACACTTTCATACAGCAGGTTTTTTCTAAACACTCGCAGAGTTGCTCCATGAGTAAAAGCTGTAGCCACGTTCGTCCCTTAGAAATCTCTATTTAAGGGTAATTTTAGGTCAGGCAAGAGTATATTGTTTGACGTATTGCATAAAAATCTAAATTATTTTGAGTTCGTTTTAGTGTAGTGGCTCTCTTCTCTACTTGAGATCGAGTAAAAGAAATTGGAAATTCTAAAAAATATAAATGAAGTTTGGCTGCATGAACAGAGAAAAGAATACTGTCCACTATTCTGCATGTTTATTTATTTTTTATTTTTTTTGTCTTTATAACACCACATATCTGTGTACTTGCATCAATAACTTCATGTAGCCTACTTTTGTTTAAATTTGAATTATCTTCAGAATAAATTCCTAAAGCAAAGTGCAAAGAAAATCTGTCATTTACAACAAGCGCCGCAGCTCATTTGTTTGCAAAATAGCCAGTGAAGCTTGTCCACGCTTTTTTAATCAAAATTCTTTGTAGTAATGCATGTAGAAAGGCTCGCTGTACTGTCCTCTCTAATTGGCGCTGTCAGGCGTCCCTTCGCTGACTTGTTTCACAGTCTGATCGGATAACCCAGTCCACATGAAGAGAGGAGTGAAAGACAGCCTGAGCAAAGTAAAAAAAAAAGAAAAAATAGAAGAAGGCAGAATGAAAAGAGATGCAGGTGCTTAGGAGGTGGTGAGCTGCTTAAGAATGATCAACTGCCAAGTAGACGACAGGCTGCGTTCTCTTTTATACATTAATAGTTGTCTTTCACCCTGTATCTCTGCAAACAATCGCTGATCAGAGGTGTGTAAGCAGGTAGAGGGGGAGGGACTCTTATGCAACATGACAAAAGTGCTACTTTGATATTGCTGATATCATTAGGAGGTAAATGCCACTGATAAGATAGAATAGGAAAATAGACATGGAAGGCCTTTTAAGTGCAGGGAGGAGCATGATGTTTAAGTGAAGAAGAGAATGCAAAAAGCCAGCTGATCTCTTTCTCTTTTATTTTGCCTGTCTCCCCAACTTGTCACTCTCTCTCAGCCCAATTTACTCTTTTAATATGGCCTGTTTTTATGTATCATTCACTTAATTGTGGGTGTATTTGTGCATGTGTGTTATGCTCTTCATCAACCAAGATTCTCTGTTTGTGTGTGCGTGCAAGAAAGTATGTGTGTGTTTGTGTGTTTGTGTGTGTGTGTGTGTGTGTGTGTGTGTGTGTGTGTGTGTGTGTGTGTGTGTGTGTGTGTGTGTGTGTGTGTGTGTGTGTGTGTGACACAGTAATACCTGTGTTACAGTCAAAAGTAAGTAACTTCAGAAGTCAAGTGTATCATGTTGCCAGGATCTTCTTTGTGGTGACAACAGTGATTAATAATGGAAAGCAGATGTCGGCATCTCGAGCTGAAATTTTCATGAAACTTCGCTATCGTGATTAAAGTGTATGTCTTCCTCAAGTCACTCTGAGTCTTTTAACTCCGCTCTCTGGGGAGTGGCAACAAATCATGGTTGAGACAACATGTCATATCACAGACAATCTTATGCGTGTCAGGAACCAACTGTTTTTTTTTTGCCTTTCTAAAATTTGAACTCCTCATCTGTTCACTGAAGCCTACACACATGCACGAAGTTTGATTCTTTTATAGCATTTTACACTTCTTATAATTTCTCTTTCATATTTTTTCCCGGTTGATTTTAGCAATTTGCAGCATTTGAGAAAAGATGTGGCTATGAAAGCTAAGATTTGTTTTACTTCTTAGGCCTATTTTTGCCAATTAAAATAGAGACGTGCGTAACATGTTAATAAAAAGTAAATCATTTGTAATATTTGAATGTTTGTTTGTGTTTTATTTAAATTTTGTTGTATTAGAAATGAGTCCAAATAGAAAGCATTTTATATTTATATTAAGGTCTTACATTTACTTAAATCTCAGTAGTAACAGGTTCAGCATCTAAATCTAAAATCATACAGAGAACTTTATGAAATGATTTCAGTCCCAAGTTGAGATGAATAAACTTGACTTGCAGCGTGCCAAGTGTCTCTTCCTGTGAAAAGTGATCTATATTTCAGAGGAATTTAATGACATTTCTATTTTCTCCTCTCAGAAAGAGAATTCATCTTTATACTTTTTTCTTTTTGGAGGGGTGGATAAATGCATTTGCAGCTTCCGCTCAGCAAAGTTTATTTATATCTTAGGATGCATTTAAAAGCCTGGGCTGCTGTCACAAGGAGATGGCTTTGCTCACTTTGGATTGCGGGGTGCAAATGTATGAAAAAAGGCTTGAGTTGGAGATTCAGCGCAAAGTAGCCAGGAGTGTTGTGGCAGCAGAAATATCAGATCACTTAAATGCTTTCTCAAACATTTCTTGAACAGCCACCAAGATCATCTTTTATCTCACTATTTTCCTCCCCATCTTTTCCTCCTTCTTTTATCTGTGTCTCAATTCTCTCTCTCTCTCTCTCTCTCTCTCTCTCTCTCCTCCATCCCTAAAATACCAACACCTCAGCTACAGTGTCACATGTGCATAGATTTCCCTCTGCACTCTTCTGAGAGACCAATAGATAAATAATACCAGATGGGTGAGATTCATAATTTTAGTAAATAATTTCTGTCTTTATCATTTGTTTCTCTTATTTCCTCTCTCACCGTATGCTCAGTCAAGATTGATATTCATCAGTAAATGTAAATCCTAGGCAAAACACAACTCTGGTGATATTCTTTATTTTTCTTATTGTCAACAAATGCCACGAAAAGAACCAAACCAATAATGAATTGATCCAGTGCCTGATATATCGTATTTTTCTGGACCGCCATTGTTGAGTACTGTAGTTTATTTTGACTCAATTCCACACTATCTTGCTGCTGTAAATACTCACTCGCACTTAATTGGTAATACTTATTTACTTGAATGGAAGACTCTTAATGGAATATTCTACATTGTTCTATTGTGAACAATTCAATTTAGTTCAACTGTTTCTTAATTATGAAGAGTTCTTGTGTCCAGAACAGCCTCTCCAAATCAAATGTGCACAATGACGTCTGACATAAAACAAATTTTAATTGTTGGTTTACTTTTTTTTCATTGGCTTTTTTGATAGGAAAATAGGAAAAATATAGATTTGAATCAGCATTATCAAGGCATACATCTGAGCCTGACATAAGTGAGAGTACTGTAAGAAAGGTTTCAGATTAAAACTTTGACTTCAGCCCTCTTTGTGACTTTTTAAGTAGTGAGCATTGCACAGTTTAATATAATGTGGATAATATGGTCAGATTCTCACCATTGTTCATATTTTTCTTGACATAAACTGACATCTGATTACCTTCCAGCTCCGTTAAAATCCCCTTTAATTTCCTCTGACAGTGTGGCGATTTTTCTAAAGAGGCAAAGACATCCGGCCGGTCTGCTGTTAACTGAAATACTGTATCTCCTGCCTTATACGGTAATGCAATACAACAATTGGTGCTATACAGTAATTTGAATAAAGGAGAAGGGCTTGTGCTGACTCAAATTTCCTTCTCATTTGACTCTCCCTACTTCCAATCCCCAGTATTTGGGATCCAAAGAGCAAGCACCATAAATTGCATAAAAGGATGTGTGTAAATGAATATGAAAAGCAATGTTCTTTTCAGCAAGGCAATGATAGCTGTTTTCACATTCCACCTCATTTTTGTGTTTTCTCTCCTACCTTTCACGCTCTTCCCTACGGCCATAAAACAGTACTTTTACATATATTACCTTTTGATTAATGGAGCTGTATTCATTATTCTGCCCTATTGCTAATTAGAAAACGCACCCTGCTAATGATATACAGTTGGAATAATACTTGCCCACGAGGCACGCTATCACATCAGGTTTCATGCTCGTGCACTCCCGGTACCAGCTTTTACACACAGATTCAGATCTGCCTCCTTCTACCCCGCTCGGCTCGTCCGTTAGCAAGAGTCACGGCTACCACTGAGTGTCATTGGGTTTTTTTCTGGCATAATGAGGCCTGTTTTCTCCTGGGGGTTGTCGCTGAGGTTTGATGAGGTGTGCAAGCACTGAGTCAGTCTTAATCAGGAGATCTGTGTGTGTGTGTGTGTGGGGGGGGGGGGGGTGTCCTCATTGGTTTTATATTGTGCATCCGGATATCTTCACAGTGTCTCTGCTTTACTGCTGTTAAAGAAAAGATTGTATTGAATCATAGCATCGATCAGATCCTATCCAAAGGGTTAATGTAGTATTATGGGATTCCACTGCTCTGAAAATGTTCCTGTGTGACCGTCCTGTCATGGTCCAAACAACCAAAGGCAGTGACAACCATCAATATCACACCAGCAGACTTGTCTGTACTAATGCAGGCGTATTCCCCTGGCCGGGCCCTAACTGCGTTAATGGCTGGAGAGGTGTGATGGAGAGGTAGAAGGGGAGGGAGTGGGTCACGACATATTGGTGACAAGGTAACACCAACTTTAGAGCTGACATCTGTCATTTGTCATCTTCTGCCAACCAACCTGATACTTTGTGTCTTTCCTGTCTTTATATACATTATACAAATGCGAAGCCTTTTTTTCTTGTTAGCATTTTTTTATATCTTATTTTACCTTTTGTTTTATTATTTTTTTTTACTATTCACATCTACATTTACTGTATTGTAATTTCTAGACCACACGTAAAGTTTGAGGCACTTTTACTCAAGTATTTCTGTTTTGTGACACTTTATACTTCCCTGCATGTCAGAAGTAATATTCTTTATTTGACAGCTGTAGCTGAATACTAGGTTTTTACAAGCAAAATTAATGAGAAGATCATGAAATCTGATGATTTTTTATTAATAACCCAACAGAATACACCTGGACCAGAAATCAACACCAAAATGTTGCTTATAAATTATCAATAATTCAACACTCCAAATGAGCCCATTCTTCAGAATAGTAATATTTCATAATTAAAATACAGTTTACTGCTAATACTTATTTATCTGATTGCAAGACTTCTAGTTTAAAGGGGAATATTTTTACCATGTTGCATTGCTGCTTTTGTTTCTGAAAAAGTGAATGAATGTGAATGAAGTTCTAAAACTGGTCTAGTAGATTCAAGTTTGCATCTCAAATTTGCAGTTAAGAAAAAAAGTAAAGTACAGATTTGATCATTTAGGCCAGAATTGAAATCTCCAGATATCAGAAATTTGAAATCAAACTTGTCTTTCTACTCAAATCTCAGTACTTTCTCCAGGCTGTGTGTCACAAGGAGACACATGAACGCACAAACAAAAAATTGACGGACCACAAATTCAGCCAGAGGAAAACAAAGAGCGTATCTGAAAAAGATTTATCTTTGATTTCATTTGGCCCTGAAATAAGGGCGGTGAAAAGGCTGTAGTAACTACAGGAGGTGGATAAGAGGAGGTCTGCTCTCTAGAGTTTACGGAGAGAGAAGGCTAAAGGTTATAAAGAAAACCTTGGAGTAGTGCCAAAGAGCCGTTAACACTTCCCACCTACTTTTTGTGGCACAGAGGTCAGCATTTTCTGAGATTACCTCCTCTTATTTTCTCCTTTCCACTCTCTCCAAGCACCATTACAGCCCAGCACACAGCCATTAGAGATCAACAGCCCATCCAGTTGTAATAGCACCCTCACATAGCTCTAGGGTCTACTAACCTATAGCCTCTCTGTTGTGTGATCCTGTAGTTCTCACTAAGATCAAGTAGGTTAGTCTGTGTTACAGTCATGTTCACAATCTGTCCAAGCTCTAGTTTATTAATAATAATAATGAGGCTTCATTGATCCCTGTGGGGAAATCGTTTATTCTTCCAAAGGGAGTTCAAAGTGTGCAGTCAGCTACACAGCAGTGTACCAAGTGTCAGTGTTGTAGTACTCGCGTAATCGGTCTTGGTCTCGAGACCGGTCTGAAGACCACTTTTTGAAGGTCTCGGATTCGACCGCATTTTTACTTGGTCTTGTCTCGGTCTCAGATCAAGAGGACTCTGGATTTTATTTCAAGACCGGTCTAGACCACAGCTGCCTTTTGATAATTTTATCAAGGCATTTCTCATGATACATTTTATGGCAATAAAAGAGGTGAATCAATTTCAAATCAATTTGAGGAGTGCCTATGGTTTGCATTTTCCACATGTTATCGTGTCATGCAGTTTTGGACTTGCACTGGTCTGGTCTTGGTCTTGACTCACCTCAACCCCTCAAAGTCTTGGTCTTGATGATAACTTGGTTTCAGTTTAGGTGGTCTTGACTACAACACTGCCCAGTGTTGCACTGATTTCCTTGTCTTGCTCAAGGGCACTTCAGCAGGGTGGATGATTGTTGACACGAGGCTTGAATCCATACACTTTACTTCCACTGCTGGATTTACAGTAAGTAAGCTGTAGCTCAGAATGTAGAGTTGGTGGTCCCCTAATTTGCAGGGTTTGCAGTTTGTCCACATGTTGAAGTGTCCTCGGGCAAGGCACTAAACCCCAAGTTGCAATTTATAAACTACCCATTTACCATTTAACTGTTGTCAGCTCATTGTTTTGGGTCAGAGGTTCATATGGCTGAGTCCTTCTGGTTGTCATCAACTTAATTAAAACTACAATATAAAACTACAAGCTCTAGCTCCCAGGTCAAAAGCTGGCTGGTTGTGAGGCAACAAACTCAGCAGTGCATTGGCATTTAATCACTGAACTGCACCTTCTTTATTATTCTCAAACCATGTGTTTTCTTTTTTACGTCATGGCATAAAGTCTTACTGAATTAGCAAACAAAACAACTTAGACAGTATGACAGAATAAACACTGATTAAAAAATTAAACATTAAAATAGGATAGACACCAGCGCCCTGCTGCCTTGCAACGGGTAAGCAGGTATAGATAATGGACAGAGGTGTCAAAAGTATTCACATTCATTACTCAAGTAGAAGTATAGATACTAGGGTTTGAAAATACTTTTGTAGAAGTTGAAGTATCAACTCAAGCTTTTTACTTAAGTAAAAGTGTAAAAGTACTGGTTTCAAAACTACTTAAAGTATAAAAGTAAAAGTAATGTAAGGCAGAGATCTTCAACAAGGGGTCCTCAAAGTCATTGCAGGGGCTCTCCAAATTATTGTACATTTTTGAGTCTTTTTATTATCTTTGAGTCTTTTAAAATTAAAATGCCTTAACATAATTCCAACATATTAGCAAATATAAATTCCCACTGATGATAAGCTTACTGGCCTATAGGTAAGGTAGTCCCTAAGATATCAGCCCACAGATACAGTTAATCCTAGATTTACTGTGCCACATACAGTATGTCACATACAGTATGTAACATTAAAATATGATTTATAAAATTACAATTAATATTTTAATAGCTTATGATATAAGGGTATGTAAGAAGGCTTTAGGTTGCCCTAACAGTTATTGTAGGCCCAGTTTAATATGCAACTTAATTTCATACAATATGTAGTAGGGGGTCCCTGCTACATCTCACTTTAAGTTAAGGGATCCTTGGCTTAAAAAACTTTGAAGACCCCTGATGTAAGGGGGAAACAATGCCATGGACAACAGCTTAACTCTAAAACGTTAGGACAAAATCATATGACTATAATAATGTTATATTAAAATCATACCTGCAAACTCAGAAGGGCTGAAAAAGGTGACACATCTCTTCTGTGTTTATGAGACAACGGCAGCTACAGGCTGGTGTTACAATCCTCTCCAGTGAAATACAGACACACTTTTACACCGTTTAGCTGTCAGAATTTTAACCGTGTTTACTCCAGCTGCTAGCTAACCGTAGGCTAACGTTAGCTGCTGCCAACTGTAGTGTTAACTAGCGTCCCGTGTGGCGATGTTTCAGTTCCCTCTAACGTCCGTTTTCGGAGCATCAGAGAGAAGCGCAAGCATTTAAGTGGCACCTAAATAAGGCACCAAAATCCACGTTGCTATTCGGTCCGGTAGATAACGGTCGTTAAGGCACCGGGTCTGTGCAGGTTTGATGGATCGCATACAAACCAATAGGGTGTCGGAATGACTATGTTTATACTTCTCATCCAACCACAATCACATTCACTCTCTCCGGATGGAGCGATTTGGATAGGGTTTTTTTGTGTGTGTTTTTTTTGAACGATGACGAGCAAAAACAAGCCAAACTGAAATATGAGTAACGAGGCTATTTTTAAAATGTAGGGAGTAGAAAGTACAGATAATTCCGTGAAAATGTAAGGAGTAGAAGTAAAAAGTATGCTGTAAAATAATTACTCCAGTAAAGTATAGATACCCAAAATTTCTACTTAAGTAAGGTAACGAAGTATTTGTACTTCGTTACTTGACACCTCTGATAATGGATGGATGGAAGTCCACAGAAGAAGTAAATGAAGGCCAGTTTTAAATTACTTACAAAAATTGTGGTGAGAGCTAGCTTTGAAGTCCCTAGGACATCCTTCTTCCTTTATCTTCGCTTAAGATCAGCCCTAAAATGTTATGGTGTACCATGGGGGAACAGTCTTGAGGCGCACCCAATCATTGAATGGCTTGTTGATTCCCCTGTGAGAGGATTAGTGTCCAAGATTTATGCTAAACTGATGCAAGTATCTGTAGGAGAACACCCAGTACTAAAGAAATGGGAGCAAGAGCTGAGTCCTAGAGGGTAACGTAATTAATTGGGAGACAGTTTGGGACATATCCCACTGTTCCAAGAACCCAAATCACCAGCAGATCCACTTCAACATATGTCATAGGACATATTGGACTCCTCAGAAGAGATACGCCTCTAAAGTCATTCCTACTCCTTATTGCAAGTTCTGTCAACCTGAACAAACTGGAACTTTCCTGCACATGGTCTCGGATTGTGAACCGGTGCATGAGTTTTGGAATAAAACAACATCAATACTATCTGATGTGATAGAATATCTAATCTCTACTGACCCGATTGTTTTGTTACTTAATGACGACTCTAAATTACATCTGCTTGGGAGACAGAGAAAGATTTGGCTAGCCGGCTCAACCGCCACCAAAAAAATAATGGCTCAGCATTGGCTCCCCCCTCGCTTTGTATAAAACAGTGGTTGGCGTACTTCCTAGACATAGTTATGCTTGAGCTCTCTACAGCAAAGATTAACAAAGCCAAGTCATCGACTATAGACCTATGGAGAAACGCAGCAGCACAAGTATCAGACCTAATGGCCTCAACACCACAAGAATTAGAAGAGAGCGACTAGGCAAGGTGTGATCTTTGTTTTGTTTTCTTGTATTTTGGTTTGTTTTGTTTTCCTCGAGACCGTGGGGGGTGGGTGAGGGTTTTGGTTCCTGTTCGATTGTATTTGTTTGTTCTATATGTTGTGTTCAAAAAATATAAAATAAATAAAAAATTGATCAGAAAAAAAAAATTGCGGTGCACATACACATGAGGAAACACTTGATTATTTGCTCAACATAGACTTAGAAAATCAGTTATATGTACAAAGGCCTGTGGTAAAGTGTTGAGCGATTCTAAAACTTCCCCAACTTTGTCATTTCAATATTTAAGTGTTCCCTACTGTTTTTATGCCGATTCTTTGGGTAGAAACTCTGCAATATTCCCCTTGGGAAAGAATCACTCTGGATTGATACAGAATTGCATTGTCAAATAAAGCATAGCTGCAGTTGGACAGGAAGACATACATTGGCACCACACAAGGCAAGAAGAAAATGTCACTCCTTTGTCCCTGTAGAGCTTCCAGTTTGAATCTCTCTTTTCCATTTTGATAGTGTCACAGACACAGTACTTACCGCGCCCTCCAGAGGCAGTGACGTGTCTGTCAGAATGACATGAAGGCAATGAAGTCGAAACATAAAATCACAGGACGTGGCAACACCGTGGGGACAGATACAGAAGGCAGCAAATGTTTCACCATCAATCATCACATTTGCTGAAAGTGTCGCTAAGAGTCCAGATGCTTCTCAGCTTCTTTTTTACCAAACTTGATTCTGATGCAAATCAGTAAATGGTGTGTGACCTCTGTCAACATCGATCTGTAGCCAGCTAAATCTGCAACATCAAAAGGTCTTTGGCACAGCCCTCTCCTGTCCCTCTGAAGAATGTTGGCCTATAACTGACTCAAAAACTAAAATCACATTTTGCTTAGCCGTTGCTTTGTTTACCAAAAATGTGCATTTGGAAATGAACATAGAAGGAAAATAGTTATAAAGAAAACCCTGATTCTTGCTTTGAGTAAGTTGTACTGATCAACAACTCTATCGTGATATACAGTAGATGACCCTTCAGTGTTCACTGAGGCAGTAAGAATCCCACTTACTTCATCAATCCTTTAACTTGCTGTGTGCACAGGTTACATTTACAGCCAAATATTGTTTTGTTTGCAATTTAGTTGTATGGACACAGATAAAAAAAAAGGTGTATACTGTTTCTTCTAATGTTATCTGGGCCAACATGCCACAACATTTTCAAGATGCTTTGGAAAAGTGAAAAAAGTAATGACCAACGCACAAATGGTGCTGAGCTAACTTCTAATGTCGAAGATAGTGGGTCGCGGTTTAATTAACTTATTATCTTCTGGCTTTAAAAGAAACACATTGCAGCTCTACTTTCGCAGAAGAAGAAACCAAATTTTGAAAGTCAATACAATTGAAGCTCATTTATGTCGCTGAAAAGTTTGTGTATTAAATAGATGCCTTGTACTAAAATAACTCCCTTTATGGTAACCCTCTTTCTAAGGATGAACTGTTGAGATAAAAAAAATTACTCATTTGTGTAATTCTAATGTCTTATCAAAATCAGAATTTGCTTTTTGAGATGTTGATAAAAGACAACACAAAATGAGCAATCCCAAACATCATGTACAATCATACGGTAAGCTTGAACATATCTTAAACCAACTTTTAGAACATCCCGTGATATGTCGCAATAGAGTAATGCAATAATGTTGCAGTTTTTCAGTAGTGTAATTGCACACATGACAGTTTGACTTCTAAATCATAAATATTCAGATGAATCACATGCAAAAGAACATTGTCATATTCTGCGATTCTGAGAAAAGCCAGATGGGGCTCAGTGAGTCTGAAACGTTGTGAAACAATATATAAACAATTTATAATATAAACAATATGTCAAGTGTTGAACCATGCTATATGGTGAGCCCATACTATCACTGCAAACATGGCAATATTGTATATCTGAAAGAACAAATTTCACAAGCCTATATTGTTAGAACATTTAAATAAAATGAATTACCTGTAATGTAATGCAGCTGTTTGTATACTATTGTAAGTATTTACAGGGTTCATACGTTTTGAAAAAACCTGGAAAAGTTATGGAATTTGAAAAATGCAAATTCCAGGCCTGGAAAGGTTTTGGAAGCATAAAAAGACCCAGAAAGTTTTGGAAAAGTCATGGAATTTTTTTTAACACAGGATAATAATATGTCATTAATAAATGTATTTTCACGTCGTCTTAACCTCAACGTTCTATTCGGGGAGCGATATTATGAATCCCACTATGAACAACATCAATTGTCATTCATTTTATAGTTAAACCTCTGAGGGTAAACTTTAACACAGATTTTTATTCTTATTGTATAATGTCGACTGACATTTTCAGGAACACATAGTCATGGAAATATGCCGAAAAAGTCATGGAAAAGTATTGGTTAAAATGCGTATGAAGTAATGTCTTTTATTTGGCTTAATATACAGTATGTGTTATATTTTTGAGTGTGTCTTAAAATCCTATGTTGGATGGACCAAATGTTTGGCATGACACAGGCTTAAAAATTAATTAAACAACATAGTGAAAAGCTAAAATACATTTCAAAAAATGTTTTCTCATTGCTCTTATACGTATACGCCTTTTCATCCCTTAATGTTCTTTTCACTAACATTACAAAACTGTGATAATTAAAGGTGGAGTCTGCGATTCTAATACAGTGCGCTTTTTGTCAAATTCAACGAATATCTCCTCACGGTCGGCTAGCTTTCCGTTCACTCTGTGTGCTGAAAAAGAATTCAGTGTTCATACACAGCCCTGGCTCTGTAAAAAGAAAGTGGCTCGGACCGAGCCGCACAACACTGTAAACACTACACTAAAGGAGCACTCACGGGAGGGGTATATCTGTTTGGCCGTTGAGTTAAATCCCAGACTCCACTTTTAAACAATGCCCTCAACTTTAAACAACTTTGTTCTCTTAGCTTAGCAGCTCTCTGCCTCTACCCTGCTCCAAAAGCATCATGAGAAATGTGGATCATCCCCATTACTGATCCTTGTTCTGCATCCCTACAACTAGTCTTTACACGAGGGCCAAACCTCAGGCTTTCAAAGAGTGAAGTTGAAGGTGTAGGCAAGAGTACTGGCATGGATCCTCGGGACAGCAGGCAAATTATAAAATTATGATTGAAGAGTTCCTGTAGATCCCTGATTGCCCCAGAGAACCCCATTACCCAGAAGCCTTGGCTTTGAACACCTCTCCTACACCAAGAGATGACACAACATCCAGTGCTGGCTCCTGTCAGGCAAAGGTTCTTCTTCTTCTTCTTAGAGCAGCACTGCAGAGCCACATTTCCTAACAGTGTGAGCTTAAAGGCAGCACTGGCAATGTGACAGCCAGAAGAAACAGTGAGTGCCACAATTGACATATTCCCCATCCTTTTGGCATGTCATCTCCCTTTTTCTGGACACCTGATTGATTCTGACAGCCTATATTGGGTATTTCATATGAAAGAGAATTTTGTGATTAAATGTTAATGAGTTGGAATTTCTCTCAGTGCTTTTATTACAGGCCGCCAGTTTTGAACATTTTTCAAAGTAACACACCCAAATTCCACTGTTTGCAATGAATTAATAATACAGTCTTGTCACTGAAGTATCATGCATTCTTTAATCAGGCTGCGAGTCTGAAAAAGAAGCTTCTTGAAAGGTATTTCTTTATGATCAGAACAATTACAAACTTCATAATAACAATCATAAAGGGCCGCTCAAAAAGTCATGCATACATGTATAGTGTGTGTGTGTGTGTGTGTGTGTGTGTGTGTGTGTGTGTGTGTGTGTGTGTGTCAGAGACAGAGAGAGACCCATGGGTTGGACTCTGCTGCTTTCTTGTAGTTGCTATATGAATCATACGTCTTGACTGGCTCACATCAGTCATGACTGGGGACTTGAGAAGACTGAGGCCAAAGGCTGTGTGAACTGCGAGCACAAAAGAACAGAACCACACGTCTTTGTTCCATGTTCTCAAAGTGCTTGCCAAGTTGTAGAATAAACACCCTGAAGTTTAGCTCACCCTCCCGTGCCCCATCCTTCCTAGAGCCAAGTCTGGAATCAACCCTCCATTTCTGTTCCTGTTGTTGAGGACACGACACACATTTGTGTTGGTAGTTTGTGGTGTTTGGTCTCCTTTGTGTTGAACTGTATCGGAGCTGACACATCTCTCATGTCTGCGTCTTGCCTCCTACCTGAAATTCTCTGCGGCTTTTCTACAACTGCCAGCAAGAGAAGAGACGGGAGCAGCCAGACGGTTTTATATCATCATCTCAGATCATGATACTGCCTACCTCACCCACACTCTCTTTACCACTTTACCACCCACTGCCAGTTGGGTCTGTGTGTGCACTCACATGGTAATAAAGATGAAGAAAAAAGGAACAGGTAAAGCAAAAAAAAAATCGAGAGTATTCAGCAAAATGTGTCTGAGGTGTACTCACCATCAAAGCAGTAATCACAGCAGGGACTGTTATTCTCGCAGAAATATGCTTCCCTATCTGTATTGTTATTCTTTGGCTTTCTCATATGCGTGTGAACGCTGACTTTCCCTGGCAGGGCAGAGCACGAGACTATGACACCAGGTTTTAGTATTTGTCAAAAGACTGAAAGGCCTTTGTGGAGTGATTGACTTTCTGTCTCTTTGGAGTTTGTTTATAAGAGTCTCTCCTGTTCTGTTGTGCAAAGTACAGGCTCTGTGAAACAGACCCCTGCGCTCTCAACTCTCCCTCTGTTCCTGAACAGAAGTTAGAACAGTTGGTGCCCCTCAATAAGTTATACCACCATCATCTCAACCCAGGAACACGCAACAGTCTGGAAGAATTTCAGGTAAAGGGCTGCCTAATTAGTTTCCATCAAAAATGTAATTCTTTTCTGGAATTACGCCGCAAGGGCAGAGTAGCCAAAAGCGAAGATACCTGGTGGATAAAAAAAAAAATAATAATGAATGAACAGATATATTCTAACCTCGAGCCACAAGTACATTTATATGCTTGACATGACTCTGCCATCAATGTTGGGTCGAATTCTAATTTAATTTCTGAGATGTATGTGTAATTTTGCCATTAATATGAATGTTACCACCCTAAATATTTTACGCTTCTCATGGATATTGTGAGCGTCTCATATATCCTTCAAGAGTGTATTAATTAATAAACTCTTTTCTGATACTTTTCACTGGAAACTTGTAATAGGAGCAAGCAGGTAGGATGATATAGTGAGAGGAGCCAGAACATAGATGTCTGGCGCCTCATTAACATCCCTAGTTCATTAGGAAGAGGCTTCTTTCCTGTCATCTTTTTACAATGTGCCAATGTTGTGTGGCCTTTAAGGTAATTAATAATGAATTAATTAACCAAATTAATTCCTAGGTTAGAAACAGTGTTCAGTAGTGAGGCCAGTCAGTTTGGATTTGGGCCCTGATGGGTGAGGCCCTTTACAAGCTGATGTTGTTCATGTTTCTGACAGTGCCAGCCCCCTGTCTAAAAGCCCTAGCAAGTGCCATTTGTCTCCGGGTTAGCAGAAAGACGAGATATAGGGCGGGCTGAATTATTTAAGCTCCCACAACACGTGCACTTTTGCTTTTCAAGCATGAGTTATAATTTAATTAGAAACTTCTGGTGCGTTGCTAGCTATTTAAATATTAAAATCTTCCGCTGATCACATTGGATTAGCCATCCCTGTGAAATTCCCTGAGATGTCAGTTGTTGTCTTTCTGACTCCCTCTCTCTCGCTCTCTCTCTCTCTCTCTCTCTCTCTCTCTCTCTCTTCTCACTCTCTTTCTCTCTCTCTTCTCACTCTCCCCGCTTTATGCATTTCCATCAGTGTTTTCTGAACTCCCGCGCTCATAGATTGTTTGTCGACTTCTCCATTATAGACAAAGGGTTCGGCAGGGACCTTTGGGAACCTTAATGGGGGCCAGTGTGCGTAAGTGTGTCAGCACAGCACTGGCCTGATATGAATGAAAAGAGAGAGGTTATGCTCATTATCAGGTCTGGATTGAAAGATGATTACATTAGGCTTCTCCCCTGACAGTAGTAAAACAAGGAGAGGGGTGTGACAATGACTTCCTGTCGCCATGCCTGTTGTCCAGCTCCTTTTGTCTCCTGAATGCAAAAGATGCAACCTGTTGACGTGTGGTGCTGTGTGTTCATATTTGTATACATGTATGTGTTCAGATAGATAACCAAAATGAAACCTGAGCTTGCAGTTTGCTTTCCAAAAGTAAGACAACCTCATTTAGAATCAGTTCACTCCATTTGTCTTGTAAAAAGATTGTAAATATGTATATATATATATATATATATATATATATATATATATATTATTGTGTTTACGTAAGATAACATTGAGTTGACCCTCAGGTGTGTGTGTGTGGTGTATAAAAAGGACAGATCAAAAAATAACACAATTTTGAATTAGAAAGGTATATACAAATAGATACAAATAAGTAGCACAGAACGTCAATAAGTACAGAAAATTAATCAAAGTTAGAAGCTATACACAATAAAACCTTAAGCCAGTGTACATAAATTGTGCTTTTATGTAGAATATATGCAAAACTGATTGGATCCAATGACTTGGATATACCTCCAATGACAGTCTCTTCACATCTCTGAGCAAAGTGGAACAGTAAGCTATGTATACTGTATATATATTTTACAAACACCATCTCCCTCAAGCCCAAGACTGTCACAGGTGAAATGTCACCATGTTGACAGACCCAGGCAACTGGCTGGCTTAATGGACAAGGCAATCTCCCGAGTCTAGACATGGCTGCAACAAAAGCTAGATGGCATAGACGTTTTAAGACAGCAGAGATTATGGTTAAAACGTTGTAAAGATGACATTACTGTAAAAGAGAGCGTGTGTCGATATGATGAATGAAGGAGAAACAAATACAAGGACGTATGATTAATGCTGGACTGGTATGGCTGTGGTTTTTGAAAGCTAACATATAATCGTAGGATAAGGCTGGTAATAGTCAACAAATCTCATGAAATCACCACTTATAATGAGTTTGTCTGCTTCTTAATAATTTCCAACATGTCGCATTTAGTTCCAAGCCCATTCATTCCTACTGAAGAAGTAAAGCTTTAAAACAGGTAACAAATGTATGTTACCTGTTTTTTCAAAGGCAAATTTATTGCCTAAAACAGATGGCCACTTATTACCAAATTTTATTCAAACAGGAGTAACTAATACATTTGTTGGGGACTAATTTTCACTGCGGATTGATACATCTTTTGTTGCTCTGGTGAATATTTACAGCACCAGCACAGTGTATGTGGGGGTTGACTCAAAATAAACTACAGTGCTCTTGTTAGTTGTAATGAAGGAACATGTCATCTAGTGCAAACAACAAGAAGACAATAAGAGGTATTAAGAAACATATAGACTATCACAAGCCTTATGCTTTTTTATTATCACAAAGCATTAGAAGTTTAATAGCAAGCTAATAGACATACATACAATTTAATGATGCTGAGCAAATGGGGACGAGGAACAACTGGATATACTTCATATATTATCATCTCATCTAAAATGCATGTTTGATGCTTTCATATGTCAACACTTTCACTAACATTAGGTTGGATGGGTTCGGAACTCCGTGTTTATCTATATATCTTTAAAGTTTACAGTTACGTCTGAAAATGACAACAGAAATAAATAAGTTTGCCGATTTCACGTATCTCCGCAATTCAAATCAACTGCCATTTGCCTACAATTTTTGTGTTAGCACGGTCGCTGTGATTCAGTCTTAAGCTGTAGCATAGTATACTTATTTATCTTAGAATGTGGATCGTAAACCCAAGGAACATGTTAACCTTTTACAGAAAGACTAATGAACATAACGCAAATGAGATGCATTGACTTACTAGTGGAACAGTTGCTTGCCCAAAAGTGATGTCAAGACTTCAGCTCTCAATACGAGTGAGTGTTTTTGCATGCTATGTATATGTGTATGTCAAAGAAATGACAAAATATCTGTATGTATATATCTGTGTGTGTGTGTGTGTGTGTGTGTGTGTGTGTGTGCAAAAGCGAGATAGTGTAATCATGTGTATTTTGTAATAAAGTGTTTTTGTGGGAGGAACTCAGAGATAGAGACTGTGAGAGTGTGTATAGCCCACGTACAGCCTCACTGTACAGTTTATGTATGAATTATGGGTGACAGGTTGCTCAATCCTTCCCCTGGTCAACGCTGTGACAGACACACTCTATCACCAGTGGCAAAGATGTACTATTGATTCTTAGCTGTGGGCCAGCTGGCTAATTATAAACCAGCATCTACTTTAATCTTCTCCTCCAGACGATTATTTATTACTTTATGTGTTTAAGCTATCTGTTAGCTTTAGCTCTTCTTTCCTGCTACAGATACATAGATCAATCCCTCACCTACCTTTGATTCAAAAATAACACACATGACAGCCGAATACCTTACATTTCGTGCTCACCGTACGCTTGTGTGTGTGTTTATGTCTTTCTGTGTATTTCTTCCTGTCATTTTTTGCATCTGAACAGGTGTATTTGTCTGCTCACAGTCGGAGTGCATTGTGCTCTGTTTCTCCAACTCTGGGAGGGGCCCTGGCAGTAGCGCTGCGATTGTGTGTCAATCAGGCAACGCTGCAGACGGCCTCTCAAGCCCCCCATCGCGTGGGGTCCTGTTCTTCTCCTGTCTCATCCTGTCATTCCGAATTCCTTTCATGTCTTCCTCTGTTCCAACCGCAATCCCTCAATCATCATCATCATTTATTGTCAGAGAAACATTTCATACTTAAAATCTACTTTATATCGGGGATCTGCTGCACAATTCTTTGAATGAAAATTGTGTAAAATTTAGTATATCGAGCATATTTTGGTGTCAGATCTTTATGATGCTGATGCACTGGTCTGGGCAAAAAGTGAAATCTTGAAATATTAATATAGTGAAGGTTTCTTTCATATGCCCATCATTAGCGTCTTTGTTTTTTGTTTGTTTTTAATGTAATTTGCAACATGTTACATGTTGAAGCACGCCTGGTCAGAAATTTAAAAAAATAATAGTTTGATTTAAATAGCTTTAGTTAATAGTTAAGACATATCTGTGCATCAGTTGTATGGATGAATTAATTACCAATATACACAATATTTATTTAGTTTACTATAACTATATATGGAGGTGTTTTCATAGAGTTTGTTCAAAAGTAGCAGTCAGATTCTGATACACTGCTACAAAAATACAACCAGTCCTTAATGGAAATGTTTTTAACAGTTTATTTGTCTTTACATTTGTTTTTTTTATTTTTTATTATTCATTTTTCTCCTGGTCATTAATGTTATACTGTATATTCTGTGTTTATGTGTTGAATTTTAGAAGTGATTTGACCAAATTTAAGCTCAATTTGTGGCAAAACTATTCCAAATTGAGATTAAGCTTTTTGAGGGATTTACAGTCGGACAAGCACACAAGCACAGATTCAACCAATTTGATCCCTGGTTTTAATGGAATATGTGACATGGTACATACTGTAGCCATCTCCTGACTGCTGATGAAGATTGGCTGCAACGAAGATGGTTACTCGTTTGCTTTTCTAAAGTTTCCCCTTGATGTACTCTATCACAAAGTTTAACTTAATGGTGCAGGAAATGTCTTGACACTCAGCAGTGCAGATATTTCATTGAATAAATTCAGATTCAAGAAAATATATGAGCAACAGATGCTTTTTAAGGCTCATTCACGATTTTCCTTCAAGAGCCCTTTCATTCATGTAGGTTATTTTCTGTTTTTGCACAATGTTTCAGTTTTATTTGCCACTAAACGTGACTTTAGTTTCATTACTTTAAACATAGTCTATATCCACGAAGTTCAACTTCCGGGATTATTCAGGTGCCGCTAGAAATTCCGCTGGATGTCTTTCATTTCGGCCGGATGTCTGTTACCTTCTGCTTTCTTTGCATCCTCAGATCTCTGCAGGGTAAATCCAGACAGCTAGCTAGACTATCTGTCCAATCTGAGTTTTCTGTTGCACGACTAAAACAACTTTTGAACATTGTTGCACCCAAACATGTTCCTTCCCGAGGCTATTTTGCAAAGGCCCTGTTGCTCTGTGTGGCGCCCGGCACCGCCCAAGACAATTGTGATTGGTTTAAAGAAATGGCAATAAACCAGAACACGTTTTTCTCCCATCCCGGAATGCTACAGTATGTGGACTAGCCAGACCCTCCTCTGCAGCGCTGTGGAGGAATGTCTGGCAATGCGAGACTACTTTAAACACAACTGGAAACCACTTTAATGTGTCTTTTATGCGTAAGAGGCGAGGATAAAATGTCATCTTTAAAGAAAATACTGTTGCATGTGTTTTTACGTCTTCTCATGTCACATGGAAGTCATTAGGAGTTGGTAGTTGTATTTTTACTGGTTCCATGTAATCATAATGACTAATGTTATGATAGTCTGAGGATGGAGATATCGGTTCCTTTAGTGTGCATAAGTGTGTGGGTAGTTTGTGTTATCTCATATATCATCTATGTAATTATTGCACATGCCACGTCACTGTGTGTCAATTCTGTACAAAGGGAAAATGTGTGTACTGACAGGTGCTTTGTTACGTGATCAGTTCAGTACAGTCAATAACTTTCTGTGTGTTTCTCTCCCTTTCTCTCTCTCTCTCTCTCTCTCTCTCTCTCTCTTTCTCCAGACCTCCCCAGATGTTGGTTGCCTCTAATTTGCTTTAATATTTCAGCAGTTTGCACAGTTAGAAGGGCTGGATTCGCTGCACGCCTTAATAATGTTACATCCCTGTAAACACTGTTGTATTCACTGACGTCTCATAATTGCACTGGGGTAATGCTGGCTAATCAAAGAGAGGAACAGAGATGAAGAGGGACAGTGAAAGGTGGTACTCTCTTCATACTGCCTGATACTGTAACATCAGGTATGCAGTATACTGTACTGGGAAGGTCAAAGAGGGGTAAAGGTGCACAAGTCAGAAGCATGTTTCTTTAAAATGCTGATGGCATGAGTGTCTAGGGAACCTTAATGAAGAAGCACTTTGCGACAGATTCAACTCAGTGAGGTCAACAGCATTCAGTAGCTCTTATCGTACATTAGTAAGTGAATAAACTCACCTTCAGCTACCCCAGATTAACTCTTTTGATCTTGTAACCCTGCTTTCTTTCAGATCTGTCGATTTTTTTAAGCCTCTAACATGTATGAAAACTCTCCTTGTCTATTCCATATTGTATTTCTATTCATAATGAGCCCATCTGCAGCCAAATGTTCAGTTCAAATATGTTAAAGCAACCTCTGAGTCAAAGGCTTTTTGGGGGGGGCAAGAAGACTATCAGATGGCTCTGGCGATTAATATCATGGCGAATGGGGCACTTTAATTATTAACTTTGCGTTACATTTGAAGAATGCTCACCAGGCGTGAGATTTAAAAGAAGCTAATGTTTCACTATCAAACCATTTCATCCAATCTTCATAACAGATGTATGTGCAGGGGAAGGCATTAGTTTCCACAGCAGGCGCTGAAAATATGCCTGCTTTCCCCTCATCAGGAAAGAAGTCATGGTTTGTCTTGAGGGGCCAAGTGTCTTCTTGTGACTGGCCATTGGTTTTAAGTGGCTTGTGCATTTTTCATGGGACAGTGGTCGGTGGGAATGTCTTGTCACTCTATTAAGGCCTATTCAAATGGTAGTGGCCATAAAACGAAGCAGGCACTGAAATATTAATTTGATATTGCAACACACCACAGTGTGTGTTAATTAAGGAAAGAGCTATATGCTTTGGATGGGACAGGGCTTTCAACGCGCCATCATGGTGGAAGATAAGTTAACTGGAAGTGACATTTGGGTTTCCCAGTTCTAGGCTGATGTCAATACGTAGATTTTATTTTATAAGGTGCTTGTAGTGTTAGTAAAGTAGAAATGAAATGCCAAACCAAAGGAGAGCAGTCAATGATAGCTACTGTCTTTATTACTTTGCTTAGTTATACGTTTGGATTTGTCTGTTAATGGAGTACTTTAAAAAGAAGCTTGCAGTTATACCGTTGTGTGTCTCGTCATTGTATGGCATAGTTGATTCATCAATTGACATAGAATTAATCATCCACTATTTTAATAAAGGATTAAGTTGTTTATAAAGCACAAAGGTTAAACATTTGCGGGTTTCAGTTTCTGAAATGTGAGGTTTTGCAGATTGTTTCAATTTTACGTCATTGTCAATTGAATATTGTTTTAGCTTGAAGGGTTGTTAAGACAAACAAAATTATTTAAAGATGAGAAACTCCAATGGGTTCATTTTCAGTATGTTTTGAACCTTTTACAGTCTAAATGATTCACTTATTAATAAGGAAAATAACTGACAAATAGATTGATAATGAAAATAATCATTAGTTGCAACCTTACCTTTTTCATTAGCGGCAAACATACCTTTATAACAGTCTGTAAGATTAAGGCTAACAATTATTCATATATGTATATTCTACTTCATAATGCAGTTTAAGTGGCATTCCTCCTCCTGCTTACTTCCTTCTTCTATGCCCTTTATTACTGCTTCGCCATTCCTCCTCTCTCTGTAGGACAGGCCAGCGATTATATACCCTGTCCTCCATCTTAGAGCTTATTAACCTTTTTGTTGGAATATCTGGAGCATAAAGACCTCATTAAATATTTACATATGCACTAACCACTATGAAAAATTAAGAAACTCAAAGTTTTATTAACCTGTAGTAATATAATGTCTACTCTTGGCCAAGAAAAAAGGTCTTTTTTTGCACATTAAAGCATTCTGTAGTGCATAATAATGTATGGTAAGAAGGTTCCCCTTGCATTTATTAACTCCACTTTAATATAACATTAGGTTTCCCTAAACTAGCTTTATCATAGAATTATGCTTTTAATACAAGGTGTGGAGTTGAGGAGGGGGGCGGCGGATGTTTTGCCTGCAGAAATAAAGCATTGCGACAATCCTTAATTATCCATGGCTCTGTGTGTGTTGTGACTTACGTGAGGGGAAACATTTTTTCATTATATTTCATGAATATATTTGAAGCCTTAGCATAAATGCCTATCCCTGCTAGCCATACTGACCTCGTCCCTCCATAGGTGTAGTTGATCCACAACACTCAACCATTCAAATGGGACTAAGTGGCTTTCAATTATTCACACATATATTCAAGAAAGGCTGTATAATGCTCGCAATCACCTGCTCCTGGCATTCCACTCCTCTGGAGATACTCTGTTTTGGATTGTAAGTGATGCCTCACTGCTCACAACTGAGTAAAAGCTCACTGAAATGTTTAGATTTTTTACTAACAGCTCTGCGGACGGAGAACGAGGCACTCATTTCTCTGTCACTTGTGTCTCCACTGTCCTCTTTAGTCCTCTAAAATCATTCCCTATTACTCTGATAGGTCGTCAAACACTCTGGTTCCCAGAGAGCCGTGGCTTTGATTCTTTGAGCAGACTGTGCTTCGTACCTGCATACCTCCAGGCACTTACACCTGCATGTCACCAGTACAGTTCAGCTGAGGGAATTATAATTATAATTTCAAAGCAGGAACAGCATCTTGAAGGATAGATAGATAGATAGATAGATAGATAGATATTGGTGGATAGAGTTGACAGATAGAAAGAGTTGAAACAGAAGAGTCAAAAGGACAGAAATGGAGTAAAAAGGAAGAAAAAAAAGAATTATGATTACAATGCATGATGAAAAGCTTGGAAAAAATAATCTGGGAGAGAAACATGGAAATCTAGAAAGTGAGAGATGAGATATGAGTGACAGCTGTAAGTTGTAGGTGTTAAACTTTGATGCCTTTAGTACGTGAAGCAGTAAAGTACAGTGTGGTCTGTGAGTAGCAGTATTAGACAGAGGGGGAAGATATAGGGGGAGGCAGAGGGGGGGTGTAGGGGACTAACAGAGAGAAGAGGCGAAGCATACATAGTCTGAGTGAGACAGAGAGCAAGTTAGGGGGTGCGGATAGTTAGATAGTGAGAGAAACGAGAAGGTTATCCATGATTTAACGCCTTTGGAGCCATGAGATGAGCCTTGCCAGTTCAGGCTGCTGTGATTGCTGGATGGTGCTGGCGGAGGCTGGGGCCTTTCAGCTCATTTCATCATGGAGCTCCTAATGAGGCCTGGGCCGACTCCCCGAGCATATAGGGGCTGCAGACACACCACTGATGGAGGGTACTGAGGGGCTCCAGCTTCTACCAGCAACACCATCAGATCCTGGGTTTCTGAAGGGGTGAGGAGGGGGGCATGTGGAGGGAAAGTGGTGGTGGTGGTGGTGGTGGTGGTGGAGGAGTTGGTGGGTGTTGCTCCAGGGTGAGCTGGGAGACCTACTTTGTCCCGAGGCTGTGTGAAAAGGTCACTGCCCGTGAGGAGTACCCACAGGCCCCCGCTGCAGGGCGTCTGGAGGGAGAGTTGTTTTTGTTCAAACAGGAAGTGGCAGGTTAAGAGTAGCGTGTCCATCAAAAATATGTCTGCTGTTTGCTCGTACAAAAGTAGAAGCTTTGCTTTTGGAGTTTGTTCCAGGATACTCTGAAAGCCTCCTTTTGTTTAGGATTTGTCTAATAACTTAGCACACTGAGCCAGTTGTTGCTCTTTAGGTCCATCATTTATTTCATGTTGCAGCTTAGATCTCTCAAATCTGTCTGGGGAAATAGTACAACACTAAGAGCCGTACCGTATGTGGCAGTATGGGTGCCTACCTAATGAGAGGCGGCTCTCGGGGATATGAAAGGCAGAGCAGTAGGGGCGGGTGGCAGGGGGTGGGGCAGCAGGCTTTGCTGGTAGAGCGACCTGTCTGTTCACCCCGGCTCTGGCCTTTGTGCAGAGTTAATGATGCCACTAATATGTTCTTTAAAGACCACACTGTGATTCATGGCTTTCATTAGCCCCGTGTGCCAGGGTGTCTTTCTCCCTCTCTCTCTTTCTCTTTTCTGTCGCCCCTTTAATGATGGCCTGGAGACGAGGTGGCACGCTTGACCCTTAATCATACGAGCAAGAGGAGGCTGGGGTGAGTGAGGGGCAGTGATGAGAAGGGAGGTTTTGGGGAAAGGCAGGGGGTCGGAGGAGGATGAAGAAATCAGATGGTTGTTCTTCATAATCCCGCTCCCCGGGTCTGGTTAACCATGACTCTCCTGCTTGGGCAGGACAATGTTGCATCCAAGGTATAATCTTTACAGAGCAAACACACTCATATGAACACTATCGTGTTTTCATCTTCATGTACAATAATGTTGATCAACTTCTTTTCAATGTCTTTTTTTGAAAGAAGACACCTGGCTTTATATTTGTTCCCTGTTCACATTTAAGAGCTACACTAAGCCTGTTGACAGGAGCAGCTGGAGGTCAAGTGGACTGGAAAATATCTCAATAGTTGTTGATAACAAAAACAAATTAAAAGATTATTTAGTTCCTTCACAACTTGGATGTTGTAGTCTTAGTCTTGGCCATCACTTGGCCATCACTCATATTGGTATTGAATTTCTAAAATCTGGGAGTGGGGCATCATCACTAAAACAAATTTAGTTTAGCCTCTTGTGTGTTTGTGCAGACTTTCCTGGTCTCCATAGCCATGTATCTATTATGTTGTGCTGATTTTGCATATTCAAAATGTTTCTGTTTTGGTCTATTCTGTAAAGCCTATTTCATGTCTGCCATTTTTTGCCCCTGTGAAAGGATGTTTTGGGGACGTTTTTCCACATTCGAATCGAGGGTCTAAAGGTAGAGGGTCGCCCTAAACTATACATTGTTTACGGACCGACTTCCTGGTTCAACTTTGACCTACTGTACTACCTACTGCTGTTGTGCACGCACACACACAGTTGTCTTGTGCAATGAGGAATTGAATGAGGCTACTATCACCTATATTTACTCTTCATTAGAAATGGGCTGTGTTAAAGAAAGATTTGACACAATCAAAGCAGTCAAAGCAGTTATAACTCTGACAATTGTTTTTGAGAGTGTGTGTGTGTGTGTGTGTGTGTGTGTGTGTGTGTGTGTGTGTGTGTGTGTGTGTGTGTGTGTGTGTGTGTGTGTGTGTGTGTGTGTGTGTGTGTGAGTGCACGTTTGTATGTTCACAGAGGGGTAAACATACAGCATCTCTCACCTCCAGTCGCCTGTTGGGAGGCGGTTAAATAAATGATAAATAAATTACACACAGACATACTGTACTTGTGCTTGCTTTGCAGAGAATTACAGTTGTTTACAAGTGTGTTAGGGGGCCTGGCAGGTAGAACCACATCATGTCTCTGTCTATCATGTTGTGCTTGTCTTAGACCTCTGACACTGGGGAGAATTTCAAT
This sequence comes from Perca flavescens, assembly GCF_004354835.1. NCBI lineage: Eukaryota > Metazoa > Chordata > Actinopteri > Perciformes > Percidae > Perca > Perca flavescens. The sequence continues at coordinate 29,025,061 of NC_041332.1, read as the reverse complement.
AATTTACACTCTACGTGATTGTGGGAGACGCCTCATGTGTTGCTTTTTAAAAATGTAAAGCAGGCCATATTAGTCTCTGCCCACCGACCACAACCTCCAAGCACATACATACACACAGTTTGGACCAGATGAGTGCCCAGATGATAAAGAGCAGATGTTTTCCCAACTGGGGGTATTCTCCTAATGCTTCTATACCTACCATCCTATACACCCTCCCCCCTTTCTTGCCTCCTCCTCCTTTTACTCTGGTCTCTATCCAAGCCATCCATTTTTCTGCAGAGTAAAGACAGATTAGGGCCTAAATCCCCTGCAATTTGGGTGATGGCCTTTTGTGCGCTCCGTACGGTGAGAGGAGTGACACACGACTGGGGCCCCATTTGCCAGAGATCAGGGGGTTAGGCCGGCCAGTGATTGAGGGGGAGCCACACAGTATGACCATGTTTGCGAAAATAATGAGATTGAATTAACAGAGAGTCTATGGTGGAGACCCGGGTATCAGAGAGAGGAGTGGTTGAAAAATTAAAGAGAGGGGTAAGAGACAGAGGATAGCAAGAAGACTATCCAGCTGTGTGAGAGCCGGAAAGGTGAATTTGTGATCATGTGAACCTCCTATCATGCCAAGTTGCAGTATTTTACAGCGGTAAAATAAATCTTATTCAACTTGCAAATATAAGTTACCAGGCTGCTTTAGAATTGTGAGTTTACACTTAGATGACCTCAGGTAAATATGATTTGTGTGTGTGGAGGCTAGTTAGAAGGTCACTAAGAACTTAAAGCTTAAATCTATATGTTTATATCAACAATGGATTAAATAACTAGGTATACAGTAATGTGAAAGATGTCACTCATAAACCCACAGAGAATTATCACCCAACTCTGCAGTTGCAGCTTTACAGAGTGTTTCAGCATCTTTCAGCTCATTGTTTTGGTTTTACAGCCGGCAACTGTAGTGTTATGGTTCACTCTCATCACTCTCACTAACCTTGTTTCCAGCGGCAGCGGGCAGCTGTTTTCAGGGAAAAGCTCTGATAAACCTACTGTACACTATCTGCATAGCACCTAACAACAGTTAGTAACTAAATGTCATCATATTTTTCTCTACGCAGTTTGGTGGAGACCAAAACAGTGCTAAAAGAAGAGTGAATATTGGACTGAACATGTATTTATTGTGTCTGGCTGTATTACTGTAAAGAAAATCTTCATTACAGTTAGCACCAACTAACTACCAGAAGAAAACCAGGGTTTTGGCGCGTCTAAGACATTGCAATGCATGGTGGGAAATGTAAGTGAATATATTCAGAATGTTTCTATAGAAACTTAATGAGTTTGCTAATGCTAAATGCTAATGTAGGTTATTCATTCAACTCTTAACTTTTAGTCGCATAAATTGAGCTCATGATTATAAGTTCTGAAATGCTTCTCAGTATGGTTATTAAAAATGTGGAGTTGACTTGACATTACATAAAACGTATGTAGCAGCTTCAAACCTGTCCAAACCTCTCTCATCATCATTGAGCACAGTTATGTCCTCTCCAAAGCCTGCAGTTAGCAAAGTTAAACTTTGCAGTTGGATTTTGGGCAGGCCTCATCAATGTAATGTGTACAATCTTGATATTGAAATTGTTAGAAATGTTGGGCTTTCTTCGTGTGTTCTTGTTCTTGTGGGATTAACCAGACCTCCTGCACTTTTCCTGAAATAATGTGCAAAAACAGGAAACACCATCAGAGAAAACAGCACATCGCTGCAACAATCCAACACAGCGCCTCTCTCCTTAACTTCTGTTTCGTCTGTATTACCATCTCATCCCGAGTTCAAAGCAGCGTGATGTTAATGAAGGTTCCCATGTACAAAGAGAAGCTTATGTAAATGTTACCTCTCCAGATGTTCTATAGCTCTCAGAGCCAGAACTCCAACTAGCCCCCGAGCCACATACTACCAGTTAGCATTTAGACAAACCTTTGTACCTTCACTTGCCTATAGGGCCTATCAGATCGTTACAGCCTGAAAATCAATATCTGCTGCTAATGAAGTTTAGCCACACATTTTAATGAAGGACCCAATTTGCATTTAAAAGTAACGAATGGGGAAATGGGTTCATTTTCCCCCATATCTTATTTAGTATGTACATTTGAACAGAAAGCAATGCGCCGGTTGTTGTGTGTGGTAACATTTGTCTATTTGTGAGGAATTTTATTTTAATTAGGCATTGTGCACATGTTGCTTTTAAATGTCTGAAGAAGTTCAGATGATGCATGTGCTGTGTGTGTGTGTGTGTGTGTGTGTGTGTGTGTGTGTGTGTGTGTGTGTGTGTGTGTGTGTCCATGTATGTCTTGCTATTATCATGAACATGCTATGAATACATGCATGTATATGTAACAAAGCTTAAAGGCTAGCCTTTGAAGCGTTCCACTGCATCTTGTTATCACAGGAATGATGGTGATGTGATGACACCTGAGGCAGCTCATGTCACTGATGAAGACGAGATGCTGCTGAAAGCAATGAAAGTTAGTTAGTAGACAGTTGAGCTTACATTATTTTGTTACATATTATGTTCCCAAAAGTCAAGAATTAACTTCTATACAAAAATGTTATAGAGGATATATTTATTCATAATTCAAATTGAAAGTCCAAAAAGAAAACGAAGCAAGATCAAATTAAAAATATTATTATTTGACTACGCTACTAGGAAAAATCATGCCATAATTGAATGTAAAGTGCAATGTAAAAAGTCAAATTTTAAATGCAAAGTAAATATAAATGCTTAAACTGAAATCTTTGAAATCTTTTATTGATTGAAAATCGCAATGGAAATAAGAAAAGAGAAACATCAAATGAAATTCAAAATGTGAAATGGAAAAGCTTAAATGGAAATACTTATATTAAAATCTCAAATAGAAAATTTTTTTTTTTTTTTTTAGCCTTTGCACTTTATAATTTTCAATTTGAAATTTTATCTTTTTAATTTTACATTTGGCAATTGGCCTTTGACATTTTAAGATTCACCTTTTCCATTTAGATTTAATATCCAACATGTCCTTTTCTTTTTTCTGTTAAATCCATCTGTTTAATCTGTCATCCACTAAGCAGCTACTGTACATCGCTAAAATAAACTAGCTGTAATCCTTGTTTATCTTGCCTTGTTTATCTTGCCGTTCTACATAGATCACACATCCAACCAGTGTCTTTTGTTAGAAGTTAAATTCTAGTAAGGCTTAGGGGATTTCATCTTTTCTTTTTTTCTAAGTAAAGCTCCAATCCCACATTTGAGAGAGGGATACATGGTGGTTATGCCTCCAGACTTTAGATTTGATGATGTGATTCAGATAAACAACCTGCATGCTGCACAAACTCTCTCATGTTTTCTGTGTAATCTTGTTGTAACAGGAGCTTTGATTCGTGTTTTTGTGGGGGATTCTCTCCTGGACCAGGTAAAACTATTAAAGCCTCATTGTTTCACTAAACAACTTTAGCTCACCCAGGGCTTGTTATCTTTTTTTGCCCCCATTTTTATGCATTCTTTTTTTTTTTTTTTTTTTTTTTTACATTTGTGTGTTTTTTTACAAAGACATATACTGTAGCCCTATTGAGATCTTGGTTGTATTTATCATAAAAGCCTTTGAAAGATTTATTTTATTTTGGCCACTATATCAAAACTGAAATGTGTCTAAAATTCCTTATATCATCTCTAGTACTGAGAGCTGGCGTTGTATGTATGAACATACAGTATTTTGGCCTTTTTACAGTCGTCGTTCCCAACCTGTCGCGCAACAATGTGACGGCAAAAAAAGTGCTTCTCTTCGTCTACATCCTCATTTGTTTCACGAGGATATTGAACTCACCATATTTATGTCTGGCGTTATTCAAAGGATGAACATTCCACCTTCTTTTTCTTCGTTTCTTTGCAAGCAGGCTCAAAAGCAGCTGTTCTTTCTCACCCATTGACTCCAATATCATCTTAGCCACTGTTGACATTGATTGACGTCAATGCTGCTGCCAGTTCTGCCATTGTTTACCTTTTTCTTCTTCTAGTCCGTAGAAATAGCAAAGTCGTTAGCCTTTCCTCAGTTGCGACACCTCTGTTCAGGAAAAGACTGCAACTAGTGTCGCGACCACCACGCGCAAGTATAAATAATTAAAGTGCTTCCATGACGTCACGCTGTTGCGAGGTCAGGAATGGCGAGTATATTGCACATTTTTGTTGTTTACTTAATCTTTGATCAGATAGTTCCTGGTTTTAGTCACATTTAACCAACTATAATGACTTTTGTCACCAGCAAATTTAGGTTTAATACAATGTAGACCACATATACAGGCATGGGCTTAAATTCATTAAAAAGAAACGTATCCACGCTAACATTAAAAAAATGTCATGTCCATCTCCGGTGGTAACTGCCTTAAAGTTTTGGGGAAATTTGGGGAAAACTTTTGCCAAACGCCTCTGTTCACATCCTCATCTGTGACAGTAAAAGTTCCCTCTAAGAGCACAGAGTGTCTCCACTTTGTCACACTGCGTTCATGATCCTTTTCTACCCAAGCAGCTCCCCGTACATGAAAGCCAACCTGCTCGTTTTATGTAAATAACAACAAGGCAGAGTCTCCTGCGTGCCACACTTGGTGAGAATACTCTGAGATCTTTGCAACAATTTTCATGCTCTCCCCTGCCGGCAAAGTGTGCCACGATACCAGCTGCAGCAGGAAGGCAACTTAGCCTCCAGCAAGACTAAAGTGTGCATCAGAGTAAAACAGTTGTTTACTTTGTTTGAACTGCGGTATCTCACCCACGGGAGACTGTGTGCTTGAAGTTTTGCATCTTTCATACTCAACTTGTGACAAAGAGTTGGATGAATAACAATGTCATTTTCTCTGCATTCTCCCCCCTTCTCCTGTTGTCTTCTTTCCTACGTTCCATCTATTTCTTTTACCACCGCCACCCTACTTCCCCTTTGCACTCCTGTCGAATTATTCATCTGCTCTTTTAAAATTTTAGCATGCAGTAAATTGGTGGTGACACACAAACTACATTATGTTTTTTCACTCCTTTTTTTATAAACTAACAGCATTGCTCATCTCTCTTTAATTGCGCAGCAGTTGGGGACGCAGATGCACACAGATGCGAGTGCAGGAGGGTGAGATGAGAGGAGCGAAAGTGGGGATGAAAAGACAGTGTAGCAGAGGATTGTGTAACTTAGTTAAAGTGATGAGGCAGAGGTCCTAGGTGACCCGGCTCAGATGTGAGTGTTGTCTGTGCGCTGATGTGGATACAAGAGAACAGGAAGAGAGAAAAAGGGCTTATACTCATTCTTTGCTTTTCTTCAACTTTAAAGTCAAACTACTACTGCTTATGAATATGGTACATGCACTTTTTGAAAGTTCCCAAAAAATAAACTTGTGTGAAAGATGGATTGTATTGAAATAACAGATTAGTTCTGGATATAAATGATGAACTCAAGATGCCTTGCACTCGTTCCTTTACTAAGTTTAAACATATACATAGAGGAGTATAATATTAGCTGCAGTTCTGTCCCTTTTTTCTGAGTGCCATATTAATAAGCACATCTGATGCATTTCAAGGTAATACTTCAGGGTACCATCGTTTTCTCAGAATTTCCTTGGAAGCTTGATACTTATACCTAATTAGTTCTGGGACAGCTGTTTGTGATTTAGTTAGCTTTTGAGTTTGTACACAGTTGTTCCAAAGATTATTTCCTTAACGAACTGTTAAAAGCTTAAAAACTGACATCGATCCTTTAGACCCACATCATATTTGGGGCATTGCATGTCTGTAATTTACAAAAAAAATTTTTTGCATGTTCAGCTGACCTGCTGTGAACTCTCCATGTCATGTTGGAGGTGTACCAATTTACCGCAACACTGTCTCTACTTTCTCTCTGTCATTTGCATTGGCTTTGAATAGAGTGATATGTACTGCCGTGGACAGGGGTACCAGCAAAACTTATTTTAGCAACCTAAGAAAAGGCCCATCTAAAACATGCATTATCAGTTTAAGTTTACGCTATATATAGAATATTTTCCCCGCCCTACCTTGCCGTCAGACAGCCCTTTTCGACGAGGAACAGAAGCCGTTATATCGCTGTGGACGTCACATTAGGCAGTGGTAACGGTAGACCAGCAGCTCCTGTGTTCTGTGAGGTGAAATTACTGTTTTTGTCAAAGGAGTCTGGTGGATTTAAAGAGAGCAATAATGTCCTGTCCAGTGAAATACGTACATAGTAATGGTCATTTTAATTGTTGTCATCTGTAAACGTGTGTATTTTATCATTGAAACACTGATAGTGGTGTTGATCTTTAGAGCAACTTTTTTTTAAGTAGTTGTTGCCAGGTTTTCCCTTGTGCTGTGTGTGTGTATAAGTTTATATTCTGCGTTGTTATGATAAAAAAACAGTTTGTTTGCCTCTATTTCTTCGTGCTTACTGTAATAGACATATAGCATATAAAGAATGGTGTCAGTCTGGGGATGTGTAGAGCAGAACAGAGCCGAGATCAAAGCTACAAATAATAAAATATTATTGATCAGAGAAACAGAAAAATGGCTGAGGTGTCCTTGATCCAGTCTGGTCTCTAATCTTAATGAACATGTCTTGAATGAACATGGATTTTCAACCGGATGTAATGTGTGTGTGTGTGTGTGTGTGTGTGTGTGTGTGTGTGTGTGTGTGTGTGTGTCTTTGTGTGTATGTGGTGTCAAAACACACGTCAATACACCTCTCAGCAGTCGCTTTTTAACCATGTTCAAATCAAAAAGTAATCTGTCCTCAAGAGAAGCATGTAATAAAAGACATGAGGCATCCTTCTCTCTCTCTCTCTCTCTCTCTCTCTCTCTCTCTCTCCTTCTCTTTCTCACTCACTCTCTTTCTCTCTTCCTGATACACACATCTTCTCACACACACACACACACACACAAATTACCACAATGAAGTCAAAAGAAAATCAGATCTTAAAATGTCACATTTATACTAATGTAAAAGTCAAACAGTGGAAGAGATCAAAGCGATGTTTGTGTGTGTGTGTGTGTGTGTGTGTGTGTGTGTGTGTGTGTGTGTGTGTGTGTGTGTGTGTGTGTGTGTGTGTGTGTGTGTGTGTGTGTGTGTATGTGTGTGCGCGCGCACACGTTTGTGGCGGGACCGGGCTTCCTTTTCGGCTCCCTGCCGCTTCTTCCTTTTCTCAACCTCTGCACCTCTTCAACAGAAAATAAATAAGTAATACTTAATATCATCATATGTGATTGAAGCGGCTCTGAAATGGAGGAGTGAAGAGCATCGCCAGATGAAGTGAAGTGTTGAAAAGAGTGATTATTTTTGCTTCACTGAGGTCTTATTTTTCAAAGTGCCACTAAAAGCATGAGAGACTTATGTCACTTTGCGCTGGGAGGATGGAGGAGCTGAAGGTTGATTTGATAAGAAATGAAAGAAAGGTAGTGACACCCCGCTCCCCCATTTTTTTCAGACCTTTGCTCAAAATCTTTATACTTCAAGTGGCTCCAATCATATTCTCCACGAGGACGTGTGATATTTATGGCCAATTGCCCACAGCCAAAGCTAACATTATGAGCTTCCACAGTGCCATCCATATTGTTTTACCTCCCGTTGCCTGCAGTGAGGAATAAATAAAGTGCCTGCCGCTGTAGAGTGGCACTGGCAGTCTTTGCTTTCAAAGCACTCTTCTAGCAGGTTGGAGAGCGGCCGGACTGCAGAGAGGGGAGAGTTGGGAAGAAAGGGGGCTGTCACTTTAGGTTGGGTAATTCTTGACGTGCACGTCAAGGCCTTGACAAGGGGAATGTGGCCGGCTTGTACATTAGAGTCAGGCTCACAGGCAGTGCAGCACTGGGGACAGGTAGTAATGCAGTCCCAGAGAGTGCTGCTCATCTGCTCACACTATGTACTTGTCTGGTGCCACACAAGGATGCCTCCTGTCGCCCCAGCTCCACTCCCCCATCCCTCTGCAGAAATGACTTTAGTCCGTGAGGGAAGAATCCATTTACAATGTGTGCTTTATAACATCTCCTTGACAATGCAGTAGTGGATTAGAGACATTTGTGATGAATCTTTTATGTAGACTTTTTCCCCATCTTTCTTTTCCATGTGCACAGGCTTTCTGGGTCCTTGCGCACCACATGCACATGTGTCTGTTCGGATGTCATCGCAGCAAGATAGGGAGAGGAGATAGCAATGGGTACTCATACAAAAAAAGGAAGAGGGAGAGTGACACAGAATCGTCAGAATGAGGCATTAAAATTTATAAAAAAGTCACAATGGCTGCCATGATAGCGGCTTGAAACTTTCCTTTGAAAATGAGCGTCACTTGTCCTCTCAGTCATCCACTTCCCTCGCAACCAGGACAAGCGCTCTCTGTCCTCATCAATTCTTCACTGCCATTTTGACATTTATTTCATTCATTTGCATAACTGCTCCCCGTGTCTCTTGTTTCGTCTCGGTTTGAGCGCAGCAATCCCTTTTCCTCAACTTTAAAATGCTGCTTTAAAATTAATGCCGGCCCAAAGAAATATATAAATATATCCTAAAGTTAACATGATGTTGTTTTACATTATTCCCTTTGAAAAGCGATTTTGTTCATACTTAAAGCTACTCAGGGGCGGCGGGTGTGGAGGTGCGGGTACACACACTCGGGCTAACAAACACGCACTTGGTTGTCTAGCCTTGCCATGTCTGCTCTGTGCTGTTAACATGGAAAGATGGATACTGAATGTTACAATCCCGACCAACTGAACTCTGATTTTTTAATGCACAGGCCTCCAGCAAGTTCTCAGTAGAGAACTTTACTTTACCACAATTTGAGTTTGTGGCCCAGACTGTTGGTTTTTGAATATTTGTGGACACTTTGTGAAAGTGGCCTGTGGCTTTCCTCAAACATTTTTTAAACAAAAGTAATGAAACCATGACTCTGAATAATGAATTCTGTTTGTCATCACACTTAATTAATTTAGTTGCAAAAGGGTCAGCACGGGGCAAAAGTTGCTCTCTTCCTGGTAATATCTCTATTTATTTTCAAAAGCAAAGGCTGAATAAATCCTTTTTTTCTGCCTGAGTTGATGTTGTCCAGTTTTCAGGCGGTTGCAGCACAGATGGCTTTCCTCTTTCCTTTTTCCACTTCAAACTCACTTGTCTGCACTCATTGTCCATTTGAAAGTGGGAGAAGCTGCACAATCTGAGAATGAGGCAATGCAAATGCTGCATGAAAAAAAAATATTAAAAATTGATCACTTTTCCATTTGAATTCAAGGTAGGCATCATTCTCCATAAGCAGGCCTGTCTCTTTAAATCAGAGGAACTGTCGCTTCTGTGACTGCCTGTTTACAAAATATGAGGCTGAAAATGAGACCTGCTCCCTGCGGACAAGCTCCTTGTATAAATATAAATAATGAATATTAGATAAATAATTTCTGCCCTTTAATAATGCACAACTCAACGAAATTCACTTACACTGTGAAACTGGAGAATCTAACTAAAAGTAGATAATGCAGTAGTACAATGGGGGTTAGAGTGGTGTGTGTGGCAGAGAGAACCAATTCAGGTTAGAGGCCCTGCTAACCCTGCGGTCACCTTTATGAATTCCCACTGTGCAGGTGGCGATGTATGGTCAGATTTATACTGTATATTCTATAGCGAGACTGCTAGTGTGCATAAAATAATTATTTACTAATATTTAATTAACATTTCCTGTTAAAAGAGGACAAACTAAAATGTATTTACAACCTCAACGAGGTAATCAGGGGAATATGATGCAAGCTGAAGCCCAGTTACGGCTTCACTCCCCTGGGGAAAGGTGGACGTAGGAGTGTGGTGGATCAGGAAGCAGCCTCTTCTGCTCTGCTGCCTGGGCGTCTTCTGGAGAGAAAAAGGGTGGAGATTTGATAAATGGTTAATTATGAAAACCCTTGTGCCAAAGCTAAAACTGTAATTAGCCTTAATTGGCTAATTGGATAGAATTGGTGGATGGCATAAGCGTAATTGCCCTCTTTTTTCAAAGCATTTAGGGCAAAATTGAGTATGTAGCTGTGACAGTGAAGTGATTTTAATGGGGTTTTTTTAAAGGGCAAGACAACATAACCATAATCAACCAGCTGACTCTGAACTTGGTCCATTTTTCTTTAAAACTCAAATGACTCTGGGTGGTTCTTTTGGCCAGTTTTGTTTCTCACCTGATTTTTAGTGAACTGCACTGACTTGTTGTGCAGCAGCCAAATGACTAATAAAACCCTCAGTGAAGGAAGTCCAGCTTTTCCTCCGACCTGCTGATTCACACTGCCGAGATGGATTGTGCAAAGACCTTCACTCCGCTCTGAGACTGTCGACTGAAACAAGAATTTTCTCTCTTCCTCTAAACCTCCTTTCTCTCTCTGACATACAAACCCACACGGAGCCTTGGAGCAGCTCAGCTCTGAAGGTGCTCAGACTCTGATAATAACACCATCTACAATTCACGCCCTCCAAATAGGTTAATGTGTTTTTGCCCAGAGGGCCCTATCTACCTCAACAGCAGAACTCTCTCTGCACTTCCATTAAGCAAGACCACTGCCACCTATTAGCTGTGTTGTTTGTATGGTGCCATAAGTGAGAATGCGAGCGGGAGTCTGTCTCTGTGTGTGTGTGTGTGTGTGTGTGTGTGTGTGTGTGTGTGTGTGTGTGTGTGTGTGTGTGTGTGTGTCTGTGTGTGTTTGTGGACTGCAAAGCTGCACCGATGTGCTGTGTTAACTGTTGCAGGATGGCCCCTGACAGCTTGTTAAAGACTCCACCATGTTGGAGCTGCTCCCACTGTTGTTGTGTATTAGCACCCTGTGATACACAACACACATTTCAACACAGACAGGAAACACATATTCTTGTTTGCTAATATATAAGAGTGTAACGTGGTAGACAATAGAGATTCATGCAGTTTTTGGACTGGAAGTTTCTCGTCCTCATAAAAAGAACCTGTTGCTGTCACTCACCAAGTAGTCTTGCATTGCTAGACATGTCTCCACAGCTCTGTGTCAGCGCTGGAGTATGGTCTAGCTACACACCGCCTATATATTCTGGGATAGGGGGCAAAATATTCTGGCTTGTTTCTATTTTTCAAAACAATCACAGTCGTCTTGGGTAGCGCTAAGTCCCGATAGCGGAGATAGCGAGAGGGGGGGGGACATCCAGCGTTTGAGAGACGCACCATATGTCAGGTTTTATCCCAGCAACGTACATCCGTTGAGCCAGACTTCTACTTCTAATAAGCCTTTGTTTTATTTGCTCTTTCTTTATACACCTAATATTTTGTACATGTTCTGTATTTTGATTATGTTTGATTAGTTATATTGAAATTGTTTATTTAAGAGGATAACCCCTTGAGATGAAGCATCTCGTTTTCGAGGGGGTCCTCTGCAAGTTCACTTGTTAAACCTATAAAAATGTAAAGGATGCATCAATGATAGCATGATGGACCGAATTCTGGCAGAGTTTGCCTTCATTAAAAAATAGTATAAAAAAAGACAGATATAAGAAATAAGTATAAATATCCATCACTTTCCTATTAACATTCAAAACACAAAAATACCTAATTAAATAAAAATTATGTCCAGGATAGAATTATAAATACTAATCTCGTTACAGCAGCACTGATCCTCCTTGAGAAATCTGAACTGCGCTACTGCACTAAACTTTCTCCTGTACATTTAATAGGTTTTTGTCCAGTCCCATTGAAATCTTTTTTTTCGGTTGTTTGGATGAGAGCGTTTTAAATGCCTTCTCAAGTCACATTTAACTCAGACATGATAAGATAGTGAGTTTTTCACCTCTCTTTACCTAAAGATTAGAAAACTCCCTCCAGTAACAGGTCATTGTTGATTCTGTATTCATATTGTAGATTTGATTAACAGAAGAGGAACTTTTTTTTCATGACATATATTAAAAAATGTCTTCTTGAATGGCAGTGCTGTCAGGCCCAAATATAGTTAACATTGTGAGTTTAATGTAAGGAGTCAAGCAATGTTTAAGATAATTGAAATGTGTTCTATTGTTGTTATGATTAGTGTGTTTTAATTTCAGCTTATTTCACGTCCACCTGTAAATTTCACCTTTCAAACAAATGCTGGTTCTAAACTTTTATCAATAAGACTGTCATTTTGGAATATATTTGAACTAATATTTTTTTGCTACCTTGGTTTGTATATGTAATTATAGCCGTGAGAGAGAGAGCATATGGTATATAGCATTGGGCAACATAATATAAGATATAGCATAAGGTAATTCTTGATAGTATGGCTAAGGGCCACAGTACTTAAGGTGAATGCACAGATCAGGTCTGTTAATAAGTGACGATCAAAATTGTGTAAAAGTAATTTGTATAACATCCTGTTTTTAAGTGAGGCTCTGGCCACCAATCATAGATTCTACTCAAAATATATTTGTCATGAACATATACATCTATTTAAATCAAACATTTATGTTGCCTTTAGGTTTCTCTTTATGAAACATTGCTACTAAATATGTTAAAAGTTTTTAATGGTTTTTAAATAAAAGGAGTATTGATCGAAATGAACACTTTTTCTAATAATTACTGGGGATGTTTTTCTGTAAGGATCTTACAATATTTCACATTGTTTAAACATTTTAGCATGTGTGGAGTTATTTCAGCACACGCAGCAGGTACTGATGTTTTGTGTCAGCCTGACCCCTAGTGGACACCCCGTCCACCTACTGCTGCACCACATTTACAGAGGCATCACACAAAAACACTCAAAGGATAGCATCTATAAAACTTGTATACATTTTGTTTAAATGAATAAATCATCTATTGAGATGTTTTGACTGCATTCCACAAGCAACACATGTCCTTAATTGTTTTGCAGAAAGTATTCAAGCTAAAACCCCTTTAGCACTGGTCTGTGTCTGTGAACATTTATTTGTATTTAAGTAGACTAAGCCATTATTCATAATGTTTCATGCCAAAGTCAATAACGGGCTGTACAGAAATGTGAGTTAAATTGCTCTCAATTCTCTCTTCAACTGCAGTTCAGTGCGTCTGCCTTTGACAACAATAACTCAGACATTGAATATGTATTAAAGCCTGGATAGTCCTCAGAGAAGCAAGGCATATATTTGATGAATTCCGTAACTGACTGGACCAGCCAATATGGGTAAAATAGATCTGACCAACTTAGAGACAGTAGAACTAATTAAATGGATAATAGATATATATGGCCTCCTCGGAGTATGTAAAATTAATACCAGACCAAAGGACTAGCCTCTAAGCCGCCATCCACTATCCAGAGCTGAGCTGCTACACCGTGCTGAGTTTTGATGGAGGGCAGACAAGACACTTTTGTGTGTGTGTGTGTGTGTGTGTGTGTGTGTGTGTGTGTGTGTGTGTGTGTGTGTGTGTGTGTGTGTGTGTGTTCTCTTTTGTATAGCCTATTCTATTAGTATTCTATTGTCTGTGCATCCAATGGTACGCTGCCCATATAAACACCTATACAAAATAATACAATGCCAGACAACACATGTGCAATAAGAACCTTAAAGAACAAGAAAAACTTTAAACCTTAATGCTGAGCTATTTTGTTCAGACTGATGTTCCTGTAATTGTGTCAACCCTGTTTTATGTCCTCAATCATTTCACTGTTTTTTACTAATTTAAAAAAAACAATGCTAGTTAAGTGTGGAAATGCAACAGGGATTGTATGAAGGGGGGCTGCAACTAATGGTCATTTTCATTAAGCTGATGATTAGTTCCTCCATTTAACAAGGAATTGTTTGGTCTGTTAAATGTCAGAACATAGTGAAAATGCTAATCACAAGCTCCAGGTGACATCTTTAAATGTCTCGTTTTGTTCGATAAACAGACCCAAACCCAAAAGATATTCAATTCACAATCATTTAAAACAGAGAGAAGCGGCAAACCCACACATTTGAGAAGCTGTTTTTCTGCTTGAAAAATGACTGAAATAATTACTAGGATATTAAAATTGTTGCTGATTCATTTTCTGTCAATTGACAAATCAATTATAATGGTAATGCTGCTCTAGTCTTAAGTTATGGATGTGTCTGGTTGGAAAAGTTAAATATTTTCTCTCTTGCTCTATCTCCCACACACAGACTGGTCCCTTGCTGACCTTACTTTTTTCCTGTGAGTGACTAAGCCTGAGGTCATGCCTGTATTAGGAACACTCTATACTGACCCACTTTGACTTGTCAGTGCCCTTACTTCCACTTCCCCATCGCCCAGTGAGACTCTGGATGAAGAGAGGAGACGGGAACATTCAGTTTGCTTTCATCAATATACAAATTGAAAGCGTACAGGCGGCAAACACCAGGGTCAGAAAAAACATTGGGCATACAACGTGTATAGACAAGAGATGAACAAGCGATTAATTATCTATTTCCGAAAATCATGTTAAAGAAGGGTTGAGTATCCATTTGCAAAGCTGAGTGGTCATAACAATGGAATCCAATACTTTTTAGTATAGATGTTTTTAGGATTATTTATACAGAAAAAAACAGATTACAAAGTGCTTCACAAGGAAAAAAGAAAAAAGGACACATAACATAGTGGAATAAAGGAATATGTAAGAGAAGTAAACCAGAAGAAATGAATCAATTCATTCATATAAACATACATGTTACATATGTTTTCCATACAATATAACCAACCTGCATACACACAAAATTACTTAAATTAAATAAGGTTACTAAAAAGGCCTTTCAACACGAATATGAAATATGTAATCATGTTAGAAGCTTTGATTCAACAATGAATCAGTAGTTTGGGGTGTTGCATTATATTCCACAGTATTAGCTCTTATTTTGTTCAGCCCCTGTGCATGCATGTGCCTCCTGAAGTGTAGTTGTAGTTAACACAATCCACCAGTAGAGGGCATGCCAGAGAGAAGTCACTGCTACAGCCCTCGAAGGAGCCACAGCCCTGCCAACTTGCCTGGCCTTGACCATGCACTTGGGAAGCCATCATTTATTTTTGGAGCCTTAGGCTGCATGGCAGCTGTGAGACTGACGGAGGTTGAGGAGTTGGGAGGGTAAGGAGAGAGAAGAGATGCAAGGAGAAGGAGGGGAAGCAGGGGATCTTATGCCAGCATCAGTGACACAAAAAGCATTGTCCTGATTTAATGGCTGTGAAGTCTTGCCTCCCCCTGGTCCAAGAAGCTGCTGATGCTTAATTAGGACGAAACACACACACACACACACACACACACGCACACACACACAAAATACCACGAACACACATATGCACACCTCAGCCTCAGCCTTGCAGGCACAGATGATTCAACCCAGCTCTGCCATCACAAGAGATGAGTGATTAAGACAGAGAGGTTTTCTGTTGTAGCACGGCACAACGTATTCACTCTTCTTCCCGTACTGTATGGAGGCCATAAATTTGTCACCAGGCTTTAATGTGAAGAGTTAAATCTCTGATGAGTCATCATGTGTAAAATTTAACAGGCCCATGGTCTGTGATTATAACTGCACAGGGAGTTGTAAGCTCGTCTCTGTAATGACAACAGAAAAAAGAAAAGAAAAATAAAAAGCCAAAGGAGCAACGAGGGAAAATTCATCCTCAAAAATGCTTTTTATGTGATATAACACTGTCAGATGGAGGTGGTGACAGATGTGGCGGACTCAATTGTTATGATTTACACATTTTTTAATCTGTAATTATTTAGAAGGTAACTTGAGAGGAACTAACTTTTTACTGCAGGGGTGATTGTGTTTAAGCACACATATATGCAGTTTTTTTTATTTATTCACAGAAGGTCACTGTATGTATCAAATCAGTGTACAATCTATTAATTACGACGTTTGATTTTCCATCTCTTTCTGAAACTAATTTGATCATGTTGTAACCCAACATGTTTTGATCGAATGACCTTGTTCATGTGTAGATTATTGATTGCCTTGTATTGATAATATGAGTCTCTCAGCAGCACGTCGAGAAGTCGACACAGACAGCCTTATTATTTATCAGACGGGCGGTAGAATCACTGTTCGTATTCTCTTAGTGCAGGACCCGAATGAGCACATGTCCCATTTGTACAGGTTTCTGTTTTTTTTTTTTTTTAAAGTGATCCTGCTCATTCTCTATGTTTAACATAAAGGGAAACTCAGTGTGAAACGCCGGATGAATATTTTACCATCTCTTTACACAGAGAAATAAGGATACAAGACAAAGTCATGTACAAGTCCCACACAAATATATGCCAAAGTGTTTCTTCAATGAATTTACATCCAATTGTAATAAAAAGTCCCTTCTCCATTATCTGGAAATGCATATTTCTTAATTATTCATCGCAAGTCATTGAAGCACCCAGGTCTTTTAAATTTTTTATTTCTGCTCAGCTTCAAACAGTAGATCTTGTAAAGGGGACCCAGTTTTGGGGTGTGGGAATTGCTGCAGGGCGAAGCTGACAGGATTTTCAGTCTCGAGGCACCTCTAGCTTTTTCATTACAGCAAAGCAAAGGAACAAATCCAGGTCAATTAAAATAAGGAACAAGAGGGCTGAGTGTCTGGCTGCGAGAAAGATCACCACCAAGATCTGCCACAAGAGGGCACAAGGGGCTTAGATATGTCTCCAAAATGTAGAAAACACATCTTGGAGCAAAACAGTACAGCAGCCAAGGGACTGGTGACGGCCCAGATAACATATAACAATAACATGCAAATACCCGAAACATCACCTTACACATTTAACTGAAGGTTATAGAAGCTTTTCGTAAGGAGCACATTACATCAATGGTCACAATAAACAAAAAAATATGCAATTTGTATGCACCGTTAAAAGCCTTCACTTTTGGCGCTTCATAAAAGTCTCTCCCAGGTTTTACCTTTATATGTCTCTTCCCTATAAAAGCTGCTCCTCCAATCCTACCGGCACCTTCTGCCAGAGGTGTGTGTGTGTGTGTGTGTGTGTGTGTGTGTGTGTGAGATAGAGAGAGAGAGAGAGCTCTCCACTTTCCATGATGGTCTTTAAAAACTCTCCAAGTGACACGCCCACGTAAAAAGCATCAGTGGCTAACCTGGGGAGTGTCACATTGAATTTAATGGCCTCTTGTTCCTGCACCGCACTGTACAGGAAATCATATCTTAATGTGAAAGGTGCTCTCCCTCATCTGCCTCATAATATGTTGTGACGCAAATGTTCACATACAGTCTCTCTCAGTCTTTGTCTCTCTATGTGTTTCTCTCTCTCTCTCTCACACACACACACAGAGTGAGGAGAGAGACCTAGCCCATGCAGATCCAAGACTAAAAGGCTGTAATTGTGTTTATGACAGTACCCTGACTGCAATACTGGCACTAGTCCAGTGTCCAAGTGTGTGCGTTCGTGCATGTGTGCGTTTATGATAGATTAGGTTGCTTAGTGTGTGTTCCGAGTGTTTGGTAAATGTGTATGTGTGACTGTAGCCTTCTTATGACCTCCCTGATGGCCATAGATGAGTTGAAGTCATAACTCTTCTGTCTGGCTTTACCCTTGAGCAATATCACAGGCACTCTGAGTGCAGTGAGTCAAACCACTGAGCTTCTCTCCATAACTGTGGACACACACAAAGTGAAACAAACACACATACAAAGCACACATTCAGTCAACCATCAATAGGCTTACATTATAAGCTGTGAGAGAAGCACCATTAAAGGCTAGTTCCGGTTTATAACAATTTGTCTTATTTATTTTTTGTTCATCAGTTATAATAACATCAGGGTACACTGTGATATCACTAGCTACCACAAAAACTGACAGGGAAAGAAAGGTTGTAAGGTCAGATAGGTTGTAAAAAAAACAAAGAAGCTGATTTTAACCACTTTAACCCGACATTAAGCACACCCATAATGTTGTTAATAATTCCTCATTGCACATGAAAACTGAGCACAACTTACAGTACAATTGTCATGTTTCTGGCCACCTGATTTATAAGTTCAATATTTACTCTCCTCTAGTTATGTTTTGCTCTTAAACAACTTCTGATATCTGCCTTATTAGCTGCTAAATGCTCCACTATGTTCACCAGCTAGTCGCTAACTTATTCTGTCTGCTGTTTGGTGCTGGGCCGGTAGCACACATTGGTTTTTAGAGCTATTTCGCCGAAAAACAGCTGCCTGCTGTGGCTGAGAGTGAACTTAAAACAGTAAAGTTGCAGGTCTTAAAACCAAAACAATGAGCTAAAAGATGCTGAAACTCTCCGAAGAGCTAAGGGGAACTGCACCATTGCGTGGAAATGATCTGTGGGTTCGTCACTATGAGTGACACACACATAGTCATTTGATCCATTGTTAATATAATAACATTGCTTATAGCATCTTTTATGTTTGGTTCTCATTAAAACAGAGTCAGAACAAGACCAGTAACAGAACAAGACATAAGCCCAACCCTCAATAACGCAGTAATACTAAGAAAACCCAAATTCTAAACAACTGCAGCCCAAAAGCCTTTTGGACTGACGCATTTGAGGGCAAAGGGTTATGTCTTGACTCCTGACTGCCGTGCAAACATTTCCACTTCCTCAACATTTCATCCAGTGACACGCCAGCCGTCTATGGCCGTTAGTCTCAGAGGAAACAACAACAAAAGACTCTTGCAATACCATTATTGCCATTTTGGGTGCTTGCCAGCAACACTCCGGATTACCTTGCATGGCAGACAAATTGGCAATTGGAACGCCAGCGTAATGGAGGCTAATTGCCTGAGTGCAGGGTTAGTTTGTATTTCATGCAAATCTCATGTGCATAGTAGTGAGACTTGGCTGACAAACAGAACAAGCAATCGCCTTTCAGAAGCAAAAGGGCGATTCAAAATGGCTCTTTGACACGGGCTGTTTACTTCATATTCACTAATTATTGCTCACAAGCCCTAATGACCTCATTCTTAAATATACTATTTTGTGAGATAAGGTCCCAAGATGGCCATTCAATAAGCTTCCACAATCTTATACAGTATTTTATGCAACCAAGTAACTGTAGATTTGTTTCGCCCAAATGGTAGATGATTTGTTTGGGAATAACCTGGAATAAAACCAGAAGTAAATCTATGTATCAAAGAAGAAAATTAAAGCAGCATTATTAAAGCTGTGGTAGGCAATTTGTTTTTGGTGTCATTGGGCAAAAATTCCAGGATAATCTTTCAGCATAATTCAAGTGGTCTAAGAAAAAATAGACTTCTGCACCTCCTCTGTATTCAGGCTTTAAAAAATCTAGCCGCCACAGGAGACTTTGACCAATCACCGTTCATTTCAAATAGAGGGTTTCTATTGGCTGTTCTGCACGTGCTACTAAAAGCTGCAGGAACAGGTCTCACTCTACTTCAAATGTTGCCGTTTTTTTGCATTCTATCCACTACAGCTTTAACAGATGCTTTTATAATAATATGATTATTTTGTGTGTAGCTTTGTCTTTCAGATTAAGAAAGTTTTTTTAAATTGAACATTAGGACATTAAATATTCCCCAAACAAGTGGAACGCTAATAGTTATAAGATAGAAGAGCTGTTTGTACTGTTTTGGCAAAAAGTCCAAGTCAAGTTTTAAATCTTTCAGATGTCTAAATACTGGCTGTTCAAATCACTTGGCATTTGAGCATTTTGCTTTCGAACCTGTGTTAAGTGTGTTTTTTACAAAGTTGTCTTCTCAATAAATAGGCCAATTAATTAAATATTCAAGCTGTGTGGCATTGCTGTTTCTATGTTATTTCTCAGAGATTTTACCAGGCCAAAACCCAAAGCTTGAATTCAACAAACTTATCTCTCCTCACAGTCAATTTAGTAGTTCTTCAGGTGCTTTTCACATAATCTCCATCAGGAGTTTGCTCAGTTGTCATGTCATACATTTACAATATACAGTGGATGTTCAAATTCCCTTTTTTTTCTGACCACTGTGGGGACATCTCGTCCATGTTCACAAATTGTTTTAGTTTCAAAGTTATTTTTTTTTTTTTTAATTGGAAGCAGCAGTTGACTAAACAATCTCACCAAGTTCCATGTAGTTGCTGCTATGGAGTTTTTCATATTGCACGATCTTCATCAGCCAATGGAGACTTAAATGTTTTGCCATTCAAATATTATGTAAGTCAAATACCAGAGCAGTCCAAGTCAAGTCTCAAGTCCATATTTTTGGGACTAAAGTCAGACTTTAGGCCAAGTATCAAGTCTACAGTTGTCTAAGATGGCCTCTTTAATAAAAGCAATATATATAGGAAATAATCTTTATTTGTTCATATATTTTGGGATACATAAATTGATCGACGCAACCTTGAAGCCTTACCTCTTTATGTTGTTACAGGTATGAAAAAGTTCATTAAGACACACCAGTAACATCTAAACAACGTTTAGCCTGTTGAAAAGAATAGTGACAACGTTCTTTGTATTCACATCAACCCAGCTTATTGTGGTGTAAGTGGGTCAGGTCATGGTCAATAACACAATATGGTCATAATCTAGTAAGAGATTTCAAGCAAGTGTATTTCCAAAATAGACCCTTCTGTTGGAAGGGACAGCTGGAGAGCCTTTTGGGGGTCAAGGTTCAAGAACTCACGTGGACCACGTTACTGTACCATGCAAGAATTTTTCCTGCCTGTAAAAGTCTGTTGTTGTTCATAGCGTTAGAGCCCGTGCAGCATAAAATGCTCTGTGAGTGCAACAATACTGCTCTCTGGCCTCCTGAAGGGTATCTACTAGGTACACTCCCCTAACCTCACCATCTGCATCACGCTGCCATTTGGAGCCAAGATAAATCACGGAAGCCTGTGTCCATGCTGGGAATAGCTTCTTCCAGATAAGAAGGTCATGGGTTACATTTCTGGCCAAGGTTGACTATCCTCAGGGCTAAATAAAGAGCCTAGGGGTTGCAGAGCACCAAAGGCTAGCACAGGCCCTCGCACTCAATTAGGATCAAAGCAACCGTCAAACTTGAACTTGGATTTAGGTTACTGAAAGACAAGGAAGTGAAGCAGGAAACCTTCTGGATCAAAACACCAGTGATGCACAGTAACGCACACTTCATCCTGATATATTTTGAGGGGAATAGCCACACCTGATTAATGGAATAATAGACAAACACAGAGCATTCAGTTTAATCAGTAGCAGCTGTTTTCAACATTACTGAGCCATTGTTACGCTGTTTCTAAGGTGTTTGTTTATTCTGCGCTAACCTAACAAGACCTGTGACCCAGCCAGTGGAATGTGAGAGAAGAGACACAGTGTGGGAGGTCACCGCCATCATTTACATCCTAAACACAAGACAGGCTGTCAGGCAGAGGTTAAAGCTGGTCAAGTTCACACAGGACAGCACAGATCCCAATACACTGTGGGGAGGGAAGTCTCTGTACACATGCAAAAACAGATTGTCACTTACATCTATACATACAGTGAGTGGGTGGAAGTATAATGTAATGCAGGAAGCATGATTGATGATTTTTGTAACTTATTGTTGTTGTTTTCTAGAGTCAGAGAGGTTTTGATTGAGCCTAATGGTATGTTTTGCTGTAATTTGTGGTGTTTTTGTTGCATTTAAGGTATTTCTGATATTTTGTCTACCTCCGTACATTCACCACATTATTTGGGCTATGCAGACACATGATGCATTTATTTACTGTGTGGTGATTCACCTTGATACTGCTTAATATGTGCAACAAGAAGATACAAGGTAGGGAGAGAAACATGATTTGAATGTTCCCGATGTGTAACAAACTCTCAACCCTGGCAAAACCATTCATATGAAAAGATCCACTCTGAATAGATTTGCATAGAAGAACATAGAAATATGTCCTTGCCCAAATGAGAACATTGTACAGCCAAACATGGGGGGGGGGGAGATCACTGATTTTCAGGTTGTCCTTGTCATCCTTTGATCCCTTGTGAAAAGGCTAGACAGCCATGCTGCAGTGATCAGTCAGGGTCAAAGTCACACTCCACTTTCCCTCCCTCCTCCATTCTTCTTCCCTCCTGTGACTCCACTGTAATTTTGTAGCTCTGGCAGCTGGTGGTGCTGTAAGACTTGAGTCTCCCCCTTGCTTTTTCTCCGACATAACAAGGCTGTCACCTATTCTATCCTCCTTTGTCCTCTCCCCTCCATCACTCACCTCCATACGTCAACGCTGAGCCACTGCAGCATCCTCCGCCAGCGCCTGAGCCACTCTGCTTTTATGGGCTGAGTCGGGACGTACCAGTGCCCAAAACATAATACGCCACACAAGGGGCAAAGGCATCTTGAAACTAAAGGCATCTTGAAACTAAATAATACAAAAAAGGGTTGTTTCTCATCGTGCATGTTATGTCAACGATCCAAAAGAAATAAATGTCTGTTTGAAAAGGGGTTGTGAGGCTAAAATCAATAAGACATGCAAAATGATAACGTGAATGCATGAGTTCTGTTTTGTTTGTTTTTTTCAGTTTTTTAAAGCGAATGGTTCAATAGCATGATGTCTGCCACTAGGTCATTTGCGTGAACGGTATTAATTGGGTTCCCTGTGAGGCCACACAGCCAGCGGCTCAGTTATGATTCCAGTGGGTAAATATTTGCCTGTACTAACCCTCACTAGGTGCCATAATGATTCTTTGTGTGTTGCACTGTGTACAATGTGTTTCTGTGTACACATCACTCAGTGCCTATGTCTGCCTGTGTGTGTGTGTCTGTGTGTGTGTTGCAGCTCAATCCCCTATCCTCCCAACATTCCCTCTTCAGCTGCAGCTCGGCAGAGTTTGATCAATAAGGCGTCCTTCATTCTCAAGTCGGGCCTGACCTTGGCAGCCTTTTGTCTCCTTCCAGGGGCCAGAGTGCGCATGTACAGGTTGGAAAACAATGCTCTCAAAAATCCACCCTTGGAAGGAAAATAATTCCCCTCACTGCCTCCTCACTACAGCATTCTCATTAAGAGCCTAATGAATCATATATTTATAGCGTTCTTATCTTAGCGTAATGAGGTGATGCCACTTTTGAACTCATTTGCTAAATTACCACAGGCCACACTGAAACGAAATAAACTTACAATTCCTTGCATATGCTGCTGCATTCATTTTCACAGGGCAACAGAGAGGGCAGAGCTACTCCAAACCTCATGAACAGCGAGCATCGACGTGCAGTCACAGATGACAAAAGGTAAGCTGTGTGTTCCGAGACATTTGAAAGCACTAAAACATGGAGGTCTGCTGCAGAGGGCAGGGGGAGTTGATCTGACAGAACTGTTTACATGTTAACGCAGCCTGGCATAGCCTCCAGGTGGCACTATTTATGAATTAGTCCTGCAGTCACACTTTTTTTTGTTATTCTGTCATGGATATTTAAATGTATGTAAGTGAAGAATTTTCTTCCACGTGTACATATTGAATTGTGCCGTCATATGCTCTATAAATTACTCTCCAGGATAACGGTAAAGTTCAGACGCAGGTACATTACTGGGTTGAGTCATCATATACAGCTGCAGGAATACTTTCATTACTCATGCTCAATTTGAAAACCAGCAAGTTCAAGATTGAAAGCTTTAAAAAATAAACTTGTTTTTTTTAGCTATACAAACAGCTATTTATCCAATTACTTGTAATATAAAGTTAATGCAGGTGATGGGAACATTTGTACACAGGCCATTCACTAATGGGTTTCTGCAGGCAAGTCGTATCAAGATCAATTACAACATTAGTACATTAATACTGACAAATTACAAAATTATGTTCTAATCCTTTAGAAGCCTTGTGGTAAAACAGTGGTACATTTGCTTGCTGCAAGGATAAACTTTGAATGATTTAGCCAGAAACACCCCATCTTTATTCCACTGGCAGTGGAGAAGCCTGATATATTCAAGAATGAAATCAAAAGATATTTCAACATGAACGACAACTCCACACTTGACAATCCTTTCCAAATAGGGTCTGGTAAAATGATACTGTTACTTCAAACCCTACATTTACATTTTTACAATGAACAATTGAGAATGTTTTTTTCTTGTCATGCTAACACCGAAATGTGTAAATAATATTCACCAAATCAGACATGAATCAAAACTCAGGATTTATTAACATATTCCATTTTTACAAAACAAACATTCTTCAGGACTTTGGGTTTTACAGAACCAAAAACAGGGAGAGTTGTCCACTGACGAATCAAACGCTGGAAAAAAACAACTGGGGAAAAAACAAACAATAGAATGGTCTCAACTACACTTTCCTCTTCTGGGTGCTGATGTAAAGGACTGTGGAGAGAGAGAAAAAATAAGAAAAAACATTAAGGGTTGTAGTTCTACTGAGCAACACAATGACATCTCTGAGACCTATCTGAAATGTATCAACACCATTTCTTGTTTTATGATCATTCGATGTGATCGTGCAACATACGAGGGCAAATATTTGGGTGGCCCAACTACCCAGATCTCAGTGTGAAAAAATTCTGAATTGTTTTGGACTGGTCATTCTGGGTGCAGACTGTACAGAAAAGCAGTCAGGTAAACCAATTGTTACTTTTACTTCAATCTGCTTTTATCGACCAGCTCAGTTTGGACTAAAATAGCCCCATGTTTAGCTGTTGGCCCTTTTATCACACTAAGAACTCCACTGGCCAGCATGACTCATATTCAAGAGGGAGTCACACAGTAAATACAGTGCATGGCTGGTGTGAGACAAAGGCTGAAGATATGGACTAACGAAAAATAAATAAAAACAGATTCTTCAAGCAAAAGGTGAATACAGATAGTCTGAAACACACTTACTATAATCCTTTATTCATCAAAGATTGACAGCAGACAAAAGTTTAAAAAATAGAAAGAAAAAGCAGGAGAGCTCCTAATGTTTGTTGCTTTAAGCTTTCCACATTATCAATATTTCACGGCAAAGCCGGTTTTGTACATTTGAAGGACATATCACACTTTTTAGAGAAAGGGGTCAGTTAAAGGAACATTTTAAAACTGAAACAGAATACACTTTTAGTGTTTTTCTGGTGGTTGATTTACCCATAAGGTCTTTGTGTTGTAGGACTTTTTTTTTTCTTGTCGTTTGTTTGTCACTTAAACTATTTTGTTAACAGGCACCATTTGAAGCTCTGTCACACTTCCTGAGATATCTCTGCCCACATCCCCCTTAGACTGAGCTGATATACACGCATCACTGCCAGTAAAATACTCATTTAAAAAGGGGTAAGTGATTTAAAAAGAAGAAATCTCTTATGGAAAACATTACTTAAATGTATCACTGGGACACTTGAATAGAATAGAGTTATAAGTAACACCTGTGCTTTCTATACTAGGACAGGACGAAATGTCTGCTGTGAAAAAGGCCTATATTTATGGCCTATGTCTGCGTCTACAAACTTTCCTCAGAATGGGTTACTTTTCTCAATTAGCTGATTACTCACCCTCATCTAGGCTTGTATGAGACAGACCTCTTTTGTACACATGTAATGATGACAAAAAAACTTGCACTGCCTCAAGTCTTGAAGTGCCAACATGTCTATAAATTGAAGATATAATTATAAATTGGAGAATCTCACCATTGTTTCCTCTTAGAAAAGCATCTCCGTACTTGTTCTTGAGCTGCCCATTGACATACTCCTCAGTCTGCTCTATGGCGATGTTCATGTAACCATCCAGGCAGGCCAGGACACCTGTACAGGTCATACATGTGCAGTGATTTAGAGAATTCATAACTTGATGGCTTTTAAAATGACATAATGGAAACAAATGGATAGGTTGTACATGCCAGGTGTATTACCTCTGTAATCGACACCAGAGTTCAATTTGACCACCACAGGTCTGCCAATTATCTGCTTCAGAAAGTCACTTGGGGTCTGCTTTCTCAGACTCATCTTGGCTGTGATCTGAAAAGGTAGAAGTAACAGTAGATGTTATGGTCGCGCTAAGTTAGTCCGCATCCGCCGTTAAACAAGCAACTGAAGAAGAAGAAGAAGATGATGTTATGGTCGCAGTTTCTTTCACTTAGCTAGCTACGTTAGCATCATGTCAGCTAACTCGTGCTCCATGGTGTTCATTCATTCAATCAAACAGCAGGGTTTTTCCTACGATGAGTTTTGAGTGTAGCAGCACGTAATGTATCTGATTTGACCAAACAGTAATGTCGTAGCATATAGCTTAGTCACAATTAGTGTAACCGTTAGCTAATGTTGTGTGGACAAGGAGCGTTAGCTGCTAGCTAACTAGTGTAGCTACCACGCTAACTCACTTCAATGAATATGCTTGCACTTAACGGTGTGCGATGGTCGTTATCCCTGTAAGTACATGCATTCGTTTATTAGAATCAAAGCGGACTGCACATCGTGCGGTTTGTTTTTTTATAAATGTTATCAGTCGCATTCTACTTACCGATGGACGTCTCGCCTCAAAACAACTGTTTTTCGCAATGGACCGCGAATTGACCAATCAGAGGCGTGCACTATACGGAGACTGAGTGAGGACAAAAATCTAAAGAGCGCAGCGGTACAGATTATGTGAGGTGAAAACTAGAGACAGAACCGTTGACAGACAGATTTAGTATGCTATGGCTTGAGAGTTTGACATATTTCACTATGTTTAAGACACATTTTTAGTCAATAAATCAGCAGACATCAATTTGCAACATAGCAGCATTGTACTTAATGCAGATTACCCTATACAGTTGTTGCTTCACAAGCAACAACGGCCTATTTTTCAACCTAAAATTAGATAGCCTACGTATGAATAAATATGAGAACGTACGTTCAATCATATAAAGTTGAATAGTTGATTCTTAAGTATTCTAAAATAGTATAAGTAGGTTATAAGTAGTCACAACTGAGGTTGTGCATATAACAGCAATATAATTCCAGCTCCAAATGGACGTAGGCCCTATCTTTAGTAAAAAATCCACCATAACAGACTTTCCCTCTTGGTATGTGGTAATTTGGCAGTGTGACTGTGTTTTATATTTCTTATTTTTTATAGATATAACTAATCATCTTGTGAGATTATGGGTAGGCTTACAGCGATATTTTATTTATTTTAAGATGCATGTTGTTTAAAGTCATTATTAGAAACAAAATAAAAATAGTCAAGACAAAATTGCTATTGTGATAA
Organism: Perca flavescens; assembly: GCF_004354835.1. Classification (NCBI taxonomy): domain Eukaryota; kingdom Metazoa; phylum Chordata; class Actinopteri; order Perciformes; family Percidae; genus Perca; species Perca flavescens. Next base: position 28,998,028 of record NC_041332.1, on the reverse strand, counting down.
TTAACATGGCATTATCTTCATAAAATGACATAATAAAAAACTAAAAGTTAAAATTCATCCTATTAACACATTTTATTTCCTATAAAATTGTATAAAAATACTAATGTGCAATCTTAATTTTTACTGTCATCCTTTTAAATAGAAATATGAACCTTAACATCTCAATATGAAAATGTTGTTGTAAAACTTTAATATGGACAGACGATAGAGCTATTTTACATTTTGCTTATATCAAAGTAATTCCTGGAATTCACTGAATCTCACAGACACATGTATGCCTCAGAATCTGCAAGGGAGAAATGTGTTCCTGTGTTCCTGCACTATGTTTATTTTTTTACAGCATAGCCTAGGCTGCTGTTGGACAGTGAACTTGTAGCTGGTCACCAGATGTACAGTACTGGGTGGAGGTCTAATCTGCCAGCAAGAAAGGACAGTGCAGATTGTAAGTACAGTAGCGCTGCAGCAATTAGTCAATTAACTGATTAGTCTATTAACAAAAAATACATTGGCAGTTTACGTGATACTTGCCACTTTAAGCAAAAGTCAGCTTCTCAAACTAGAGCCTATAATACAGTATTTTGTTCTTCTTAGTAAAGGAAAGGAACAAAAGGCATTGATGATACCAGTATAAATAATAGTAAAACTATTATTAATGCTTGTCTTTTTGACAGATTTGTCCTGTCAAGAAACAGAACATTGAATTTAATTTCCCCAACTTTAATTGACAGAGGCATATTATTTTTCATTTGTAGGATTTTTTGCTTAATCTTGTTCTTTAACATAAAATAATAGTAGTGCTGTAACAATGTTATAGGTAGTTATACCGTGCATATGATCCCTTTCGTGACCTAATTGCATCTAGATTATAGGCTATATTTTTAAAATCTTTTATGGAATTCCTATTCCTAGTCTTATACTATTCTTAAAGGGAAATCTGCTTTGAAATGTATAAAATTTAAAAAGCTTTATATCTTATCACATTTTTTGTGAGTGTAATTGAAATTAAGCATCCTCAAGGTTTTTAGATCTTTTATTATTTCATTCTGCTATGGCCAGGCTGTGTTGTGAAGGATAAGAGAAAGTCTACCATCTGATAAAACTCTTGGCTGTTGGGTGCATGACCCAAACACTGCACAGCTTGGGAGGTACATGAAAAATGGTGCAGGGGCGAAATAGGGATGATATGGTGAGGTGAAAGATACAGTAGAAGAGGATAGAGGGAGGGAGGATGTGCCAGAACGTGTTAACAGAGACAGAGAGGTTGAGAGAGAGAGAGAGAGAGACAGAGAGGGAGAGCGGCAGAGAGAGAGAGAGAGGGGGATTGTGAGAGGTGGAATCATAAAGTACTTCTTGTGTGTCTAGACAGGTTGCTTGTTAGCAGGGCATGGCTAGCCCTGTGGAGGCTAGAGGTTAATTTGGTATCTGCTGCTGTGTTAAACTAAGGTCAGTACTACAAGTCCTTAAGTCATAAACAAGAGTGGTTAAGAGCCATGTATACACCTAGGCACCGGTTAATGAATATTCAATGACGTTTTTTTTTCTCTCTTGTCCCCTGTTCCCTTGGTTGTTTCTTGCTTTGAATGAAAATTTTGGAAAGAAAAAAAAAAAAAACAATTTATCTCTGTTGCCTTCAAAAATGACCTCTGTGCACTTACATTTACTTGTCCTTTGTTATCATAATAGATGGCCTTAGTTGTAATAAAAAGTGGCTTTTTGAAATGCTCCACACTCATTATGCAGCTCTGTCCCTGAATGCACCAAATCTAACCCATCATTTTATTGCTTAATACAATAAAACCAATAATGTGATCTTTTTTTTCCCAGGTCAAAAAGTTTGTGGTTAAAATAAAACTTAAACTTATGACCAAGGCTGCGTCGTCACTGGTATTAGATGCAGCTGTTTTAATTAGCAGTTTGGTAACTGGGCAGGCAATGAGAAAATACGCATGAACCAAGCAATCACAGACAAATGGCAGCATTCAGGGGCCCTGAGATAAGTGTGTTTTGCTTGTAACCTGCAAAAAATTCACCAAGGATAGATAATAATTCAGCTGAAATGGAGGTTAATTGTAAACACTGACACGGGTCTAAAAGCATCGTCAACAGCACATCCCATTTTACTACGGATCACATGTCAATGATGGCCACACATTCCGCAGCCTATACATTATTTAAAATTGAAGTGCGTAGGAGTACACCTTTAAAATGCCAGGCCTTTTTTACATGCCCTGTAATAGCAGTTAATACATGAGCATTAGTAGGCTTTGGTTTTCCTTCTAGCTCTGACCCATCTGATGACAGTCAGTATTTAAAATGTATTATTTAACATGAACTGTATAGACTAATTTAGGTATCACTGGTAGTTTGGCAGGCTTACTTGTATACCAATTAACTTCCTCTGAAGACCAGTTTACAACCACACTATTAAAATGTTTGTTTAACTCAGATTTACATAAGGATCACACTTTCCTGTTTTGTGTCCAATTTCTTTAGGTATAGTTTGTTATTATTATAGTTTGTAACAATTAATTTTCATGTTAGTTTTTACTTGTTTTTTCAATAGCTCAAATTGCCAATGTTTAATGTCAAAGAGGTCGCTTGTAGTCAAAAACACACAGAGAACTACTATTAGACTTTTCTGTTTTAGGTTACTCTCACTGCTCTTGTAAGCATTGTTTCCAGCAGCACCATGCAGTTGTTTTTTTAAAGAAAGAAATGCTCTAAAAACCCACTGTATGCTACCTGCCCTGCACTAAACAGCGCACTGACAAAGTTAGAGACTAACTGGTGAACATAGTGGAGCATTTAGCAGCGTAAGAGCCAGATATTTCCCTCAGGAGTTGGTAGAGACCAAAAACCGAGCTAAAAGAGAGAGAATATTGGACTTCATCAGGTGGCCACAAACATGACTCCAAATGAATGATAATGTTGCTCTATATGTGAAAAAAACAACTGTTTGCTAAGAAGTTACACAATATTAAGTTACGTAAAAGATAATATGTCAGTGTTGTGTTCACAGCTTGTTACAGCTGCCCCCACATGGCCAAAATAATCAATTAATGCAGGTTGAAAGTGTGAGTTACATCACTTTTTAAAGTTTAAATACAGTATTAATATCTTATTAAATGGTTCCAATAATAATCAACATAATATCATTAACAGTAGTAGTAGTTTTAGGAAGTATAAGCAGCAGCAGTAATGCATACATTAGGTTTATTGGCAGCATCATTCTAATGAGTAATTGTCCTACATACAATACTTTATCGCTCATAAATGATATTTATTAGCATTATTAATCAGTTATTTGTAACTAATTTTCTTCAGTCTGCTCTTCTACTCATCAGCTCTATGAGGCCACATTTCTTAAACATGAAACACATCGATGTCTGGAAAAACAACCTATGACTTTTCTAGAAAAAATGCTCTGACCTTGTCACTGATTATTTTCAATGTACCTTGTTCTGATTAAAAAAAAAAAAAAAAAAAAATGCTCTGACCATCCAGTATAAGAGCGGACAGCCCAAAATCACAACAGCAGTGCTGTCAATTGAAAGACAAATCCTATCTCCATCTCCACAACCCTTAAGCCCAAGGGGCGGGCTAGTGAAATAGAAAGATTATGGTGACGGGAGATGCTATTGTAGTTGGGAAATGGGGGACTGGACCAAAGGAGGCAGGGGCTTGAGGTGAGTGGGTATAAGGAGGGGAGGGGGGCACATCCCTCTTGTATTCTAAGGCAATATGCAGGATGGAGGTGGAGGTGGGGGTCGGCTGTGCAGGATGAGTAGAAAGTCTAGACTGCATTGACCCTTCTGAAGCCAGGTTTTCTCTTCAGGTCAAGCTTGATATGGAGAAGATAATGGAAAAGCTTGGAGGAGTTTTCAAATAAAAAAGATTGATTGATAGACAGTGTGTCCCTGTTCTTGCTTCTATGTAATCCCTAACTGTATGTAGGTAATAGCTTGGAAGTGATGGGAAACCTTTCTTCCATCAAAAAGGGGCCAGGAAACCTCAGCTGCATGCCTTGATGCTTGGATCTGTTGCCTCTGTGGCACCGAGGGTTGTTTTAAATGGCTGACTTGTTCAAAGCTCTTGTGACTCCCTCCATGCCTGCTCTCTGTTCATGTAACGATGCAAAACAGGGGGTCAGACTTTCACATCCACCCCTATAAGAGTCCTGAATCCCTTGGTCATAGTCTGTAACTGTGCAATAAAGAATCCAAATGTATAAGCACTGGTAAATTACCCACAGGGTGCAACGAGTGTCCCTTTGCTTTGGGTTTTGCTCCTTATTATTTCCGTGCCAATGACACATCGCTCAACTTCCACTTAATGACTCAGCTGTGAGCACTGACAGTTGACAGTGGTTGGCTGCCCGGGGGCCACATGCTGAGAGAAGGGGGTGGCGCGAGGCAGACGAGGTGGGATGTAATCACTCTCTGTAATTTGGAGGAAATCCACTGAGCTGCTCACAGTCAAAATGAAAGCTTTCCTCTTGTTCGCCTCTCCACAGCTACCAAGCTCCACTGTTTTCAAAAGCCTAAAAAGAGGTTCAGAGAACCAATTCTGCCTGGTTGGTGTTCCCCAGGGATTAGTCCTGGGACCATCTCAAATCAGCTACAGCCCTGGAGCCATGTTCTTTCCCCAAGGAGCGGCACAACAGACAGTCAGACTGCCCATCCTATGCTATATGGCCCAGGCGCAGCCAGCCAGCCAGCATGTAACTCTCCTGAGATCCCCCTTAGTGGAATGAAAGCTCAGTGGAGTTTATGCTGAGGGCTCTGCTTGTATCTGTCTGTCTGTCTTTTTGTTTGACACCCTCTTATGTCACCTTATCCTCTTTCACTTCCCTTTAATATCTCAATCTGAGGCAAGAAGGCAATGCATTTTAAAGCTCCATCCTTTTTGTTGCATCAGGGAATAAAAAAGAGCATTATATAATCCTTAAAATAAACAATTTTCAACAACATGACAAGGCTTGTGTGGATGAGTTTGCCTAGAAGCATCCTGTCATGAAAATAATTATGTGCGCAGTAACTAATAATTACACTTTGTTAACCTCAGCATGCTTTATTGTCTCGACTGTCTAAATGACAGACAATTTCACAAGAAAATTTGGCTCAAGTCATGAGCAGATCGCCCAGTTTGATCACTTTGTCACACAACACTATCCTACCAAGTTGTCAAAGAGACACTGTAGTGGGTTTGCTTGATAGATGGTGAATGGTGCTTATACAAGGAGCCACTCCAGCGCGCCCATAAATATGCATCGTGACATTTGGAACAAAGCCGCTCGTCCTCTCTTTCCTGATGAGCTCTGCCTGCATACTATAACATATTGCCATACTGTGACACCTTGTGTTTCATAGCCAATCTCTCTGTTCATCAACTTGGCAGATAACCTCTAGATGCTGACAGATGATATGGGGAATGGCATTAGGGCTCTATTGTATGCAAAACCAGGAAGTGAATTTCCAACAGGGATGCTTATGCCAGTAATTAATAATTAATCCTTATTATTTCATGATGTATATATGGTTGGTTGTAACTATTAATATTGAAAAAGAAGGTCAAATAGTGTATTTGCATGATCTTGTTCTCCAGACAAGTCAATCAAAATTCTCTATTGATCAACAACAGGTCAGAACACATTCACACACCATAGTCTGTTAGGGCAAGTGCAAAAGAATGCTCCTTATTCTCACTGTAGCATTAAGAACACAACTGGCCTCTTTCTCCAAACACTGCATTGCTTTAGAAAGGAATAAATATCCAAGACAGCCAGGAGCAGTTCCTTTCAAATCCCACACACAGGCATATCTCCCTCTATTCTCCATGTCTCCCTCTCCTTCTCTCTCTCTGTCATTTGACCAGCAGTGCTTCCTGCCACTGAGGACCTGTGACTCAACAGCCAGAATACAGCAACGTTCTCTTGCCCACCCTCTTGAATATTCATAGAAATAAGAGGACTCAAGCTCAGACCCATCCATCTTGTATTCATCCACATTTATATATAAAAAAGGAAGTGACTGTTAGGCAGAGGGGTTAATAGTAGTACTAGATAGCTAAACGGATGCTGTGGAAGAGGTGGCGTGGGGGGCTGTTTTACACTAATTTCTTTATCCCTTTCACAGGAGTGCCATGTTACAAGAGAATTCCTGAGGCGAGCCAATGGCCCGATAAATCTGCCGGAGCCTCTCTCTCAATTTGTCTCCGTGGAATGTCAGCTGGCAAGCGCCCAGACACTGAGAACCTCTTTTCACAATGCGCCAATCTAACAGACGAGATCCCATGTTGGAGCTACAGTACAAGGACTGGCATGGATAAATTGCCACGTGCCTTATCTAGGTCTCTTTTTGTCTAACTGTCGCAGGTCTTGCTCCTCACACGGCCTCCAAAGGCCACTTCCTCCCAGACCTGGTGGTTAACCTGAACAGCTGAGAGGGTGACGTTGACAAAATGCAGGTGTCACCAAAGAGGAACTTGTGATATGACACAGATGCTGTGTCAACATCGCCTTACTCCATTTGACCCACAGTATGAACAGAAATTGCCCTGTTTGGTGTCCTTCATCAGTGTGGCGCAGTCTCCAACATTGCTCGGTCCAGGTGGTGGAATGGCAGAGTGGGAGAACAGACCCTGTTTGTGTGAAGATGCAACAACTATCTCTCTCTTTTTCTTTCTCTCTCATTCCCTCCCTCCCTCCATCCCTCCCCCTCCCTCTTCAAACAGACTGCTGTAGCACTCTTTGTACTCTATTTAAAGGTTGTAGATTAGCAAACAACAAGATTCCTTCCCACCTGTCCCCCTAAATTAGTCATTAATGAATTTATCCATTTATTTATGTACAGTAGTTGCAGTAAAATACATACATACTGTATTTACACAGATGGATATGAGTGTAGAGTTGTTCTTTCCCAATCAAGATATCAAGTTTTTAAACACTGATTATATACATAATTTATGTTAATTAAAAGGTTTTATTAATTTAATCATGTTATTGCATTTGCTTAACATTAGAAAGTATCAAATGGTGCAGGACAAAATAAAAAAAAAACTAAATGAATAGCACCCTATCCTCGACAACACTTTCCACACAGCCAGCCACACAAGCGCATTTAAGGGGTTCATGTTACTGCATGACAGTTGGCATGACTGTAAAAAAAAAAAAGAAGGCATGTGCCAAGTGGAGCTGCCAATGCTCAGCATGGCTGGTTTTAATATTTAAATGTGTTTCATTACAACAGTATGGGCCAGATAGCCTTTCTGACGTCCAGACAATTGTCTGCAAATGAACAAGATTACATGACAAGCCCTGGATGACAGAGCTACCCACTGCTGCCTACACCAGCCACTTATCTGATGGTAGCCTAGCAACAGATCCCTGACCTGGCTTTGACCTCCACCAGATAAGGTCAACACCTGAAGGCTCTGCCATTGGAGGGCTGTCTGAGAGAGAGGTGGAGCTTGGGGATGTAGGGAGACAAAGGACTCTACAGAGCAAGGGCAGCCTCCTCTGCATAGAGTTCCATGCTCCCTGCTGACAAAAAAATGTCCGGACAAAAGCGTGCCAGACCTCTTTACCGGAGTTCATTATACCTGTGTGTGTGTGTGTGTGTGTGTGTGTGTGTGTGTGTGTGTGTGTGTGTGTGTGTGTGTGTGTGTGTGTGTGTGTGTGTGTGCGTGCGCGTGTCAGAGGCAAGCTAATCATAAAAGGCTGGTCGAAAAAACTCGAAAGCACTTGCCAGTACAGTGTCCCCCGTAGCAAATTCTGACAGCGTTGCCTTATTTTACACAGGGTCAAACATGTTTCCTCCCTCAACGCAGCATCAATGAGAGAAAAAAACAGCAGCTGTAACTGTTCATATTGAAAACAATTGTGGTGACAAACAGAAGAGACACATTATGAAGGAAGTGCTGAATGTGAAATTAATCAACCAGAGCAGTCCACCCTGATAGGCATTCCCACTTCTCTATCATTTGTGTGCACATGCATCCAAACCTCACTCGGTTTAACAGCAGTGATATGGAAGTTAATCCAAATTGTGATAGTGGCAATATCCTATTAGACCATGGCAATAAAATCAAGCTGAGACTGGTAACACATTACAGATATCAGAACATGTTCAGCATGCTCCATTACAATATGAAATGACATTAATCAGCGGGGGTCCTCTTACACACACACACACACACACACACACACACACACACACACACACACACACACATAGAGGCATAAAACAAACAAATCATACACACAGACGTGCACAAGCCTAAAGTTCAGCTCAAAAGAACACACGTTTGAGTGTTGAAGTTCTCTTTCACTTGATATTATTTTAAATGGTTTAGATAATTTACAGTATCACTGGCTTTTGCTAGATAAATTCAGACATATTGTAAAGAAAATAGACAAGTCAAGCAGCCAAGGGCAAAAGGGTGGACATATGAATAGCTGTTCATAACATTTTTGTAATTATTATATTATTATTTGTTTTGCTCACCTGAGCCTTTGGAATAAAAAAGTGAATAAGAGAGGTGGCAGACAGTGTTACTGTCCTAGAACTTTGTGTCTTTTTGTGAACATTTTTGGCAATTCAGTATGCAGACTGCTTCAAATGATAAAAGACCACATTGTTTTCAGAATTGTTAGTAAGGAGTTTGTCACTAATCTGCTCCCTGATTCCTTTCAGTTTTTACTCAGCTTTTAGCATTTCTATTTCTTTCTTAAGTGCATATTCACTAAGGTGTTGGCACTGCAGGGATTATCATTCAGCCTGTCAGGTTTGGCACTGCTAAAATAACTCGTGTCCCTGAGTTGAAGGACCTTCGCTTCCCTCCAGGGCCTTTTGCAAGACCTCTGCCCCAGTTCACCCAGGCCAACATAGGCTCCTCCTCCTGTGTGTGTGTGTGTGTGTGTGTGTGTGTGTGTGTGTGTGTGTGTGTGTGTTTGCACTTCTTCTTACTGCAGGGAAACTATTAAAGGTCAAAGGGCAGGAAGTTGGCCAACTGCCTCTGTCACTTTAGTAAAGTAGTAGAGCAAAGAGAGGAAGTGGTAGCAGGAGTCTAAGACATGACAGACAGAGACAAAAGTGTGAGTATGTGTCTATGCTTTTGTCTGACAGTTGAATTTACAAGGTCAGTTGGATTGTTGCATAAAAATCCTTAAATAAGTAAAAACCATTGTCATTGAAGTCATATCCTCTAAAATCTCCAGCACTTTATGTTGTTGTTTTTTTTCGCTGAGCATTTTGTTGACCTTTGTGAGACTTAGTTTATCTGATCTGCAGACTTTATGTCTGATTAAAGGAAACAACTGCTACAGGCTTTGGAGTTTCCTAGGACCACTGCTAAATAACCTGGTACAGGGATCTCTCCGCTGGTATTTGCTAGAGGCGACAACTCTTCTCGCTCCCTGCATAAATGTGCCAACCGAGGACGAGAGCATAGAAGGCCAGAGGGCAAAAAGGGAGTGAACCACCTGCTTCTGTCACACCATCAGGATGAAGGCGAACGAGTGCAAACAGGGTGAAGTGTGTGTGCAGGGGTTGGTTGGAGATATTGTGTAGAAGGGGGACAGGTGGCACGGCGGACAGCGCTGGCACAAGCCACCCTAGGATTTATCACTCAGCGACAGTCACGGCTGGGCAGGGGACAGATGTTTCTGTTTACCCCAGGGCAACATCTGACTGGCCGAGAATAACGTTAGCCCAACCTGCCTTGCCCGCACAGGACAGGACCTGAGAGGATAGAGGAGAGGAAGAAAAAGAGACGGAGAAAAGGAGAAGAAACTGGAGGATGTTCAGTTTGCCCCCAAGGGACATAAGCAAGTTAGCTCATTTCTCTCCAGTCTGCTCCATCCTCGGCTGAAGCACCTGAAACTCATTTGGCCCCCACTAACTGTTGTGCCACTATAGGGAACCATTTTAATAAGTAGTAATAATGTCGACTGACAAAATGAGCCATTTTCAAAGCAGGGAACCAGCCCCTTTTATTGGGGACTGAAACAAAACAATTCTTTCTTCACTTAGTTAGAGAAGCAGACACACATGCACAGTACTTACTATGGTGTTATTTAAGGGCTATTCAGTAAAAGCCATTTTGCATTAGTGTATGTGTGTAGTGTACAGTGTTACAGCTGGGAAATTTGAGCGCTGTTGCTGGTAATAAATAGCTGGAGCACTCTTCCCTCGGAGCAATGAGGAATAACCTTTAGGTTCAACCCTGAGTGAGGTCATGTCAGTGTTGCCATGGCTACTATCAGCAGACTGTCCTGTTGCCAGCATTACCTCAGCTGCCTGGCATTGTCAGGGTCAGGGAACAGGCTGTGACCTCCCAATGGTGACCAAACTCAACTGGGGACAAAACACCATCATGACAAACACAAGTAGTCTAGTATAGCTTATTTTCTGTTCATGGAAATGTTTAGTGGAAATGATGCCACTGGATGCAGAAGTTTTAGATTTCTGCACTGATTTAAGTCAGCCTGGTAAATGCAGTTTGATATTACATGGAGTTTTCCATGATTAATTACCACTAATGTGGTGTAATAAGCAAAGGGTGGATACACAGAGCAAGATTTAGCATTCTGATTAAGCCATCCAGCAGGAGAATTTCAGCTTCCCTAGGATTGTTGATGCAAAATTTGTGAGTATAAACATCATTCTCGGAAAACCCAAAGATCAATGACATTCATCTGTGATTTCATCAAGACGTACAAACCAGAGCGGCTACATTACAATAATTTAGTGGAATCATAAAAATATAGTTTGCACTGCACTGCACTGCATTTTATAGACATGGTAACTGATCTGAACCAGAAAATGTCTACAGTATGTTTGCTCTTAAAGTCACCTTTTACATCTTTTACAACTTATTTCTATCTTATCTGTGCACTAGCATGAAATCCCAAACACATGTATGTTGGACAAACTCCTTAATTTATAACTCTTTGTTCAAGTTGAATGTTTTACCAGCAGAACCACAGTAGATATCAGAGTACTTTTCCTCTGAGGTACTTTGCATATTTTGTGCTTTCCACACAGAAATACAGACAATATGCAAGAAATGCAAAAACCAAAAATAATTTAACCTTTCCCTTGTAGCAGCTTATCCACTCTTTGCTCAGAGCACCTGTCCATAGATTATCCATCTACAGGTGAAGGTGAGCAACACAGCTGTCTTTACACACACACACACACACACACACACACACACACACACACACACACTCAAGTCTATTAAAATTGTAATGTAAACCATTATAATATTCAGTATCACAACCCAACAGTATCCTCTCCACAAATGAAAAACCTAATGGGATGTCTTAATCATTTCATGCAGGAGATGCAATAATATGTAATTCTTTTCTATTTGTGGAACATGTTTGTCCACTCTCTTCCTGATAGGCCCCATTTAATCATGTTGTTCTGTTTCCTAATTAGCAAAAATGCAAAGTGTCTTTGTCACCTGTGGACAGCCAAGAGGGCTAATTTGGGCTTTTCACTAATTGCCACGGTAACGAGCCTCCTGCGCCTCCGCCGGGGGTGGGTGGAAGCCATGGCAGGACGAGGACTGGAGGATGGAAGGATGGAGGGATGAAGACACAGCTCTCCTCACACACGGCCGAGGTGTGAAAGAACGCGGCAGGCCAACAGAACGCAGCCTGGAGGAGTCCAACAGCAGGGAGTGGGGGACAGCCTGCGCTGTGAAAAAGCCCCAACACCAAGCTGAGAGGGGGGAGGATTCAGCTCTGGCCAGTTTTAGTCTCTCAACTTTGATGAGGAGATGACTACATTGGGTTGGATAATTGTTGGACGTTTTACTGACACTGACACAGGTTATTGTCCCCACCTGATATGATACTGGTTCCCACACAATGTACCTTTTTTACTGTTCTTTTAATAGACACATTCTAGATATAACTCAGCAGGCAGTTTTTAAATTAGCAGCTTGACATGTATAAAGACTGTGTGTAAGAAGTGTGTGTGTGTGTGTGTGTGTGTGTGGGGGGGGGGGAGGAGGAGGATGAGAGAAATAAACCAAATTAAAATATAGGATGTTTGATAATGATTATGTTTTTTTATTATTCAATCTACTGTTCAGGTTGTAGCTTTTAGTTGTTTTTCTTCATGCAACTTCTATATAGTTTATCAATCATGGTGAAATGGCAACTAGAAACTTTTCAGGTGAAAGAGTTTGTATGAAATGTCTTCCTTTGTGAGTATATAAATACCCTGATGTACTATTATACTATTGATAGCCTACTAAAAAGTCCAAAGTATTATTAGTATTACAGTTACATAAAAGCATAGATTTAATGTATAAGTTTGCAAAAGCAGTGTGTAGACTAAGTCATCCAGACAATATTAGCCTATAAAATTCATTTTGAATTTAGCATTTCAATTTTACCATGCTGCAATTGTGATTGGCTACTTATCTTTATTTAAAATAAAGATATGGTTATAGTGGTTAATTGTCTCTTTTACTAAAGCAAGCTAAATCCATGTTTAACATGCTTCTGCTTTATTTATTTCATAACGTCTAAATTGACGTATAGCCTACATTCATGTTTGCATCATTCGCATACATTATTATCGTCTCACCATTAATTTGGAAGGAAATTAAATAGATTCCGTTGGTGTAATTCGACTCGATCAAATTGGTCTCTCAGCTGATTTATGCCTCTTTGCTGTTTTTTCAAATACATTTTCTTTTTAGCAATACACCCTGAAAGCTTGGGGGCACCTTGTCCGTATGCTGCTCTCGGGGGCGAGCCCCTCGAATGTGTGCGTGCGCGCAAGAGCGTGTTTGAGTGTGTGAGAGCGTGTGAATGTGTGTGTGTGAGTGTGAGTGTGAGTGTGAGTGAGTGTGTGTGCGTGCCTGCCTGCTCTGCTGTTGCTGCCCTTTGATCCCTGCATTAGTGTTAGTTAGGGGCTCGGAGACACACTTGCACCGAGAGCAGCCATAGTCAAGACACGGCAACAACAACAGCGGCACCTCCTCCGCCTGTGTTCCCATTCCCCAACAATACACTTTAAACCGAGCAAAGCCAGGTGCACGAACAAGTCCCTGTCATCACTGGCGCCTCCAGTCTCAATGGGAAAAACCTTTTTTCTTCTTATCCCTAAACAAGGACGAGAATGTGATTAAAAACGGGGGAAAATGCCAAGGAGGAAGCAGGAGCAACCCAAGCGCCTGCCTTCACGTAAGTCCTTCACTCGATTTGTTCAATTTTAACGGCTCTCCGTGTGTTTTGCGCAGTAGTTTAGGGTTAAAGAGGTGAAACAGACAAAAGACTCGGCGTAGGTTATTTCTCCCTTTTTAGGTCCGAGCGAGGCAGCCATGTTGTTGGCGATGGGTAACGTTAGCTAGGCAGTGAGTGGATAACTGATACGTGGCTTTATTAAGAGTATAATCGATAGAGGTCCGGTTCCGTTAAAGGTTGCGGTCAGTTGGCATATGTGTCGGTTGTGTGTGTGTGTGTGTGAGGAATAACGGCCGAGCGTTTTCGGTAATGTGCTCGCCTCTGCTAGGTCGCTTTTCGGGTAGAAAGGGGAGGATCTGGGAGTCTGGCCGCAATAAAATGAAGGGTCAGTCGGATCAGACAAGCCAGAGTCTGGCTCCCCATACCCTAGTGTTCCTGGTTAGCAATAGCGCTATCTAGCAACGCTCGGTAAACTTCATTTCCTCGGCGTTAAACGTGTAACTTTCGCCTCATAGTTTTGCTGCTCCAGATCGCGGAACCGAATTTGTTCGCGCTTGTTTGTCGTCGACTTTAAAAAGTGTGAAGAGATTTCTCTTCACCCCCCCCCCCCCCCACCCCCAAGCCAATGTAATTTTTTTTTCTACCCCTCCCAGTCTGCATGCAGGCTATGTCAGAGCCATGGTCGGTCACCTGAAGTTCAGGGTTTTTCCCCCCTTCCCTTTGCAGCCATTCATTGCAGACAGACTACGATCAATAACGCGGTTAGAAAAGGGAAACGACAGTTATGCTCTACTACGTTGCTGAAAATAACGCGGTGCCGCAGCATACACCTATTGTTATTCTTGTGTTGTTGATTTCGGTGGGAGGTTGGTTTACTTTTGTACATTTGACCCTCCGTATCTTGGATGTTCGTATTGTGCCTTTATCAGTCTAGATAATAAAAAGCTGCGATAACACACTGCGGCCACTAGAGGATTGCTTAGATGGTATAGTGGGCAAGACAAGGATTATTAAAGGAATTATCCGAAAGTGACATTTTCTGCTCTTGATCATTTCTGCTCAATACATGCGTAAGCAAACAGCTCAATTAGTCATATTGGTATGCAAATGTAATGAATAATTGAGTGATTCATCTTTTAACAACGACGGCCTGATACATTTATCTTATGACACTATCTTCATTTCTTAAATGTCAGACGATGCCAGCTGTTCATCATAGCCAGCCACCATCAACAAGGCACTTCAAGTTGTCTCTTTTTATTTGGTTTACTTACATAGTTTTCTTTTTTAATTTTAAAGGGTATGAGGAATGAATAAGCTCCTGCACCTTTCACAGTTTAATATGTCTGACACATTAAATCAAATGTACATTACACAATTATTTTTGTAGCCTCACACACAATATACACAAATGCACGTTTTTATTTTGTTTTATTCACTGATCTGCTCAGGTTTTTGACCTAGGGCTGAACTTTGGAAATAGCAGTGGTTGGCTGGGTGGCATAGAGGTGGAGACCGGGTGACTGTGTGTGTGTGTGTGTGTGTGTGTGTGTGTGTGTGTTTTTTTGTGTGTGTGTGTGTTTGTGTGTGACACTGAGTGACAGGGAGATATTTGGACAGTGAGTCTTCACTCACTTTTGATAAGTTTTACATTTTTCTTCCAAATAAGAAAAAAGTGTCTTGGTCAACTGGAGTGAGTCACTGTGTTAACAGGGACACACGTACTCATAGTTTATACATGTTTTTGTGATATGACTCAATGTGGCAAAATTGAAATAGATGTTGTGTAGAAGCCATGAAATGATGTTTTAGCACCTACTGTAGTTGCCCACCTAGGGTAATGGCAATTGATTATCCAATTCAACACCCAAATATACCCTGGAGTGAAATTTTCACTACTAAGATTTTATCAAGCCCTCCTTTATGATTAAAATATTTAAGGATAGGCTTTGATAGGTTCAAATGTACAATAATGAATAGGTTAAACCAGTTTTATTATGATTAAAAAAAACATTGTAACATATTAGGAACATTTTGAGATCCAACGATTAAAATGCATGAGGTTGTGTTTAAGCTGTATTCCACACAGCAATACTGTATAGATCTGTCAAACATGAAGTCCACTTTTTTCTGTCTTTTGGGCAAGAGGACCAAAGTTAGCCTGTGTCAACATTTCAATTAAGCTGCTTTGTAATTGGTCTGGAACAAAAATACCCTTCACCCACGTATCTGAAATCATGTACTTCTGTGTAGGCACTCAACTGGAGCACTGCTGTGCCTGTGTTCCTGGGTTTAAATGAAAGCCTTTTTCTGATTTAGAAGTTGTTTCCCTCCTCAGTCAACAAACTGTCACAGGAAAGTATGAATTTGTCAGAAGCTTTTTGCGCTTTGTTTTGGATCTTCCCACTCTAGAATGGAAGTGTCACCTCATGCCATTCGCTGTCAGTCTGTGTGTTTTCATTATTCAGCCAACAACACCCTGGTGGTGTGCCAGCCAACAAGCACAATATCGAGCTTCAAATCTCTTCATCTGTGGTGAAAAAGGGCAAGCTAATACACTGGCTTTAATGCTGGAGGTGCTTTATCTTAGCACAGACCCAGATATATGGGTTGTGTAGCCCAGTGTGCACTGTTCCATTGTCTGTGGCACAGCTTGTAAGAGGAGACTATTCTTTAAGTGTGTGTGCACGGCACGCACATGTGAAAGTGAACAGGCAACCCTTGTGTTTTTGTGTGTGTGTCTGTGGGTACATAAGCTGGCTATGGAGGTCACAGTACAGTATGGCGCCTTCACTCTGACAAGTAAACATGACCTTTGGTGCCACAATGCAAACTGCCATTCTTTATGACCTTGCAGTGTGTTATTGTTTGTGTAGTTTTGCTGCCTTATTATTCACTCTTTAAAGTTAGGGTTAATGGAAATGCTGGTACGGTTTAATGTTTTATGTTTGTGATTTTAAAAATGACATTATAGAGATGTTCCGATACCATTTTTGTCCTTCACAATACCCTATTCCTTGATTATCAGTAGTAGTAGTAGTAGTAGTAGTAGTAGTAGTAGTAGTAGTAGTAGTAAGTACAGATCCGATACCAGTGCGTTGTAGTACCAGTCAAAAGTTTGGACATGCTTTTCCCATTCAAAACAAGACATGCTTTTCCCATTCATAGTGAACAAGAAATATATATATATAACCTATATATATATATATATATATATATATATATATATATATATATATATATATATATATATATATATATATATATATATATATATATATATGCTCCAGTTTTCCACTCGCAGATCAGTCTGGCATCTTGAGGCAGAGAAAATTTGGAGCAGTTAGCCAAACGACCGGGCCAATCAGCGTTGGTTTTGAAAATATTCAAATATCTTTTACCGACATGTTGCTTGCATGCTGAGCTAACGAGCTATGCTTTGCCTACAGCAGCAGGGGCAGGCTTGTGGTTGTATTTTCATACGCTTCGTGGATCTGATTGGTTGATTTGGCCCGTCTATCACCAACATAGGTGATAGACAGATAGTTCATCCAATCAGCTAACCAGTATTTCCGCCCCTTCCCAAAAGTTCTCCAACGGAAAGTTCCCAGATGGATATGCCGAGCAAATGCGAAGCAATCCATCTGGCGGAGTCAGGTTAGTATACTACTATCCCTGTATGAATGTGATATGATTTATATCATTGTTGTAGGGCTTGGCTCATGTTAAACCCTTTGTAAAACATGAAAACATACAGAAAATAAATGCCATAGAACTATTATCCAGTTTGACAGTCAGTCATAACGGAAAAAGAACATAGTTGATTCAACTATGTTCTTTTTCCGAAAGGGAAGAAAATCTTCTTTAAAAGTAGTTAAACTAAGTTGAACTACTTTTAAAGAAGATTTTCTTCCCTTTCTTCTTCTCAATTACGTGGTATTGACTCAGAAACAACTCCATTAAATCAGTCAGAATAAGTATTCAATATTGTTTGGCAAAATGTACATATTATAGCCTATGTTGTCATTAGATCACACAAGTCCCCTTAACATTCGTCCCCACCATCATTGTCATTCTTGTCCTCGAAGTCTTTAAAAGTAATTGGGTGAGTATGTTAAAAATATGAACTTAGATCTCTCTGAGTCTGTATTTTCATATCATGAGGAGCACAACCTTAAGTGTATTGGGAGGGACATTTGTGTTCTGCTTACCTATCCCCTGGTAATCTACATTTGAGATGGAGAGATTTTTAACATTTCTGGGCAGATAGCAGCTCCTTTTGGTCAGCCAATAGCTGACTGACTGGGTGGCGCTCTACCTTACTGTAATGGCGGGTCACTGGCTCCCTTCCACTTCCTATGATTATAATGACCTTGGTGGGACTGTGGGGCTTGAAAAACATTGGATTAAGGGGAAAGGAAAATTAGAGGAGGTTTCCATTTCGCTCTTGGCATAAAATCGGTGGGGTATTTCTGCCAAGAATCCCGAACTTCACCACCACCACTATGCCCCCCCCCCAAGTTGATGGGGCTTGGATGCTCTGGCGGTGTCGGGCGAGTAGAGCTAAAGTGAATAATGATACACAGGCTTTAACTTAGAAATGAATTAAAGGCCAGGGGAAAGGTGGTGGTGCCTCGCTCACTATACACTGTCACAGAGAGCATAGAAACCTGCTTTCAGTGGCCAAACTGGACTTTCTTTTGTGTTTTGCTAATAAATGAAAACACTGATGCAAATAAACAGGTAGTTGGGTAAGGTTTAATGGGCCTGGCTAAGCCTCAGGGTGTAGATCTTATACACAAACGTTAACCTTATTTGCTACAATAGACAATTGGCAAGGCACATAAGCAGCAGGGTGGTTTATCCTGTCAGTGATACATTTCAGGGTTAATGCAACTTACAAATAAATGTTTCTTAAGCTCCCTATTCCTATTAAAGCTCCCTGTGGGTCACTATGTTACCCAAGAATAACATGTGAAATAAGAATTTTCTTAGCATAACCTCTTCCACATTGACAATTGAATATCTGTGCACTGTAGATCCTTGTATGGGGGCAAGTGTCACAGCTACTTTTGTCAGGTTTTGGTTAAGTTGTCATTTCGGATGTCCTGAGTACTGCCGTACCAATAGAAAAGTATTTTGTAAAACTGGGGGGGTCAGGCACCCTTTTCATCATCACATTGAGCGTATATGTCACGTCCACACATACCAAAACAATCTTTTTTTCCCCCGTCTTCCCTGTCATTGTTTTAAGAATATTTGCATCCAAATGGATCCATTTGTACCATATACCGTATACATACTGGGAACTATATTCTCAGAAAGGCGAAGCACTGCTACTCTCTGCTCCTCACCACGGGGCCTCTCAGGTGCTGCAAGCTAAATACTCCGCCCAAGTAGCAGAAGTAGCAGTGCTTCGCTGCTTTCTGAGAATATAGTTCCCAGTATGTATACGTTTAGAAGATGGCTGTGTCTCATGTGGCCTTGTTATTTGTACACGCCATGACTACACAAATCACAACATGTAAATAGGAAAATGTTGGTGTTATTTTATCACTTATTGGGAGCAGTAGGCTGGATGGAGCCGGTTACCTCCAGGATCTGGGCTAAGCGAGGATAGCGGTGGGTGTGTCAGACAGAGTTACAACACGCACGGAGATGAGAAGGGTATGTATGGACTTGGGGGAACTCTGGGGAATATGGTGATTTAGCTTAAGTCTCAATAAGCCGGCTTGTTCCTTTAAACTAAGGAAGAGAGCGTGATGTCGGACAAAATTTGTGTCTCATCATCCCCTTTGTATTTTTAAGCCCCCCTATAGAAGTCATAGCCCCATACAACGTTCCAGCCTCTAATAACTCTAAATAGTAGCTGATTATTTCCACAAGTCAGTATAATGAGATTCTTGTATATGTTTGGACAATATGTTTGAAGATTCATAACTGTGTTGTTTTAGGGTGTAGTTTTTGTAGGCATAGTAACCGTATGTGTTTATATTTCAAATCCATACAGGACTTTAGCCTCAGTATGTGCTGTAAACGGACTAAGTGCAGTCCGTTACTTGTCAGAAAAGCTTTGATGGTGTGCTAGTTGTAAGCTATGCTAGTAAAAGTAGACCAGTCCATCTATCTAATATAATATAAACAGTGTGGCAAAAGGAAATAATAAGCCAAAGCTTGAAGACTCCCATTTTATTTAGATCTCCTGTTTAGGAGCATTGTGGGTTCCTGGTAAATTATAGCAACCCAGTGCGACACATCAGGATCAGACAAAACCCCTGTGTCTACATTGTTCAAACCAAGTCAGCGGAAGTTATTTGTGATATTGGACTTTATAAACTTGACTTAGACTGCTAAATTGTTATTCTTATCTTTTCTCATAAACCAGACATGTTCTTGATTACAAAATGTTTGAGGTCACTTGAAGGAGGTCTGAGTGTTTAATTATTTAGCAATAAAAAAGTGTTTTCATCGGAAGAGCTGGTAAAGTGTTTACATGTGCATGTAAGAGGCTAGTTGTGTCCCAGAAGTAGCTCACCCAAAGTTTTTAAGTTGCTCACATATTAAATGGCACAGCAAAAAATAAAGTGACAAATCTTTTATTATAGTAAAAAATAATGTTGTTCTTTTTAAGCTTTGTTTTATTTGATTATTAAATATTATGTTCTGTAATAATGTATATGTTCAGCGGGAGTTTGACGGGCTTCATTTACCTAGGGCTGGGTATTTAATCTGAACACTTTTTGAGTACCAACTGAAATGGGTTATCAAAAACTCTCAAACAAAAGGTGCTACTGAATACTTGGTCAGATTCTTGGTGTAGTTTAATTGTTCTTTTATCAACTTTTGCCAGATTTCTTTTGTGTAGGCATACAGCTGAACACTAAACAGTGATGCAGGGAAGTTATTTTAACGACCAATGTATTAATACTCAGGTATTCTCAGTGCAAGTACCAAAAACCTTCATACAGTCCTGCATTTACCAGCGATGGTAGAACCAAATTAAAATACTTGCTCTTTTCAGTTTGTGATTTGTTAGTTGTCTGCTTGCATCTTTAAAAAGAAAATTCTGGTACTCTACCCTACAGTTTAGTTCAAATTGTAACGTAAAAATCAACTGAAATGGTCAACTTTGAAAACTTAATTTGAAATTGACTGTGGAAATGTATTTTTTCTTCAGATCTTTGTTATCTAATAATTTCAAAGTGCCTTCTCTAAGCAGAAAATCCCCTGCAGCACAAAATCAGGTAACCGTATTGGTCCTAATACCTCCAGTACAGTACCTGCCTGTCTGCCTGGTCTCAATCAGAACCCCCTCTGTGTGGAATGGAAGTGCCTCAGCCTTGGTAACGATTTTTCCCGTGTTGACAAGTCACAACATGGAGATCTACAGCTCGGAGAGCAGCCCTTTGGCTACGCAGAGCCCTGCTTGCACTGAGTAATAGCAATCTCACAGGAGTAGCAGGCTTTCAGCTGGCAGCAGTTCATACGGAACAGCTCACTGGTGCAGCTGGGAAAGACAGAGCAAAGTGGAGAGGGAGAGAGGAGCTGGTGGTGGTAGCAGTGGATATGGAGAGAGGGAGGGAGGGAGGGAGGGAGGGAGGAAGTGTAGAGGAAGAGCTGTTAAGAGCTTTGGGCGGTTTCTCTGTTGTTGTACCACACAAGTGCATCCAGGCCCTGCAGGACAAGCCTTTAACAGGCATGAGGGATGGAGAGCATGAGAGGAGAGGGGGAGGAGGAGGCGGTGGAGGAGGAGGAGGAGGAGGAGGAGGAGGAGGAGGTGGTGGTGGTGGTCTGGGGAGCTGAAGCCGGCCAGTCGTGCCAGACGCCCGCTCTAAACAGGGATGTGATTTATTGTTGGACTCTGTCTCACGTTTCACTTCTAGAAAGACACTAAAATTACATTGTACAGAGATAAAGAACTTCCTCAATTGTCTTTGAAGAAAGACCAATGCCTGTGGGCTGTGAAGATTTTTTTTTTTGGAGCATGTGGTACATCTTTAACCAGTGTGTGAAATTTGACTGTTTTTTTTTTTAAAGGTTTTGGCATACGGGGCCATCTGATTTGAGTTTTTTTGCTGATGGATTCTGCTTTGGTCATTGCTTTTTCAACTGTCCCTACAAACCTACTGCTTTAGTATGTTATATACGTTACCTGTCCATAAAGCTGCTCTTTGAAACATAGTTACCCAGAGTATGTCATCAGAGTATGTATAGTTTGCCAGGGGGCTTTGAAAAGGCTTTAGGCCAACAGGTTGATCTTTGTTGCCCTTGCTGAATGTCCTTTGCACAGAGCAGTGCTATGAGATGACCTCACTTCCTGTGTGGGTAGAGTGGGGCAGGAGGCCTCTTACACACACATGCAGACAGACTCTCTCAAGCACAGCCTGGCGCTAGTTAGCCTTTAGTGCACTAGCCAGGCTAACCCCTTCTCTCCTCTTGGTGTGTGGAAGTGTTTTTACATTACACATTTAGGCAGTCAAGAGCAAGGCACAGGCTAATGTCTTTAACTAGCCGGCATGTCTTTAACAGCTGTGTGTCTGCAGCTTTTTGGGATGTAGGATCAGTTTTATAGGGAGATTAAGAGTACAGAGAAGGAGTGGGGGCTGTTATAGACACAGGATAGTAGGACCATAAGGCAGCGACAGCTCTCCAAGGAAACAATATATCACCTCTAAAAGCAGAGTGGAAGTGTTTGGCTCTGGGACAAAAATCCTGAGAAGTTAAAATCATTGATGTGATGTCATCTCGTAGAAAGCCATTGTCAGTGCAATGTGAGGTTATTTATGATGCTGAAAATGCAGGTGAGCATCTTGACTAATTCAGTTCTGTAGAGGAGGCTTCCCTATTTGCACAATGTGGTCATAGCGTCTCGGAGTACATTAAACGAACAATTTAACTCAGGTCTCATCCTTCCGTTGTTTACCAAGGGCATTTGGTCACTTGATTTTGTCCTTGTAATGCTAATGAGATTAGCTAATCACTGGATATGACATTCTGAGTGAGGAGCCCTTTAGTTTATGGTACCTGTTAGAACCATAACCATACGTAGAAACAAATGAAGCTGGACAAATTAGCACACTAAGGTAATGGATGGATGTTGTAGGTATCAAGCTATTCTAAAAAAAAATAAAAAGTGAATGTAATGGCTCAGCTCATGATTGCCCGTATGTTCCCACTCCCCACGAGTGTTTTGAATGGGGGCCATGTTGGTTCAGATTGCCATGTCATTAATCCCTCGTACTCTACAGGGGAGTGGTCAGCGGCAGATGTATTTGCACTTCCTCCAGAAGGCTTTCTAGATTAGCACAAATCCTCCCAGAAAAACTGTTTAAAAACCTCATTTGGCACGCACAGCCAGACTTTGTGCTCATAGCTGGCCAAAGACATCCATCCCTCCCTCTACATCTCATTCTCTCTGAACCCCCTTTTTTTTTATTTAATTTTTTTTTATCCCCCCCCCACCTTGTGGTTCTCAGAGCTTAGCCCCATGTCGGTTTGGACAGGGCAGTGTAATTGTTTGGAAACTCAGTTCTGCCATTTGCATGCAGCAAGCACCCACTTTTCTAGTTTCAGTGGTTTGACCTTGTTGTACCTGCCAGCCAGAAATGAGATCATCAGAAGAGTAGACGAGAAGCTGACATCTCTCCTCCACCTACCCATGGCTTTAAGTGATGGTTGTCATAGCAATCATTATGCCACAGAACAGACTCAGTGGGTGAAGGATGGCTTTGAATGCGGCAGCCTCAGGTCACAACCTGGTTATGACAGAACAGATAGACCTATGAGGGTTGGCTGCAGTACACCGTCTGCACAAAGTAAACAGCCGCAAAAATCGCATGTCAAGTTCATATGGATTTCAGGAGGGGGGGACATTACTGAGGCAATGTCTTTTTATACCTTGGAGAAAGCGAGACAGGTATTGGTGTAACGGAGAGAGGGGAAGAGCAGCATGGGACGAACAATGCCTCTCATTCCCATCAGCTGCCCTGGCCAGCATTTAACATGGAGATTGGAAATGGAATAAGCTCTCCCCCCATTCTCCCTGGACCTGCATGTAAATGAGGTTAGCAGTTAGCATTTCCTGCTGTGCCACAGCAATTCTTCTTCCTCTCTTTCTCCCTCATTTTTTTTTTTTTTTTTTTTTATATAAATAATGGCCTGAAAGTGCTCCCCCTTTCCTGGGGTAGGGACCGGGACCAATCCTGATTAGTGTCCCTGTCCAAAGTAACAGGCTAAAATCCAAGCAGGCACTGCCTTGGGCTCCTCTGCCAAACAGCCGTCAAAGCAATACCACCATAAAAAAGGCATCTTTTCCCCCCTCCCCCTCAATTCTCAAGATTCCCTCCCTCTTTCGTCTTCCTCTCTCCTCTGCTCATTCTCCCTTGTCGTCCATTCGGAGCGTCTCTAAAAGACACTGCCTCCATTGCTCTAACACATTTTCCCCTTACATACATTACATGCGTGCACATATAGAATTACCTCTCACTCTACAGCCACCTCCCACCGGACCTTGCTTTGTATCCCTGGGTGGACTGGCTGCTATAGAGCTGAGTGTCCCTTTTGCCAGTAGGGTGATT
Organism: Perca flavescens; assembly: GCF_004354835.1. Classification (NCBI taxonomy): domain Eukaryota; kingdom Metazoa; phylum Chordata; class Actinopteri; order Perciformes; family Percidae; genus Perca; species Perca flavescens. The sequence goes on along the minus strand of NC_041332.1, from coordinate 28,974,244 downwards.
TACAAACAATACATTGACAATGTACACACTCCCACCTTCCACCCTCCCACTCTCTCTCACTTCTCCTCCACAGACACACAATCACCTCTGTGAGGAGCTTCAGTATGCCAGAAAACTACGCAGCAGGGTGATGGCCTGTTCTTTTTCGCACTTGTTCCAAAGAATGTACCCTGTCTACTTGAGAATGCTAGCGCGACATGCACATCTTGGTTGAATGAGGTTACTTTGTCAACCGGAGGACAAATTGATGAGATCTGACTAGTATGTCAAGTGGCTTATAATTAGTAGTTTTCACACACAAAAAAAAATAATCACATGAAATGGTAATCTGAGCGGTGTGTAAGACAATTCCGCCTGATAGAAAGCAAATACGCGAGGGAGTTATATTAGTTGAACAGTTGCAGGCATATGCTAATTACTAAGTGTTTGAGAAAAGGAATTTGTGAAAAATATTACTCTTATGTCTGCATCAAAGCTCTAATAAAGTGGTTATCATCACGCTGTCTTCTAGATTTGTTACTGTGCCAGGCTATGGGAAACACTGTATTCAGTACACAACACCCTGTTAAACAACCACTGCTGCACAGCAAATTGATCTGGTTATGTCGTAATGCTACCAAATATATTTTTGGTAAGCAATCCAGCATTGGGCATTTATAGGAAAAGAGCTTGTGTTGTTGTGAGCACTTATGTGTCGGAAGCATCATTTCTTGCATTTTTTTACACACGCATGTAGAAAAAGTTTTTATCTACCGTATGTGGTGTTTTAAAGTGTGCTTCGTGTGTTTGCCTGTACTCCGTTTCACAAAGAAGGATGCCACCCACATATGCCTATTCCTATGAGAGGGAACGGCTTGAGTCTCGATAAATATGACCAGCTCTTTCTCACGGAATCCAGAGAGTCAGTCCGTGTTGTTGTCTAGTGTTTAGACACTAGCAATAAGCCCCATTTATCACACAACCTATGAATGAATGAATGAATGAATGAATGAATGAATGAATGAATGAATGAATGAATTAATTAATGTTCAAGCAATTATGTTTAAAAACTTCCCAGTTCCTCTACATAGGGGAACCTTTTCTTTTTTACTTTTTACAGTGATCACTTTGAGAACAATTATATTGTATGTGCATATTCTGATGTAGACCAGTATTTATTTGCATCAGGACTCGCCCAGTTTAAAATGGAAATAGATTTTTGCTGCTCAGTAATACCCCTCACCGACACCATGCTGTTAAAACCCCCAACACACTCCTATCTTTTGGGGTTTCTTCCTTGCATTCTTTGGATGGAAACCTTTTGTTGCCAAACATTTTCTAAATACAATAGCAGTTGTTATTTTTGTAAAATGATACCAGGAAATGTTCCATCACTTATTAACAAACACATGATGTCCAGTGAGTGAGAGACTAACCTTGTGACAGCCACTACATATTCCATAATGTGAAATTTAATACTCTGCAAAGGATTTTTTTCTGATTTTGAAAATGGTAATGCTATGAATTTTGTAGTGTGGAATATGGTGATCCACAGATGGTCATTGTAGCTGTTATTGTCAAAAATAGTCAAATCTTCTTTTCTAATGGCTGCTTAGATAATTTAACCAGTTCTTGTAAAGCAGATTCAATAAAAAAACCTTTTTACCAAAAACACTGCAAGCAGTGAATAAGTCATTCATAAAAAAAAAAAAAAAACTTTTTAGAAGAATTAACAGTAAAACCATCCAGTAAGATGCTGACCCATGGCCAGTTGATTGTCTTTGGAGTACCAGTACGCTGGTTTTAGTATTTCTCACCTTGTAATAAGCCAGTTAATCCTTGCCTCTTCCAGACCCACTTTCCTTTTTGTTGTGTTCTATGTACCCAGTCTGAATTTTTTGCCCATTTCACACAGACTCCGCAGTAGCGCTGCATTGATGGTCTGCTGTCATGCCGGCTTTGTTTATTCCCACAGAACCAAGCAAAGGTGGCATAATGGACCTTTTTCACAGCAGACATTTTGACTTGTCATAGCAGGAAAAGCACAGCCGAAATTGATAATCTTAACCACCTTTTAAGCTTAACCTACAAAACAATATAGTCGATTCCTGTTCCTGTTGATAAACATGATTCATATTTATACACATATACTTAAGCATTTTCTTTTTCTTTTTTTTCTTTGCTGTCTATTTTTTTATTTTTTAATTGCTTGTTCTGTGTGTTATGTGTATGACATGTATATGTATCGTTGTGGAGTATGTTACCATTTATTTCTGTAGCCTCTTGGCCAGGTCATGTTTGTAAATGAGAAGTTGTTCTCAAACCGTTTACCTGGATAAATAAAGGTTAAAAAAAAAAAAAAAAAAAAAAAAAACGATGGCTCAATTCCATCAAGTGTCCCAGTAAGCTATTTCAGTGAGTCAGCATGAACAATACCAAGGCCTCTCCTAAGTGGAATGTAGCCATCATTAATGGTTTTGAATACGCCTGTGCTTTTCCTACTATGACATGTCAACATGTCTGCCGTGAAAAAGGTCTATGCCGCATTGCCGCCCCACCAGTGTGTGATTTCACATAGCATGCCGGCATTCCAGGAGCAAAAGAGACGTGACTAGTAACACAACAGCTGGTATCTAGCGTGTGTGAGTCGATCCGCACTGTTTATCAACCACACGAACCCCATCCACAAACCGCCAACTGTATGAATTACGGGGCATTCGGACCAAAAAATGCGATCCGGCAATTTTCCGCAGGGTTGTGCGATGGTTGGGGTGTCGGTGAAACATTTGTGTGACGTCCTGTTGTGTTCTTAAACCCCACAACAAAGCACAAGTAGACTTTATATTTGACAATTACTGTTTTCCGTCAGATCGTTAAAAACTTTTGGCTATTTGGAATGCTGCTTCGTCACTTGTTTGTCACTCGGTTACGGCTCTATGACTACCTCTGCAACAACTCTGTCCCCCATTCAGTTTTTGCAACTTTTACAGTGGCAAAAAAGAAAAACATAAATATTTTTTGTGGTCAGAAACTGCAGATACAACATTTTATAAAGCACAGATATAAGTTTATTAGCAAAGATATCAAGTGAATGTACAGCAGAGTTTGCAGTTTTGTGCAGGAAAAGTTAACACCTGTTTACTGGCTATGGGAAAGGAGTATCTATTTTTAGAATGTTTGTAATTTTGGTGGAAAAAGGGTTTAAGAAAACGGTTGAAAAGTAGATGCTGCTGTGCCGCAAAGCACCACGGAGGAGAAAGAGATGCTGTTGATGAAGTATATGTTTATTTTCTCTTTTACAAAGGCGAGAAGGAAAAGGATTTTCCTAACTCTTCTTGTCTATAAATATTTTTTCTGAATTTAAGTTCTAACCTTCTGGTTTTCTGTTTCTTTCTCTGGGCAATGTACAGCAGTAACAGGATATCAATTAGGGGTGTTGAAAATAATCATTGCATCGATGCATCGAGATGCGGACCTGGACGATTCTGCATCAATGCAGCGACAGAACATAAGCGGTTATTGCCTCATGATGTTGAGTTTTGCCTTTTGTCTGCTGTATTCAGACGCCGCTATATTCAGGAAGTGCCTTTTTCTAGAGCAGTTTATATATATCTGACTGCTTGATGAAAACCATGTGTAGCAATATATAATAATATTGAGGAGGTGACTCATCGTAATGTGACCAGTGAAGATTCACACCCCTAATATCAATATTAGGGCTCCGACACAGCGGGAGTGCATAGCGTGCGCTTGGCACCACTGTTTACAGAATGTTATCGTTTATTAATGTAGATGCTCACATCGTTATAGTTATCGTTGTGGTGTGGACGGCCCTTTAGTAAGGGATCCAGTAGCTTGGAGAACTATTTAGGGTGACTCATGCCATGAACACAGCAATGTGCTTGGGTTATTTATTACGCGTCATATTAGTGGGTTTAATCTGGCTGATTTTAAACGGAACCTTCACTTACACAACCGAGACGATATCCATCCATCCATGAGTGGCACTAGCAGCTAATACATCCATGAAAACAATAAATAAGACACTCTGTGTATTTATGCATTTTCTTATGTTAATTTGATGAATGGCATTTGATTTAGTCAGAAATAGTTGCCATCAGGGTGTGTGTACGGTATGAAAATATACTTTATATGGTGTGGTCGCTGTTGTAAACCACTAAGTTTGATTGTCTGACTGTTTGATTTGTGTAAATTATAATTCAGATGTTTGTATCAAAGTGATAATAAGTCAAAAATGGACATTCCTGTCTGGATATTTTATGGATCCATAATTTATTTACCGATGGCCGATAGCTACCATTGACAATCTTATTAACAGTGGGCTACTTAGTAGAGATGCACCGATGCCAGTGACCGGAATTGGCCGGTTTTCACGTGCTCGGCCATACTGACGGGCAGGTCATTGTGACATATGCCGATTTCATGCCGCTCAATGCTATAATTAACTGACAACATAAGTTATACGAGTTACAGTTCTCAAGGACACACGGATGCCACAACAGTCTTTTTTCGTTTCTCTCAACTTTACGCCGCGCGTACCCACTCGTGGTGTGAAGCGCGTGTCAGCGCTATTCTCGCACATGTAGGGAACCTCGTAAATTAACCTGCTAAATGTCAGCTGTTTGGAAATTCTTCAGCGTGTGTGCAGAAGATAATAAGTTTGCAATATGCAACACCTGCAAGGAAAAAGTAGGGCGTGGAGGGCCGACAGCAAAAACCAAAATCGCATTTTTTTTTGTTGGATATTGGATCTGAAAAGAAGGAAATGGTTCTAACATTGCACTTTAGATGTGTGTGAATTTCCCACACCAGGAGTAATTTATATAGTTATATTTTATAGTGATCCATTATCTGTTCAAAAAATGTTCTATCTTCGGTGCAAAAGGTTCTATTAAAGAAAAGAAAAGAAATATTGTGTGTGTTGTAAAGTGGTTAGAAAAAATGAAATCGGAATCGGCTAAAATCTGTATCGGCTGGCCTAACTCAAAGAAAATCGGAATCGGCCTAGAAAGTTGTAATCTGTGCATCTCTACTAGTTAGGCTATGTTGGAGGCGATGGCCTTGATGACTTGGGTAGCATGCAACAAATTGACACTTAAACATATCATCTGTAGGTTGTTTGAGAGAGGTCAATGAAGTCAGTGTTTTCAACAGGTGGGGATTTTGGGGAAGTTGACCTCTAACATTCAACACTTTGATTTCAGATTTGGGAAGTCATTTTTATCTAGACTCTACGTGGCACACGGATGCATCTTTCTGCCAGATTTTTCATCATTCTGCTTTTATGTTGCACTTCATTGTAGACCTTTGAAAAAGAACAATACTAAATACACAAACATGACTTTGGAAGTCTGAGAGTATGGTGCAGAGATTAGAACGTGACTGCCCTTTGTCTGCTAAATTGAAATGGGGATTGGTAGACAGAGATGGGATCTCATGTGTAATAGATGTTTTGATGCTGTTTTTGGGACTGTGACAGCAAACATTGGCCCATTTTCACTCACCAATTAGTGTCATTAGCTGGATACTGCAGTATGCTTCAAGTCTGGGCTGTAGATTATGGCTCAAATGATAATCCTTTAATCATGTGGTGAGATACTCTGTGTTCAACTACAGAAGGTGTTCTTAAGTGAGATAAAAAAGTTCTAAAATTGCAATATGTCTATTTCTGGTCAATTAGTTACTCAAGCAGGCTTTCCTGTAATGAAAAGATTCACACATTTGCATCAGGATGTTGTTGTGAAATGGAAATTGACTTGGAATGTGGGAAAAATGTTAAATTGGCCATAACTGCGGGAGCCACATTAACAACACTGCTCACTGCAATTGAACTAAATTCATATAGCTTGATACTTGGCAGCAAATACATCAGAATTTAACTTTTGAGTTTTGGAAAACAGGTTTGTTAATCCCAATTTGTATACACATTTTTAATGCAGATATATAGCTTACACTCATATTCAGATGTCACAACATTTAGAGACACACTAAATACTATTTTAGTGATACAACCCATTCCATAATGCAATAATACAAATAACATGTAGGCCTACAACAAGACACGGTTTGTCCAAAGCATGTGTGCGTAAGTTGCACCACTAACTTCCAGTCCAGGTTATTTTTAGGGCAGGACAATAAAGTTACTAATCAGATTCAGTTGCTATATCCTCTAATCAAAATCTTTGTAATTTGTCAGTTTATGCTGCAAAGATGCAATAAATAATAAATAAATAAATACCACTTCTCGCCCTCCAGCAGTTTAGGTCCATAGCTTTGATGACACATCTGAGGTGATGAGCAAGTTTTTTTTTTTTTTTTTTTGAGATGCTAAATATGGAAGAGAAAAATAAACCAGGGGGTAAAGTGCACTTCATCTGCAATGAGGAATTTCAGAGGTCTGGGGCTCTCAGTCGTCTCATTCTCTTCCAAGAACACTTCTCCTTCCTGTTTCACCTCTGGCATGCCGCCCAAAGTACCCACAAACCACGGAGGCCAAGGCCGAAAATACACAGATGGTAATTTGCACTACATTTCAATACGACTCAACCGCCATTAAATATAGCCCTGCTGCCTGCGCCCTGATCCTCACTGAGAGTATCGCCTCACCTCAAATTCCAACTAAGAGATGAGCTCTTTACGCCTTTGTCAAAGAGTACCAGTTGTACGGGATGACAGAGATAGTTGGAGTGAGAATGAAAGAGTTGATTCTGAGTTTTCATAATGTCTTACATGAACCTCAATCAATACACAGGAGGATTTTTTCCACCTCCTGGGTCAGGACATCGTGTCAACATAATTAATTGCTAGAGGGATGTTTAATGGTTTAGCTTACTCTTGCATGGAAGAAAAATTAGTGTCAGTTTTTGAAGTCACTTACAAGAAAGGCCTTGACAACTACTATATCATTGTCTACATATATACTGCATGCATGTAAAGAAGTGGTGTTACTTCCCCACTTCCCAACACAAGGCAAATGCTATCACACCATCACCAAGTTCATCAAAAGTAAATAATTAATTACCTGCTCCATTGTGTGACATTTTGCTTTAGTGATCACGTCTTGCTCATACCCTTGTTGGTTGTCATTTTTCATTCCTAATGGAAATAAAATGATGGATAAACTTTGGAGCAATTTTCATGTTGCTCATGCAAAAGACAGCATTTAACACATTGATGGCATATAATTTCATGTGAAGGGGGGGAAATATGTCTGCTAGCTCCCACACTTCCAGCTGGATTAATGTAGAGCATCTGTGCTTAATATATTTATTTTTAATATTAGTATTCCCGGTTATGAAAACAGGAGAAGAGGGAAAGGGATGAAGGGAGGGATATATAAGAAGAAGAAAAATCGCAGGTGTAAAAGAGATAAAGCAATTGAGAGATTATGGAAAAAGGGAAGGGAAGCGATCCTGATCCAGTGTGTCCCAATTAATGGAATTACCCTCCTCCTCGAGAGGACCGTTAGTCATGTGAAGAGATGTCTCTCCCACCATATTGTCCAGCAGGCGCTAAGAAGGCAGCCCTGACCGCCGGGCGTGCTCATTAGCATAGCCCGCGGCCGTGGCAACCCCCGCCAGGGCCCAGCCGGACACTTAACACGTGGCTCCTTCTCAGTACATCCATACTCACTGCCCTTCTTCCCATGTCCTGCTCTACCTCCTTGACCCACCCCCAAAGACACACCCATGCACACACCAATACCATATCCCCCTCCCAGTCATAGCAGGGAAGATGTAATACTAATCATTTTGCCGATGTAGATGTGATTGTTTTAGACTTAGTATGTTGTGGCAGTCTTTTATGTTATTTCACTTTTTATGGCTTTGCGGTCAGCAATCTTTGCGATTTTAGTGATTCCCTGACCTGCACTACCTCGCTCTAGCTCTCGCTCCCTCTCTCTTTGCCTCTCTTACTCTCATTGCTATATTAGCTCATGGGCACGACTCTCGTTTTGACATTGGCACAGTATTGTTGCACCCCTGTCCAGCCTTAATCGGCTAATGGCCTCCTCTTCTTTCTTGCCGAGCCAAATCAACCCCTCCCTTAACCATCCCTCTATCTGCCCTTTCCTTCCTTCGCCTTCCCATCTCCTCTCCCTCTACTCAGGCCTGGGGTCAGTAAGGCCAATTTTAGAGAGAGAGAGAGAGAGAGAGAGAGAGAGAGAGAGAGAGAGAGAGAGAGATCACACAAGTCATGTGGTCGGTGACCTCCTGGCCAACCTTACTCCAGTCCCTTGCTCTTCTCTAACTCTCACGCTTCCCTTTACCAGCAATCATTCTGTTTGACAAGGAAGTCTGGCTGACTCCCGTACTAAACTCATATGCATGTGCATGCACACACATACATGCACCTCTTTCTGACCTAGAAAAGCCACGGCCAAAATAATCCTGCCAAGTTCACAAGTGGAGATTGTTGACAGCACTGCGTGGTAAAACAATGAACAAGTACTCTACCTGTAATGTCAAACAGTTTTTAGCTGTAGTTACAGGCCGTGAGCTCATTGTCTGTTTTTTTGTGACAGGTTAACACAACACACAGGTTTCCAAACAGTTTAAGTCGCAGAGGTGATGCATCAAAAATAATTTTATCTGCTCAGTGTACATCTCTGTTCAAGCTCAAGGCAGACAGTTTATTCTAGCCTGTCTCAGGCCTCGCGGCCTTCTCTTTGTGTAGCCTCAGCTTGCACTTTGACTTGTTATGGCTCTCTCTTTGTCTACAATGTGGTGGCGCTAGTATACATCTTTGTGGCCCAGAGAGAAAATCCCCCGCTGCTGCACCACTGAATCACCCGTGTGTGAGTGATAACAGATCCAGACTGCTGAGCACCCCGCAGCTGTTTGTCTCAACATGCAAGTCATCCCCGCCATTACACCACTAAATAGTTCCCTTTCAGTAGCAGACGCTTGCCGCCTGGGCCCTTATCTCCAGGCCTCCATCACTGGGGGGAGGTTGCAGTTACTGCACCCATTGTACTGGAGGCAAAGCAGTTGAATGTGTGTCGGAAACACAGCGGGGTGAGGACTTCAGCATTAAATCACACTCTTGGCTGTGGGTTTGTAGTCTAAACTGTGATATGTATGCACGTGCATTATGTTTGTCCCCTTGCGTTTGGTGGGCATACAGCAGCAGTTGTGAGAACAGAGCTCAGACGAAGCACCCCCTTAGAGCTTGGGCTTGAGACCATGACCTTGGGAAATGTCATTACGCCCACGGGGGTGGCTCGCCTGTGACACAAAGCCATGGTAGTGGAGTGCATCAGTGCACTGTAGCACTCTGGCAGAAGCCTAGTGGTGTAGTGTTGCGTTCAGCTGTACCTAACCCTGAGGTTTAAAAGTGAACCTAGGAAGCAAGAGAGTTCAGCCACAAAGCTGAGACCTTGGGTCAGCAATCTAGCGATTTCCCTCTAACCACATTACAGCCATTAGTGGCTCTTGCTGCTTTTCACATGTCACATGGAAATGGGTCAAGCCCTGCCCTGCATGACTCACTGGCTCTTTCTCCCTCTCTTTCATTCCTGTTAACCCTTCTCAGGTGGCAAAATTGCTTCAAGGAGCATAGGAAAATTGGGTTCACAATAGGCACAACGTTTTCATTCACCTTTTTAAACAGTCTTAAGAAGTGCGAAGGGTCAGGTCCCGTCACTCTCTTAACATCTTGCATTGTTTGTGTAGTCCTAGATGTATGTGAAGTCTATTAGACATGCCTTCATAACTGGGTTGGAGAGCCCTAAGGCCATTATTATTATGGCTGCCTTGGTCTTTGGCATCTGACATTTCCTGTCAGCTTTTGGTTATGTGTTACTGAAAAATGTAAGATGTGTGAGAGACAGAAATGAGAAGATGTTTGGAAGTGTGTAAGCTCTGTTTGAGATCTGTTGCAGCAGGAGAGTAGCGGTCATAGTGGGTTGTGATTGTGGTCACCTTTGTGGATCATGGCGAGCCACGTTGGCCAGATGTCAGACAACTCTAATGATCCCAACAGGTTGCTGGGCCGGGTTGCCTGGCAACCGCTTTTGCCTTTCGCTGTAAACAGAGAGCAGGCCCACCAGGCCTCTGTCAGGGTTGCGATGTGTGTGGATATACTGTATGTATGTTGGTGTGTGAGACATCTGAAACAATTCTTCCATTGACACATGTTTTTGCATCTGTATGAGTGCCAATTTTCTGAGAAATCTCAGTCAGTTCCTTTTTATCAGATGTTTTGTGAGGTTGTGTACAGTAAGCCAAAGAGGTGGGGATAAACAGTCAGTTTTGACATTATTCTTTGGCCCAGGCTTGGTGCTTTTGACATATTCTTATGGAGGTTTGTTAATATGTATCAGGAATATTCACTTCTCTTTGTTCGCCCTTGTCTGGCAAGCTGTAATGTTTTGCTTATGAATATTGATACATGAAGTGTATATTAATGACCCTTGGTGACCTTAACCCTATCCTTATTGGCTCCCTGGTGGTATCTGCAGGCTCATGAATATTAATCTAGTTCTGTAACCTCCATTACCCTAATCTTTGCTGTCTACCCTCCCAGAAGGACCCGTTGTCATGGTAACCCCTTTACTAGACTCTTCCAGACCAAGGGTGGGAAAAATACGGTTAAAAAAGGACAGAAAAATCTAAATTACTCAAACATCTTGCATGCGCCCTGCATAAAGCAGCTATTGTATAATAAAGAGGTTGAATTTGTGTGTAATTTTAGTGGTCTTCTCGCTGAGCAATGAAGTGTATATTTTGCAGATTCAAATGGCCATTCCACTTGGGTTTGGGCAGGTGATAGTGTTTGGTAATGTTCAAAATCTCAATTAGGCATCCACATAGTACAGATCACTAATTGCTTTGTATCCTCATCATAGACAAGCAAGGATGGGAAATAATAAAAGTTAATAGTAAAAAGTTATTTCCAATGTTACAAGCTGTCTAGCCAGAAGCTATGCCTATGCCCTCTACTTAAGTCTAGGGCTGCAACTAACGATTATTTTAATCGCTTAATCTGTCGATTATTTTTTTCGATTAATCGATGAATCTGATAAAAAAAACAAAAAAGCATTAATTTACATAAACTCAATACATACTTACATACATACTTGTTGTTTTAGTTAATAGTTGTGTAAAGGTAAGTAACCCAAAGAGCAGATACAGACAAGACACACACACACACACACAAAGCTTATTCATTAAATTATTACCATCATTGTAGTAAGTGCAAGTTAAGTTCATTTATACAACACACACTAATATATTTGTCAACAATAACTGATATGGGACAAAGCACAGAATATATACATGACAACAGATTAAAAAATTAATGGGCCAAAAAAGGTGAGTGAATAAAACCGTGTCTTTAGTCTTGCAAACTATACCACCCCTGCTTTACTACTGTTTAACGAGCTAACGCTAACTTGTCATGCTAGTCAGCTGGATAACGAGTAAACAACAGCACCAGACGATCTACTCGAGGGACGGTACGTTCCTCACTTCAGAACGGAACAGAAGTAGGATAGTGTAGTGACTTTACCCTGCTGTTGAACTCCCTTCCTCCTCATCAAGGACTCAAACAGGTTTACGTTTTAGGTGCTGAATCATCACCGTGGTGCGCCCGTGCCATGCCGTGTCGCTTTTGCTTATCTTGCAATTAACACGTTTTTGATTTATTTTGTGTGAAATGCTCCCACACCTTGGATGACTTGGGTCGTACTGATTTCTCTGCCTCCGCCGAGTGTTTCAGAACAACGTTACGGGTCTCTCCGGTCTCTCTCTGTATTTCCTCTGCCCCCGCTCTGCTCTTTTTTTCTTTTCTTTCGCTCCGCTCTGCGCTCAATATTTTTTTTATCTCCGCGACTGAGTGGCGTAATAGTTGCGCGACACAACGAATCGATAATGAAATTCGTTGCCAACTTTTTTTAATAATCAAATTTTATCGATTTGTTGTTGCAGCCCTACTTAAGTCTTAGTAAAGTTAGTGTTTGATGTAGATGAATTCATAATCAAATACTCAAATGTTTAGCAGATAGAGAATGCCTAGTCTAACTGTTCACTAGAGCAATATGGTGATATCTATGTCCCAGTACTTGCACAGCATTTATTTCTATTCCCTCACAGTAAATTGTATGTTCCCTCTCCTCTTCCAGATGTGGACAGCAATGAGGAAGGAGGGCCTGATGACGGTCCTGTGGAGGAGGAAGGCTGGTTTGGGAATGCTTCTGACACACGCTCAGAGTCGTCGTCCTATGGAGACACCCAGGATGAGCTCCTCCTGGCCAGGGGCTCCTCTCCTGATGAGCGGCCTGGAGTCAGCACTGGGCCCGGGGACCACGATACCTGTGGAGGTGAGAGCTCATTGGGTTGCCCCACACCCGTCCACCGTGCCTCTTTGGAACTTCTTGGACTGGATGGAAGTGCATTCTCGACCCAGGACACACTCTCTTCTGTGGTATCATCACTGTATGGTGAGGCAGCATCTCGGGCTCTGGGAAAACCCCTCAGCAGCAACCTACGGCGCCTCCTAGAGGCTGGGTCGCTGAAACTTGACACTGGGGAGCTCCTGGGTCGGTCATCCAGGGGAGGTGCTGGGGGGGAATCTCCTCCAATAGGTTTAGCCCCACCTCTGACCCTCTCCCCATCTTCCCACCATGCCCAGCAGTTAAGTGCTCTTGCCCGAAAACTGGCCAATAACAACAAAAGCGGCTCAGCCTCACCAGCCTCCTTGGCACCCTCAGTCACCAACATTAAGCAAGAGCCCCTTGACCCCTTTAACTCCGTCACCCCTAGTAATGGCAGTGGCTTTGTATGGGCAGGTGTTGCAGATAAATGGCCACCGGCCAGCTGCTCCACGCCATGCGGCTCCAGCCTGTCCCCAGACTCTGCAATCCAGAAGTTAAAAGCGGCAGCGAATGCTGTACTTCAAGACAAGAATGCCGTGGCCTCCTCCTCAACGACTTCCTCCTCCTCCTCCACCTCTGCCTCATCTGCAGTGCCCGCCCTCGGAGGCAGTGGTCGAGGAGATGACGTGGTGCGCTTTGATGCCTTCAACTCTCCGTTCAGCCCACAGTCAGCTAGCTCCACCCTCGCTGCACTTTCCAAGAAAGTCAGCGAGCGGAGCCAGGCCTCGTCAACGACCAGTGCTGCTACTGACCACCAATCCTCAGCCAGTTCCTTTCTCTCACTTGTGTCAATGACCTCTTCTGCTGCCTTGCTCAAAGAGGTGGCAGCCAGGGCAGCGGGAAACCTGCTGGCAGAGAAGAAGGATGGTTCCTCCTTGGCGACAGCTGGGGTCCTCCAAGAGGATGTGAAGCCCTTGCTGGACAAGAACCAGAAGGCTACCACACCCTCTACACCCACCCAGAGCCTGGACTTGCTGTTGCCCTCTACTCCAAAGAGCAGAGGCAAGCCCAACAGCCAAGCAGGTAATCTAAAGTAATACTATATGCACAGCAATCACTATATGCATAGTAATAGTAAAACTACATTGATCAAATGGTCACACCAATAAAGATAATAAGAGTAGAGCTCTGCTTAGGTTTGGTACCTTTTTGGATGTTTTTCCAGTGAAAATATGTTTTTTCTTTAGTAAGACATAGTTATGGAACACTCAAACACACTCTATTGTTGCCTTGTGTTAAACACAGAATCGGGCTATTTAAGATGAACCAAGGTTGCTACAATGAAATAAAATGACCTTATGTCTGTGTAGAAGAGAGACACTATGAAGGTTCAAGAATATTTCAGCTGAACTCCATTTATGGAAAGTTTTCATCTTCCTTCACAATTCCGTTTTCTTTTGAAAAAGAATGTTACAAATTTGCCTGAGGTTCAAGAAGTATCTTCCGTGCTATTATACTTCTTCCCATTCAGCATTCACCAAAGAACTACTAACACTTACGTATATCATGACTAGGGCTGGGCGATATGGCTGAAAACTGTATCACGATATAAGTGTTTCATATCGGTCGATATCGATAATTATTGATATTTTTTATGACCTATTTAAAATAAGGACCAGGAGAAAAATATATTAAATTTAAATATTTTTATTTTAAACTTAACATTCCTCTGATTATAATCCCCTCAGTTTAAAAGCAGAAATGTCAACACAACCATGGAAAACACTCAAATAATTAAAATGTAAACATAGGTCTAAAATCACAATGAACACTTAACAATTATCTCTTAAAATTAAGGTGCAAAATTAAAGAATAAGTAAGAAATGCTTAATAAATCAATTAAAAATTAATAAAGTGTAATAAAATGGTGCAAAATGTTAAATATAAGAAACCTGAAAAGAACTATTTTCTACAGGTTTAGTGCTAGGTTGGTAACCTGGCTTCTGGACAGTGCTCAGCATGTCTGCCTTCGTTATTTCTTTGTAGCGTTTAGTAAGGCGCTGATGCAGAGTACCTCTCCATGGTGGTCTGCTGCTTGTGCCGTGTAGCAGCAGCAGATGTTGTTGGACGTTGATGGCGAATACGGCTGTGCTCCAAAGTGTGAGCGCGGCTAAACTGGTAAAAAAAGTTTGTGGTATTACCAGTGTTGGTGGGGGCAACGGTCTGACGACATTGGTCTGACTACTGTCAGACTTATAAAATCCCCAAAAACTGCCATACTGACTTTTCCTGTTTTATCAACGATTTCCTCGCTGCGGCACTCACTTTCCACTTATCACTCCACGCCGGTTCTGTTATTGAAGAACATGAGACAGCAATGTGGCGCAACCAAACTTGATACTGTTACATGATTGGCTGCTAGAGTGTCACTCCCTACGTTGCTAGGTTACCAGAGAGTGAGTGCCGTTCATGCAACCAAACTTGCTTCACAACCTCTGGTTTCTTCTGATGAAGAAAAACAAGTTATCGAACGTTTTATCGACCGCATTTTCTATTAATATTGATTACGTGTCTATCGCGAGACTTATCGTTTTATTGCCCAGCCCTAGTCATGAAATGTCTTTGCTGTCATTGTGTGGGAGATTAGCAGGTTTACTTGTCACCAAAAAAAGGGCATCATTCTGATCTTCGATGACATGTTTTCTCTGGTCTTGTAATGGTTTTGTTCTCACCTCACTGGCGCTAAAGTAGCAAGTAGTGTAGCCTCAGCTTAACTGTCAGCCGAGCGGAGAGCATAGCCGAGAGAAAACAGCCCTGGCTGGCCTTCTAGTCTGGGAAATGGTCTGTGGGCGCAACGGGGGGTTCAGACTGAGACCTCACTGCCTTCCCAGACCAGCTCGTTTGTGCTCGGATGTGCGTGCTGCCAAAAGGGGGCCGTCAGTGTGTGCTCGGCACAGTGGGGAGCCCTGGAGTCCATATCCATCTCGGCAGCCTCCTCCTGGCTTCAAACCCCACTAGCCAGAACCCTCTGCACTGATCAGCACAGCAGACTTAAGGCCAAACACATCATACTTTCCACTGACTGGATACAGATGCGTGCGCGCACACACACCGACACACACACACACACACACACACACACACACACACACACACACACACACACACACACACACACACACACACACACACACACACACACACACACACACACACACACACACCCCCACCCTCTCTCTCCCTCTTATGTTACTCACAAATGGCCATGCAGTATATTCTGTAAGTGTACTCAGATGTAGACATATAACCAAACAAGGGTGCACACAAAGATCTCACTCTTGCACAGGGACTGAGAAAGCTTCAAAGTGCAGGCTCTTGCTAAGTAGCCTTTAGGGAGAACAGAATGTTTTCAGGGAGATGGATGGGCACTTTTGAAGGATTGTGTCGTAACCCCGCCAAATCTAAAATGGCTGGATCAAATTGACTTCAGACAGATGAGGCAGTCGATGTAATATTCTGTGATCTGCATGCTAAAAAGGGGGTCTGCTCTAACCCGCGAGCCGTCAAGGTCGAGCAGCGCTGTAAAAATGCAGGTAGTTGTTTGGTCGCCAGACTGAAAAATGTGACCTTGATTATTGACTGTCATGTCTAGTTTTATTGTCGTCCCTTGCCAGTCCCACTATGAAAAAAACTCTACTGCACAGGCATGTTCTGCACTTTGAATATGTACGGAAAGCTTTTTCCCTTTTTCTAAAGCATAGAAACCGGTGTGTTAAATACTAAGATGAAGATACTAAACTCACGCGCATTTCCTCTGCCATGTTTTATTTCCGCTTCACTCGGCTCAAGTCGGAATAAGCACAAGTCATTTTTGCATTATGATCTCTGCTGCGCTTGGAGAGGTTGGGCCGCAGATGGCGGTTTATTGTTGCAAATAGGCAGTCTCGAGGTTTTACACCTCAGGTCAATGAATTGCTGAGCACAGTAATTTCACCAAACACTGATTACCAGATGTTTTTCAAGGAACGGCACTGGAATACTTATGAAGCCATCCTGACAGGCCCTTGTAGAATTTGTAATGCAATCATGCCTCTTTCTAATAAGACCAATTAAACAGTAATGGATGCCGGATATGAAGCCAACAACAATAATCGAGATACTAAAACATGCTTGAGTTTTTACTTCCATTGTTCCATTGCTTCCAGCTGGCATTTCCCTTGATAGTTTTCATCATTAGGTGTGGAGTAGTTGCCGCCTTCTAGATCTGTGAATACTGTGGTCTGTAATTGAAAAGGCATGGTTTTTATTTCTTAACAGTAACAAAGTACATATTTCCATACACTAATGACTCTTCTTTGTTTGTTCTTTGGTGCCCTCAAGGCTCTCCTGAGGACGGTGGCAAACCATTCCAGTGTCCTGTGTGTGGACTGGTCATCAAACGCAAGAGCTACTGGAAGAGACACATGGTCATCCACACAGGCTTGAAAAGCCACCAGTGTCCGTTGTGTCCCTTCCGCTGTGCTCGCAAAGACAATCTTAAGTCCCACATGAAGGTGAGATGATATGGATTTTCTTCATTTTGTGACCCTGCACCCCTTGTCACCCCCACCCACATCATCTTTAATTAGTGGCTATTATGGCTCTTGAAATATAATTGTTAACATTAAAGGATATGCATGCTTTAGTTAAACGTGTAATAAATCCTCTACATGGCAATTTAATCTAATTAAACCCTGCTGCATGTTTGCAGATGTATTTAACTGAAATGAAGCAAAGACTCCTGTCTTTCCTCTTTGTGTCCTGTAGTGCCAGAGAGAAAAAGGTTATTTGACACAAACCTGTCCTTCTTTTCCAGGTACATCAGCACCAGGACCGGGGTGAGACATTTCAGTGCGAACTTTGCCCCTTCACCTCCTCCCGTCACTTCAGCCTAAAGCTTCACATGCGCTGCCACCAGCACTTCCCCCGCACAGACGTCAAGGTGAAAGAGGAGCTCACCACCGACACTGAGGGCGAGGGCTCCCTGATGGGTGACAGCAGCTCCGCAGACCTGAGAGGAACGGAGGTGTCCCCGCTGCACTCAGACACCCAGCAGCAGACCTCTCCCTCGGTCGAAGCACCCTCCAATCACGTCCACATCAAGGAGGAGCAACAGGAGAGAGATCTGTCTGTGCTCTCCCCCTTTAGCATGTGCAGGGACCGTCCCAACAGCAGTGCCAACTCCCTGGACCTACCTGGAGTTGGAGTAGGAGTCGGGCTCAGATCCAGTCCCAGTGGTCCAACCACAGCCTCCCTCTTCAGCCCTGACATCACTACCAAGACAGCCACTGACCTGCTTATGAAGCTTTCAGGTTGGCATAAATGTTTTTTGTTTTTTTATATATATATAAAATGAAAAATGCAATTCAGTAGATATCTACTAGAATGTCGGCAAATAGCAAAGAGGTGCCTGTTTAGAGAGCCCCTGGTGGCATCATAGAAAAACCCCACGAAAACCAGAATATATTTACTTTTGGAAAGCTGGAGCCAGTTTATTTTTGCCATTTCTGCTTAAGAAATACTTAACAGTTGCTGATTTATTTTCTGGTTATCAACTGGTCGATTAATCAACTAATAGTTTCTGCTCTAATTCAGACAAAATGTATATTTTTGCGGACTTGGGAGCCTATGTATAATCACGGTAGCAGGTAAGAGCCTATGGAAATTAAAAGCGTTAACACCAGTCTTTGGCAGATCATCTTGTGAAGTGAACACAGATCTGAGAAGGTAGGCAGGCGTTAGTTTTCTTTTGTTGCCATCATATAAAAAAGGAAAAACCCACCAATGTACAGGACATACTGTACTGCACTTAAAAGTTACTACTGTCCAAATGGAAGACTTTTGAGAAATACATGACCCACTACTAGCTTGACTCCTGTTAGCCATAATTATTTTGTTTATTGTACCGCTTTCTCAACTTGACTTTGTAACTCCAGTCATTGCAGTTGCCTGTTTTAAAAAAAAAAAAAAAAAAGTATTTCACTTTATATTTGAACATGAAGACATCCCTTCTGATCTCCAGCTAGATGTTGTCTCTCCTTTGCCTTAAGTTTTATTTTATTCTTCACTGTCACCAGAAATAACATTCTTTCCTTTTCTAACTACCATTGTGCATATTTAGGATATCAGGGATGCCTTCACTTGTACACAGGGTTATGTACAACCTTGGTTTCTGTTTCTCTCCCATGATCATGGTAGAAAAGTAGGCCATGGACTTTTAGCCTTCTCACAAGTACCACATTTTAAACTGGTTAGGGCAACACCCAAGGAATTCAAAACTTGCCCTTAGGACACTGATGTTGAGGAAGACAAAATACTTTATATTTAACTAAATAGATTTTGGTTTATTTTCATTGTGCCTACTAGTAGTTAACACAATTTTTATATAAATAGAGTTTATTAAAAAAAGAAGCCGTTTAAAAAGCATTGAAACTTTAAAGAGATATCTGTGTTGGCTTTTCATGTGTAAAAGTTTGATCATGTGCTCTCTGATTGCCCATTGTATAACTAGTGGCACCTACGTAACAAAATGTGTTTCTGATCCGAGTTTTAGCACAACATTGTCTTGCCAGTACGCATACTCTATATAGACTGTTATATTGCTATTGAAAACCATAGTAGACACGGATACAAAGGCTTGAAATATTCCAGTACTATAACAATAACAACATGCCCAGCTGATGCAACACTGGGATAAACACAGGAAGGATGTCACTTATGACATCTGAATTTGTAAATTGATATTCAAAAGATGACAATGATAAAAGCTCAATCCATGTACAAATGGTGGATACTGCTAAGCCCAACACATCTGACTGATTTGTTGGCACACTCTTTGTGTCATGCCACTTACGCGTATGTGTTGAAAGTGTGTTGGAATAAGCAAAAGAGAGGAGACATTCTTAGCATAGTTAAAGTATTCCTAGCATACCACAAAGGAGTAAAATAGACTGAGAATGTTCTGATAATGAGCTTTTTTCTTACTTTTCAAAAGTAAGGCTTCAGAGGCTTTATGACTCTAAACAATGCTTTGCTAAATGGCTAACAAGGATCTTTCTTTTTGGTATTCATCAGTTCAAGTGCACCTCATGCAGAAACAGTGTATCATTGTGTGTATATTCATGATTGGTAGCAACAGAGTAGAATGTGCACAAAGAAATCAATTTAAGTACCACTGAGCATCACTAAAGTCATGACCTAAATCAGAGCAAGTACAGAATGTTCACATCTCATTTTGTAGATTAACGGTCTGTTTTTGAACTAGGTATTATCTGCTTAAAATATCATTACAATGCCAAAATAATATTACATTCTTCGACCATTTTTGAGATTATTTATCCATCCAAGGTTGAATACTATTTATTTATTTTTGTACTTATTATTCTTTTGCACACAGTTAAAATGACACTTGATGGCTACCCAGTAGTACATCCCCAGTCCTCTGCTGTTGGCCACTGATTAGCTCCACTGAAGCAGTCGGGGACTAAATGATTCGCTCAAGGGCACCTCGATAAAAGTTGCTGAGGGATTAATCCCACATTTTATCAGTTGTCAGGGGAGTTGAAGATCTGTAACCTCTAGGCATCTTTCTCCCGTTAACAATTCTTTTTGCTGGTGTGTCTGTGTTATTATAACTGACAAAATGGTGACACATTTTATTCTAAAGGTCCTGATGGAGATCAGCTGAAAATGACAAGTAGAAGAAGTCAGTTGGGAGTGTTGCATTAAGGATTGTTTACATAGAGTAACTGTACCTATTTAAGCCTCATTTAAAAAGTTTTTTCCCTTTCTTGCAGTTAATGAGTACCTGGTTGTGTGCACCTCAAAATTCACAACTTCTAGGTATTGTTAAAGTTGCGATGTGACATGGAAGCTTTCTGATACAGCATTATTTTAACAACCTTGACAAACCTGCTGCTCTAAGGTATACTAGGACCGGACCGTGTTTAGATGCATTTCACCATGTTGCAAAATATGAAAGGATGAGCTCAGGGAGGATGGCAAGATTGATGGAAAAAGGTTGACCGAGGTTCAACGTCGGGGTCGGGGCTACGGCTGCCACTCTTCCACTTAATGCTGTGTAATTAGATTGAGATCTTGAGCGAGGATGGGAGGAAAAAAACCCTGGGAACATTAGATTAATTAAAAATGTATGCATAATTCATAATTAAAAAGGAATTCATAATTTGAAATGATTAGCGCCCTCAGCGCCATCCTGTGACCCCGCCAGGATGCGCAGGGACTGGGCCAGCTTAGTTAACTCCCCCTCGATCTCGCACGCCCGGGCTCCACATGGATGCCCCCTGGGTGCCAGTTGCACTTCACTCCCAGACTGCACAATCAAGCCCAGGCAACTCCCAGAGGAGCCAAGATGGCTCCTCGCAATGTCAGTCCAGTGTCAAGTGGCGGACATCTTAGTCAGGGCATCATTCAAGGAGAATGAGGAAGGATATAAAAAGACAGGACGAGAGGATGTTGAACTTGAACGCGTGATGATGAGTTTAAATGAATACTGCTTCTTTGATCACAACGTTCTCCCTTTGTTGGGGGGCGAAATGAAAGAGAGAGGTTTATGAAACTGAAAATGAGAGCTGGGCTCAGATCTTTGTGAGACTTACCCATGCCACAGAGCAGCCAGGGAGGGGAGAGGTGAGGAAGTTCCTCCTGGGACTTCTAGACTCTATTTCTTTTGACCTCCCTGCCAACCCAGATTGAATGTGTACACGGGCAGCTCATCCCTCCTGCTTTTACACTGCTGTCTCAGAGCCTCAATCCCACAAGGCCTGGGAGAGGGAGAGGGAGGGTGGAAGAGCGGGAGGTGGAGGGGGGGGCGGGGTCTAAAAAGCTGGACAGGGAAAGATAAAAAAAGAGACATAAAGTGACAACAAGTAAGGGAGAGGGAGAAAGAGGCAAAGAGGGAGTTGCATCGAGTTCCCCAGGCATAAAAAGCCAGTGAACTCTTCCTGACCTCTGACATAATAAGCATATCATTTTTTGGGCTGCCCTGCTTTCCATTGAGTGTTACAGTGATACCCTTTGATTTTTATCCTTGCACGCTGACACAACCGTTAGCTATCTAGTGTGATCCACATTTTGATTCAGAGATGAAAGCCACAGAGGCACTTTGAAATGCACAGCCCCTACCCTGTGCCCAGTGGACCCTGAGTTAATAATGACAGTGGGCACCCCCGCTGCAGTGACACAGGCACAACGAGCTTGACCCTGGCTGGGTGTGAATAATTGGCATGCAGGGGGTTGTGGGAGGTGTTGCATCTGTCATGATGCTTCTGCAGTTGTCTTATTTATCTTTTTCCTGGGAGAGTATATTGCATGCAATGCTTTTCTACAGTGAAATAATTCTTGGCAGAATATTATCAATGCACATGAAAAATTGAGAGTATTTTTTAAGGATTATTAGAGAACATTGTTTATCCCCCACCCCCTGCATTATCATGTCATTATCCAAGTTATAGACACTATTTTTGTGTAATTTTATTTGAAAACCCCAAAGGGGCATCTATTGAATGTAGCAGTGTATACATGTATTACAGAAATACCATTGCTTAGTTGACACAGAATTTTGAAATGTCCTGTCTTTAGTTTTGTCACTTTTGTGAGCATCTAGATTTCATCTGCATGTCCCTTGCCTTCCAGCTCTGCATGAGCAGACACAGGCAGGCCTTTTGTGTGTGACCTCTGGTCCATACATCCCCACTGCAGCCATCAGTATCACTGTCCGGTGTCTAGCACACTGTCAGCTATTGTTGGGTTCTCAACCTGCCCCACGTAGCCCTGTGCTTTTTTTTTTTTTTTTTTTTTTTTTTTTCTCCGGGAGAAAACAGCAGCCAATTGTCAGAGGGGAGCGGGCCGGCGTGACAGAGGTGGAAAGCTAATGAAGTTATTTGACGGCAGCCCTGGCCACGGAGCGAGAGGTGAGGTGGAGTGGACAAGCGCCTGGCAGCGAGACGGATGAGGCACGAGAGAGAAGCATGGTGAAGGGGAGAGAAACGGGGAAGAGAACAGCGATGAAAGTAGCATTGGTGGCAGGTGTCAGAAGGGTGTGATAACATGGAGAAAAACTGATAGCATCGTCAACCCTGAGCTAGAACCAGTATCATGTGCCGAGAGCTGACATTGGTCTGGGTATGTACTCACACAGGCAGGAGGCTCACAGAATAGATGCCATTGCCCAGTCACCCAGAGATGCCCATGTTCTCCTCAGATCGGTGTTCACTTCACAAGATGATCTGCCAGAGACTGGATGCGCATGATGCTATTGTGACTGTGAAATTCTGACCGACAAAAGGCCAAAGTGTAAGCTTGGCGTTGCAGGCTGAATTGTTCCTGTTGGTAGTGTGCTCTGGCTTTTTGTTATTGAGCCATCAGCTTAGAGGAATAAAAAAAAAAAAAAACTTGCCCATTGGATTAGGCTACTTAATAATTCATTGGGCTCTGTAACAGAGATTCTGAGTGGAAATACACTCTATTTATAGCAACAATCCAAAAGGTCACTGGAGTGGTGTGACTTTGTGTGTGAGTGCACGTCCTGGGGTTGTTTTTGTTCTCGTAAAGCCACAGAAGAGAATAATTTGGGAATCTTAAGTTTGTGTTGAGTTTGTATTTGTCAGTGGCTTTTGTGCAGCCCAGCATTTGTATAAGGTTTGACGGCAGCATTACACAGCACGCGTACTGCTGTATGTGACAACATAAAGTAGGGATTTCACCTAAGATATGGAGTGTAAAGTGTGTGTCTGCGTGGATGTATGGGATAGTGTATTTTTATGTGTGTTTGTAACGCGGTGACCAAGTGTGCTGTCCCTGTCTGATCCGACATGGCCCAACACGCTTCTAATTAGAGGACGTCCTTCCAGGTGCTGACCAGGTTATACTTAGCCTGCCCGCTGACATCTGACGGTGTGACATTTCCAGCTGGTGCCGTGTGCGACCCTGCACCACTGCCCCTGAACTTGAAGGTCACAGCCCCCCCCCCCCCCCACCACCACCACCACCACCGCTCAACCTCTTCCTTCTCCCGCTCTTGAACTGCAGCCCCGGCCCGCCATAGTGTGGCACTGTGGCATCGTGGCACCACATGGGTGGTCAAAACACTAGCACCTGTCCCCTTTCCCTGCCCCATATCCCCCGACCCTGAGCCCTCTATCCCTCCGGCATAGATCATCATTAATCAAAGGGTCTGGAGCCGGCCCAGATTGATGATGCGGGCAGGGGGCGGGAGCCCTGTAGCGGTTAGAGATGTTAGGTGAGACGGTAGGGTGAGGAGCGGAGCAGATCTCTGCTTGGGCCAGAGGAGACTGGACAGCAGTCTGCCCAAGAGTGATAGCCTCTCTTATATCATGGTGTGTGTGTGTGTGTGTGTGTGTGTGTGTGTGTGTGTGTGTGTGTGTGTGTGTGTGTGTGTGTGTGTGTGTGTGTGTGTGTGTGTGTGTGTGTGTGTGTGTGTGTGTGTGTGTGTGTGTGTGTGTGTGTGTGTGTGTGTGTGTGTGTGTGTGTGTGTGTGTGTGTGTGTGTGTGTGTGATAGTAGTAGTAGTAGTGTGCAGTTTGAAAACTGATGATGTGTCAAGGGTCGGGGAGAGTGCTCATAGGATATATAGATTTGTTTGTTGGTATCCTACTTGGCCACAATTAAATTCTATTAGATTAGAAATTTAAAAAATGGAAATTTAAATGATATATTCTATACATTTTAATAATTTTTATTTGGAATAAATAAAGGTAATAACAGAGGTGAACCTGTACTAATACATGTAGCTCCTTCACAGCTCCCCAGCTGGGGTGTCTGCTGGAGCATCAGCAAATGAATCTGCTTATTTCAGAACAGAATGCATGACCCTTACAATTACATCATATTACAAACATATTCTGCTGTAAGGAAAAGTAACTCTTGAGGTGCATATATTTTTTTACAATTAACAAAGACAAATATAGAAAGCAACCTTTGCCACATTTGGTTATCATTAGCATATGTGATGGCCTGCCTTTTAAACTTCACCATAGCAACCAGGCTCTGCTTCGTGACTCGTGTGAAACTGTCTAAATCACAACACCACCGCTGCAGATACTGTTTCATCCATAGTGGCTTATTTGGTTTTACTTTTGGCAAACAACAACATGCTAACATTGCCGAGATGATAATGTTCTACACACTCTTCCTACAAGCTTCATGGTTGCTCAAAGCTCATCAAATCTCTTTCCCGACTCCCTTCTACGGCAGGTCTTTATTATCTAGTTAACCATAACAAGTAAAAAATGAATTACAGAAAAAAGAAAATCATTAATAACTCATAAAGCCAGAAAGAAAAAAAGACTATTTTACATTCATCAATAATATGACATTGTAATATTTTGCAACCGCATAACTTTCACATACATTCATATACTGTAAGTGTTTCAAGTTTCATGTATTCATGTACTAAATGAAGTACTTAGTGCTGTAATTGTTACTGAAAAATGGGTTGGTGCACCCGTTCAGGTTACAATAGTGGACAATAGTATCCTTTAACCTTCCCCACGGTTTCCATAGTTGCACTGAATGAAGTGAAGATATCAAGTAGCTTTGCACAGGCAAACAGAATATATATATTTTAAACATGTATCTGCAGCTTCTCTCACTGTTGTATAGCCATTTTAAATGTCCACAATGTTGTAAGCCATAGCCTATTTAAACCTATATTTTATTGCGGAGTGTAGTGGTACGTGCTGAGAGACACAAAGAGGCACTTGCCCCGCTGTTCTTTTCTTGGCGGCTATCGGAAGTTGCTCCATGTCTAATTATTAATTATTCATCTAAGGCGGATTAGATGTGGCCCAGTTTCTCTTGAAGATGGCTTTAGAGCAGAGGGATCCATGTGACAGTTCACTCCCTAACCTAGGCTACACACTGCAGAGATGGCAGATAAGACTTCAGCTGATTGCTATCGCGCTCTACAGAAGTACAGGAGTTATTTCATGTCCTTGCGTCTGAAGAGGATTCAGACGACGTCCGGGGCGAGAAAGGATAAGGAAACCAGACTTGAAGTAGAATAGAGCTGAGAATAAAATGTTAAGAAATTAATGGGATGGGGAGGGGGCAGCGTGAAGGAGAAAAGAGGAGGGAAATAAATTGGGAATTTGTTGTGGAGGGCCTAAAGACTGAGAGAGGAGGACAGTCATGAGGTTGTACCGTCTGTGTTGGCCCACAGCACGCCAACTGATGTGTCTCTTGCAGCGACAGGACTGTGAAAATCCACTGCGTTTCATTTCATCGACATTTTCATGTATTATACTTTATGTTGTGTGTATGTGTGTGTGTGTATGTATATATATATGTATATATATATATATGTGTGTATATATATATATGTGTGTATGTATATATATATATATAATGTGACCCTTGGGTACATACAAGTTTTAAAGACCTTTTGCCATACACTCAGTTAGAGCTGCAAATATGAACCGATTAGTTGTCCGCTATGAAATTAATCGCCAACTATTTTGATAATCGATCAGTTTGAATCATTTTAAAAAAAGAAAAAAAAGTAAATACTCTGATTCCAGCTTACTAAATGTGAATATGTTGCCGTTTGTCCTCCTCTTTTAACTCATCTATGACAGTAAACCGAATATGTTTGAGTTGTGGACAACAAGACGTTTGAGGACGTCATCTTGGGCTTTGGAGAACACTGATATACATGTTTCACCATTATTTGTCATTTTAATCATTTAATCAAGAGAATAATCAACAATGAATAAATTGTTAATTGCCGCCCTACACTCAGTAAGAAATGTAAGGCAGATCCAATAATAGAAAGAATGCAGAGCCTACGTATGGCCTCTTATTATTTTTGTATAACTTTACATACACCTTCCAAAATACCCAACAAGCCTCAACGCCAGTGTTTTTTTTTTCTTTCCCCATTTCTTTTGAAATGCTCTTTCTTAATTTCTTCTTATTCCTTCGATTTCATTTCTTTCTGGCTGCAGCGGCCAACCAGAGGGAGACGCTTAAGTCTCCATTCCACCTGAAGGAAGAGCCCAAAGTGGAGGATGCGTTGAGCCCTAGACCATCCTCCCAGTCCCAAAGCCAGGTACAGCCAAGCTTCCCTGCGGCTTTGTGCCAGGACGGGCCAGTTGGGGCTGTAGCGTCTACAGAGCGTCCAGGGTCGCTGAAACCAAGGGATGGAAGCCCAATGGCTAAGAACAGCTTGCTGAGCCAGGATATCAACGTTAAGGTGGCCTCTGAGCTGCTGATTAAGCTTTCAGGTAGGGTGTGTGCATGTATGGATCTGTGCATGTTTGCGATAAGAGGGAAATGCAAATGATCTTTATAGTTCTCAAACGGACCTATGCAACAGGCCACACAAGTATTTAATTATTCTAAATCTAAGCACAACATTGTGTAACACTGTTTTTTAACGTATTCAAGTATATTTGCATAAACTGTTAACTTCTATACAGAAGTATTTCTAGGAAAGAACAGGCCATGCACTGTGTTATCAATATTTATTGTGCTGGTCAGCTGTTGGAGTTTCAGACCAGCCAATAGCAGCTCAGGGTTAGCTGTAGGCCAAAGGTATGACACTGACTGCCATAAAAGGGTCCTGTTGTTTTCTACCATGGCACACCTAACCAAGCTGAAATTGGGGGCTTCTCAAAGGTGAGCAAAGCGTACCTGTGGGTAAAAGGCATATGTTGTGAAATAGTCTTTGTTTCTCTGAGGCCTCTGCTCTAGATGGTGGCTGCGTAGCCTTTGTATCCTCTGTGATTATATTTAGGTAACTTGTCTTGACCCTTCATTTTCTTTCTACAGTAACCCCCCTATGGTTTACTCCGAATTTGTGAACAAGAAGCAGTGCGTTTAGGATTGTTCTTCAAAACAAAGCTTTCAAATGACAGATAGTTAGACAGTAAGATATTTGACAGGCAGCATCTCTCGACCTGTGTGGAACACTGACCTCATCCAATAAATCATGATTTAGCTTTTACAGCTTCTGGTTTGAGCGCAAGAATGTTGGTAACAAGTCCTCAGACATGGACTCTTTATTTTGTAGCACTCTGCGTGTGCTGCTGCACCTGTGTTGTTTTAACAGTTGTTTCAATTACTGTACACTTTGTGTCACTGCTAAATAAAGTTGAAAGCTGCTGCGTATTTTAGCCTACATCCAAAATCACTACTGAATGCCAGGTCCAGTTCAAGTGTATATGGACAGGTGTTTGTCCGCTGTGGGCTGCTGGAGTGTATCTCTCAGGCAAGAATGAAATTTGCTGAAGTGTGTATCAGTATGTACAAACATGGATGGCTTCCCTAGCTATATTAAAAGTTTTTGTTTTTTCCCCCCCCGATTTATTATAATATAATTGCAACACTGTATGCGTTTTTCTTGATAAACATAAAAAACTATTTTTAAATTTGACTGAATATAATACCAAGCAGGCCTTATGCACTACCTTGCCTTTAGAAAAAAACGGACTGGTTTCAGCATTGGAATGATAACCACGCTGGAGTTATGCGGTCATAAAATTTACAGTGTTACACACTCGTGCAAATATGCATCTACAGTGTTACAAAGCAAATGGCAGTCTGATGGTGGCGCAGTGGGGCGTTACTACATCCGCAGCTCTTCATCCTGTGCCAGTGTGTGTATGCTTGACAGACACCTCACACACCGGTTGCCATTGTTCTCTCTGGGTTGATTGGTGTTCGAAGTGACTCATGCTGGCTTGGAGCTCTGTGGTACTACACGTGTGCTGCTCCACTGCCTGCCCCCGGGTCACGTTTCCCTGTGCGTGTGCTTTTGTGTGTGCTTTTGAGGAAGACAAAGATCACATGATTACTACCAAGAAAACACATTTAAGATACTGGCCTTAAATCAGAAAATCAAATTAAGGGCCTCTGAGAGAATGATGTGGGCAGTATGTAATTCCTCCACTGTACTGCCTTCACCTGTGTTCTTTGTTTCATCACTGTTATCCCTCTTTCTCTCCCATCAATTCTGGCATTTCCAATTCCTTGCACTGATGTTATCCTGCCAGTTTATGTGGTTCTCAAGCAGCATCGCCGGTGTTTATCCCCACCCATCACTTACACTAGCTCTGCAAGGTTGACCTAGGTTAGGGAAAGATGCTGCAGCCTTCATCCATCCACTGGCTCCCTCTGCCCCCTCACACAGTCCTCGGAGCGCAGTGCCGTCCATTGCCATGGCAACAGCGGGGGCGGTAGATGAAGAGGGCTGTCTAGAGTGACAGCCTTGACAAGAGTCTGGACCCTGAAATGACCCTGGGGGGGAAGGGAAGGAGAAAAAAAGATGGCGAGGAGGAAAGGAGAGAGCCAGGGAAAGGTCAATGTCGTTACAGTCACGTGTGATTACGGTCATGAGGTTCAAGGCCATTGACACAGTAACCTCTCTCTGTCCCCAGTTAAAGGTCAGCCCCAGACCACAATAACCCAGTGAGGATACTTAAATAGAGAAATCACATTGGGAAGTTTCAGATGACGCATTGTCTTGGTTCTAAACAACACTTTTTGTCTGTCAAATGTCTCATTTCCTCATCTTTGCTTGTCGTACAGCAAATGGACACAGGCTAATTAGATTTCCGCTGCTCATCCTTCTTCGACCACGGCATTGGATAGTCCGAGCAAGTGGGGTTGTCATCATTACTGCCCATTGTGCTGTAACATTACTTGCATCATTCCTTTTAACTAGGTCACTTCTTCTTCTCTTCTCTTTCTCCCCTCCCCCCTCCTCCCCCCCTCCCCCCTCTCTTCAAACGTTGGTTGGTCGTGTTGAGTCGCCTTGCAAGCGCTACCTCCCCCACATCTGTTTAAAACCAGGCTGCTGGTGTCTAGGGGCTAATTACGCCAGGCTAAATAGTCCCTGGCGCCAGAGGCTAACGTGTCCTAGCAGATGGGCACTGGTGTTGCAGGGCAAGGGGAACATGGCGTCACAGGAAGGGAGGGAGAAGGAGGGGTACAGGGCCCTAGGTGGTGCCCTGGCAGACTGGCATCGTGTGGGTAACAGCCGTGCCTCCCACTCACCATCCAGCCAACCTCACTATAGGTGTGAAATCACACTGTACTCCCTTAACTCATTCCTCATTCCTTAGGAACAGGCCTTCCATCTCTGAAGTTATTTTACAGGACCTCTCTTCTCTACAGTGCTCATTAACTTCATAATAAAAGTTGCATTAAGCAATATTGACCACTAAGGAGCAGAACGACTTTGAACTAAACTGACAGCAACACATCTTTTGGCTCGTGAGGTTCTTTTTGTTAATTTATTCTAGAAAACAACAACCGACTTACGCACCCAGCAGGAGCAAAGCAACATGGACCTTCCATCTTTCTGTCTTTTCTGGTTTACCATTTAAATGTAGGTTTAATATTAACTGGTGTTAATCCCTGGTTTGGTCCACCAGCTCTAGTGATGGTTAATGCCCATGGTTTAAGAAAACTGTATTGTTTTGATTTTGTCTGTGCGTCAGAGCAATTAGCTGCATGCAGCAAGATGCTGGAAAGTGGGTGTTGATTTCCCAAAGCATTGGCAGTTCTTACAGCAGTGGCCAAAGCTGATTGATTGAGTGATAATTAATGTTGTTTGTAATCAAAGGATGCCAGCTCCACCTGGCCTTCCCTCAAAAGATTTCACATGATTGCCTCTACTGTAGGAGCCACATCTGACTGACATACCACATGCTGTCAGCCTACAGTGTGGACATCGTCACTGTCAACCGTATCATCTGACAGTTACACGGCTATCCATTAAGAGTTTTGTGGGGGTTTTGTTCTGCCTAAAAGTCAACTCTTGACTTGCTGCTGTTACATTTAAATTATTTTTAAATGTAACACTTCATTTGCTGTAACGCTTCATTTTCCTATCAGAATGCAACAGATAGATTAGCAGAATACCATCTACATTGTAACACACCAGTCGGATGTGTACAGATTTTTTTTGCACCACCTCGGTTGGTTGTGCATGATTTCCTTGAGTTAAACTCAGTGGATCATGTGTGTAATGTCTCTGCTCTTTGATGCGGCACTTGTTACAGATAAAACGCACATTGTACATATCCTGCTGCCTTCAGGTAGCTGTAGGGATTTAGTCAACCAAAGTGGCAGGCTTTCCTAAAATCTAAAAGCAGGTTAGGATGACGGATGCAGACAGAATTATTGACATTGTTGGTTGTTTTTTTTTCTACATGTGTCTACCGGTTGTGGAATTAGTTTATTTACTTGATTTACAATTCACCAACACCTTGCTTTACACTACCTTGTTTGTATGGAGCGTACATGTCATAGCACTACTCCTAGCGACTGTGCACCATGACAGTAAAGCACAATTGAAGGTTAGGAAAACGTATCAAAGCACTGGTCAGCATCTGTTAAGTGACAGAGAAAATTCTTTCTTAAATCAAATTAAAACAACATAAATAGTTGAAATAATATGGGAATATTTGGCTTCCAGGAGAAAACGCCACCAAGCAACTTTAGGAGTGAACCAAATACTAAGTATACTAATTTGTTTTATATTACAAATATATATAGGCCTTCCCTTTTTATAGTTGAAAATGGAATGTAATGCTCATTATTTATCTATACACTTTCATAAAAGGATTCACTATTTACTCAATATGGCTTATCACAGCGGACTGCGTAAGCAGTTCACCATTTGAATCCACGACACTAGCATTACTGTACAGTATTACTTTATGTTAAGCCCTACACTGCTCTGACAGTGTCCTCACCATCACCCCTCAGTGTGGCCGCTCGCTGACCTCTCTTTATTCCCACCCTTCCCACCTCCACTTCTTTCTGTCTCACTGGCTTCTTATCACTGCCTATGGTTCCATTTACAAAAATGCAGTTGTATATGCGGACGTGATTAACAGAATTACAGAGGCAAATTGTGTGTCGTCTTTTGCCTTGACCTTATATGATGAAACGTTTGTAGTCTTGGATCAGCTCCGGGTTGTACCAAATGTTTTTTGTTTAGGACCACTTTTATAAAGGCCATTATCTGGCTCCTTATGGGCTGTTTATCAAGCGCGCTGCTCTAGAGTCCGATGTAGCTGCAGTTTGCAACTGTTGGAAGGCTGAACTACTGAGAGCTAGCTGGTTGAGGATCAATTGTAGCAGCAGCTTGTCTGTGAAGTCTGCAGGCAAGGCTGCTGTGGCTCCCACATGACATGCAGTCTCCACACTGCAGCCTTTGAAGCGCATGAACTCTTCACCCCTGTCTGAGCAGGTCGGAGAGAGGGAGGGAGAGAGAGAGAGAGAACGAGAGAGAGAGAGTTGGGGGCAGGGATGGAGAGATGTAGAATAACAGAGCAGGGAGAAGGCTAGACTAGGATAACGGGAGGTGGAGAGGTTGTCATTTAGGCTCGAGCCATTCCTCATCCTTCTGTCCTCCCCCAGCTCT
Organism: Perca flavescens; assembly: GCF_004354835.1. NCBI lineage: Eukaryota > Metazoa > Chordata > Actinopteri > Perciformes > Percidae > Perca > Perca flavescens. The sequence continues at coordinate 28,942,473 of NC_041332.1, read as the reverse complement.
TCTCTCTCATCCCACTTTCTTGTTTCCTCTCTTACCCTCGGGTGTTCGTTTCTGGCACGGTTTGACAATTTATTTCCCTTTTTTTAAAGTGATGGTTCGGAGTAATTTCACCCTAGAGTCCTTTGCACCATGACCTCGAGCCAAACACCCCTCCCCCAGAAGCTTTTTTCAGCTGGGTCTAGCATTGGGAGAGTTAGCGTAGCAGCGTTATCAGCTGAATAGCTTAGCGCAGGGGCTAATGGACCCACGTTTGTATCTCGTAAATGACCCCACTAATAATGCCCGAAATGATACCAAACTTCTACACTAGTACAAATAGGTTATGTACTCATAAAACGATGGATTGGAAAGTTTGTAAGTACACCAGAAGTTTATGAACACTTGCCTGCTCTTTTCTGCTCTCTGTTGCTGCTGCTGCTGCTGCTACCTGCTGTTAGACGAGTGCTTAGGGCCGTCGTACAAATTACTACACCGAAAAGAGATACAACAAAAATATTTATTAATTTAATGATTAAATAAGGTAATGTCTCCAAACTTACCTCAGTTATTACTTGTCCCCTGCTAGTTATACTACAGCACGTAGTTAAAAAAAAAAAGTTAAATTAAAAAATATTTTTGTTGCATCTCTTTTCGGTGTTGTAATTTGTAGACGGCCCTAAGCACTCGTCTTACTGCCGGCAGCAGCAACAACAACAGAGAGCAGAAGCCAGCAGGCAAGTGTTCATAAACTTCTGGTGTATTTACAAACTTTCCAATCCATTGTTTTATGAGTACATAACCTATATGTACTACTGTAGACGTTTGGTATCATTTCGGGCATTATTGGTCATTTACCAGATACAAACGTGGGTCCATTAGCCCCTGCGCTAAGCTATTCAGCTGATAACGCTGCTACGCTAACTCTCCCAATGCTAGACCCAGCTGAAAAAAGCTTCTGGGGGGGTGTTTGGCTCGAGGTCATGGTGCAAAGGACCCTAGGGTGAAATTACTCCGAACCATCACTTTAACCTTCCTCTTTTCATCTTCTTCTGACTATCTCCCTCACTGCCTGTCTGCTCAAGTTTTTGTGGTGCAATAAATTGACTTTGCATGCATTAAGTCACTAATGGTGTGTGACCTTTTTTTTTTTCTAAGTGTAGTTACGAATCTGGCCTGGGTCTGTGCCTTCCTACTGTGTATTCTCAGCAAAAAAGGCTGTCACGTCCACGCAGATTCAAGTAGACACCTGAGGTCAAAGTTGATCACTAAAAACAGAACATCGCACAAACCCCAGTCACTTTCATTCTGACTCAAAACTTGAGTAGTGCTGCATCAGAGGAGGGAACAAGGTATGTACAGTATATAACAGTATGTACCTTGGTTGGCATACAGATCACATTGACACACATTGTAAAACCGTGCAATATGTTTGCCATTTAAAAAAACAAACAAATGGAGCTCAAAAAAGCTCTCGTTTGCAGCTTTGCAGCCACATTTGGACAACCTTTAACCCAACTAATCCAGACAGAATTGCAATAAAAACCTGTTTGTCATTAGTTTCTAAAGCACATGCAGAGCTTCATGAATAGGATCTATGTGCATTTGTTTAAGCAGAGACATGAATCTTAAGGACTGAAGGTAAAAACCCAACTAAAACTAAAAGTTCACTGCTTATTTACCACACAAATAGTCAGGATAACAAAGATGTGTACATGTGTATTTAATTGTTATATTAATATTGCTCCTAAATTAGCAAAACGTTCACTTTTGATACCTTTGGGTGAGAAAAGGGAATAGAATTTTTGCACTAAAGGTTTTTAAAATTGTATTTATATAAACAATAGGATGTTGGTAAATTAAATAATAGTACAGTTACAGTACGGTAAAATTGGACCATATTGTCCCAATGTAATGTTCAGGCACAAGGACAGCCAGCCAAACTCTGAACAGGACATTGTGCATTTTGTTGCAAGATTAATATTCTTCAACATCTAGGCCAAATTGTGAACATTGCAACGTAATAAATTAAATTATACTAAAGAAATCAGTTTCCCTTGTTTTTAATATCTCACAAATATTACCACAAAATGGCTCCCATCTATTGGCGTGTTTTTGAAATATCACAATATAAACCACCATATAGCAGTTTTCATTTTCGGTGGTGGTACAACTATCATACAAATGTATAAAAACACATATTACTTAATAGCCTGTAGTTTAAATAAAAAGTAATATTCAGAGGAATTGGAGCAACTAGTGACACTAGGGAGAAGCTGTGATATTTTCTGATAAAGGGCACAGGCACTTATGTACAAACACATTCTTCCAGACCTGATCTGTGGCCTAATGGCAGCTGGTGTATCACCGAAGAGGCTTCTGCACCAGAGGGGACGCCACATGCACCCATAGACACACAGGGCGCAAACACACACATGCGCACACACTCTCACTCTCTCACTTACAGACACACACAAGCTGGATTCAGGCAGACAGAGCGCTGCTTTTTATGGCTTCAGAACATTAGGTCATGACCCTGACCAAAAGGCCATAGCTATTATCAGTGTGGGAGTAAGGCCACGTTTTCATTGTGCGACAGGTAGACTTGTGATCTGGCCTACTGTGATGCGATGCTTTCAACGTGGTGTCAGTGTGTTTACGGCCAAATATTTTCTCTCCGTGTCACGTGACCTCTCTGTAATGGCTCTTTGAGTCGTAAGCATGTTTGTCCCTGCGCTGGGAGCTCAAGTGCATATAGTATATGTTAGTACATGGATGCGTTTTTGTGTGCAACTGTGTGTGTTTTTACAGCGCAGCCATCCACTCAGCCTCTGTCGTTAGGGTGGTGATCCAATGATGGAAGCTCGTGTGTCCCTTTGTTGACCCTTACAGAGCTGTGCCCCCTCCCATCCCTCCCGCCTCTCTCCTCCTCTGCTCTGCCCCTCCATCCGCCTCTCCTAGGTTACTCTTGGCCAACTCTGGCCACCTGATTAAGGGATTAGCGCGGCTGATGCTTGTCAGTGTCCCCCCACATGCTGGCTACACCTGGACCTTAGGGAGGTGGCAAGGGGGAGTTTACACTTTAATTCACCCACATAAACACAGTAGCATACACACATACTGATTCATTACTCCTGCGTGTTCACACGTGCACACAATGTACTGCAGGTCCAGTCTTGGTCTCTTACACTGGCCTCGTTCAGCAGAGGAGTGGAGAATGTGAAGGGGAGGGGTGGCAGGGTTAGCGCAGGGTTACTGTCTTGTATCTCCCTCCCTCCCTACTCTTTGTCCAGCTCTTCTAACCTCCCCCCCTGCCCCTCCCACTGCTCCCGATGCCCTGCCAAATTCATGTATCCCATAATCGTGCTGAGTCGCCATGTCAGCAGCACTGTATCAACCCCACTGCTTTGTCTTGCTCCTGCTTGTCACCACACTGAGACACTGCCTCCTGCCATCCCTGCCGTCAAAAATCAGATACCTTGGATATACAGATGCTAACGGGTGTACCAATTCATGATTTATTCATGTATTTACTGTGTGTACTACAGCTACAGTGCATACTTACTGTAGCCTAAAGTAGACCTACATTTAATCAAGTAAATTTAGCCACAGCTGCCATTAGAGAACAACGGAATAGTTCTGCATTAAGAAAATAAAGCCTGCATCACAGTTTCCTTTTAATACTCTCCAAATTTTTTTTTTTTTGGCTGCCTTTAGCCTTTTCTTTAATATCCATAGAGAGAGGAGAGTCAGTGTTTGATTCTGCAGATTGGCTCGGGACATTCCTAGCAGATGCCATCTCGACTATTTTTAGCCTGCTCACTTCGCCTCACCTCTTGAACTTGTATGAGAAGTGAGTCAACAGCTGTTTGCACCCTTTCAGTCCATTGTTCATGTGCTGAACGAAAACCACTTTCAATCTGAGACTCTTCTATCCTACTTGCTTTTTACTTACCATTTGTTTTACTTATCATTTTCACCAAGTGTTTTGGCGTCTTTCCTGTTTCCTCCAGTGAACGTACATGAGCTGCTGGAGCGCGTGCCCCTCCCCCCCCACGCGACCTGACCTGCGGATGCCCTCTTGCTCTAATAATTACACAGCTAGATAGTAAGCTGCTCGGCTTTAGCTGCAATGTTTTGACTATTATTTGGATTTCCCTATTTCAGTCTATACAACATCTTTAAACGTGTATGCTGGATGCATTATTTACTACACAGCCGTGTGAAAGTCAAAAAGTGTTGTTGTTTTTTATTTTATTTTTTTGCTTGGATTTACATATTTTTTTTGTGGATTGGCTATAAAGATGGGTATCGGGAGGGTCTCATATGTCATACTTAGTGTTTAGCCTTTTGAGCCCTTTACTTAAGTAAAAGTACTAATAAGTAGTATCATCAGCACAAAGACAGAAAAGCAAAGGCTATTGCATTGCATCACGTTGCACAGGTTTCTATTTTTCTGGTTAGTGTATAGTCCTTAAAATGGTCACTGTAACCTCCATTCTGTGAATAAAACAAGAATCTTTACCCTCAGATAATGTATAACGGTTAAATCTCTTCAGGGTCTAACCAGTGTTTGTCCTCTTGTTCAATCATCTGCTGCAGAGAACAACAAAGACCAGTACCAGGATCAGTACAAGGTGAAAGTAAAGGTGGAGCCCATGGAGGTGGACCCGCCCCCTGCAGAACTCACCCCACCGGCCTCTCACCTGCTGGCCTTCAGCACTTTAGGGGCTAGTGAGAAGACCGAGCCAGTGAGTAACCTCCCCGAGACGTTGGCCCGCCCCCAGAAAGACCTCTTCTCCCAGGACATATCGGTCAAAATGGCCTCGGAACTGCTGTTCAAACTGTCAGGTATGTTCCCTCCAGACATGTATGCTGTCAGACACACACTCTGAGCAACAGTAGATCTATAACACACACACACACACACACACACACACACAGCAACATGTCGTTTTTTCCCCTGCAGCACCGGTGTAAACCTTGGACAGTTTTTGATACTCAACCATAAAACCTACATGTTTCCATTTCTGTCCTCTGGTGGCTCTGTTGTAAAGTCGAGGATATATACGACATGTAATGACATCCTGCTTTTTACCTGTACGGCCATGAAAGTGACATTGAAGCAGCAGACAGCTGTTTGTATTGCTAGATTAAGACGGAGCTTTGAGGTGGAACCATCGCCCCCTCAGGGGAACGGTGCTGTGTGAGTATGTGTGTGTGGGGAGGGTCAGGCTTGTAGTCCTGGGCTGTGACCCTAGCTCTATCCAGCCTCGGATTGCTTCGCTTAAATGCCAAATAGAGAAACAAAAAATCTTTTTCCCTCTTCTTGCTCTCACACATATTCACAAATTCACACATTGACAGTCTTTCTTTCCCACACAGTATTGCATGCACACCTTTACACACTCACACAGGCCCCATGGGGAGTGGTGTCTGCACAAATGCCCCCCTCTCTCTCTCTCTCTCTCTCTCTCTCTCTCTCTCTCTCTTTTCTCTTTCTTTCTCTCTCTCTCTCTCTCTCTCTCTCTCTCTCTCTCTCTCTCTCTCTCTCTCTCTCTCTCTCGACTCGTTTTCAGACATGCCAGCTCAAGCACACTTGGCTGCACACGCTCTCCCCCTGCACTTCCCCTCCTTCCCTTTACATTTCTCCCGTGCGGCATCTCCATGGCAACGTGGAAAGAGACCTCTGTCCTTGGCGAGCAGTGTGACGGAGTGGAGTGTTTAGGGGGGGTTGTAGCACGGGGGGGGCAGAGGATAAGGAGGGTAGAGAGGGCAGCAGGGGTACACACTGTGCCCACCCAGGGAGGCCAGGGCATCGCTAGCCTTGCAACAGCGACAACCGCCCCCTTAGAAATGGGTCTGAATGCGAGGGGGACTGGAACAGAGTGGGCTGCCGTCACACAATGAGCAATCAATATGAATTACCCAGAGCAGTAGGACCTCAGAGACACATCAGCAGCAAGGTCGCTCTGAACACTGAGATGGTTGTAGCTTTGAAATTCACTTCAGTACATCGCCTTGAAACTCACACATACAGTATGGCTCCGTTCTCAGGCATTTTGAATAGTGCTCTTTACGGATGAATACTGAAACCCATAGTCCGTGCTCACATCAGCTGGCCATGTCGTGGTGTTAGTTAATTTTACAATTTCCACATTACTTACCACTTAGAAACCTCTTAAAACTATTTGTATTTAAGACTCAATCACTCTGTGAGCAACTAGAAATGTACTACTGTGTAACAAGTATTCAGTTCATAAGCTTCAACCATGTTTGACCTAAAAAGACTCATTCATACATCAGCACTCGGGATCTCTGGTATACAGAGGTGGACTTGGATGCACTCTGTTTTCCACTTGCATATGTGTCCCTGCAGGTGCTTTTTTCAAAACACAAGCAGTTGTTGACACTTTTGACTCATTCTATTAATGTTTCTATATCAATGTCTATTTGCAGGATTTCCTGCTGCCTTTTTATAGTGGAGGCACCCTGCCTCGCCTGAAATAAGGACCGCCTCCACTAATGTTAAGAGAAAATATTCATTTTTTTGTGAAATATAATACTGGCTTATTAAGCGCCAGGAGACGTCTAATTCAGCAGGTGATTGATCAATCACATCGTTCGGTCGCTTCACTATAATTATTCTGAGCAGCACGTTGCCGTGTTGGAAAAAGAAAAACCTTCTGAAGTTAGGAATAGTAGAGACGAACAGCGCAGCTAGTTACAATCAGGTGTTGATGTGCGAGTGGGAAAAAACTTTGCATTGCAGTTCAGACACAGGTTATCACCAGTTGGACAAACCTTTTGCATTTATTCTTCATAAAGTAGTACTATGAAATATTTGAATAGTTTTGCTTTTCTAGTGTGTCCAAAGAATAGAAGAAATGTCCTTTTTAATATTGTTGTACACAGAGTACTGGTCTTTTAGGTAGATCTGTACAATCTAATGCAATCAAATAAAAAAAAAAGCCTTGAAATTAATCCAATTTTTTCTTTCTTGACGTGACGTTAGCTGTGTTGATTCAACTCTTGGCACTTTTTGATGCCACAGTCGGTGGTAATGGACTCGATAATATTGAGAGGTGTTTGTAATGTTTTGTCTCTCCATTTAAATACAAGAGTGCAACCGTACACAAACACACACGTGCCATCTGGGTTGTCTGATGTGACCACCCATTTAAAAAAATGGGCTAACGTTTCGGCTCACAGGTCGGCAGGCCCACCAGAGAGACTCCCACTACTCCAGATGGCCAGTACACCCCATGCTGGCATGACCAACCTGTGCTTTACCAGCCGAGTTAAACATCAAGGATTCAGGATAATATAGTGTTTGTTTCTTTTCTATGATGGCCAATGTGCAGGGAAACTTTAGGGCATTTTGGTAACCATTTATTAACAGACGGGATTTATGGAGGCATCTTAATAGATCTACGTCTAAATCTCTGTTCTATACAATTGACTCAGGACTTAAAATGAAAACCTAAAACACTAGTTTCTTAACTCAAGGTCCGTTTACTGTCTTTTTCTGGAATGCCATGAGGTCGGATTTAAATTGTGTAATGAATAAATATGAATGGTAAAATATAAATATGTTAATGGTATGGTATTGACTGCGTTTGATATGTTTTGTTTCTGGGTTTTTTTCAGAAAAAGTCAGCAAAGCCAACAACCACAAAGACAGTAACATGGTGGGAATAAACAGGTGAGTCAATCATACACTGTGTATTTGCTTTATGATGGGTAATAACCTGTATTTTGCAATATAGTTTAAATATTTATTTAATTTAGTAGCCATGTAACAGTTAGTATTATTATTATGTATCCTGTTTCAGTCCGTTCCTGGACGAGTGCTTCAGACAATCACCCTTTAACTCGCGTTCCAAGAGCTCTTCCCCCGCAGAAGCCAGCTCCTCTACCAGGGCACTATTCCACGGTAAGACACGTGTAAAAAAAACCACACACATACACACACACACACACACACGACTAGAATAGTTGTAGAAGAACAGACATATCACTATCAGTTTATTGCAAGCAGTAGATGGATGAACATTAACTTTGCTCATTCTGTGTCTTTTAGAGCTGCAACAATAAATCGATTAACCAATTAGTCGGCCACATTTGTGATAATCAATTACGCATTCTGGTAAACCTGTAGAACATTTTCTGGTTCCAGCTTCTCAGATTTAAATATTTGCTGTTTTTGGTTGTCATATATGACAGGGTTGGCCGAGATGTTAAAATTTCCCTCCTGGCCAACGTCAGCCTAACAACAACAACAACAACAACCAGCGATGTACTCAACCAATAGCTGATATAGCGTCCAATCGACCAGCCCTAATATGTGACTGTATATTTAGTATGTAGGTTCTGGACTGTTGGTCAGACAAAACAAGCAAATTGAAGACATCGTCCTCGTCTCCAAGAAGTTTTGAATGCCATTTTCTTTTTAACATTTCATAGACTCGGTTAGCGATTAATGAAGAAAATAATCGGCAGATTAATCAATACTGAACATCATTAATTGCAGCCACAGTGTCTTTATATTTGTTGTTTTACACAAAGATTGTTTCCAAAGCAATAATAGACAGAAAAATTATCTGCAGCTGGCCAAAACAAGGAAGTAATTAACTGTCAACAGTCCGTACCACTGCATCATTCATAGTACAGTATCTTCAAAGACGTGTCCCAAGTCCTCAAGTTAATCTCACTGTAGCTTGGAGAAATAATTGATTACGCAGAGATGCTCATTACACACATACGTACATGCGCATGCATTTACGGACCCTTCGTGCACACACACAACACAGACACTCACACAGAAGCTTTGTAGCCTGGCGAGTTACGTAACCTCCAACTACACATGAAGACACCTTTTAAATCTCATTATACTGCCACATACACATCTCAATTAACCACCTGAAACGTTACATGATCTCACCCTTTTCTCTGGTAAAACCCCCTCTCCCCGTTTCATATTTAGAGCTCTGTCCGGCCTGTCTGCACTCTCACGCATTTCCCCAACCTGAAGGCCTCTGCCGAGGGCATCCCCCATCTCCTTCTCCTCCCCTCTTCCCTGGCATCCCAGAACTTCCCTCCATTTCCTTTGGCAGTGAGAGATCCAGAGGTTAATTAGCTTGTGCCAGCTTTGCCTGTCCCTCTGCCAGTTAATGAAAATCTGATTGGCTTCTGGGTGTCAAGAGTGTCCTGAAAGTTAATTCGCCCAGTCCAACTCCCCTTTCCCTTGTGTGTTTAGCTCGCTCTTTTACTGTTGTACTCTTTTTCTCTCCTCCATGCGTGTCTCTACTGTATGCCTGTTCTTTTTCTTTTGAGTGTCTTCATTTCCTTTTTCTCTCTGTTTTTTTCTTTTTTTTTTTTTACCCCTGCTCCAAATATTGGTAAGTTGCCGCTGTAAAGCAGACCTTTAATCAAACAGATTTTCTGTTCAGTGGTTGGAGAACTTTAGTGTCCTTAAATGTTAGTTCATACCACATTTCCCAAAAAAGCCATCACACCTTTTGGTTTAGCTAAGTTTATTGTAGCATTATTAAAATGTACTGGTTGTAAAATGATTTGAGTGACAATTGGCTGCTGCGTCAAGATTGTCTTGTCACTTGCTGTGCATTTAAAAGGAAAAGCTGACACCATTACTGCAGATATTTTAATAATGTATTTGACAATGTAAAAAAAGGAAAAATCTACATATTTGTATTTTATTATTATAGTCATGGACATTGACGTTCTGTCCACAACTATTTCTCTGAGAGCGATATAACTGGTGATCATCTTCAACAGTATCTTTGGGGCAAAGAAAACTGCTCATTTTAATGGCTATCTATGTAGAGATAAAACATGGTGAGCCTGTCCCTTTAAGCAAGAAAGAATAAGTGAGTAGGAGTTTGCCATCTTCTCCCTTCAGTCTAAGGTTTAGCACAATCCCTCATTTCATGTTTGTTTGTCTCTCTCTCTCTCTCTCTCTCTCTCTCTCTCTCTCTCTCTCTCTCTCTCTCTCTCTCTCTAATAGCACTAATTAAACCATTACCAACTTCAAGGCTCATGCCACACCCCAACTGGCTCAATCATCAGTGTGTTTGCCGGGTCGTGGCCTCGAGCCCTTGCCGTCCGGCTTCTCGTGACCCTGTGTGACCAGGCCGTCCCCTAGTCTCACTTGTGAGTCAGGACAAGTTAATGCTTTTATGTGCTGAGCTTTAGCTACAAGCCCCATAAGAAGGTCTAAGATTCTCAGAATAAGCCATACACAGACAGTTTAGAGAACAGAAGTGTGATCAGCCCTTAATAGTCGGATAGCAGGGCCGCCGTCATGGTGAAAGGCAGATTCCAGCTAATGCAGGAGGTCAGGAAGTCCATGGCCTGCAGGTTGGTCGAGGTCACACTAAGTTTCTTACATGTCTGTTGTTGTGACACCTTCGCCACCTGTGTGGCTTTACTCTGTGTGAGGAGCCACACACATAAACACAGTTTTTGCTGATTATATTTATTTATCGTTTGCAGCATAATAATAATATTATATTCTACTTGCATGTATTTACCATCACACATGTTCCCTCTATCACATTAAAGGTGCTCTAAGCAATGTCGTGCGTTTTTTAGGCTACATTTTTGGTCACATACAGCAAACATCTCTTCACTATCTGCTAGCTGCCTGTCCCCTGAACACATTGTAAAAAAACTTGGTCTCTGTAGACAGCCCAGGCTCCACAAACTGCAACAAAAAACAACTGCGCCAACCTGCCCCACGAACCATAACAAACAGTGTTCCCGCCAATAACCGACAAGAAGGATTTGGGGGTGGGGGTTGGGGGGGTTAGAACATGGAAGGGAGGGAACGGGATGAGGAGGAGGAGGGAGGGGCGAGCTAGCCTAGTGCTTAGAGCACCTTTAATGACAGTGATGAGTCACACTCCTACAGTAGAATGGAGATAAAGATGTTCACAATTATATTATTAATTATTAGCGATTCATCTTCTGTCGATAGCTGTGTTATTCCCCTCAGAACATTTAGAATTTCTTAGAATGATACTAAGTGATATAGGCCTTTTTTTTTTTTTTTTTTTTTTTTTTTTTTTTTTTCAAAAAGGATAACATTAGACTGGGTAAACCCAGCCTGATCTGCTGGCGATTTGATTTCACCCTGCAGCACAGGCTGGAAACCTGTACATTTATCTATCCTGTTTCCATTACAATTTTGCGGGGACCAATCACAAACTGGCTTATCCACCTGGCGCGCTATTGGCGGGTTTAACACCATGACGATAGAGAAGTGACCAAGCAGCTTCTTGTTTACGTTCAACATAGCGGCCACCGAAGCACAGCACTCCATGGCAGCAACCTGTTGATGCCGCTGTCGCTGCTACGTCACCCGGGTCGTTTGTCTGATTGGTTGAAGGACTATCCAATTGCGTACAGAGTCATTTGAAATATGCCCGTTGATCACGCCTCTTGTGCAGTAGAAAATACAGAGCAGACTCCCCAGAATAAAGTTCAATCTTAAAGATTGAGCTTCGTCTGGTGATAGCCAGACTAGGATAACCTGACAAATCCAATAAAATAAAATAATGTTTGATTAATTACAAAACACCCTTTTGTGGCACAGGTACCTGGTCAAAAGTTTGGGGTCTCTTCGAAATTTCCATTACAGATGGAATACCAGCTGAGATCAGTTGCATTAACCAGGGCAGCAGTTTTCAGATTACATTACGTGCTTACATAATTGCAAAAGACTGTTTTGACTGTTGTAGAAAGAAGTGGCTGATCTTTAATGCAATATCTACGTTGCCCATTATCAGCAACCATTCATCCAATGTTCCAAAGGCACATTCTGTTTACTAATCTGATATCATTTTAAAAGGCTAACTGAGAAAACATTGGAGAACCCTTTTGCAATTCTGTAAGCACATAATGTAATCTGAAAACTGCTGCCCTGGTTAAAAAAAACAATGCAACTGATCTCAGCTGGTATTCTGTCTATAATGGAGTGGAATGGAAATGTCTAAGTGACCCCAAACTTTTGACTGATAGTGTATTACCAAAACTACAAAATAAGATAAGATAAACCTTTATTGATTCTTAGCAGTGAAATTCAGTTTTTGCAGCAGCCCAAGGACATCAATAGTACAGATAAATAGAGAAAGTAAAATAAATAAATAATACAAGGTATATAAAACTCAGATAGAATAAAAACTATACAAGAGCATATAGAGACAAAAAAAAGATGCTTGTTTGCTCCCTGGCCATATTTTGCAACTGTCTGCGTATATAACCGATACTTTGCAATGCATATACTAGCCTCTCTTTTGGAAAAATAAGAATTCAAATACATGACACTATTTAGTGTGGATGAAACAAACCAAATTGTTTGCTGTATTTTGCTTTGACAGTTTCGAAAAGATGTGTGAGGGATGGTGTGACACAAATAAAAGCAAACGAACCAAGGCACACAACATAAATTCACTAGTTTGAATATAATGTGTAAAATGACAAATACAGGAAAAAGGGTTCCAGAGGTTGTGAGTCAGTTCAACAACAGTAAAATGTCATTTTACACCACCTTCCAAAAACCGATGCATCTGTTCTTTAATATTTAGTTAATATAAAACCTATCCCCAAATTCCAGAAAACATGCTTTGCTTTTCCTCATTGTGGTATCCTTACCACCACAAACTCCTCATTGATGTGTTTTGTCGGACAACTTAAAAAATAAGAAGCATTTTTAAGGGTAAACTGTGACTTTAAGAAGCTACAACAATTTGCTGTAAAATATAAACTGCACAATATGTGACTTAAAGATTCCTTTTCTAATTTTTTTTCTCTTATGTCAAGTGAAAACTGTTTAGCTTATGTGCACCGCGTTTAGTGAGAGGGGGAGACTGAGCAGTTGTTCCATCCTTTATGAACAATGAAAATAAAACTCAAAGTTACTTAAAGGATCTTTTTTCTAATGCCTTGCAATTACAAAAGGCCAAGGTCAGTCTGTGTAGTGTAAGTAAAAGTAAAACCACCAGTTATATAGCACAGTGAGAAAAGTACATGGTTGTATCCTCGTGAATGACACTATGTCCTAGAGTAATTGCTTTGAGATTTAATTCAAAGCAGAAACTTCAATTCTTCAAATTCTATCAGAGTATCTGAAAGTAGTCACTCATTTTTGTTCTTCTTTGATTACAGGGTGGAGGGGGAGGGAAGTTGGGGTGACATACAGAAAGGAGAGCTACAGTGATATGTGTATGCTGCAGGCTTTAGAGCAAAGCACCGGTGCTTGCTGTTGACATTAAGAATGCATTTGCACTGCATCCCAACCGCAGGCTAGACAAGGAGCATCTGTCAAGAGGTAGCAGATGGGTTTCAGTCTTGTGGGTTAGCAAATTAGACAACAGTGTATTAGTTGTTTTGTTACACTGGAACTGAAGGGAATGCTACTTTTCCTCATAGATTAAACTATTTTTATTTTCTGGCTTTTGGCTATGTGATACTCAAACAGAGTACTAAATTGCCATGATTTAAAGCAGCCACATGGGTGAATGTAATGTTATACTGAGACATCATCTTAACGGAAGAACCACTCATTAACCATAGATTGTAAAATGGTGTGCAAGTGTTTTGTGTCTTTCCCTCTCTAATGCATCTGTATTTGGTGTCATCTCTGACTCTCGTCTGTTTCATTTGTCCCGTCACCATTCCCCCTCCAGCCTCTTTTGCGTGTCTGTGCAGTAAGGCCAGAGGCATTGAAAACCCCACCGCCTCCATAGGAGGGCTAAGGACTGATGGGTGGTGGGAGGGGAAATGAGCACCTTCACAGAAAGAGAATACTGTATGAGATTATTAAAGCTGGGTAGAAAACATCGTATTTTATTTATTGATGTAGTTAGTCTCATTTCTTTAAGAAATACTTCACCAGTTTTGGAAATAAGCTTATTCGCCACAGCCAGTTAGCTTAGCTTAAAAGCATGGGGAATATGCTAGCCTGGCTCTCTCCAGAGTTCAGCAATACACCTACATGCACCTTTTAAAGCTCACCAAGTAACATGTACAAAAACCAAAGTGTAAACAAGATGTGGTTTTATTGGGGGTTATGTGTCAGACTATTTCTTGGCTAGACACTGTCACTTTCTAGGTTCTCGACTAGCCTGCTCTTTGCCCTTGTTTCTAGTCTTTGTGCTAAGCTAACTAGCAGGTGGCTGTAGCTTCATATTTAGTGGACAGACATGAGGGTGGTATCAATCTTCTCATATACCTTTCTGTAATAAATGGAGTAAGCATATTTCAGGTCTAGAAGAAACAAGACAATGTTTCCCATATTGTTTGTTTCCAGCTGTTTAACTGGTGTTAAATCTCATTAAAGATGGATGTAAATGGGGCGTCATAGTAGTTAAGACACACACACACGCACACACACCCCATATTCTGTACTGTGATTGCAACTTTCCCCGGTTTGTTTTTTTTACCTTTGTTGCATTTATTCGGCCCGTACGCTTGTTTCCTTTTTCTCCCAACTGTCTACTATTGATTAAAAGCAAACTGCCCCAAAACATTTAAAAAGATGGATAAAATCAAGTTTCCCAATATCAACATAATCCATACATACCACAGCAGTGTGTTATGGTTTGGCAGTTACGGTTTCAAGATAACGTCAATACATATTAAACTAAAGTTACTTTGTTTGATTTATAGCCGCATGACTTAACAGCCTTTTGGTCTATCTGCAAATGCTTTTGTGGCTTATTGTGTCAGCAGTGAATGATAAGGATGGTTTTCTGCTTGTGTGTGTTCGTGTGTGTGTGTGTGTGTGTGTGTTCGTGTGTGTGCGCGTGTGCTTTTCAGACTCAGAAAAGGATGATGGGGAACCGGGAAACGGGTTTGCCCAGTGGAGACTAAATGAACAGCTCTTCCCCTGTCCTGTCTGTGGCAAGGTTTTCGGTAGACAGCAGACTCTTTCTAGGCACCTGTCTCTGCACACAAGTAAATAAACATACGTACACACTGACGTTGTTATCGTATGTGCACACCACCGCCGCACATTTGCATCTCTTTGTTTAATGTATAGATGTGTTAACTGCTTTGTTTGTGCATGTGTACTTATCCTTGCTCTGCCCACAGTAAGTAAATAAGGTTGACTAGACTAGATTACCCTTTCTTTAAAGAGATTACTACCATGATTAGTCTCACTGGGAAAACTGCCCGTCTAATTACCCAGCTAGAGGGATGCCTCACAGAGTAACGCATGCACGCACGCACACACGCACCAGTAATTCTGATGAAGTCACGATTGGTTCCCTCATTCACTTTCTCTCTCAGACACTGGAGACTTCCTCAGGATGAAGCTGTACACTCCCTTGTGTCCTGATTACACTGTGTTTTCAAACTTGGCCCTTCTTTGCTCCCACTGATCCATTCTTTTCCGTCACTGTCTTCTGCAATCCCTCTCTCGGCCCTTATTAGGATAATACATTAATGAATCTCCTGCTTATGCAATTTTATTTAAAGCAAATTAGATTAGAAATTAATGCAACCTACTTGGGATTGCAGACTAAATCACTGGGCGCACAAATGGAGACTCGTGTACAAAATGCCCCCACACAATTGGGCATGCTCTCACATTTCGCGTGCACACACACTACACAACACACACACACACACACACCATCTGAGAGTGTTGGCTGTGAACAGCTTGGCCACACCACAGAGAGCAGAAGCAGGGGCATATGTCAGTGTGATGGTCTTTTTGGTTTCCCCGGCGACATAAAGGTTGCCTGGCTTCATGTCCTTGGGGCAAATGGTGTCTGTGTGTGTTTGAGGGGGAGCTAGAGGGAGAAGACATGATGTTATGTTGATTTGTTTCGGGGTTAAACGGGAATATTGTGATTTGATTTTTTGGTTTGGTTTTATAGTGCTTGCAAATAAAATTGTGGCATCCACAGGAATATCCAGATGCTTCCCTGAAAAGTGGATTTTGTCAGACATCACAAGGTTTTTTTTTTTTTCTTCCTCTTCCCAGGATCAGAGTTACAGTTGGGGTCAGGCGAAGGTGAGGCCGGGTTAGACATTAAGTAATTAGGTTTAAGCTCGCTTTAAAGGCTCTGAGGCTGAGCGCAACTTAATGAAATATCATCTGAGGTGATGTTTACAGTAACCCGAGGTCTTGTGTCTGTGTTTATTTTTGCAGAAGAGCGGAAGTACAAGTGTCACCTGTGTCCTTACGCAGCCAAGTGTAGGGCTAACCTCAATCAGCACCTGACCATCCACTCTGTCAAGCTGGTCAACACGGACGCTGAGCAGATCGTCAGCGCTGTTACAGCCGACTCTGCCGAGCGCAAGAACTGCCCCTTCTACTACAGGTAGCAAAAAACAGACCAACACACAACTCTTTTTAGGATGTCTCGAGCCAATAGCGGAGGTTTTGATGGATCTATATCTGCTGCCTGATGCCCAAATATATCCTGATGTATTTCTTGATTTAAGTTCTCCCCAACTGCTCTTTTTGTTAATCTGTTTTGAATTTTCTCTGTTTTTGTGAGCTATTTATCTGGAAAGTGTGTTTATTTGCTTTCTTAACAAGAGTTAAATGAGAAAATCAATACCAGAATTATTTGCAAGTATCAAGCTACAGCCAGGAGACAGACAGTCCAAAACCACTAACTGGCACCTCTAAAGCTCCCTAATTAACATGTTAAATCTTGTTTATTCAATCTGTACAAAAAACGAAGTGTAAAAATAGTTATACAGTGGTTATACAGGGGTTATGTGCTGATATATTTCTTATTTGGGTGTAGTGTTCCTGGAGTTGCATAACAACCTCACAGTGACGACAACACTCCTTAGTGAGCTTTAGATGTGTTGATTATTGATTATTTGAAATTGGGACAGACGGAGCAAGGCTAGCTGTCTTCCCCCCCCCCACTTACAGTCTTTATGCTAAGCTAACTGTCTCCTAGCTGTAGCTTCCTATTTAACTTACAGAAAGGAGAATGTTCTCAATCTTCTCTTACTGCAAGAATCCTGTGTAAATTATTTTTTATAAGTTATTGTATGTTTACTGTCTGAGATTGTTTTGCACTGTATGTTGAGCCACGTCCAAGACGGTTTTCTGTCATGTCAGAAAATAAAGTTTTCTGAGTCTGAAGAAAGTGAATAGATGTACTTCTCAAAATGTTGTACTATTGTTTCATAATTTAATGTGTCTCATGATGTAAAAAGAGTTAAATAGCGCCACGTCTACAGTGTGGAATAATAATATAACACTAAAGCTGACTGTCTCCCCCCCTGTTATTCTCGCCATCTTCCTTCCTGTTATTCTCCTTCCTTTTTCTCTCTGTTCTCTGTCCAGCTGCCATGTGTGTGATTTCCAGACGGAGCTGAATGCCCAGTTTGTCAGCCACATGTCGCTCCATGTGGACAAGGAGCAGTGGATGTTCTCGCTCTGCTGCAGCGTCTGTGACTACGTCTGCATGGAGGAGAACGACATGAAGAACCACATTAGTACTGGACATGCAGGTACAGTATCTCTGATGATGCATGGCGGTCCACTGGTTCTGAGTGACAGAATTTATAAGACAGCCATTCTCATACGCACTGGTGTAATGTAATTCATCATATTTTTCTCAGTTAATCGATTAGTTGTTTTAGTCTATGAAATGTCAGTAGATGATGAGATGAACGCTTATTGCGGTGACATCTTCAAATTGCTTTTTTTCCCAACCAACCGTCCAAATCCTAAATATATGCAATGTATTACTATTATATAAAACAAAGAAAAGCACAAATCCTCACAACTGAGTAGCTGATAGTAGAAATTGTTTGGCTTTTATGCTTAAAAAAATTATTTCAATGATTTCTCGATTACCATAACAGTAATCAAAATAATATTGGCTCATCGTTTCAGCTCTAGGGTAAGGTTCTTGTGTCTGCTGTTCATGAAGGGTTCTCAAACATGTACTGGATAGTAGCAAAGTACATGGTTCAACCCCTAGAAAACTGATTTATGGAGTTATTTTCAAAATGACTCTCACATGCGAGAGTGGGTGGTAGCTTACACATTGTGGCTCTTGTTCACTGCTCAGAATAGAAATACAGTGCAGTACTTGGACAGTGACACATTTTCTATTGTTTTGGCTCTGCACTCCAAAACATGGGGTGTAAATTTAAACAATGACTGACATTAAAGAGCTGACTTTCAGCTTTAAAGGCATAGTTTGGATTTTTTGAAGTGGGGGTGTATGAGGTACTTATCTATAGTCAGTGTAGCGGCACGGAAGCTAAGCAAGGTACTGCTGTGGACCGGGCCAGCAGCAAAACGTATTTTAGCTTGCTAAAAAAGGCCCAGCTAAAGAAAAAACAATATCAGTTTAAGTGTACGCTATATTTAGAATATTTTCACCATTTTACCTTGCCATCAGACAGCCCTCTCCGAAGAGGAACTGAAGCCGTTATATACTAGGACCGCTCAATCCGTATTTTACAGACTTAAGAAAACAATCTTTGTCTGGTACAGGTCCTCGCAAAAATCATACCATGATCATTTTATTATTTATTTAAAAAAAAATTAAATTAGAATAATGATACAAAAATTATCCTTCCCTCCAATATTGTGATTCATATCGCAATTCATATTGCGGCAATTGCAATATCATATCATAATTAAATATTTTTACTCCTATCGTGCAGCCCTATTATGTACATCTGTTCTCCAGACTCCTTTGACAAAAACAGTTTTTTGTCCTCGCAGAACACGGGAGTTGCTGGTCTACCGTTGCCTTGATCGGTTATTTAGTTAGTTTGTGTTATTGTGCGACTTTGGTCCAAACCAAACTAACCCTTTAAATCACCCAAATATGTTTTGCTGCTGCCTGTGCTGGCCCGGTCTACAGCAGTACATTGCTTAGCTTCCATGCGGGTACTCCTGCCTGCTTCTCCAAACTATATTAACTTATAGTAAAACTCAAAGTCTGTGTAGATTATTGATTAATCTGGAGGTTATTTATACAATCAATTGTTTGGTCTATAAAATGTCAGAAAGTAGTGGCGGAAAAACCATCAATGAACAAAGAATATTCAGTTAACTGTCATAAGACTAAGAAAACCAGCAAAAATAAAAAAAAAACTTTACCTACGGGCACTAACCTGTACATTTGTTTGCCATTTTTTCTTAAAATAATGTACTAAACTAATTGATCAGCAAAATATGTGTAGATGAATTGATCAACTAACTGACTAATGGTTTCGGCTCTACTTGTCAGATCCAATGTGTTTGAGTAAAGATCCAACACACATGTCACTGTCTAAATATGTGTGGACTGTACTGTACTTTTTGGCTTTTTACTGTAAGTAAATCAAGACAAAAGCCAGTTCCAAGTCAAAGCATTACTGTATCAGTAATTTACGCTTCATAAACACCGTTCTGTGTCACTTCAGAGGACACAGGGAAAGACAAGCAGCAGAATTGGGTTTCACAAACAAGCCTTCTCCAGTCGACCTTCTTTGGACTTTTAAAGCTGCTGGTGTGAACCGCTGGTGGTCGATAGGACAGTTTTTGTCTAAAACAGCTTTGTCCAGTTTATTGCTGACGTTTTGCTCTTCCACTGTTCCTCAATGTGTGTGTGCTGCTTGTGTGTACGTGTGGGTGGGTGGGATTGTCCGGCCTAGACAGCTGAGGGGTCTTTCAGAGGCCACAGTGGCCTTGTTTATCGGTGAAGGTTGACCCTTATCGTGCCTAAGGGGAAAAAAATCAATAGGCCTTGGGTCCTTTGGAGAAAAAAAACTTGAATCCAACATATTATTTGTAAAGATACTTTTTTTTATATTTTTTTTATTTACACAACATTGATGATTGGCTTACGTGCCTATAAGTAGATAGCCATAAGGTAGCCATCCACAGATACAGTTAAGCTTAAGGATTCAATGTGCCACATTCTAACATTAAAACATGTATAAATATTTGATTTTTTTAACAATTATTTTAATAGCTTAGTATTAAAACATGAAAGGTATGTGTGAAGGTTTTAGGCCGCCCTACATGTTATTGTAGGCCCAGTTTAATAGGCAACTCATATTTTATATAATATATATAGCAAGGGATCCCTGCTCCATCTCTTTTTCAGCTCTGGGGTCCTTGGCCTAAAAAATGTTGAAGACCCCTGCTTTAGAGTGTAAAGTAGAAAGAGCAGGAAATCCTGACAGACTGCAAAAGGCTAGTTATCTGGTCAACTGTGTAGACACGGCCAGGCAGAAGATGGCTGAGCTCAGCAGGTGTCATAGTTCAAGCTGCCCCCGTGAAGACTGGACTCAACGTGGGGAGAGGGTTGGTTGGGTGCCCTTCTCTAGGGGGGTGAATTAGGTGACTGTATTACTTTCTACCCTGGATACATTGGCAGATAGGCAGACTTTGCCTCTTTATTTCTGTTCCTATACATGAACATTGCCGGTCAATCGCAGACAGTTATTTAGTTAAAGAGAAAATTGAATATTTTTCAGTTGAGGTGTTTCAAGGTTGAGGCCCAGTGGCTCAGAGCAGCGGCTTTTTTTTTCTTCCTTTTTGCTTATATTCTGTGGCATTAGCCTTTTGCATATTGTAAGAGAAGGCAAGTGTATGTTAAATACTGCAGCAGAGGAGATAAGATGGCCTCAAGCTGGTTCAATACTGTATTCAAAATGCTGCTAAAACTACACAGTGAATGACCCTGGTTAACTTATTATTTTGATTGAAGGCAATTAATCATATCTTCTATTACAGTATAATTCCTTGTCTGTGCACGGCATGCGTACATTCTTGTATGTTTTAGACGTGCGTACGTGCGTGCGTGCAATAAAAAGATAGGTCAACCATTTCACGATCCGTGCAGCCTTTTCTCCCTCCTTTCGCTTCCTCCTGAGTGAATGCCCTTTGTTGAGCTGTGCCCTGAGATGCTCCCGCCATCTTAGCTCCTTCGGCCATGACCCGCACTCCTCACGCCTCCCTCCCTCTCGCCCCCTCCTCTTCTAATTCCCTCTCTCTTCCCAGTGAATTGCAGACTTAGAGAAGGGGATCAATAAAAGCACACTGCATCTTGATTTGACTGGCAGCAGGGCTTCAGTCAGAGCAAAGGGCTATCAAGGGTGTGTGTGTGTGTGTGTGTGTGTGTGTGTGTGTGTGTGTGTGTGTGTGTGTGTGTGTGTGGAACATAACGATGGGGTTGTTGAAACAGATTTTTCTGCATAAAGGATACCCCACAATTTCTGCAGGGTTTCAGTTAATATCTTAACCCAGGAGTTTTCTGGTACTATTCTTTCCCAACTTTGCTTTCTGTCATAATGATAAGACTTTCTTCCATTGTGTCCAGGTCTAAACTCAAGGAGTCCCCTCAGCGAGACCAAGAGTACCTCCTCGTCCCTCTCGGCCCTCAGCGACTCACTCAACAGCTCAGAGGGCGGAGACCTCACCCACGGTAATGAAGAACTGCGGGGCCTGCTCGCCCCGCCCTCCACCGCAGGCAGCCAGTCCAGCTCTGGAAGCCACTCAGGATCAGGAACTGAGGACAAGTCTGACAAAGGCAAGGCATTGTGGGAACTATTGCAACCAGATACACTTAATAATTTTAATGCCCCTGAAAACCTTTCTACAACAGTATATATTCACAACTGACTATGCAACAAAAAATGTGATTTGATTGGATTTGATTCACAGTGTCCAAACAACCCACCAACTCATCAAATTGTGATTCAAAGGTCTATATTGGTGCTCTAAAATAGACATCTCTAAAGAGAAATAACCAAGACTGTTGTAACTTTGGCAGAGAATTGTGTGTTCATGTAGGGCCCTATCCCTATAGTAAGAAGCTGATTGAGAAAATAAGTTTTCACGTCCTTTTTAAAGCTATCAAGTCGGTCTAAAGTAGAATTACCCTGATCATTTGGAGCTGTACTGAGACTACACACTTGCTCTTTGGTCAGAAAGCTGCTTGACTGGGTGACAAACCAAGTATGTGATCATTCATTGTCATTCAAAAATAAACTCCTTAATCTCGAACAGTTGCAGAACATGGCATACTGTATAGGTTCTGAAGTGACAAAATTACATGTTGACCTCATTCACTAAATACTGTACGTATGTGTTGAATTATTTTTCTTCCTCTATTCATTAATTTGGCAGATGGTGCGCTCTGCTAATTTTACACAAAAAGATCAGTTTCCGAGTCACAAGTACTATATGTACTATATGTGTGTATAAAGGCATCAGGATTATATATACAAATATATATCGTTACAAACTTGGGGCTGTGGAGCTTGAAAGATGTGGGCATTTACCATGCTGTCAGGTTGCATTATGGGACATTTAGGATTCATTGCTTTTGAAACTCAAAGTCAGGATATCTCAGCTCCCACTGCATTCATTTTGACTTTTTTAATTCAGTCACTTGTGAGTCCCATGATCTTTATAGAAGTGCAGTGCATTTGCAGCTGTGAATCTTGCTTATATACTCTATTTATGTGAGTGGGCATTGTTGAACCGGACTTTTCCCTGTATCTGAACCCTCTTTGTTTCTGTTTCTAGGGTCACTCTGAGATTTCAGTCATGCTGAGTCCAACCAGACTCTGCAACAAAACCCTTACATTTAAAATCATTCAAACAGACTCAGTCTTAACTCACCCTCTCCTCTTTCCTTCTCTACAGGCTTCGAGTGTGTCTTCTGCAATTTTGTGTGCAAGACGCGTAGCATGTATGAACGGCACCTCCAGATCCACCTCATCACGCGAATGTTTGAGTGCGACGTCTGCCACAAGTTCCTCAAGACGCCCGAGCAGCTGCTGGAGCACAAGAAGTGCCACACCGTCCCCTCCGGAGGGCTCAAGTAAGGAAAGCAAGTACAGACAGAGGTTCCTAACTCCGCCCGTCCTTCCCCTCCCTCACCCCTCACCCTGTCAATTCACTAAACACAAAACACAGTATATACACAGTTATAGACCAATGTTAAGGGTGTGCAAGCTATGGTATATTTAAATTTAGCTAAAATAAATATTTTTAAAAAAAAAACTAAAGTTTCAGGCATCTCACAATGTTTTTAATTATATTACATGCACCGTTTAATTTACATTTATAAAATGATGCATGTAAATAAAAGAATACAAAAAGATGCATAATGTCATATACATAAAGCTGGCTGACATTATCATGGTTCTTTATAATAAGAGCTGAACAGCAATACAGCTGAAGACAGAAACACAGATTTGTGGATTATTTGAATATTATTCTAGCCATGTGTCCTTTATCAGTTAACCTCACTTGAATGTTCATTATCTGCAGCCAGCAAATAAAATGATACAAGCTGTAGTCTTGCTCGACAGCCTCTCTTGGCAAGTATAACGTATTAGACAGTGGTCTCTGGGTCTGCAGTGGCTGCTATGAACAGAAGGGAGAGTGGAAAGGAGATGGAAATGGGCTTCCCCTCAGGGTCTGTTGTTCCATTGCCCACAGCGAAACAGCCATGCCAGAGAAAAATATCTGATGAAACCTGCATTCCAGAAAACTACTCCCACCCCAACACAGACACTAATATAATTGTTGTTGGTGCATCCCTCGAAGCTAATCATTTAGAAGATGCACAAATGTCAGATCCCATTGTAACATCATAGACTAG
This sequence comes from Perca flavescens, assembly GCF_004354835.1. NCBI lineage: Eukaryota > Metazoa > Chordata > Actinopteri > Perciformes > Percidae > Perca > Perca flavescens. The sequence goes on along the minus strand of NC_041332.1, from coordinate 28,918,870 downwards.
ACATTGACACAAGTCAATCCAAATATGACAAAATGAATGCATGCTTTACTGTATTTTACACAGCATGAATGTTGTGGAAATAATGACCTTGATGAAAAGCTTTAAAAATACAACTTCCAAACCTATCTCACACTGTAGTTTGCATCCCAACCCCTAAAGTACTCATGCACATGCATGTTGAATCTAGTGGTCTAATTTTAACGATTCTTGACAAGGCAGCCTTGTTTTTGTTTTTTCTGTAGCTCTAGTCTCCTCACATGCTTCCCTCTCCATCTCCATCCTCCAGTCCCACAGGAGCCTTTGTTGTACTGTGACACGTTTATGTCCCATTTTTAGGCCTGTCAAGCTAACATAAAGCCCATCTGTTGATCTCAACATCCACACCACACACTGATGATGTTAGTGGTTGAGTTCAGGCCAATCATACTAATGTACTTTCACACAGATTCAGTTCTAGGGCGGCAGTTGACAGCAGTTGAGATAAAAGAAAAAATGCAGTAAATCAAACATTTTGTAAAGATTCATTTCAAGTAACACACGCCATTTTATTTTTATTTATTTTTTTGAGTTGTTCTCATAACTCCAGTCTGTGCATGTGCAGAATCATTGAGTATCATTATGATTATCGCCTCATCTTGTCATAAACAAAGATCTGTGTTCTATATGGTTTTCTCTGTGCAGCGATCAATGGAGTTAGGATGTTCGAAACATTGCTGAATGTCTGGAAACGGTAGCATTTCATAAAATGTAAACCAGGAGGCTGCCAACACAGTTACATTGACTTATATGTTAAACTGTGGCTAACAGAACACAAACACACAAGAAGCCCCATTCATAGCTCAAAGATCTGTACACGGCATCCTTAGTCCCCAACTTGAGGATTTGCTGCTAGCTGTAGTGTGTGAGTGAATACATGTAAAGGAGTTTTTATAACAGTTTTAAATGTTTCTTCTGTCTGGTGTTAATGTTTTTGAAGCCAGATTGATTTCTTTAAGCTAGCATTCAAAAGAGAAAGAAGCAGGATGTGGATATTTTAGATTAATGTTATTCAAGGGAGGAAAAAAATAGACGGAAGAACTGAGCTCTTTTGATATTTATTTAAATTTATCAGCGAGTCTGCTTTTACTCAACTTCTTTGCTGTTCTGTTTATATCTGCACATGTGGCTTATATTTTCCGCTCTTCGAGGTTTACACAGTCTCTTAATTTATGTAAACCACATTTATATTTATTGTCAAAAGCAGGCAGGATTTAGCTAAACAGGTGTAGAATGAGTTAATGGAGCTCGCAGGCAAACCTATTGAACTCCTATTGCCTATATTTTCTGACCTCCAACATCCAGATTTTTTTGTTTTTCAAGACTAGTGTATGTGTATACACTTGAGCAATGTGAAGTGTTACTATATATGTAGGAGTGTGTAGAAAGGAAGAGAGGGCCTTGACCATTTCGAGGTTTTTCTGAGGTGATTCTGTTCTGCAGGGTTTGTGAAGCGCTTTGGGGCCCAGAGCAGATGAAAGGTGCTATTTAAATGTAAGTGCCACTCCATTCCTTCATTTCCCTTCATGTCCTACTGCTCCAATCTTTTCTCCAGACTGTCATCCCCCCACCCAACCCCACCCCACCCCCCCCCCCTCCTCCTCCTCCTCCACACACACATACCTGATCACCTCAATTCTCCCACCATTAAACTGCCACACATACCACCATGAGCACACAGAACTCTACATGATACACACTTTTCCTTTACCTGTCCTTCTCCTTCTTCATCATTTCGTGTGATTCAATTTCAAGGTGTGTTATGTGGCTTTGTACACCTCCCCTTCAACTGTCCTTTGCTTTTGTGTGTTGTGTCTCCCCTCCCTACTTCCCCTTTTTGTTGCATTTCCCAGGTGCCCTTTCTGCATCTATTCCACCAGTCGTCCAGCGGCCATGGAGTGCCACCTTAAGACGCACTGTAAGATGGAGTACCGCTGCCGCATCTGCCAGGGACTGTGGCCCGACCAGGCCTCATTGGAGGCGCACATGCGCGGGCACCGCCTGGGAAACCACTACAAGTGTGAGCAGTGTGGCTACTTGTCCAAGACGGCCAATAAGCTGATCGAGCATGTGCGTGTGCACACGGGCGAGCGGCCCTTCCACTGCGACCGCTGCTCTTATAGCTGCAAGCGCAAGGACAACCTCAACCTGCACAAGAAGCTGAAGCACGCGCCGCGCCAGACTTTTGGCTGCCAAGAGTGCCCTTTCACCACCACACACCCTTTTGTCTTCAGCCGCCACCTCAAGAAACACCAGAGTGGAGGAGCCGGGGGACTGGACGGAGGATTGGGAGGAGAAGACGTGGAGGAAGATGAGGAGGCAGGAGAGGAAGAGCTCCCGCTCCAGGGAATGTGCCCAGGGGGCTCTTCATTGCGGAAGAGCCAGGACAACTTCCTGTTTAGCAGAGGAGGAGGAGGGAGCAGTGGAGGCAGTGGGAGTAACAGCCCTCTCTTGAGTCTAACGGCATCCCACGCGCTCCAATCCGTTGCCCTGTCACTCACACTTGGCAAGTCCCGCCAGCTGGACGCCGCCGGCCCTCTGCACTGCTTGGTCAGCGCTAACGGCAACAGCGCCGCCAGAAACCCCGCCGGCCCGAGCGGTGGTGGTGGCGGCGGCGGCGGCGGCGGCCCCTCCCTCTTCCTCCCCTCCTCCCGCCACATGTTCGAGCAGTACAGGAACTGCGACCGAGCGCACCTGATCCCCCTCACCACCTTGTTCACCCACAACAGCCGCTTCACATTCCACTCGCACCTCCACTCCAGATGGCGGCCCGCCACATCTCCTCTCCTCTTCTCCTCCAACTCGGCGTCCCCCTCCCGCTCTCCCCCCTCGCCCTCCTCCCACAAACACTCCTTCCTGGCCTACCTGGGACTGATGGAGAGGGCTAAGACTGTTTGACCTCGGCCCGCCCCCTCCTCCGCTCCTCGCTCTTTCCCGCACTCCTCGGACGGTGGTGTGAATGACACTCGACCACTGCAGTGGGAGCGACGTCTTTTTCCAATCAGACCAGCAGAATAAGCTGGACCAGACAAAGATATTGAAGAAAGAAAAAAAAAAAAAAAAAAAAACATTTATAAGAGAAAAAGGCTGTACATGCTAAAAATGCATTTATATCACAAAGCTGCTTTTCTTATCAGTTCTATCAATTGAATTATTACTACTTCAGCTACTACTCTCTATTACATTTTTTTTCTGTTTTGAAATGTCTGAATGACTTGGACCCAGTTGCATTATCTGAGGAAACTAACGTATCTCAGTTTTATAGATATTTTTCTTTAGTCGTTTGACGAGATAAAAAGACGAAACAAAAACTTGCAAGTGCTATATTTTAGTGCATTTCTGTCTATTGCTATTATGCATTGAAATGGCATGCCTGTGTTTCAACTAGCTTTGACGTCATTAGGAAGCTACATTTGAGATATCCTGAAGTGTTAGCGGTGCAACGTGGACAGAACCAATGAAACGGAATGCTTTTCATTGTAAAAGGCACGTTTCCAAAGCAACGCCTCAAACCACGCACTTACTTATTTATCAGTCTTGTACATAGTTTTGTAGCCTTTCCCCTTCCCATCTTTTTGATTTCTGTTGTTTTTTTGTATAATGGTGAAACCATATTATGCATAGCTGCTGCCTGATATCACCTCTGTCTCAGAATAGATATTTGAATGGGTTACTAGCTAATTTAAATATTGTTTTTGTAAGCTCCCAAAACAGAAGATAGGCTGTGATAATGTAAATAAGGAAAATCTGACCTATCGTGACAAGAAACATTATACATTTATTACTAATAATTTGATTTGAATATAAATGTGAAATGTTAACGATGAATTTGCACTTACAGATGCATAAGCAGTGAAATAACAAGACTCATGACAAAGTGGAAACATTCATTCATTATTACTGAGACTGGGTGGATATCGGCACAGCTTCATATGCAGAACTATGTATCACGCACCTATACTTAGAAGAGATATATGAGATAACTGTTTTGTGGAGGTGACCAGCTCTGGGTTAGCGAGCTACCCACAGCCAGGGTCACCACAGGCCGATTCCATGGTGCTTTTTGGAGCTTTTTGTAATTTTTGTGTACAAAAAAAAAATGACTTGAATGAATGTATTTTTGTTTATGTACATGAAAAAGAACAGAAGAGTGAACAGGGACGTCTCCTGTGCTGTAAAAGACGGTAAAGTTAGTGTGTTTGGTGGCCTTCTGTGTGTCTTTTTCTTTGTTTTTTGTCTTTCATTTTTTTAATTTTTACTTTTTTTACTGAGCCTTTTACATCATAATAAAACATTTTCTACTAATATTCATAGAGAACCCATCGTGAGAAAAAGCTCCTGTAGGTGCAATGATGAAGCAAAGCCATTCATTTGTACAGCATTGTGTTCAATGGCATTGGCTTCTGTTAGGCCGGCAAACATGGTACTGCTTTTTTGTTGTCGCCCCTCCCCCCTCCTCTTGTTAACCTTTTGAGTTTTAATTGCACTTATTGTAGTTACATTTAAAGCCAAAAGCACTTAAACTTTTTTTTCTCCTTTTTTTTTTTTTTTTTTTTATTTAAGTGCAAACTTAGATCCACCAAGTTACCGTAATGTGAAGTGGACAGTAGTTGCCAGAAATGACTCAATCAACACCCCTTAGTTTCACATGTAGGCATTTCTAGCAGTGCAAAAGGGTCTGCCTCTGCGAAATCGGAGAACGTAAATGAATACAAATTGCATGAATTAGACAGTAGAGGTCAAGCTCTCCCTGGGAACTAAAGGTCCCAGGCTAAATTGTGATAGCCAGTTTTGCACAGTGCTGCACTTTTTGATTAAGAGAATATGTATTTATCCCTAAAATGCTCAAAAGGAAGAAGTATAGTACACTCATTTTATTTTGAAAAAGCTTTACCCATTATTGATAGCGCTTGTGTTTTGTAAGTGGTCTTCAAGCCAAAATCCCTTATTGTAAAGGGATTGTTTATTATTTTCCTTATGTTCTCCTGTTGTCTGTTTTACTCATGCATTCTTCTTGTAGTGAATCATTGTTGCTTTTTTAATTTTTCTACTTAAATCATGTCAGAAAACTGTTGATTGGACAGAGAACATGACTTGTCGAGACCAAAATGTAACTCGCCCGCAGGATGTGATGTTAGGATTGAATCCGTCACGTCCTGCTCTGGAGCGATGCCTCGATTGTCCCTCTTTACACTGCTGTTTGTTTGTATGTTTGTTCCTTTTTGCTCTATCGGTGTTCGGCGTGCTGTTCCTGGAGTGAAAGGAGCATCCTTCCAACACACACACACATACACACACTCTTTGTACTATCTACGTTGTCTTTTATACTTTAGTGCCACTTGGTGGAAGGAAACCACCTGAGACTTCTGGGAATGAGTCAAACTAATTGTCAGGGTCCAAAAAGAAAAAAAAATATAAGATAAAGATAAAAAGAATGTGTCCACTATTGACACCTTTTTAAAATGTCTGCCTTTTATTACAGCGTAATCATGAATGGCTGCACTTCTTTATGCCACCCCTAGTTTGAGTGTAATGTTTAGATAGGCAAAAGGGCTCTATCCTTTTGGAAACCAATATTTTTAAGCACTTATTCTGTTTTGTTTTTGCCCAGTATTTTTTTTTTTAGAGCTTGACTACCTTTTCAGCACTTCAGAGTATGCATGACATTGCCCTCTCTAGTTTTTTTAGCACTTAATTATGTTTATGTTTAAAACTAACTCCCTTGGTTGCGTTTAGCTAGCATCACACTGCACTGTCTACAATCGGTTAGCTTTAAGTTTGGCTGTATTTTATGATTAGAAAAGGCTCAGCTATCTTATCTTTTGGCACTCGGTAAAGATTGGTATGTGCTGTACAAAGCTTTTTTTTATTACTCCATTGTTAAGGCTGTACAGGGTTGTGACGATAACTGGTAAATAGATAATTTGTACTTTTTTGTTTTTGTATTTGTTTGGCATTATTTTATGTTCAACTTGCCAGGTCTAAATGTAACAGGATTTGAAAGTAAAGCTTACATCAGATATTACTTCAGTTGTTTGTCTTTTCTCTGCAAATTCTTTTGACTAACAGCATCACTCTTGCACTTTGCTAAACACATAACAAAAGTTTTTCTTTGTCTTCCTAGCTTGCTGTTTCTTCAGTGAATACTTTAGTGACCCAAAGGCTCATTGTCTCTTATGCATAAACACATAGCAACCGGTTAAGTATAGTTTCTAGTATTTGTACTACATATAACATCCCTTAGTTATTTAACACCCACAACCCCACAAAACCTCAATCTAATTTGTGGGATCTCGAAAATTTCAATTAATTTCTATTTATCTATACTATAAATTTTATTTACGTGTTAAAGGTGGTCTACACAGACAATTCAGCTGACTGAGCAGATAGCTATTTTGCATATCGCAGGTGTTGCAGCTTCTAGCATAGATATAATACTGATGCCACTGGTTATAGTTTGCAAATTAAAAATCAATGACCAATAAACGCAGTCCATATAAACATTTAAAAATAAAATTATGCAACATCACTCAAACTAAAGTCGTTCCAGTCGGGATGTGATGTCAGAAAAGGCCCTGACATTTTTAAAGTTGTTCTAAAATATTTTCAGTAAATGTCTTTATTTTTCACAGCATAGAAGATGTTTAATTACATGGTGTTGACATCGGCTTACTCAAGAAACTTCATGTTAAGCTTTGGTTGACATTGATTGCTGATGAAGGTATATACTGTAGTACAGAAACAACGCTAATAAATGTATCTTTGCAAGTTAGACCGTGTGCAGGATTTTGTTTGCAACTTTTGACCTACTCGTCTTCTGTGCACCTGTCACATGAAATGGATGTGCAGCACATTTTTCTGTTCTGACATTGATTGAATTGCCAGCCCAAACAAGAATCCTCATGTATTTGTTAATTTAGCTCACATTCAAATCGATTTACACATTTAAACTCAAGTAATAAGGAATGCAAAAGCCTTTGTGCCCATTTAATACTCCTCCCAGAGAGAATAGCAAGTAAAGACATACAAAATAAAAGCTGAGAAGAGATCAAACGCATGTTTCAGAGCAATAACAGCAGCAGAAAGGGGACATGAGTTAAGGAAAAGCACTGATCATCTTTGAGGGACATAGCATTCTCTAATTTATAACAGTGGCGTGCCATCATAATAAGAAGGAATAGCATCTGTCATGGTGTCTAGCTGGTGTTTTTATTAGACCGATGGGAGGTCTCTCTCCCTCTCCTTTCTGTGTTGTAGTAATAAAAGTTACAGCACGTTCTCGCCCAGCCAAAGGTTGGCCCTGCCTAATGAAAACAGATGAAGCAGAGATAAAGTGTTTGCCGACATTAAGGGACTCATTTATCACCGTTAGCCCCCGAGCTATAGAACACCTTGGTCTGGAGCTCTCCTTTAACAGGCCCTGCCTCACAGCACCCTGGTGGCACGCTGCTGCCTTCCAGGCACATGAACACCTCCATCTTTACCTCTCTTTCTCTGTTATTCGTTGCAGATTACGTATTGCTTTAACAGATCATATCGCGGTTTACAGTACACAGTCTCATCCACTGGGTTTATTTAAGCTCGAGTGAGGTTTTAACTGTAAAACAAAAATAAAAAGGAAGTGATTTAGAGGAACCTTTAGCAAATCTAGCTATCTTTAGCTGCACCCCAACGTTGACCCATGTGGGTTCAACAGCCATCCGAAGCCGAATCTCTTCTGTTGAAGGGCCATGTTCTCATCTAGCTGCTCATCTCGCCTGTGTAGCCTAATAATGAATCTTTTCGGCTGTGTTTAAAGCTGCTTAATTAAGTTCAAAGCGGCGCTCGGGGCACTGTGCGCCTGCTCAGCTGACCTCCCTATGAGTGGAAGTGTTGATTAGGAAGCGAAGAGACATGCAGGCACTGCAGGGGATGGCTATTGATTGAAAGGATAGAAAACTTCGTTTGGATTTTGTGATTGGAATATCACACTGTACACGGGGGCTGTTTGTCTTCATTTGCCGCATAACAATCTCTTCATTCCTGTGCTGACAGTTTGGTGAAATTGTCAACTAAGTGAGGAATTTCTGTGATAAGTCTAAACGCCAGAGTTTTCCCTCATCCCAATAATGGCCCTACACCCCGGCCCGAGTTGTCTGCACAATGTCGACCTTTCGACACCACCTCACGAAAGTTGGCCGCTGTCGATCGATAGCGTGTTAGCTTTTTGTTTGAAGGTTCAGGCTGCCTTGGCTTTATTACAGCTGCTGAGAGTCATGGGGGAGTCGTGCACGGCTTTGTGAGAGAGGAGCTCCCTCTTGTTTGCCAAAAGTGTAATCCCGCTGTGACCCGCCGTGACCCTGCCCTGAGAGGAAAGCTGCTTAGACAGAAGTGCGTGTCTGTAGGAGCTCCCAGCTGCCTGGCCTCTCTCTCTGTCTCTCTTTTTCTCTCTTTATTTTGCTTACTACATCTACCTCACACTCTTCCCCCCCCCCCCCCCCCTTTATAGCTCCATATAAATCTTTTTATCACACAGAATCCCTCCTTTTACCTCTCACTAAATAGCCTACTCTCCTTTTTGTTTCTCCTATTTACCTCATCACCTTTTTCTGCCCTTTCCTTCTTTTACAGTTAACTCCATGCATACTTCACTCAGCATTAATACCTCCAAGACTCTCCCCCCCCACCCTACTCACCGGACCTCATCCACTATTGAGGTTTTTACCCTGTGAGGGAGCCCAGGCTTTGCTAAGTGGAGACAGATCTCCTTTTTCTTTTCTTTTTTTTGCTCCAACAGAGAAAATAAACACACACAAGTCCTGCCACAGACAGCCTTCAGTATAGGCTGCAGAGCAGGTCCACTGGCACACAGGGAAGAAAAAATGAAGGAAGAAAAAAATGACCTCTGGAATCGATTTGGCATGGGTTGAAGCCAGGGCAAAAACTGCGCGGAACAAGGCTCCGCTGAGGCTGCTTGTTGATTCGTAAATCTATTCATCTTTGAAAAAATTAGGCACTGACATGAATTGGTGAATATTAAATTCCATGTTTATTCAGCCCTAATAGTGTGTAGAAGTTGTGCAAGTCTGCTCTGGCTGCTGGAAATATGTGCAGTTTTATGCAAAGTGCAAGCCAAAAACAAAGACATGTTCAAGGCTGTACAAGAAAGACAATCCACACCTGAGGTACACCTGAGGGACAGCAGCAGAGAGAGATGATCTGCAAGCTTGCGTGGGGCGTCACTCACTCGCCACTCTGAGTGGGGTTGGACACGCATGGGGGGACATGTATTTACATGCATGTTTGGTGCCCAGCCCACGGGCATAGCATCACTGCCTGCCCGAACCCCCGCTGTGCCTGTTCCCCGTTCTCTCGGGTGAGACATCACTCGACGGGGGTCAGCAGCAATCTGATTCAGGAAGCACTGCGGGGGGTGTTTGAGGGGGGTAGGAGGCGGAGGGATTACCCACAAGTCCCTGGGCTTAGCATATCCAGACTTGGGGCAGCCTGAATCAGCGGGGAGGACAGATCATACCCCCCTGCTGGGTGCTGCCTCAATTATAGAACTACTGCTTGGCCACTCCAACTGGATGACAAACACATTATAGAAGAGAGGGGGGGGGGGGGAGGCTCTACTTAAGTATGATCGTGTCTTTGAAATAGATAGGACACAAGCCAGCCAACTCCCCTGTTGTTAAGCTCTGCTGTTACCATGGCATTCGATGACAGTCACCAGCCATAGGTTACTTCGGCGCTGCATTCACATCTTCTGTGACACTGAACCTAAAGATATCGCCCACCGATTCTCAGCAGCCTACAACTGAAATCTCTCTGACTGGAACACGACGAGATGTTCATTTTGAAACATCTGCATACGCTCTTTTTTTTCATTTATTTTTTATCGTTTTCGTCTGTGAGATGACTGGAGTCTGCTGAGATCTGAAGTGAGGAGATTTCGTTATAGAGAGCTTAACAGAATAGCCCAAGGTCAAGCTCAAACTAATCAGGCTCCTCATTTCCCTGGATGGAGTAATGAAGTAGAACCCTAACCTCCGGCAGACCCTGGGAATCTGTAGCAGGGAAAACTGGCCTGGAGACCAATTAGCCAAGAGTAAACGGAAATATTAAAACAGAGCAGTCAGTCACTTATTAATAAATATGAACCGAGTCATCCAAGAAAGCAGCTTCAAAGCGCTTAAATGTGCCTTTATGTGAAAAGAACGGTTAGATGTTTTACACCAAATGTCATAAAACCTTAAATCTCGCGGGATAACAAGCTCCTTTTAGTCTGTATCCTAAATATGATTCTTACTGAGGGTTGATTACAACCTGGCTAGCTCTCCTAATTATCTCATGCACTTGAGCTTTTAATGATTTCCATGATTCAATTATCCCTAACTGAATTCCTGTCTTCAATCAATTAAAGCCATAGCTGCACACTCATCCATCTTCCAATCAGGACATCGGGAATCCCTCCATCCATTCTCATTTGAGGAGAGAGTGGGTCAGACAAATTATCTGAGATCGCATCCATCCATGTCTTTTCATCTTTTTTTTCCCCCACATATTTTCTAACCTTTTCTGTTACTTTTACTTTATTACTCTTGAGGGTGGCGAGGACTTGTTCAGGGTAATGTGGCAGGAAAAGCTGTATTATGTGTCCACAACAAAATAGGATTTGTGCAGATTATTTTCTATAAAAATGATTAAAGCTGCAGTTGAGTTTTTTTAACCTCATTATAAATAGGAACAACATGGATGTCCAACTACCCTAACCCCTCCAACTGCACAGACGAGTGCTTGTGGATATAATGTATTCTACTGAAACCTTGAATAAATACAGTATAGTCTTTTATCTAAAAAAAAAAACAACTTTTGTCCTGCTCCTCTCCGCTGGTTATTGTGATACCTGATGTGAAGGTGAGTGACAGTGGCTCTCTTCATCTCTCAAGAACGCTCTCACACAAAGACACACACTTAGGAGATCAACACACACACACAAACCCCACTTTTGTATACACACACACACACACACACACACACACACACACACACACACACACACACACACACACACACAAACATACACATACACAGTTTGGCACCATCTGCTGGAACCTTGAAAAACATGTAGGCGAAATATTTACCTGCATGTCAAATATAAATATAATACATTTAAAGATTTCTTAATTGCAGATTGGTTATTTTTGAGAGAAACGCAAAGGCATGTTTGACTGTTGACTGATGATGAATGCAGCCTGTTCAGCCAGTTCACAGCCGAATTAGAGGAAGAAGAATAAGCACAGAAATGGTTGCCAAGGTGCCCAGATAGTCATTTAACCCTCATTGGTTGAGAGGCACGCCGAGGGCAGGACAACCTATTCACATGCTGCTCTTTCCATCCCCATTATCTCCTCTGTCTCATCCCCGCAACCACCAATATGGTTTCCTTGAAAGGGTTCAGCATTCTTTTAAATGTAAATACCAAATTGTGCTCACTCCGTGCAGACGCACAGGATGGAGCTCAAGATTAGGTTTGATGTTTTATCACCGCAGTGGCTTTTTCTCTTGAGTAAAACCGTTTAACAGCAGCGCCAACTGCAGAGCCGAGCATTCAGGGGCGTTTTGGCCACATTTAACATTGAGGAAGATCACACACAAAGACAGGCCCACTACACTGCATCGGCCTTGTCCGAGCATCCTACTATGATGGACTCTGCAGCACAAACGGGGCTGCAAACTTCAATCTCATCACTCTCAGCAGTGCTCATCATGTTGCTGAGTAGCTTCAGATGTCTTCATTCAGACGGCAGCCTCGGCTGTATCTTTTCTCAGAGCCCTTGCCTTTTTTTGGACGGCAGTGAGTGTGCATTCCCTGGCACAATTTTCAATAGAGCAACCCCTGGAGAAGCCGGAGAATGGCTATCACAACAATTACACTGACAGCTCTTTTCTAAAGTGCACTTGATTTATTTGATTTAGCGAAGATTAATGGCCCTCCCTCCAAGCAGGCCTGGCTGAGATGTGCAGCAAAGCACAGGCTTGCTCCTTCAGAAGCACAGATATATGCTAACACAGATAATGAAATGGTACCAGATATAGGCACACATCCAAACATATATGTACTGTACATATATTCACAAATCATCCTTGAGCTGAGATTTGTTTGTTACCCCTGAACTGGTAACTGAATTTGGATTCCTCAAATTTCTGTTTACTTCAAAAGCATAACACTCACAATTCAAATTAAACTGGATATTAGAGTTTTTTCATATTGGCATACAATGTGCAACCGTGCAAACTTGAAAATTAAATTATATACTTGCCTTTAATTATGTCCAGATTTTTACTCATTTTTAATAAAAATGAAATGGAAATGAATGGAAAATGTCCCCTTTAGCAAACTTTGGAAACCACATCCAGCAAAATCTAGGCTTGTTTTTCCAGAGTTGCTTGAATAAAAGTAAATGCACAAATGCACAAAAAAACAGCAGTAGGCACATTCTTGCCTACTGCTGTTTTTGTACATTTGTCTGTGGGTGGTATGGATGTTGTTGTAATGCTCTATGTATGTATGATGAAATTTTAAGATTCTGATTTATGATGAATATTTTTGCTCATTTACCTTCTTTTTTTGACATTTTGACATGTGGTGTTGTATAGATGTATTAAACGAGCTAATGAACGCCATGAGGACCAAAACGTTGAGAATAAATCTATCAGCAGTAAGCGGAGGGGAAAAGGACAGCCTGGGGTTGTTATATGCATATTGCTGTAGTGCTTTATGATGAAATTGTACGAGTTGTGCTGCCCTCCGACTCACCCGACACAATTCATGTTTGCATAGATATTTTTTCTGTCCAAAGAGTTGCTTAAAAATAAAGATACAGCAGTCTGGTTACAGCTAGGGTTATTTATTATATATATATTTTTTTTGTTTTAGCATTGGCAGCCCTAGACTTTCATTATATATATCTCTGAGTGTTACTTGAAAATAACTTAGGTAGTGTGGTCAGGTTTCAGTTTGGGTTTGTATAAGTTCATTTTAGTGTTGGCCGTCCTGAGCTTCTACTATCAAATTCAGTTAAATTCTGTTCTGCTTACTTATTTTGAGTTGCAATAGCTCATATGGTTTGATCTTTTTTCCCTGTCTCACACACACACAGGCTCATAAACCGTATTCAGACAGCCATGTTCCCAGAGACACCTGCCCCTCCACTATGTGCCAGGAAGCGCTACGTCTGGCTGGCTGGCCGACAGTTGCCAGGCCAGCGGTCCGGTATGCTCCAGTGCGGTTGGCACTGATGCCTGCCCATCTGTCCGAGTTGACACGTTTGCTCCCACACCACTTGTCCAGGAGGACAAAATGTGCTGTGGTGTCCTGGCAAAGCTCCCCGAAATGTCAACCTGGCGTGACAAACCCATGCCGGCCCCTTGGCCCTCACAGGCCTGGTAGTGTGGGGCGCTGCCCTGGATCCGTCATGGAGCCAGGAACATGCCATGGTAACAACAACTGCTGATCGACTACCGGGGCGCTACCATCTTGTCCAGGGTGGATAGAGCTTGTACGGTCGGGTCGAGGATGACTGTTCTCATTACAGGCCCTGAACCTTACAAAACTTGGCTATTCACTAGTTGATAGAGGGCAGCTGGACAGAAATGAGACATCATGAGCAGGAAACGCAATGCTCGGACCCTCCGCAGAAGCAATCCCATCCGATTAAAAATTTTTATGAATGAAACAAAGTGTAACTTGGTCTTACAAGCCAAAAAACAATGCACGCAAAAGACAAATAGCATGTGGAACATATTTTCTGTTGTATGAGCAGATGGTCTTGGAGGTGCTGTGAGGGTCTGATGTTGGCTGACTCTGTCCTGCAGCCCCCTCAGGGCAGCAACTGTGAGTAGTCATTAACACGGGGAGCAGGCCATGCCAGGAGAGAGCTGAGTCTAGCGGTAGTTAACAGCCACTATCCAGTTAAATCCTCCTCCTCTGTGCTAAACAAGATCAACTACGGCATTTCTGCTGGTTGCCAAGCGGCACATCATGTAAAGACCTTTAGAAAAAAAGACATTGTTTTGCAAGCACAAAGGAACAGAATGGGGAACGGTGTATTTCCACTCCACTGCGCCTCATCGCTCACTTTTGCTGGATCTAAGGTTATGGCCAGGGCTGTCTGGCAGTTATCCATACATAGTGCATCATAGCATTTGTGTGTGTGTGCACATGTGCATGTGTGTGTGCACAGTGGAACTGTGGACAGGTATGACAGGCCGACCTCCGCATGCTACCAGAGAGAGTGTGCGGCCCAGTGTTAACTGTCATAACTCGAGCTGCCTGGAGCCCTGGAGCACCAGGCTGACCAGGCCACTGGGCAGCTAGAAATAATAGAGACTGGCAAGAGGTCAATGAGGGGTCACACGGAGGGAGAGAGGAGGGGGACAAGGACATATGACAAGAGGACTTGTGGAAAGATGAAGGCAGGAGAGTGAGAGGGAGAAGAAGAGAGGAAAGAGAATGTAGCGGAGTGAGAAGAGCTGTGAGGATAATGATGTGGGAGCAAGTGGGTCAATCAAGGAGCAAAGAGAGGATGATAAAAGAGATAAGGTAAGGAACGTGGCTGCTGTTCTCCCTGAGCCTCTGAAGAGAGCTAAAAATGATGCGTTCAGGCAGTGAGGAGAGAGAAATGAAAATCTGACTTGAATCAGCAGCATTTACATTGTTGTTATCCATTTCTTCAGTACAATTTTCGGGCGCCTAATACTTCTGCATACTTTCAGCTACAAAAAACACTCAAATATCAAAATGTTCAGCTCTTTTTTCTACCATTTATACTTAAAAAAAATTAAGATTTCTTCTTTTTACATTGAAAGTCAATGGAGCAATCTTCAAATCCTCTTTAGGCTTCTTCCGCTTCAAAATGCTACTACTCCCACACATATTCACCTAAAGACATCATTCTAGCTTTAAATTATTGACAAAACCTTCAGCAATTAGATAATTATTCAGCTTTTATAATTATTCAGCAAGTTTCATTGCCTCTTTCAGGCGGTTTCTGCGTTTAGAATGGGTGTGTAATGTGTTACTTACTGTATGACTTTTTGTGTGGAGTTTGCATGTTCTTCCAGACTTTATTTGACATACTATACTATGACTTTTATATCACTTTGTTTCGACTTGCTATACTATGGCTATTTTGACATACTATACTTTGGCTTTCTTTATTTCTTTTTTCCACATATGATACTATGACTTTATTTCTTTCTTTTTTTGATAATAGAGACTGGCAAGAGGCCAATGAGGGGTCACACAGAGGGAGAGAGGAGGGGGACATACTATAATATGTCGTAAAAAGTCATATTATATAATATGTTGAAAAAAGTCATAGTATAGTATGTTGAAAAAAATAAAAAATAAAGCCATAGTATAGAATGTCAAAAAATGAAAGAAATAAAGTCATAGTATTGTATGTGGAAAAAAGAAATAAAGAAAGCCAAAGTATTGTATGTTGAAAAAAGTCATAAATAGTCATAGTATAGTATGTCAAAATAGTCATAGTATAGCAAGTCGAAAAAATGGCTATGGCTTTTTATCACTTTTTCGACATACTATACTATGACTTTTTTCAAAATATATAATATGACTTTTTACAACAACTTTTTGATCACTTTTTTCGACTTACTATACAAAGGCTTTTTATCACTTTTTTCAACATGCTATACTATGGATTTTTTAATCACTTTTTAACATACAATCCTATGACTTTTTTGACATACTATACTAAGACTTTTTACGACATAATAAACTATGACCGTTTTCCTACATACAATACTATGAGTTTCTACAACAGAGAAGGTGGGTGGGTAGTTAAGGCGACGCGCTGTTAATCCATTGTGCTCATGGGTTCAAAATCCCGTCCTACTACACTATCACTTTTTTCATTGCACCATACTATGACATTCATCAACATACTATTATATTACTTTTTATGACATACTGTGTGATTGTTGTTTTCAACAATATATGAGTTTTTTATAACTTTATTGACATACTATACTTTGGCTTTTTCAACATACTATGGCTTTTTTATCACTTTTTTGACATGCTGCACTATGGCTTTTTAACACTTATTTCAACATACTATAATTTGGCTTTTGATCACTATTTTTGACATACTATATTATGGCTTTTTTATCACTTTTTTTAGACATAATAAACTATGACTTTTTGATCACTTTTTTTGATATACTATACTATGACTTTTTTGAAATACTATGCTACTGCTTTTTTATCACTTTTTTCGACATACTATACCATGACCTTTTCGAAATACTATACTACTGCTTTTTTTATCACTTTTTTCGTCGAACCAGTGTATGTATTCTGCAACAATTAAATCTCAGCAATGGTGGCTTTTCAGACATACTACACTATCACCTTTTTCATTGCACTATACTACGTGTATCAACATACTATAATACAACTGTTTTGAACATACTATAAAATGACTTTTTACGACATACTATAAAATGACTTTTTTGACATACTATAGTATGACTTTTTTCGACATAATAAACTATGACTTTTTTATCACTTTTTTGAACATACAATACTATGACTTTTTTGAACATACTATACTATGGCTTTTGTTATCACTTTTTTTGACATACTATAGTATGGCTTTTTTATTGATTTTTTGACATACTAAATAATCTGGCATTTTTCGACATACTATACCTTGACTTTTTTATCACATTTTTTTTTACATACTATACTATGACTTTTTATATCACTTCTTTTGACATACTATACTATGGCTTTTTTTCAATGCACTTTGGCTTTTTTTTCTCTAACTAAACTATGGATTTTTTTTCCAATATACTATACCATGACTTTTATCACTTTTTTGACATACTATACTATTACTTTTTCGACATGCTATAATGCCTTTTTTTAACCTTCTATACTATGACTTTTATTCGACATGCTATACTTTTTATCACTTTTTTCGACATACCATACTATGTCTTTAGAATTACTTTTTTCAACATACTATGCTATTACTGTTTTCGACATGCCTATTTGGAGGCATGGTGGCTAACTCATACCAGCTAGTAGGCACTGCAGACTCTGCCCCTGGTTTGATTGTACTTAGAACTGTCTACTCATGATCCAATCACTCAGGATTTTAATACCAGGTTAAAAGGGGGCTCTACATATCTGTGTTTTTCTCTGTCAATAAGTCTGTCTGCTGTAAAAAAAATATATATATATATAGTGGCACAGATAGGCAAAACATTTGAACCCCTATCATTTCTTACTGCTTCAGCTGCTTCCCCTTAATCAAGTCGTATTTAGAGATCTATACTTAATGCAAGCCTAAAATGTTCCACATCTTTCATTCGTTAGGAGTTTAACATTACTTGTAAATTCTTTTCATACTTTTTGAAAATATTGAACTCAGCTGATTGAGATTTCCTAATCTGACCCACCCATTTCCCATTTTACCAATTCATTCATTACTCTTTTTCAGTTACTTCTTCATCCAAACTTAAGCCGGCAATTTAGTTTAGCATCAGGTTTTATAAAAACTTCCATACTATATTGGTACTAATCTGCTTTTTTAAGACATTCTTATTAATTAGAATAATTAACACTTCAACACATTTTTACCAGCAATTAAGTGTAGTTTCGTAAAATATTTCACTTTTGTTTGACACTTTCTAAGTATTATTCAACATTTCAATGAAATTCATACTAATTAAACCATTCCCACTTTTCCAACTATTTTCACAATTATGCCAGCAATCCAGTATAGCTTTAGCAATTTCGCTTTTCAGCATTTTCTGCAGGAAATGCATTTTCTAGTTCTTTCTGAGTTCACAGTGTCTGTCCAACAAACTCAAACCAGAAAAATAAGCCCTCTTTTTAACAAGACATACCAACATGCATTACTTCACATTTGTTTGGAAGTGTAGTTTATCTTTGCGAGTATGATGTTGTAGTGTTCTCGAGGTGCAGCCACTGGCCTGCAGAGATGGAACAGCTGAATTCATTTAGGCAGGCTTGGCCAGCAATTAAAGTGCTGGATTAAGAGTGATTGCATTTTGTGTCCTGAGGAGGCGCTGCCTGCCATCTTGAGAGGTCTCATTAACATGGCTGCCGTGGGCTTTGCTGAACACTGCCACAGGCAGTTAAAAAATAATGGAGACATTATCAACCTTAATGTCTTGTACCTGGAGTGGAGAAGATTTTATAATCACTATTGTGATGGGCCACGGGCTGCCAGTTGGGCGAAAGGGAAAGGTTGGATGAAGATAACCCTTTTTCTGACCAGACCCCTGTGTGTTTTTTTGATCAGCCACTACACGTGGGGAGTCTGAGCAGCTGGATTTCATTAATTGAGTGCTGGCAGCGTTCTGCTCTGGCGGCAGGGGTGAGTCACACTGGTGGGATTGGTCTCTCTCTCTCTCTCTCTCTCTCTCTCTCTCTCTCCCTGATATCATCTTCCAACCATAACTACAAATAATTATTCACTCAAATCCATTACCGGGGGTCAATCATTTCCCCAATCAGTTCTAAAGTCCAATTACTGGCGCCAAGGCTCTATTCGCGCCTTTCTGCAGATGAAGGCCTGGCCCACAGGCTGCCCAGTAAATTACACATAGCAAACAGTGGAGTGTGCCTGTGTGGGAGAGCGAGCCTCCTCAGGTGGGTAATAAAGCAGAGGTACATACTGGTCTCCCTGGGGCATTCTGACCGTACCATCTAGCAGACTTCACCAGGTTAAATAGAATTAGCCCATGCAATGAGACGCACTTCGAATACCAACCACGTCTCATCACTCTACAGGCTAGAGAGCACGCAGCATGCACGGCGCAGCCTGGTATTAACATCCATCTCAGCAGTTGATATAATAAGACATGTCGCCATAAGGGTCTTCTTATAAAGAGGCTGCACAGTGACCCATCAGAGCAGCATAATAAGTGGGGTGTTACATCTAGAAGCACACACACACACACACACACACACACACACACACACACACACACACACACACACACTCAGGGCTTTGCTGCAGCTCTCCAACCCCATTAGCGTGTGGCTTCTTGTATTGTTTTGCAGCCGTCTTGAAAGTGAGCCCTGAGCCTGGAGGAACTGCTTCTCACCCTCATCTGTCACTACAGAGGGACAGCAGTGCAGCGAGCCAAGTTGGAGCGTCCGGGTGGGCAACAAGGCAGGCAGCGTGTGTGGGTGCATGTGTGTGTGTGTGTGTGTGTGTGCGTGACTGGGGATGGATGGCTTGTATGTATGTACAAGATGTGCTGGAGGTGAGCAAGGACGGGTGTTCAAAGAGAGGGGAGGGTGGGTGAGTGTGGTGGAATGTGCTTGTGTGTGAGGAGCAGCGCAAACATAGCAGGGACAGGGTGAGGCTTTGTGGATCAGCAGCTCATGACCGGTTGTCACACTGCACACACAGCTCCTAAATCAGCCTGGTAGGAGGGCCAGTCTGACATTTCCCCCAGTGTCAGCCTTTCCTCACACTTTGACCAGAAAACAACCAGAACTATAATACTGACAACAAACAAAGACACAAAAGAAAGTCCTAGAGATCTCTCTCTGCTACGATATGCTCACTTTGTTTACTGGCATTTCTAGCAGCCCCATTGTTCACCCCTCATTCCAGACTTTGAGGTTTCGAAGGGGAAAAAAACTGAGCTTTTGGACTGCAATTACAACAGTATGGGGGCACTGTTTTGTTTTGTCCTGAGCCAGGAAAGCATTCTGACTTCAGACTGCTGACACAAAGAGAGGCTGTCAATGTAAGCCCCTCCATTAAACATGAAAAAACCTCATCAAAGAGCCAGTCTCTGTCCTCTGCTTACATTCAAGAGATCGAACGAAATGCTAAACACATGTGGATGGGACCTGTGTTTAGGCTAAAATGGCCGAACACCATCCGGCAGCATTTGAGTTAATCTTCCTTAGTGAAACCGCATGGTGTTGTTTACACTGGAGACGTGTGTGTGTGTGTGTGTGTGTGTGTGTGTGTGTGTGTGTGTGTGTGTGTGTGTGTGTGTGTGTGTGTGTGTGTGTGTGTGTGTGTGTGTGTGTGTGTGTGTGTGTGTGTGTGTGTCGAGAGCTGCAGAACTCACTGTTCCCTTTTGCAAAGCCAGAGCAGTTACAGTGTGTATGTGTTTGTGTCAGCATGATGGAAGAGAAGGGTGTTACTCAGACCTAATGAATCCATCTGCATTCAAGGGGCATTCTTCCTCTTGTACACAGGCGGGAGCAAACCAGCAACGACCTAGGAGCGCGTCCAGCGGTTGGGGGGGGCTCCGGCTCACTATTTCCAAAGCAGACCAGCAAGGACAAGCATGGATTAGTATTGAATTCAACTTCCCCCACCCCCCCCCTTGAAATTTAGGCTACCGTCAAGGAGAGGGATGAGATTGAAATCCGTACAGTCACACACTCAACCCTCCTGTTCTGTACTCTACTAAGAAGTGCTCCTTTCTGCTTTTCAGCGAGGATTGAGAATAGCCGAGGAGGGTTTGGCACTGAGGGAGAGGACTACAGTACAGCCTGTGGCCCAGGAGAGTGGCAGCTGCTGATGTCCTCACCTCTGAGTGACCTGGCACCCTAGCAACCTCAATGAAGAATGGATGGAGGGCAGGAGGCGGGGGCATTATGAGGAGGAGGGTAGTTGGCACTCAGGGCCCAGTCATTAGGATAATGAACCCAGAGCTAAGTGGAATTTGGGAGCCCTCTAGTGGTTGAAGAGAGTATAAACTCACACCCACATGGTGTAGAGATACAGTATCATGAATACTATAAATACTGTGTAATATCAAACCCAATCATTACTCTCTTTATAAAGTATTTGTAATCAGTATTTAATTAAAAAAAGGGCCAAATTGTCTGTAGTTGGTTCAAATACATTTGCAGCATTGTTATAAAAGTACAAAAGGTTTCAGATGGCAACTTGATTGCTTCACTGATTATTATTGTGCCAACACCGAAAAGCATGAAAAGACAAGTCGCACACTCATAACTTCTGAAAAAACTTAACTTAACTTTAAATTTGTGTCCACCCCAGTTGAAACCAATTATCCATCTACAGAAAATGAATACATTTTGATAAGTCATTTATCATAGAAGTCATTTATCATGCAAAAATATTGCAGATTACCGCTTCTCATATGCAAGGGTTTGCTGCTTTTCTCTGTTTTATATTACCATAATACGAATATTTCGTTTGGTCAGACAAAATCGAGCAATGTCCTGTTGTCAATTTGGGCTCTAGGAATTGTGTGCGGTATTTTTCTGCCATTTTATAGACTAAATGATTAATAGATTAATTTTTAAAAGTAATTGACAGTAGGGTTACATGATATAGACAAAATGTGATATTGCGATATCCATAATGAATATTGTGATATCGATAATAATTACATAAACATGTAAAATTACAAAAGTTATGGGAAAACGCATCAAAATAGAGTTTTCTTACAAGGTTTATTTCAACTGACGGTCATATTGGACTGGTCCAACATGAATAAATAAATAAATAAGGACCATGTCTACAGAACAGGACGTTTTACTGGTTGTACAGTATAAATAAAGAAAACGGAACATGTTTTACTGGTTGTACAGTATAAATAAAGAGAACAGGACATGTTTTACTGGTTGTACAGTATAAAATAAATAAAGAGAATGGAACATGTTTTATTGGTTGTACAGTATAAAATAAAGAGAACAGGACATGTTTTACTGGTTGTACAGTATAAAATGAATAAATAAAGAGAACAGGACATGTTTTACTGGTTGTACAGTATAAAATAAAGAGAACAGGACACGTTTTACTGGTTGTACAGTATAAATAAAGAGAACAGGACATGTTTTACTGGTTGTACAGTATAAAATGAATAAAGAGAACAGGACATGTTTTACTGGTTGTACAGTATAAAATTAATAAATAAAGAGAACCGAACACAACTTTTCTTTCGCTTCTCTGATTCATTCTGTTTTGTTGTCCATTTCTTCACTTACACGGTCACTCTGTCGGAATATACACACACGTGGTACGCTACATAGGGTTTGTCAGGTAGTGGACCCGTGCGCTGACGTGCACTAACGTGTGCAAGCGGCACGGTAACTGGCCAATGAAACATGATCATTATAGCGTTTCAAGCGGGCTCTAAATCGAACACAACTAAGCCACACAGCCAACGAACGGGACGCAGCGCTCCACAAAATAAACAAAATATTGCACACTTTCGATATATTGCAATAACGATATTGAGTCGATATATCTTGCACCCCTAGATATAATATTGCGCAACGTGATATTGCAATAACGATATTGAGTCGATAATATCTTGCACCCCTAATTGACAGGTCAATAGATAGTAAAAATAACAGTTAGTTGCAGCCCTTGTTTGTACTGATATTTTAAGCAGGATATTACCACTATCCCCTTACTCAGATTATACATGCACATGTCACTGACACTGTCGGCTACTACTGTTATCCTTAATAAAGCAGCATTTCTGTTTAAATGAATACAGTAGCTGCACTGGAGTTATGAGTGTATGACTTTTCTTTGTCTTTAATTCTCTGGTGGCATCCAGGAGTGCAGTGCATTATGAAAGTAATTCTGAAAATATTAAAGTGTGTTTTGCCTGATTTAGAAGCAGCTGACTCATTCAGGGGATACCTAGCACTGACATTTCTGGCTCCAGAGTGCAGAAAAAATTCATTAGGTCTTTGACAAATCTCAGGACTAATATTCGTAGGAGGTAACATTAATCACTCCCTTTTTTCATATCATGAGCAAACACAAGGATGGAGAAAAGCTCGGCCAACTCTACTGACAGATTTAATGTTATTCACACCAATTTATTTTTATATAATATTCAACTCAGTAACACACATAGTGAATAAAAACATTTTATAAGTCAAGTCGCTTTGCAAAGGGAAATTAGCTTTTGATACAAGAGCAATGACAGTTCAACAAGAGAAACACCTGACCATAACAAATCTGATTTCTCTAAGTCTGATCCTTTCATTTAAAATGTTCTTTTTGGGTAATACATTGTGTGTATTATTGATCACTGGATGAGAAAGGAGGACAACAGTGTCAGTAAAAATGATCACAGATCACACCACTACAGTACATGTCATGTCAATATTTATGGCATGAAGAACAAGTCACAGCTTCACCAAATAATGACCCTGTTCATAAATAGTGATGGGTATTGTGCAAACCCCAAATGTACCAACATGGCCTTTACACCCCTCTGTATGTTTTGCACTAATCTCATTAAAACTGATCCTGAGGGTCTGTAGTGTCTTTGTCCAAGTAGAAAATCCCTTGTATCTGCTTTAGAAAAACCAGGCTATTGGCGGTGCAACATTTTGTATCTCGCAGTGATTAAAATGTATTATTTTCCTGTCTGCTGTCCAAATGGATGTCGATGTGTCTTAAAGCAGTAGGTGAGAAGTGGAAACTGTCAGCACTCTCTTCCCTCTCCTGATTTGAATTAAACCATGCATAAACCAAGGTTTCTGTGGAGGGATGACTTCTTTCTTAGGCGTTTTAAATTTCAAATTAAGTGTAAAAAGGGCAAGACAGCTTTTGTTGTGCGCAAATCACAGCGTCAAGGGCACTTATTCTCAATCTGTCCTGTTTTTACTTTGCATTGAGTGGCCCTGATCAGCCATGAGGCATCCATCCATCCATCTATCCCCAAAGGTGCAGTCCCACTGATTACTGTGGTGATGATGATGATGAGAAGGCTTTGAGAAGCAGGTCAGCAGCCAGGCCTGGGGAGATGGCTCCTTTGGTGACCCTCTCCTCGAGGTGGGGTAGAGCCTCTCTGACACTGGGGTGATTCTGGAAATGGCAGAGGGCGTTCTCCTGGATCAAAGTCCACATCCAAACCTTCTGCTGGGCCCTCCGCCGCCCCTGCAGTTCACCGCTGGCTAGCATGGCGTCCCGGTACGACTCCATCTTGGCCCAGGCCTCTGGGATGCCCTCACTGGTGTGTGAGGAGGCCCGAACCACCTGGAGGGGAGGAGAGGGCGGTGCATGTGTGAATTTAAAGAGTCTCTTTTTCAACCACCAGGTAGTCACTTCATATAGGGTTTGTTTTTTCCCCCATTTTTGTTTATGTTGGGCCTACGAGTGCAACCACGACACATTTATCTCAGCGTTGATTAATGTGCATTGTGTATAAACAATAAAAATTATCCCTGAATATGTGTGTCGGTTTTATTTGATAAATACAGAATTGAATGGTGCATTACGCTTTGTTTTTTAGAATACCAGAGGGTTTTGCATATAGTCAATTGCAACTGAGTCTGGGGAGTTGCTGATTTTTCCTCTTTTTTTTCTATGTTTTAAGATGTTTTTTTTGCAATGCACTTCCATCCTGTAAGAAGCTGTCATGCCACTTTACAAACAGTATTTGTCATCCTAGAACACCTTGTTCACACAAGCAATTGGGGGGGTAAATGTCACTTATGTGTTTAGTTCAACTGACTGCATGTCTCTTTTCAGAGCTTGCTGTAGATTTAAAAGCACATGATGAAATTTAGGGTAACGTTCAAGTTCAACGCAGACACAAACGTGAAAGAGCCTCAGAATACAAAAAAAGGTCAGGCCATTCATTCAGATGTGCATTTAGGACCCATGAAACTGCTTTTATAAAAGTTAACCTTCTGTTTTTCTCACTTTATCACAATTGTGAATAAAAAAGAGAAAGGGAATTTTGGAGGAGGAGAGACAAGACTAGACCTCAGTGTTGATGTCAAATAAAACCACAGATACTCAACAATCTCCAGGCTGCTAAAGTGTAATGAAATTACATGTATCATTTGGAGATAATTTGGCATCAACTGGTAAACGACAAAGTTGAATGTGACAGCCTGATAAATATTGGCGGCAAGTGATCCACAGCCAATTATATTATTCCTCTAATTACATCATTATGTTAATCATTTTACGAGGACATGATTTGACTCTGATGCAGAAACAGGAAATCAAACTTTGTGAGCCTAAATGTACTGCACATTCACTAATTATCCTATTTAAAGGGCTAGATCAAAATCAAACCAAACATATTACCTTACTGGTGTCTAGCCATGCAGACAGGTTTAGTTTTATTTGTTCCTGTTTTAACATATCTTATCAGTCTCTAAGAGCTTTGCCTCCTCCCCAGTACAACGGAGTTGAATGGAATTGCGTTGATTGTGCAATGATTTTAATTTAAAGCGGGGTTTTTTTCTTCCAGAAACAAATGCTCCTGTTTCTCTGGATAATCCACAGACCTCACTGTGAATGGTTTTCAGTGGAACAACTTTTCTCCTGATAAATTTGTCTTTTATGAAAACTGTTAAGAGGGGTAAGAGAGAAAATACATTGGTGAACTGACCCTATAAAGGGCTACTCTAGCAATTTAGTGTTGTACTTACAACTTACTTGTCCTACACTTCCCATAATCCAACACTTTTCAAACTTCACGCCGCGGCCCTTAAGTATGAGTAGTCTCCTATCTCAAACCGAGATTAGAACGATTAAGTAAAGTAAGTAAGGGTTTTCCCTCCCTTCCCTTATTTATACAGCACTTTTCAAAAGCAGGGTTACAAAGTGCTTGATTTAATAAAAATATGTAAAGACAATTGAAAAGTGTTAAAGAATAAGAATAAACTTTAAACAAAGTTCTTCCACCATCAGGAGGCTAAGCCCAATTATTTTGATAATCAATTATATAATAAGTCTTTTTTAACTCCAAATGTTCTCTTGATTCCAGCTTCCTTAACGTGAGAATTTTCTGCTTTTCTGTGTTTTATATTGATGTCAATTGAATGTTGGAAGAGTTTTGGAATGTTAGGAGGACAACAAGGCATTTGAAGATGCCTCCCTGGGCTCTTGAAGCTTTTGATGTATTTCTCTTAAACAGTTTTCTGACATTTTATAGATCAAATAAGAATTGATTGAGAAAAGAACTGTTAGTTGCACCCCTAATTGTTAGTTAAAATTAATCATTAAGTCTCAAGATCTTTCACGTATTACCAAGAACTTAAGAAATCAAAGTAGAATTCATGTCATGCCATTCATGTTTTACATTTTCACGGTGATCGAGGTGGACAAAAGAAGGCAGACTGATAGAGTGATGAGAGACTAAATCATAGAATATGCTACTGTAGGCCACACAGACAGACACAAAAGAGGGCAAGACAGCAAAAGTAAGGATAAATACAGAGCGGAGACTACGAAGAGCAGCCTATCAGCTTTTATGTTGAGTGCGCAGGCATCTAATCAGCAAAATGCATGACACAGCAGCCGAGTATTCAGAGCAGAGTAGGCGGGTGGGGGTGAGGAGGAGAGGGGTGGGAGGTGGGGGCGTTTCCTGGCAGCTTGCCCAGTGGGCAGATGCTGCATTGGGCTGGGAAAACAAAGGGACAAGGCCAGGCAGGCTGGTGGGTGAGCTGGGACATGCAGGGAGGGGTGAGACACTGCAGTACTGAAACCATGATGCCATGACATCATCATCACCCTCATCCCGCCCCCTCCTGGGTCAGCTGACCTCTCATTGGGGTGGCTTGTTGGGTCCACAGAGCAGCGATACTTGTGCCGTGGCTCCCCAGTAGGTCAAATGTTGAACAGTTGTCAATTATCCTTTTTTTTTTAAATGCCTAATCATTCTGTTGTTTGGCTCCGTCACTACACTACACTACACCACACTATACCACACTACACCACACTACACCACTACCTTAGGGTTCCAGGACTTGGACTGTCTCCTGAGCAGCTTGAGTGCGCTGGTGTATTCAGTCTGGATCCTCCTGGCTGGCACCACCAGGTCTCCATCCGACTTCGTCACCACCACCAAGTCTGCCCTCTCAATGATGCCCCTCTTGATACCCTGGACAGAGATTTTGGCATTAAACAACGAGGCTCATTTACTTCTCAAAACACTGTCAATAAATGTCATGTCTAGACACCTAATCTGCTGAGGGATCTGTGTACAGAGTAATGGATGGATGGATGGATGGATGGAGATGGGGTTGGCTGCCAGTTTACTTATTTATTATTTTTGATATTGTTGCTTTCTATCCATCCCTCACTGCTCTCTGCTTCTAACTGATCCAAAACAGGGAAAGCATTTAAGCTTCTTTGTAACGCTTACTCTAAAAAGTGCCTTTCACCTTTTGAAATGTAGTTTCAGTCAAACCGTGCTGTTGGGAATACTGTACTTGAAATCTGAATAACATACGTTTACCGTTTGTTAGTTTGATGATTTTTTTAATGCAATGTGTTACATTTAAGATATAATTACAACAATCAAAACAAATTCCACCTGAGCTGCTTCATGTCCCACACTAATCACCATAATATTAATCCTAATGAGTTGTGCTAATTAAGTCATTAATCTAGCTCTAATGATAAATTGATTAGCATATAGTGTTTGTCAACATACTCATCTTTACATACGAATGCGGACAGAAAAGTCAGTTTAGCGTAACAAACTACATTTGTAAATGTATTCATCCAGGAAGGTAATTCTATTTGTAGATGAGAATATCTATTTTCTTCATCACGGATCCTGTGGTGTTAAAATAATGAGGCTGAAATCAAAAAGTGGATTCGAACCCTGCGCCGCTGCAAGACTCAGCCAACATGGGGCGAACGCTCTTACTGGGTGAGCTAGAGGCTGCCCCTCGCTTGCTAAAACTTTTAACTGAAAAGTTGTGTGCAAAGTAAATAACCGTATCTGAAGCTTATATAGTGACAACAGCAGTAAAGAATAAAGTTCGGTAAACTGTTCTAATGCCACTAAGCAGAACCAGCTTTATGCCTGCCAGATTAGACTTCAGCATTATTCAATCTGACACCTCTTTTATTATCTTTCTTCCAGCTCCCAAAAGTTGAAACAAGATCTCACACCGATGGGCCTGTTGCTGCTGCTGGTGTTTTTTCACTGACCTGGAGTTCATCGCCCCCTGCTGGCGGAATCAGCAGCACAAACATGTCAACCATGTCGGCTACTGCAAACTCTGACTGACCCACACCTGGAGACAAACAGACAGGGTTAAGTGTCACCACTGATCAGTAATATGACAAAATAACAATGCTTACTCTTAAGTAAGTCAATGACCAAGTGAAAATCCTCAATCTAAAACTAAATCCGCAATGATGAGCCCCCAATATGAATGCTGTATTCTGCAGTGACATTGTAAGTTAAAGTGATTTTACAGTATCATGTATGAACAGGAAAAGAAATAAAAGCAATTCGCCATAAAAGGGTCTAGGTCAGGTCTTGTTCAGAAGTTCAAAAATGATTTTTAATAATCATGAGCTTCCACAATCTCACACTGAATCATTTCAAACCTCAATACTTTGTACTGTACTGACCAAACTGCATCTGTAGCACTAAGTATATATGAGAGTTACAACAGATACAACGATTTTTGTTTAATTTCTTAATTCTTTGATTAGATAGTTCCTGATTTTAAAAACGCAATTTTATACTGTATTTACGAAATGTTAGAACAGCACTGAACCTTGATGAATTAGTAAGGTTTGACTTATTTTCTTAAACACACAAAAAGGGATTGTGTCATTTCTGACACTGGCATCTAAACATTTAGGCCTAGTATCAATATGCAGCCCTACTGAGAAATAGGGGTGGGAATCCCCACGGTACGATATTATAATGATATTTATGTCACAATATAATATTATTGCGATTTTAAGCTATATATTGCAATGTTTTACCTTTTTTTCCAACTTCAAATTATTTCCCCAAAAGGAAAACGATTTTCAACATCTGTTTTATCTAAAAACTCTACTCCGTTTGTTCATCTCACTTCAATTTTATTATTTTATTATTCTAGTACCAAAAAGTAAAATTCTCATGTGTTCAATTTATATAATAAAAGATCGATACTTAGTGTATGGATACAGTATTGCCACGGAAAATATCTTTATACTATGCTGTATCCATTTTTTCCCCCCTACCCCTACTAAGAAAATGTGCTACTGTACTGAGTCACCATTTTTCTGTTTATTAAAGAAACAAACTGAAATGACAAGTTTAATATGATGGAGGGGTAAGGGGGAATAAATTTACAAGAAGAAAATATTCAATTTTTGTATTTTTAAAAAGGTGTATATAACAATAGGAAAAATCAGTTAACAGGGTTCCTTCAAAGAAATTGGTTCAATGAGGATAAAAAAATACAATATTATAGCCTGAAAAATCACTTTGAGATACACGTGGAAACACAGCGTCTTACCTACGGTCTCTACAAGGACAATGTCATATCCCGCTCCCTCACAGAGAACAATGGCCTCATTAGTTGTTCTGGTGACTCCACCAAGTGTTCCTGAGGCCGGAGATGGCCTGATAAAAGCCTTCATGTCCCTGGAGAGTT
This sequence comes from Perca flavescens, assembly GCF_004354835.1. Lineage (NCBI taxonomy): Eukaryota > Metazoa > Chordata > Actinopteri > Perciformes > Percidae > Perca > Perca flavescens. The sequence goes on along the minus strand of NC_041332.1, from coordinate 28,889,409 downwards.
CAGTCATACGAGTCTTATCACCCATCAAAGAGCCTGCAACGAGAGGGATGAGTCTGGTTGTAGCATGAATTTGACATTCATACATTAGTTTAACAGTGCTGCTGTTGATGCTACAAATACTATAGTTGTAGCCTAATTAATACATCACAAACATAGTCACACAACTAAACTCTATTGTGCACTGTAAAGCACCCGATAACCGTTTCATTTGACGATCTGGGTTTACCTCCTGTGGTGCAGGAGGACGGATCAACAGCCAGCACTGAAACCTTATGTCCACGTCCTGTCAACATCTTCCCCACCACCTCAATGAAGGACGACTTCCCTGCTCCTGGAGGACCGGACAGACCTGAAAGATCAACAAAGCAATCGAATCAGAAACAAATGGCACCAAGAACTGATTTCTATGACTTTATATAACTTTAAAAAGGCTTCAATAAAAAAAATTTAGCAGTGTAAATCTCACCCCTACAGGTTTTAAACTGGTGAGTGAACTGATGTAGCAGTTCTCTAAAAATCTAATTGTCATTAGCATGACAAGATGAAGAGAGCATCTGCATATGAAATGCATGTGTGGTGCACAGGTCTCACTGTGTCTGTGTTCAAGGAGAATGACTTTAAAAGGAACACGTCGACTTATTGGAACTTTAGCTTATTCATCGGATCCCCCAGAGTTAGATAAGTCCATACATACCCTTCTCATCTCTGTGCGTGCCATAACTCTGTCTGACGCCCCCACCACTAGCCTAGTTTAGCACAGATCCTGGAGGTAACCGGCTCCATCTAGCCTACTACTCCCAGCTCACAATAAGTGACAAAATAATGTCAACATTTTCCTATTTACATGTTGTGATTTGTATAGTCACAGCGTGTACAAATAATAAGGTCACATGAGACACAGCCGATTTCTAACCATATACATACTGGGAACTATATTCTCAGAAGGCGCAGCACTGCTACTTGGGTGGAGTGATTAGCGCAACACCTGAAAAGCACAGTTGTTACTCTGCTCCTCACCACAGGGCTTTAGGTGCTGCGAGCAAATCACTCCGCCCAAGTAGCAGAACTAGCAGTGCTTCGCCTTTCTGAGAATATAGTTCCCAGTATGTATACGGTTAGAAGATGGCTGTGTCTCATGTGACATTGTTATTTGTACACTGTGACTATACAAATCACAACATGTAAAGAGGAAAATGTTGGTGTTATTTTGTCACTTATTGGGAGCAGTAGGCTGGATGGAGCTGTTTACCTCCAGGATCTGTGCTAAGCGAGGCTAGTGGTGGGTGCGTCAGACAGAGTTACAGCACGCACGGAGATGAGAAGGGTATGTATGGACTTATCTAACTCTGGGGGATACGGTGAATAAGCTTAAGTTCAATAAGTCGACGTGTTCCTTTAACAACAACAATGTCACGAAGGTTCAAGCCTGTGTATATAAAAACTATGACTGCAAATGTGCATGACAAATCCAATCACCAAGTTTAAAAACTTCAAACCTCAAAAATATTCAGCAGTTTAAATCAGTTCACTTTGGATTTTAGGTCAGTTTTAAATTAATTTAGAAACTATGGTGCAATGTTTTGTTCACAAATGCAATGACAAAGTGTTTTGAATTTGCTTCAGAAGTTGGCATGCAATAAGTCAATACTTTCGTTAAATTATCCAGGAGATTCCCGTGTTTCTGTGTTGAGGAACATGAGGAACACTGTATTTTGATAAGAAAACTTTGAAATGGAAATTCACAGTGAGGAAAAATGCATTCACAACCAGCAACTCCTCCAACCTCCCAACTGTAGATCATGGTTCGTGCATTTCTGTGTCTTGTAGAGGGGCCTTGTGTCAACACCTTTTCCAAAGAAGTTAATTTTATCTTATCAAACTACCACAAACTAACTGAAACACAGCAGATTGTTTTTTTACTTTACTTGCTAGGAACTTAAAGGAGGCATGGCATACGTATATTCGTTAGTGGCCACTTTATTAGGTACACCTGTAAAAATCTAATGTAATCCATTAAAACTGCTCAGTCATAAACTCTACCTTTGCAAAGCCAATAATGTTCAGTTTTGATTGACACTGCTAGAGAGGTATCAAGTTAACTACAGTATATGTTTATTACTAAGGTTGTACTTTGCAGTAGTGTTGAACTGGACTGGATTATACTGGTGTTTCTAATGTTCTAATGCATGGGCTTGTAATAAAGTAAATTGTATATGTGTACCTAATGAAGTGGCCAAGAACTGTATAGTATAGTGCACAGGGGGTACTTCCCCCTACAGCTTACTGTAAGCACGCATTCAGTAGAGCTGGGCAATATATCGATATCGTTATATGAGACTGGATATAGTCTTAGATTTTGGATATCGTAATATTGTGATATGACATAAGTGTTGTCTTTTCCTGGTTTTAATGGCTGGATTACAGTAGAGTGATGAGATTGTTTGAATTTACCGGACTGTTCTAGCTTTTCTATTATTTCCCTTAACCCACGTAGTTATTAAACACATTAATGATGATTATTTGTAAAAAATCTCATTGAGTAAATATTTTTTGTAAGCACCAATTGTAAACCCTACAATATCGCCGCAATATCGATATCGAGGTATTTGGCCAACAATATAATAATGATATATATGATAATCGTGATATTAGATTTTTTTCCATATCCCCCAGCTCTAGCATCCAGTTTGCATAGAAGACACAGTTTCCCTTGAGGTTGTCTTCACAAAAAAACATTAGCCGCTCAAACACCAGCCACACACCTACTCTGAAAGCTACTGGCTTTCCTCCATTACGACTCTCCTGCTCCCTCCTGTAGGCCAGCACCCTCTGCAGCAGCACCTGGGCCAGCTCTTTTTTCCTGGGATGCTGGGTCTCCACCAGAGTGATGGACTCAGCCAGAGACGCCCGCTGTCCTCCAATCAGCCCTTCGTACAGTTTCTCCAACAGCCTCTGCTCAGGCCCACTCAGGTCATGGATGTGCTGCCTGAGGGCTGTGCTCACACCCCTCCTGTGCTGGCAGCTGTGACCCGGGAAGGTGCCCTCGTAACAGGTGGCCGAACCAGTAAAGACCCCTTGGTGGAGGGAGAAAGTCCTGGTGACCGAGGGGGCAGTGAACGAGGAGGGAAGGGAGGAGATGTGGCGGAGAAGGGAGAAGCCAAACCGTCGCATTGTATGGTAAATGTGGGGCATCTAGGAGAAACAAGGTGAGTCAGTGGTGATTTTTTTGGACTAACGTTAAGTAACTATCTCCAATGTTTTACGATGACTTTTGCGGTATCTCATGCTGAAACATGTACCGTTTGCCCGTCCTGTAGGTGTAAATACAGCTGTCACAAATATAGCTAATAAAACACAACACACATAGTTTAAAATGAGAATTCATACTGACCTCGTACCAGCTGCACGGAGGTGTTGAACATGGACATATAAGTGTTGAACGGTTGTTGTTTGATTCATCTTTTTCCTGTTTCCGGTGACGTACGGCACCGCCCCCGACACCAAATTTACGAATCCTATTATGGCCACGCCAAGACCCGCCCTATGAAGCAGCTCGATTGGTTGGAGTTAGGCATTTGACCTCGAGTGGTTAAGGTTAGGATAGCCTATTGGTCAGGGGATAGGACCATAGACAGTGAAAGAAGGATAGGACCTGAACAAATGGGGTTACGTTACCTTGCGTAAGCATGGACGCCTGGCCAATAAATGCTATGGAAGGGCGGGTCTTAAACGGTTCCGTCTATTCTTTTTTTTCTTTTTCAATAAAAATATCTTTAAAATCCATAAAATAGCGATATCTACTAAATGTATTTTAAAATGATATATACATTATATGAACGTTATGAGTCGTTTACGAAAAGTAAAAGTCTAATGATGACAGTAGACAACTTTAGCCAGCAGGTGGGAGCAAAGGTTCATTTTCACATCTCATCTGAATCGACAGGCTTGTTTTTCTCCCTAAATCCATCACATTTGACATGTAGCAATATTATGACTCCCTGATTGTTAATTGTACCTTGTCTGTCGGTATTACTGTCAATGCATTCTTTATTAAATACTACGAACCTCGTTTTTCGTGAGCTGCAGAGTATTTTGGACAATCTCTTGACAGTAATGATGAGCTTGCATTTCTTGCTTTTTGAATTCCTAATCACAAACACCTGTTTATTATTATTGTCATCTCGTTGGTAGAAACCTTGAATCATTAAAAGTTTTTTTTTATAAAATTATAATTTTTTTAAATAGGACTGTTATAGGCTACTCCAAAGGGTTTGATCATAAGGGATACTTTGTTGAGCTCTTTTTAGTTGACAGGCTCTTGGACTCACAAAGTACATTGCAGGCATTGAAATAGTAAGACAATAGTGGGCCTTCATTTTAGTAAAAGAATGGAAATGTGAGTTATAATTTGACTTGCAATACTGAAAATATATAAAACCATAAAATACAACTGTTGGCACAATAAAAATGCACATAATTTTCATCCATTAAAATGCATTTTATAGGACTATACTGCAAGACAAATCTTCATGACATTTGGTTTTCAGTCAGTTTGAAATTAAATAAGGGGGACACCTTGGGTGGATTATCAGTACATCACAGGGCTATAATACGCAGCGTAGATAACCCAACACTGTAAGTCTTTGACATTCAGAGTCTCTAGTCCACCTGGCGTGCCTGTCTGTGGAATTTGTGAGAAACATGCAAACTCTTGGGAGGCAACAATACTAACCACTGTGCAACCATACCACCCACGTCATGTACAGTCAAAAGGAACTCCTGCACGCACAACACACACACACAAATTTAAGTCAGTGATTTCCAGGGGAAGATTGTTGTAACTGTTCCAGTACTGTCACAATGTGCCCCATAAAACAAAGGAGAACACATTATTTCATGCATTTTCCTGCAATTTCCTGGAAAATGCAATTACGCTTAACATTAGTGCAGTTTGTGTGCTTTCAGATGCACTTGTAATTGTTGTGCCTCCCTAATTGAAGGTCTACGTCCACACACACACACACACACACACACACACACACACACACACACACACACACACACACACACACACACACACACACACAGTGGTTTATGTTTTTGAAAGTCCCTGACAATAATGAGATGCATATTTTCTTAGCATGGGTGGCCTGTAATTAAACAGACAGAAACACAAAAACACACAGATACACACACATGCCCTGACACAGTGTTCATAAAAGAGACAGAGATATTGCAAAGTAATGAAACAAATTTATTGAATCTTCCAGTAGAGGCTTGATATTCATGGAATAAAACTGCTTTTCTGGGAGTTTTACTGAGCAAAATCACAAAGAAGAAAACAAAAACAACGAGGCAATGTGTGAAAGTGCAGACAAACAAAACAGAAAACATGTTCAAAAAATACAAAAAGAATGTAAAGAGTAATACAGTTTAATAGCAAAGAGGATTGCTCAAAGCATAAAAGAATTGAATGGCAAAATCTGCATTTTATAAAAAAAAAACCTAACTGATACCCTTTTCTCAGTCGACAATTAAAATTTGAATGCTCAACATTTTCCCATATCAGTCATTTAACAAGTTTTGTAATAAGAGAATGAAGCACAGTCACTGAAATATTGATGTCCTTAATGTGACTCATATTTGATACATCAGATTTTTCTGCAGAGTATACAGCAAGGGACAAACTATACTCTGCTGTATGTGGTGTTCAGCTACCAGTCTTAAATGTGTAACACTACACTAACCAAACTATGCTTTGCAAAACCAGACTGCACAGCACATATTCTAATAGTGAATATGTCTAAACACTATTCTTTTTTTTTTTAAATCCATTTGAAACACGAGTGTAACACAAGATGAGCAACATTTAAACAAGTCTTTTTTCTCAATAATCTGAAATGCCCTTTTAGTGCAATGCCCCACACTAAGCCCTACTCTAAACTCTCAAACTCCCCCTAATTTTGCCCTCTTATTAGCATATTATTTTTCATGATCTGTTAGATGGGATTTTATTTTTCTAAGAACTTTGTACTGCTTTTATTTATTAGCCTAAAAAAAAGAACATTTTGAGGAAACGGCATACTTGCTTAAGTATCTGGAGATGATTTGAATGATGACATTTTTCAGTCATACTGGTAAACCTCCAAGTTCCTGCTAACTTTTTACATGCCGTAAGTACATTTCATGCCAACCTCATTGCAGTCAGGGAGTAGACAGCAGCCGACTGCAATTTTGGTGACCTGGAATGTCCCATAATTATTGTTACTACACACGTATATATCTGGATTTCAGAGGGAATATTTAGATGAAAACTAGTAATGAGTCAGAATAATAGAACAATGAAAAAGAGTCCTTGTTGGAGCAAGATCAGGGAGGATTCTTGCGTCATGATGAGTGTGATGGTCTAATTATTACAGTTGGTCACAAAGATCAAGTATCTTCCAGTTGCATCACGCTCACTTTACTTACTCCTCTCCCAGACTGTAAATGTGCCCAATTCAGACATCCTTCAAGTAGAGAACAAACCGACCCATTTAACAACCTGCCCAGCCCTACTGGTCCTAGATCAGAGGCCTGTACTATGAAGCAAGAATTGGTGTTAATGAGGTAACTTCAGGTTCAACCCAGGGTTTTGTGTATCACAACGGTGGATCACTTGTTACCGGGTTAAATGTCCGTGGTAACTTATACTGAACACCTAACCTGCTCTGGAGCAGGTTATGTTGGAGATTAGAAACCAACCGGTGTAAAAGCACTGCCTACTGACCAATCAATACAAACTCCACTGATAACGGCGTCACCGTTCTTACCCCCAATTTCCACCGGCTGCGTCATTAGGTTTCCATTCAAGTCAATGTGTGTATTTCCACTAACTAGTATATAATAGGCTAAAGCAACGACAGTTTATGGAAAGCACAAGTGTAATTATGGTCAGATCTTGTGCCTGACTGATGGAGAAGTGATATCGATAAGTGTTGTGATTTACGAATTTATAGCGTCGGCTATTTTTTTGCCAGCTTTCCTTCCTGTATTGCGTTTTGCCTGTAAAACCGTGTCTGTGTTCTTCATATTCATGTAGAATTATAGTTTGCTCTTCTGATGTAAAATATGCGGCTCTGGTAGATGTTTGCGATTGGTCGTGCTGTGTAAACACCACGTCTTTTACGTGAAGGCACGCGTCGCTGGATTGGGAAACCCTGGGTTGATTGAACAAGTTGTTAACCACCGTCGTGACACAGCTTATGCAGGACCACGGTTGTTAGGTTTGGTGAAGCCGGGTAACTGATATAAATCCAGGGCATGTTGAACTTGCTTCGTAGTACAGGCCTCAGCTTGTGTTTCAGTCAAAACCTCCGTTATCTGAAAAGGCAGACTGGCTGAGCCACAAGCCAATCTGTGACCCTATTCTTGCTACTTAGACCAAAATGCTGGGGTATGGACAGCTATGGGGCTGAGGACAGTGAAACCTATGAGACGGAGGATATAGGGTTGTGGGGGGAGCCCATCTGGGTTAGCACCTTATCCAACCACTGCAGGGGACCATGCAGGTGAATCTCAATCCAGCAGGGTGTGCTGGTCACATCCTGGCGGTGGTACTCTGCTCCCCAGCCCTGCAACACATGAAAACACATAATTTAGAATTTTTGCCACAAGTTGTATTAGTTCTTGTTGTACATGTTCCTAACTTTTAAGACTCATTCAAATTATATTTTGACTGTCCAGTGTTGGTGTTGAGTTCTGCTTGAGTCCATGTTAAGATTGTACTTTGTATCAAAATGTCCCCTGTTAACATTTAAATGTATACCCAATTCAGAAAAAGGTTATTAGAATATCTGATGGGCTCATTTGTGTTTATATAGATTTTTCATTAAAAAGGTGCATCAAAGTAATATAAAATAGAGAAAGTGAGGAGAAACCACAAATTAACTACTTATTACTGTACTAAGTTTGGGTATTGTTTGGGTTTCTCCGATACCGGTTCTAAAACCATACTTTTAAAACAAAAAAAGAAGAAGGTCAAAACGACAGTTGGCAACATTAAGGAACGGCTTGTTTATTGCTAAGGCCATACCGTCAACTTAAAATAATGTATTTAAAATAACAATAACTTATTTCACCAATCAATTGCTGTTAAACAACAATAAGAAGAACCACTAGATGGCAGAAGGGTACTTTACAACAGCTCGACTTTCTCGAGATACACTTGAATGCGCCATGAGCTTACAAGGTGCAACTGAACGCACCCTACAACTCCGACTCTGGCAGTGGCCATGGTGGCTCAAAGTGCAGCTAGTCTTCTTTGTGTCTTTAGCTGCAGACTGTTATATGTCCCAGTGTTGGACTCCTTTCTAATGTAATAAAGCCACACGTTAGACCGTTTAGCATTTTAACCACCATAAGCCCAGGTAAGTGGCTCTAACCGTGTTTACAAGTGTAATGTTAACTACCGTCATGTGCACTGATGCTTCTGTTGCCTGTAACGTTCATTTTGGAGCAGATGTTATTCAAAATTCAAATTGTTTGTGTTTTTTTTAAATCCAATGTTCACTTAAAGGTGGAGTCTGAGATTCTAACCCATTACACTTTTTGTTAAATTCAGTGAATATCTCCTCACGGTCTGCTACTGTCCATTCTGTGAGTGAGCTTTAAAAGAAATGCAGTGCTCATACACAGTCCTGGTTCTGTAAATGCGAAACAAACCAAACCACACAACACTTTTAAATCTGTCCCATGCTAAAGTTCTGACAGGAGGGATGTATTTGTTTTGAAGTTGAGTTCAAATATCAAAAATCTTTCTCCAGAATCACAGACCCCACCTTTAAATAAACTTATTTATGAAAAAAATGTATGAACACTGAGATGTCTTAAAAATAAAAAAACAAAACAAACAATGATACACTGACACTGATACTAAGTATTAACAGTGACTTAACTGTAAAACTTGATCAAGTCAGTTCATACTAAATACAGGAAGATAATCCCAAAATGTAACATTACTGAATCTGATCAGCGTACTTTAACGAAGCTCATGCGGATGGTACACATCTTGGTGAGCTCATAAACGGCTTCGAAGCCGTGGTTGACGGACTGGGCCAGCAGCTCAGCAAACTCCTGGTTGTTGAAGATTTTCAGGCTGCAGCCGCTGGGAATCTTACAGACAGTTGTTGGATGGAAGCCGTGGTGGAAGTTACAGTTACGACTCTGGACGAAGATACTGCTATCACTCAGACATTCTGCATACACCTCCCCACCAACATAATACAGATGGACACCTGAGAGGAAGCAGGAGAGAATAAAGTGTTGGTCACCTGGAGAAGCAGAGCTGTTGTGTCACTTTCATCAGCAAATACAACGGCCCCAAAACATCAGTGTGATCATCTTAAAATCAATACACTAAAATGTTTTCTCAATTTGTTGTTATTATTCTTATTGATAAAATTAATTGATTTAGTCTCGTCTGCTGACAGTCGGTGCATTGCATTAATTGACAGGCTTTCCATACTGCACCTTTGCCGATGTGCCGCCTGGTGTTTTCAATGGTGGAGTTGCGGTTGACGTTGGAGAGCAGGCCGAGGCAAAATCGGTTGCGGTTGTTGGAGGGATCTGTGAAGCCATCAACGAGCACGCTGGTGGAGGACGCTTGGAACGCCTCTCCAACCCGATTGTTGAGCTCATAGTAAACAATAGAGCACCAGTGCTTGGGTTCCTCATAGGCCACGGGCTGCACATCTACGCAGGAAACACATTAACAGTCACAGGAGTGAGCTGAGTACACTGTACACGCAGACACATTTAATGCACATTTAAGACTCCTCTGAGCAGACTTCTGTGCAGACAAGCTGCAAGGAGCCACTGATGCTACAGAGGCTCAGCTGTAAATCTTACTTATCCGCAACAATTATTTCTTCCAAATTGTTCCCCATAGCCCATAACAGTGATTTGAATAAATATATAGGACCCACTGGCTACATTTGTGTACATTTATGCTGATCAAAATCAATGCAGATGCATCCTAAAGTATGCCTACTGTCTGAGGTCTGTGTGCCAGCCTCTATTGAGCAGAAAAACAGTCAATAGAAGGTGCCTGGCCATTCTCTCTGAGCTAGTGCCAGCTGGCCTCACCCACTCTTAGAGAGACGAATAAATCATGTTTATCTAAGCACATACTTGTCCCAAACTTCCTCTGTAGCATGGCACTGGTAGCAGGTGTGTTTTGTCTGTCCCCTTCCCAGAGCTGTTTTACAATAGAAGCCAGCTCCCCTGTACAGGATGCAGCTTGTGGAAAAGAATGAAAAAACTCCCTAAACTCACACCCAGGGCTAACAGCAAACATTTCAGCTCATTCATCAGCTTTTCTCGCTATTGCTGTCACCATGTGTGGGCAGAAGTTGTGGGCCTTGGATGCATGATCATAAAACAGTACAAATATTTTGTTGGTCAGGTGTGTAAAACTGAAGTTCAGACCGAAGTCCAGCGGTTATTCCCATGTGAGGCGAGAATATTTTAACTGGCATGATTTGTTAATGTAAAAATGTAAAATTTAACCATTCAAGAAAAGGTTTGGTTTATTAAAACTTGGGTCTAGTTCCATATCGGTTGTGATAACATCATGTTCACCAAAGTAATTCCTGAGATTTGAGAGCGTGGCGACATTGTTACAACCAAGTTTGATGGGGCAAGAAACAGGAACAAGTAAGTCAGTCAGACAGGTTGTAAACAAGGCAACAAGTTAGCCAGTAGCTTGCAGTCACAACATTAATTAATACATTATAAAGATATTCTTTTGAAATACTGAATATTTTATCTCTTAATGCCTCTAAAATCATCCTGAGAAGGGAAAATCAATCTTTGATTGCACTGCTTGCAACTCATAAACATTGCTTTGTATAAAGATGTCACAAGTAGGGCTGGGCGATATGGAGAAAATCAAATATCACGATATTTCTGACCAAATACCTCGATATCGATACCGCAACGATATTGTAGTGTTCACTATTGGTGCTTTCACAAAATGTTTACACAATCAGATTTTTGATAAATAATCATCAGTAATGTGGATATAATGACTAAGTGGGTAAAGGCAAATAATAGAACAGTTACAACAGTCTGGTAAGTTCAGAAAATGACATCACTTTACTGTAATGCAGCCTTTAAAACCAGGGAAAGACACTTACGCTATATTACGATATCCAAAATCTAAGACGATATCTAGTCTCATATCGCGATATCGATATGATATCGATATATTGCCCAGCTCTAGTCACAAGCAAAAAAAGGTTGGGAGCCACTAATCTAAACCACCTGATATGTTGGTAACAATCCCTACTGTATTTGGTGTTAAACCTTAGTTAAAAATGTGTACAATAGGTAACAGTTGTTCCAGTAAGTCAGTCTGTAGCTGTGATGGAAGATAATGATTTTACAATTCACCTGTTTTTCTCTTCCAAGTTAAGCTATTAAACCTGGGGGTTTGTTTTGAGATTAGATCCCACCCATTAACTTAGCAAGTATACTTCTTATCATTACTAATAGAAAATATGACAATTACCCTTTAAATCAGATGGCTCTGTACATGTCCATTGTTCTGTATCGTCTAATGCGTATTCATGAATGCAGGGTTCAGATGTGTCTCTAGCACAATAAAGCCCAAACCACAAAGCCGAGATAGCAGCAATTATACACCACATTTCAGATCTGAAAGTTGGAGGTAATTAGTGAATCTTATTGTTAACGAGTTTCAAGTCATTACCACCAGCAGAGATGACATAAGCCCCAGCTTTTATAGACCTCATAAAACTGCTCTGAGGCCTGGCCTAATTTGCTGAGGCTTTGAGCTTCCCAGGGGCTCGCAACAACAAACAGAGCCTCACTGTAAACTAACAGATCCTTTCCACACACTGTTCAGGTTTTATCTGTTAGGATATGGCATTCCAACTCAGTGGGCTTTTTCTTTCTATTTTGGATTTGGATTTTGACCAATAGAAAAAAAGCTTTAAAAACAACCAACTTCCCAGAAATCTTTGCACCTGCAGATCAAGGCGAGCAGGTGCAAACATTATTATGCGGATGATATCACTGTGAACACAAGGACGGGAGTATGTGTGTGAGACCGTAACTGCCATGGTTACCTGGCCGGTTGTTACTCTCTAGAGGCAAAGGTGGAGCCAGGAGGTTGGTGTCCATTGGCTGGGGGCAATCCTGAGTCATCTGCTCCTCTGGGGGCATGTAGACGGGAGGGGGAGTCTCTGCATCAGGAAGGAGGCAAAAACAAAGAGCAGAGAAGTGAGTTGTTGTTGTTGTTGTTGTTGTTGTTGTTGTTATTCAGTACAGAGGAAAATTAAGAAAAATGGAGAAAGGTTCACTGTTGGATCTCACCTGGCATCTGGAATGGACTGCCGGGGTCAGAGCTGGATGGTGAATGAGGGAACGTGGCGCTGCTGCTGCCGCTTCCTGGCGAGTTTGGGTAGCTGTTTCCCGGCGAATTGGGGAAATTGGGGGGCATTGTGTTGGCCTGAGCAAATGATTCTGGGAAGGTGGCATTCTGCGGCATGTGCGGCTCATTCTGTTGTAGAGGGTTGCGGAAGCGAGGCAACATTGTATGCTTGGCGTTGAACTCGCTGTTCCTCGGTACCAACACAGGGGGCAGCACTGAGAAAGACATAAAAATGGTTAAAACATGAAGTGCTTTGATGCATCAGAAGTTCTGCAACCAATCATTATGTGTTTTTACAGTGTGTTTAGATCCTTTAACTCCATTAAAATGTTCAAGTCAAACCAACCACTGATTTGATAGAAAGCTTTAAAGCTCTATTTTTCAGTTTATCCACTTAGCACTATTACAATGACTTTAAAAAAAAGTCTGTTCTGATTAGGAACATAAAGCGTGAGACGATCTAAATTTGTCCACCATACTGTTAAAAATACCATGGTAGCTCTCCCTTTAACATATCTGGGTGTATGAGCTATTGTAGGTCAATGTTGTAAATCAATGAGTAGGACTTATAGGGTTTGTATTGCAGTACTTGATTTTGCATAATTTATTCTATTTTGTTTCTTACCTGCCTCCTTAGGTCTCTTCATCTTATTGTTTTGTGATGTATGTGACTTTGCTACTGTGATGATTGACCTATCCACACAAACAGTGATTTGAATCCATAATAAAAAAATAAAAAATCTTTCTGGCACTCACAATGTTTCTACATTCTGAGTGCAGATGTCCCTGCATTTTTCAAATGTCAGTTTCCAGCATGTTAGTCTTAGCCAGCAGTATTTGGCCCAGACTCTCAGGCTTCTGCTCTGAAAAGACATTTTGAGGCCAGCCATTCTTGAGGAATTCATCACTTGGGGTAAATATCCTGGCTGATGTTAGGGCAATTCAGGTGCAGTACATAGAAACCACAGAGATATGCTCCACTTGTGTCTATAAATACCTGCGCAGATAAATAAAGCTGGTGCTGAAATTTTTGACAGGGCCCGCGCTGCTGTCAGTGTTCCTGCAGGTAGCCCAATGCATCAATGTAGCAGTTTATTTCAAAGGTTATATGTGGAGCAGGTATTTGGTTGAATAGTGAAGGGAGATTGACAGGATGGGTGTGTAGGCGGGCAGTGCAGCAGTGTTAGGGGAGAAGGGGAGGGGTCGGTGTGGAAAGATGCTGTGGGGGTTTAATCACCTTAGCCCTCCGTCTTCCACCCGCTGCTAAAACAAAAAGTGTGCAAGGCAGGCAACAACTCTTTCCTCCCATTGTGTGTGGGTGACTGGCTTCCTGTTCCAGCTATCCTCAGAGAAATTGTGTGTGTGTGTGTGTGTGTGTGTGTGTGGGGAGGGATGTGTGCATCACGGTCTTTGTAACACGCCTGTGTGACTGTGTGTGTCTACATGTGCACACATGTTTAAAAAAAGCCAGCAGCACAGAGCATGCCCAAAACAAAGCCCTCATTCTCCCCCAGATGGAATTTCCTGCTCCACACACACACACACACACACACACACACACACACACACACACACACACACACACACACACACACACACACACACACACACACACACACACTCTTGGCCCTTTACACACTTAGCACTTTGCACACAGCTGTTTCTATCTTGTCAGCTGACCCTTATTTTCTGTTTAGTAAGAGGCCAAGAAGTGTTTGATTTGTTTTGTTTCTGCACTACCTTTGCAGTGAAGGCCCCAAGGCTCTGGAATCTTTTTTTAAATCTCTTCTAATATTGTAAGTTAAACATAGATTTATTGGAGAGCTCATCCTGATTTTATTTGAATTAGATTTGTACTTATATGGTCTTCTTATTTTATTATATTTTATATGATTGGAGTTAGTGTTGTCTATTCCATTATACTTTGATCTATTGGATTCAGTTTTTATATAATTGTAATTGGATGACTTTAATTTGCTGCCTTGTGTGAAGTGTGAACTTGGGTTTAAGCAAAATCTCGTGATCCTGGATTTAATGTCCTCTCCTAATATTTTGCATATCAGTCTTTTAAATAAAAGGTGAGTGATGGTTTTTCTTGTCATTTTGAACAGATAAAAAGACTTTCAGAAAACAGATAGGAGATGCAGTGGAAAAATTGTGTCGGCATCTGTGATGTATTTTCTAAGAATGCACCGGTCCAGCTTTACCTCAACTCAGAGTATCTGCCATTGCTTTATTTCTCCCAGATTTGTGTGAAACTCATAGGAATCATTCTTATGTAAGGTAACACAAGGAATGCTGTGACTAAATGAATGTAACTGATTGTGGTTTTATAAAAACACTGACAATGTGGGTCCGTCACATAATTCACTTAACAAGGTCAGTACTGGCCCTGATAGGATCGGTGCATCCCTAATTATTTTAGGATCATATCACTCACCTGGACTGTCCACTCGTTTGTAGTGGTAGGGGTTGATACACACATCCTTCTGTTTGGAGCCAAAGGGGTACTCACAGCACTCCAGGGCCTTCAGCTCGTGGTGGGACTGCAGGTCGGGCCAGCGCCACACCCGACAATAAATGACATGGGGAAGACCTTTCCTATGGGACACCTGCAGCCGTCCATCCAGGGAGCGGGGGATTGTCACACAATTACTGGGCTGACCTGGGCAGCTGAGGGCCCTCTCCAGCTCCTCCATGGCTCCCTTCTTCTTTTTCAGTTTCTTAACCAGAGCATCCACGGCCTTTTCTGCCCATTTCTCTTCCTCGTCTCCCTGCTTCCAACCCAGCAGCCGTTTGACTGCCGGGCTGGTGAAGGAGAAGAGCGAGGTGACGTTCATGTTGGACAAGCCGCCCTCCTCCCCTCTCCTTTCTGTGCAAAAGAAGTGTGAGCAGCAGTGGCGGACAGTCCAGCCTTAGAAGAGACAGGGTAAAACGTGTGTTTGTCCTTTTGGAGTTTCAGATAATCCTCAGCTTCCAAGATGTAAGATCAGGTCCTCTCGACAGTCACTTACTAGAAGAAAAGGAGAGGTAGGTTAGCATCTATCAGTAAAAATTAAGAGATTTCAAACACACTTCTGCAGATCAGTCCTGCTTGCTGTGTCCTTTCTCTACCAAAATTGTAGCAACTATGGTACACATTAACGTTTCCCCCTTTTGCCTCACTAGCAGCACTGGCGTCCCACCAGAAGATTGCCAGAACCCTTGATAAGGCGATGATGTCACCATTAAGCTGTTAGGCCATGTCTGTCATAGCTTCTGGGAAACTGGCAGAGGAATCACAACGGACACCCTCCTCTGAACATCAGCTCCAACCAGGCATTCTCTGGATAGCTTCCTGTCCGTATGGCTTGTCACATTACCACCACTCACTAATGTCATTTACAGTAAAGGACTTAAAATGCAGTATGTAGCCTACACAACCTGTAGGAATTTGGCCTGCAGGTTTAACACCTGATTCAAAGTTTGCAGACATGTATACTCTTTCACAGGTTAAATCTGCCATAGTGAAAGTTTTCCAAGAGCCCAAATTAAATGTCTTCAGTACAAAACATTCATTGATTGACTAATTGACAGCTGTAGCCGCAAGTTATGATCATGTTCATTATCAATGAACCAATTCTCAAATAAATTATTAAAATAATAATAAAGTCTGTAAATTTATAGAAAATGCCCCTCACACTTTCCTAGGGCCAGATTTACAATGACATACTGTAAAACAGACAGAGAAAGACAAATTATTTAATTGATTAATTGTTTCAACACTGCACCAAACAACACCAAATTTAGAGTTATGAATTGGCGAACCCATAGATTTACTTGACACGACTATAATTCAAAGATTTTGAAATCCTCTATGATGCTATCACAAACACAACTTGGTAGCAGCTAGAGCAAAACAAGTGTTTGCCTGACGACTCTGCAGATATGTGAAATTTGAAAAGGTCTTTCAATGAGCAGCCTGCTGAGGCAAACGTTCTATAAAGCTTTAACACCACCAACCAACAAACACTGGTTTTGGGCAGGAATCTGGCAATGTGCAGGACAATAAAAAGGAAGTGCATGTGGACCCCAGGATAAATGTGCCCATTCACTGGGGTCCCACAGGACCAATTCAGTAGCCAGGACGTACACACATTCTAGCTTTTAAAACGGAAAACAAGAGCACATTGAGCTCTGCCGGTTCCACCTTCTTGTTAAGTTTTTTTTTTTTTTGAATGCAATTAGGGAAGATAAAAACATAGTTAGGGTTGAGGTTTGGCTTTGCACAAATGTTCAGATGCAATCCTACAATCAAATAACAGCTTGTCAGAAAGCCACCACCTTTTATCCGCACTGACTCACGGGTGAGGATGCATCACTCGTTACAGTAAAGCCTGCAGTATATTGGATTTCCTACGAGCAGGAACAAATACATCATTAAGGCCGCTCTGTAGTTATTCTTGGCCTTTCAGATTATGGGATAAATAGCCATTTCTATATTTGTCAGCTACTGCATGTGTAGGCTACATCATACTGACAAACGGGCAGGGTAGTTTGATGAGAACAGGTGCTGTTTACAACGTGTGTGTGTGTGTGTGTGTTTGTGTGTAGGGTGTGTTGTGGGGGCTCTGGACTCTTACTATTGCTAACCACACTGACAGGAAAGCAGCAAGCGGTACCTATACTTAGCTTAGCCACCCGAATCACATTGGCTTATCAAAAGTGACGCTGGATAACTAACGTACCAGGGAGGGGACACTGGAGTTGGATATGTGTGTGTGTGTGTGTGTGAGAGAGAGAAAGACAGATTAAGTGAAAACATATCTCAACACTGATATCACTTGTGCCTCAAGACCCCACTATGATATCACAAACTACTAGCATCCTAAGAGAACCACTTTTAACCATCACAGAGACAGGAAACAGACTGTGTTAGTTACGTCTTCATTTCTGTCATAGCAGCGACATCACTTCCTCTTGCAGAAAACTGCAGGTTTTTTTCACAGGTGCAGAGTGGGAGAGAAAAAGACAGTTTCATAAACTGGCCACCCCTGACTTTCATCTTCCTTTCTCGCTCTTTCTCTGGTTTCCTTTGCTGTGAAACTGTTAAGAGTGGAGGAGGATGGATCAGAAATATTATGGGCGTGGCCTCTGTTCCCGCCTGTTTAGGCATTGAAGTAGCTTCATTGCAGTAATGTTGCCTCACATTTCAAAGACCTAAAACTATTTTCGTTATTAGGGTTGGGTATCCTTTGTAATATTTTGATACTAAAAGCAATACAATGCCTGACTGTGGTACCAAAGCCAATTATTTTTTAAACCTTCTTTTGATACCTAATTTTGAGAACTATAAACATGTTTAAAAACACAAGCAGCCGTACAAGAAATTTGTCTGAACAAAAAAATATGCAAATAAAATTAGCGACTAATCTAATAGCTAACGATTAATTTACATATTGTTTGTCTATACAACATCACAAAATAATGAAAAAGTTACCAGAGCCAAAACTAACATTCGAATTGCTCAATATTTTCAAAAACCAAAAGATTTGAGGAGTTGAAACCATCCAATGTTTTACCTTTTGCTTGAAAAAGGACTTGAACGATTCATCAATTATCGAAAACAGATTTTCTTTTGATTGACTTTTCGATGAATCATTTCTAAGCAAGGTTACAAATCTGACCAAACATTTAATTCCTGCTTTTGATATGTGACAGCAATGCACACATTTCATTAAGTGCCAAGAAAGTATGGTATAGAGTATTCAATACCCAATTGTAATCAGAAATGTCAAGGGTCTGGCCTCTGCTCGCCCCCTTGTTCTGCCATTGAAGTTTGGGGATTTTTGTGCTCATCCTACATTTACCATATAACTATTATTGTTAGTATAATATAATTTCAAAATGTTCAGAAGCTGATGTATCGAACTACATTGTGACCTTGTCAGTGTCTGATACGGCACATCTTCGCACAAAGCAAAAGACTAGGAAAAGACCACACCAAGTGTGGAGAAGAACAAAACAACATAAAGTTCAAAAGGCAATAACTGCACTATCATCTTTGTACCACGATCACCGGCCAGACATACAGGGAGTCTTTTGATCTACTTCCAGCCACAAAGCTGCTCTGATGGCCTCTCAGTAACAGCCAGCGCTATCAGCACAAGTTCAGGGCTAGCTACAGAAAAACAACATTTAATCCATTTCAGATGGACCATTCCAGAAGGTTCTGTACTGTAACATCTGGAGCAGGTTTCACAATCCTCTACTGTCCTTCTTCTGCAGCTGGAGACCATATCTCTTGGATATTTCCAACCCTGACAGTTAGAAATATCTGACTACTGGCTTGACCGCATGCTTATTTAAAGGGTCTGATATGGCTTTGTGTAGGTTCTTAGGACAATGCTAGTTTAGAGTTGTCTGTGAGGCAGTCAAAATATAAAGGCGCCATTGTGCCTCTCTGTTCCTATACCTATGTATAGACTAGGATATTCGCATGACATAAACAGGCTTTTTGTGCACCAACTTTCCGAATGACTCTCTGAAAACTTCACTTTAAATAGACTTGGTGTTCACATGCAGGCAGTTTTGCAGCTGGTCTGTCGACATTCAAAAATGAATCTCGGATCGAATCTAAATGCAAAATAAAAGTCCTTTATCTTGTCGCCTTCTAAAGATCTTGATTCTAGCAGTCTTCACGCAGAGAAAAGTCTGAGCCTCAGCTGATCACTAATACTCTCATAACCATACTGGAATGCCATTTTGTGTTACTTCCTGATCTTATTATCTGATTTCTGATTTAAAAGATAAAAATGTGCCAAAACAGCCCAAAACACAAATGTATTTGATTAACAATAATACAAAACAGAGAACAGCAGCAATGTTTGGGAGATAGATGACTGATGACTGAGCGATTAACTGATTATCATTGATCAGGGATTAATTCTCTGTTGATTGACTAATCGTTTTAGCATTAATTCTCTTCCCTAAATACATGACTCAGTGAGATCAATCAACATGTATTACTTGCATCAAATATATGTAGTCATCAACCTTTGAGCCTCATCACTAGGGTTGCGAAGGGGCTGAAATTTTCCGGTAAATTTTCAGAAACTTTCCATGGAAAGTTTATCTGGGGAATTTTGGAAACATTCCAATTTGGAAACTTTCATGGGAATTAACTGGAATTAATGGGAATTAATGGGAATAAAATGGATATTTTTAATATTGCTTTCCATGGAAAGTTTAGCTGGAGAATTTTGGAAACATTCCAATTTGGAAACTTTTATGGGAGTTAATGGAAATTATGGGAATTTGGATGGGATGTAGTCCTTGGGCTCAAATGCAGTACTGAAATGATCTGTGCAGTGGGTGTGAACTCAATAGCCCTGCAGTAAGCAAAGTAGTAGCCCAAACCATTGACCTTAGCTTAACATATGACGGTAGCTAGCATGCTGCCTTTGATTTACTATGGTTATGGTTATATGCGTGCTAAGTTAACCATCAATGCTGTCTATTTCTGTCTGTTTCCAGCCTATCAAGAACAAGTGGGCTATACAATTAACACACATAGGTTAATAGCAATGGGTTATGTATTACACCTCCTCCCCCAAAAATAAACTCCTGTATTTTAAAAACTAAATGTTGGCAAGTATGTAGTAGCCTATGCTGATTACTGCGTGCATGCATGTCATTGATGAATATAAGGAGGACATTCAACTGAAGTTGCCTTAAAACAGGTTGTTTTAACCAAGATTATGCTGCAAGATGTTTTTTTTTCCAACTACATTTAAGTTCCCTGTTATAGACTAACAGTATTATAACAAGCAATATTAAAAATATTCAGTTTATTCCCATTAATTCCCGTTTATTCCCGTTAATTCCCATGGAAAGTTTCCAACTTTGAAAATTCCCAGAATTTTGCAACCCTACTCATCACCCATGTCTCACACAGTCAATGAAGAGACACACAGATGCCTGCAGTGGCCTTGGCCGCTACTCTCCTCCCTATAAAAGCTGAAACACACACCATCATTTACACAACAGCTCAATAAAAACCACTCTGACATTCCCTACAGCTGAGGCCGGGCACTGCTCTCTCGCTATTGTGTTAGCAATAGCCTGTTATTGCCATCAGCCGTTAGCCCACAGGACAGAGTCTGAGGCTAATGGGAGCACAGAATGGGATCATGCGACACTGACAGGCGGAGGCTTTGACCCACCTGATGCAAGCTGTTAGCCACTACACTAGCCCCATGGATCATTTTGCACCGCTCCAGTGTCTGTTAATCAATTTAGGACTGGGCTGTGTAGGATGAGGAGGCAGTAATGATGCTCTCTGGACCCTCCCCAGGGACGGAGCATTATAAAGAAGCTACATTATTTATCAGCAGGGTCCTGGATCGGGCCTCCATTAGCCCCCACTAAATGGAGTCACTGGCTATAAACAGAGGAGTGCAGGAAGAGAGAGAGTGGTAGATAAAGAGCGAGAGAGAGGGATGCAGAAAGAGAAAGAGAGGACGAAAGTGAGAGTGACGCCAAAGCCAGAGACGTAAGACAGAGTGATTGTTTTGGAGAGAGAGAGAGAGAGAGAGAGAGAGATGGAAAACACTCGTATATCTGGTCTCTGTGAAGTGCCTTCAAGGGTCGTTACTGAGTAAAGAGTCACACTACAGGAAGTAATATGCTTTTTTATAAATACAAATCATAGCAATGCAGCAATGACGTATGAAAGCATCTCCAGAATAGCAGCTATCGCAAAGTTCAATATCACTTGAGTTATGAGCTATTTCACGGTTTTACATCTTTGTAGATTGAATATATTTGGGGTTTGGACTGTTAGTCAGACAAAATAATCAATTAGAAGATGTCATCTTGGGCTCTGGAAAATTGTGGTGAGCATGTTTTTCTATTTTTTGATATTTTATAGAATAAATGATTCACCCAACAAGCTATCGGCAGATTTATCAACAATGAAAATAATCGTTAGCTGCAGTCCCAGTAGACAAAAAACTTTTTTTTTCAATAAACAGAAGTCAAACTTCTCAAATATTAAAGTGTCTAAACAAAAGCAGCTGCACAATAACTGCCTAAATACAATGGTCATTTTTAATAGGATTCCTTTAAAAATGACCATTGTGACTAAAGTACATACAGAGAGGGACATTTTACAATTGAAAAACAAGTCTGTCATAGCTCTCTGGTGGATAAACTTCTTCTATCTTTAGAATTTCTGTAATGCAATTTCTTGCTAATTATTGGCCAACATAGCCTATATGGCAATATACAGTATTATTAATAATCTAATATTGGCTGATTTATCAGCCCATCCTGAGCTCAACTATTGGTTCCAAAAAAGGATTGAGACTCAATAGCCAGCCCTAGTAGCCAGCAAATGCAGATATTTACCACAGCCACTAGTGTCTTATGAAACAGTCGAAGAGCAAAGCTTGAAATAACCACAGTCAGACATGAGGTTCTGCCCTTAGTGACTAGACATGGCTTTGACCTGGGAGGCTCCTTAAACTCACTGGGGTCACTTTCTCCACAGCTCTGACTAAGAAAAGATTACACTGGCATACAAGTGAGAGAATTCTAGCATGACACACACAAACACAAAACAAAAACCTTCTGATTGGGGACGGTATTGTCCTGACTTTCAATAAGGCGGATTTGGGATCAGATTCTTTTGTCCCAGACACACCAGTCCCACACACGACTGCAGACATAACTAGCAAACACATGGGGTTTCAACCAGCTATCTCAACCATGCTTGGCACTCAGTGTTGTGTTAGGGTGGACACCTCACCCCGACACATGGCAGGCTGTGTTGTCCGGGCGTACAGACACACAGGAGGGTTTTGACGTTGTTCACTACTGTTGTGACTGACTCTCTGGATACAGGAATGCTGCTAACCTATATTTACACCTTGTTGTTGAGTAGTTTTTTGCCTTTGCTATGATCATATATATATAGATAGATAGATAGATAGATAGATAGATAGATAGATAGATAGATAGATAGATAGATAGATAGATAGATAGATAGAAAAATAGATAGATTGTAATGTTTGACTTAGGTATAAAGAGGCAAATATAATGTTCTGTAAGTACAAAGAAGGAAATTAAGCTGATAAAATCATCTGACAATCATATCTGCATTGCCATTTATTAAAGAGGCTTTATCCTGATGTAAAACTAACCCAGTCATTTCAATCCCATAAAAACACCATTTGTTTAAATTTCAAACAAAATTTAAAGCAGCATACCCTGAGAATGCAGGAACAATAAAACAATTGGAAGTAAATCACGGACAAGGACAAATTCCTGTCCTTTGGGTAATCTGATATGTCATCTTCAATAATGTCAGGAGATCTAGCCTTAGCTGCTATAGATCTCTCTCTTTCTCTCTCTCTCTCTCTCTTTCTCTCTCTATCTCACTGTCCCTCCTGTCTCTCTATCTCTCTCACACACATTTATGGACACAAATTCATAAACACATTGACATAACTAAAACCACACACGTCCTTTGCAGCACACTGGTGCACCAGTTGATATAGCCTCAGCAAGTCTCCGCCAGCCAAAATTATGAAAACTTAAAAAACAAATATGGCAAGATGTAAAGGGATGGCATGTGGGGATTTCTAACCAGAGTGGGGGACTATACTGCATGTATAGTTCCTTATACACTGGTTCAGTGACGTCAAAATAATATCAGTTAACAAGTGCATGATGCAAAAAGACCACAGATCATTACATCCTGTTTAATAACCCAAAAGCCATAAACCATGGGTTTGCAACCATACCAATATATATTATAGAGCTAAAAGGTTAATTATTTATCACTTAGGACATTAAATTTGTCAAGGAAAAAATGCTAAATATTCAGAGAAATGTAAGGATTTGCTGCCTATCTGTGTTTCATATCATTGTAAATCATTGAAAATCTTTTAGTTTTAACAATTTGAAGACATCTTGGGACACTGGCCCTTAGAAATTGTCATGAGCATTTTTCACAATTTTCTGACATTTCATAGGCCATGCAATTTATTTTGTATGACACATCCTGTAGCTTAATGAACCAAATAGCCCCATACCATGTGTTTAATAACTGCAGTTTCATCTTTCACCTCCTGCATAATCACTGTGTAGGCTACAGCACTATGCATTTACTAGTGCTTCCACTGATACCATCTTAAGAGTGATTTTATCCCAAATAATAGTGTTTTTAGTGTCCAAAAGCAGAACTTTTACAGTATTTCTTTAAAAACTTACTATTTTTCTGTACTGTATACAGTAAGCTATCCTGCATTGTTACAATATTCCCATAGTTGTTTATCAAAACACTGATGTTTTTAACACGTAGCTAGCCTTAACAATTAGCTTGCACCTTCATGAAAATGTGGCTAAATGTGCAGCTCCAGTCTGAAACTGTGAGAAAAAGGAAGAAAAAAAGTTTGAAGCTGCCAACTGACACACTGTTGAGTTGATAACCGTTGGGGTCTACTTCCCTACAAACAGAGCCATGCACACTACAACAGGTGAAAATACAGATAAAGAAACTTTTAATTTAGCACATTGAAAAAGAAAACAAAAAGTTTACAGTACCTTTTTCTTTCTCTGCTGCTCTCTCTTTCTCTCTCTCTCTCTCTCTCTCTCTCTCTGTGTGTGTGTGTGTCTCTCCTCTCTCTGCCTGTCTTGGGTCTGCTCGGCCTGGCGTCAGTGAGTCGCGGAGCCGTCTCACCCTCCGCTGAGCGCCAGTATCACGCCGCGGGGATGCAGCCCCGGCAATAACAAGACCTACTTTTCACACATCTAACATCTTCATTCCCTCTGTTGAAATGGATTATGTAACTGTAAAACAATGCGGGTTTCACGTTAAATACGAAGAGCTTCTCACCACCGGAGAGTTTCTTTTCAGATGTCTGAGTTTGTTGTTGCAATTGGTGGTGAAATGTTGCTTATTTCATGGCGTTTTAAAGAGAAAGAAAGCAGAAAGCAGGTCTCTTACTTCAGAGGCCCCCAGAACACCCCTGCAAAATGTGGGATAGTTGTTTGATTTTGCTCTGTTCTACATGTGTTACCAGTGACAATGTGCACAATGAGGAAATCCAAGGACTTTTGCTGATCTGATTTTCACTCCTCCCACTAAAAGCTCATAAAATACAACAAAAGTGGCTTAGCCTAAATGGGGACTTATAGGACAAAACTAGACTATCCGTTCTAAATAGGTAACTTCAGTCTGATTGACCCATGCAGAGGCATTCATTCATTCTTCTTCGCTCTGTTTTTATTAAATAAAACAGCTATTCTTCTCCAAATTTGGCCAGTATTCTCCTGCAGTAGTCTAGTTTTAAGTGATAGACAGGCAACTGTGGTTTATCTGGTGAACTCCTGAACTGCACCGTGTTAAGCCTGCCTCTCAGTTCCCCTCTTGCTTTGATTGTGATATGATAAGCACTATTTATGTTGCCAGGAGAACAAAAGTGTCCAAGAGCAGGGTAAGCACAGAAGCATGCTTACACATGCCATCTTCTCAACTTCTCACCTCCAGACAATAATGCATTGCACACACACAGCCAGCATAGCCCTGATGCAGGCTTTTCAGCTGGTGGATATGTAGAGGGATACTTTTGCAATGTCAAGAGTGATATTTCCAACAGTTCTTCAAGCCATCTCATTAATATTGAATGATAATGTGCATGAAAATAGCCTTCAGGCAGGGCAGCAGCAGAGGACATGAAGTGTCATTTCCTCAAAAGTGAGCTATATCAATCCATACATAGACCTATGTGCATCAGAAATACTGTAATGTGAGTCTGAGAAGAATCCAGAATAGCCTAACGTTTGATCAGATATTTTTTTATCTGATCAAAACAGAGTTGAAGAGGTGAATTCCCTGCCACAAAATTATTAAAAATATACTTCCCTAGAAATAGAAAGCTAAAATGCCTGACAAATAGCCTATAGCATCTAAAAAATACAAAATAACGTCCACTACAGGCATTTATTGCAGTGCCAGGCATACTTTAATTATTTAGAATAGGGTAAAATTATCGATTATTAAAATAAAGTCCTGTGTTGTGATACAAAACGCAAACTAAAGCTTTTCAGTTTTTTGCGAGTTTCAGTAATCAAGTTCAGGGTCGCCATGGTGAGGAGGGACTAGATTATCTTGAAGACAGGCGGAGGGAAACGTTCAGAGCGGAGGAGGCTCCTGGCGTAGGTGACGTCACGGCGCTGGCGACAGAATGTCTGAGTGAGGCGGGAGCTAGCTGCACGTGAATAAATCTGGGAAAAGAGTGCGAGGAGGGGGAGGGAGGGGCGGGGACGATGATGGTTATGAGTAGGAATAGAAAGAAGGCTCCCCTAACTTTTTTAGTTGAAGGATTCCCCCCACACACACACACACACACACACACACACACACACACACACACACACACACACACACACACACACACACACACACACACACACAAAATAGGCAACTGCATACCGGTATTCATTAGACATTTACAGACCTAATGCTTAGGAGAGGGCTACTGAGTTTAAATAAGACTCTTATCAGGCTTCATTTTATATCATTATAACATTGCAATCAACTGTTAATATAACACTAGATTTAGACTTCCTACCCCTTTTTACCCTACTAAATTTATCTGACAGTACAGAATTGCCAGTTATTTTTGCATACAATTTTACATACATAACATATAATCAGCTCATAAAATATGATGCATTGTTTTATATACATATATATATATATATATATATATATATATATATATATATATATATATATATATATATATATATATATATATAGTCTAGATTGGGTTGGTATGCGTTGCCCAGTGCTGGAGATATCTGCCATCGAGATGCCTGCCTTCTCTCCATGTATTGGAACTATATTGTACTCGGCTCGTGGTGCCAAAAAATACATTTGGAAAACTCAACAGCAAGGTCTCTTTCCAGAAATTAAGACCAGTCTACTCAAGATAATCCACAGACCTGGTTGTGAGCCGTTTCATGTAGGAAAATAGCAAATAGGACACAAAATCATGTTATGTTTTGTATGTATATACTGTATATATTAAACAATTTGTTTGACAAATTAACAGTTAAATTATATTGTCTTTAAATTTGATCTAAATTTAGGTTAGTTTCAAAAGCCATCTCCACACTGTAAAGAATAAGATTGTTAGGGGGGGAAATCCTTTATTTATTTATTAGTTGATATACATAATAAATACTGGATTCAGACTATAAAATATCCATATAGTTTTATAGATAATTTGGGAATAATTGCAAGATGCACAAATAAAGTCTTACAGATGCTCAAAACATTTGTTGGCAAATTGAGTTACTTGGCTGAAGAGTCTGGGCCATCCTGTCTTTATGCTGCATAAAGCAGTGGCATGAAGAAAATTATATCTTACATCACACAAATTCACTAATGCAGTTGCTGGGATCGGGATTATGTGCGCTTTAAAAATGAAAATGAATTACTGTTGCATGTACTTTACTAATGTACTTATTATTGTTGCATCATGGCGATGAAGCTACCTAAACAATCACAAAGAGGGACCTTCTCCCTCGTAACAGTAATGGCTATGACAGCTGACACTGTAATGGCTTTAATATCTCACTTATTATACACACTGAAGACTGAATATTGTTATCCTGGTAAAAAAGAAAAAGAAAAACTTTCATACATATTCTGAACAGACAAAGAGAGGGTGCTGTTATTTCCTGTCCTTTAAACTAGTCTTGCACTGTGGCGGTAAGAACTGAATGTAGAGGCAATTAGATGACAGTCCCCATTGTTGAGTCATCACACAGCAGGACACCAACCACTGATGGAGAAGAAAAAAGGCCAACAGAGGGGTCAGCTCCTTCCCATCTCTCCAAAGTTGGAGTACATGTCTCCTACCTTAAGGTAAGCTGTAACTGAAAGAGACACAGTAAGCACCCGGTGAATCTGAAGCCATGGCAAGACAGGGGAGATATAATGACATTCAGGCTGTGAGATAAGTTTATCATAACCACGTGATTCCCAGGTGCCATCCAAGATCCACATCTGTCATGTTCATGGGGTGCAAACCTGGCAAAAGATCCTAAATGGTCACTACACTATAGTACAATAAAAAACTGCAGCACATTTTGGGAGTTACCATTGACTAAATTGGGAATTGTCAATGATAAAATGTGAAGGTGAAGAAAATTAGGTAAAATCCAAACCTTGTGACCTAAGGTTGTTTATTTGTTCTGGACCAAGGAAAAAAATTGTTGCCTCTTAATTCTGGTCTCACTGGTTACAATGGCTTTTTACAAACAAACACTAATCCAGTCCATTTGGGGTTAAAGTCTAGTCAGCCATGATTGGATCATAATGCTATCTCTATGGTTTATAGATTTGTGGACAACTAATCAGTTTCTAATGTCCCATCATTTGCCTTTAATCATTATCCTGAGAAAAAAAAAAATATATACATATATATATATGTGTGTGTATACAGAGATGGCAAAAGTCACTCACTTCCCGGATTCAAGTAGAAGTACAGATACTTGTGTCAAAAAATACTCTGGTAAAAGTAGAAGTACTGATTTAACTTCTTTATTCAAGTAAAAGTAACAAAATACTGGCTTGGAAATTTACTTAAAACTATAAAAGTAAAAGTAGCCTTGCGAATGACAACCATTTTTTATGCAAATCTACCTGGACCACACAAATGTTACTAGAGTGCAAGCTGAGAAACTTCAGTGAACACTGGGATCTCTGTTTTCTTCATTTTCAATCATGTTGCCGTCCACACTACTGCAGTATGTGCTAACCTTACCGCCATCAAGCCACAATGATTTTCCGCGAATGAATGCTGCCGAATCGGTCGAGTCGTCTTGTAGTGGTGCATCAAGTGCAACGTATATTCCCATCCAATTAGATTGAATTCGGTATTGATGACGCAAAAAATAATAACAGTATCTCCACTGAAATTATTTGAAACTAAAAGTAGCCTAGTACTTCTTTAGCCTCGTGAGACCGTCTTGGAGTCAGGTTAGTACTTCTTTGGGGAATTACTGGAATTGTTGGGTCTTTGTATATTACAGTGGGGGAAATAAGTATTTGACCCCTTGCTGATTTTGCAGGTTTGCCCACTTACAAAGAATGCAAAAATCTACAATTTTAGTCATATGTACATTCTAACAGTGAAAGACAGAATCCCAAAGAAAATTCCAGAAAATCACATCATATGAATTTATTAAAATTGATAACCATCTGATGAGGAAAAACAAGTATTTGACCCCCTGGACAAACAGCAAGTATTCTGGCTCCTACAAGCCAGTTAGTCTTTCTTTAAGACACAGCCCCAATCCGAACCAATTATCTACATCAAATACACCTGCCTCACCTCGTTACCTGTATAAAAGACACCTGTCAACACACAAACAACCAGCATCCAACATCACCACCATGGGCAAGACCAAGTAGCTTTCTACGGACATCAGGGACAAGATTGTTGATCTGCACAAGGCTGGGATGGGCTACAAGAGAATCGGAAAGCAACTTGGAGAGAAAAGATCAACTGTCGGTGCAGTTATCAGGAAATGGAAGAAGCACCACACCACCGCCAACCTCCCTCGGTCTGGGCCTCCACACAAGATCTTGCCTCGTGGGGTGTCCCTGATCATGCGAACGGTGAGGAATCATCCCAAAACCACAAGGGGGGAACTGATGAATCAACTGAAGGCAGCTGGGACCACAGTTACAAAAGAAACGGTTGGTAACACACTACGCCGTCATGGATTGAAATCCTGCAGCGCACGCAAGGTCCCCCTGCTCAAGAAGAAACATGTACAGGCCCGCATGAAGTTCGCCATTCACCACCTGGACGACTCAGAAGAGGCCTGGAAGAAGGTGATGTGGTCAGATGAGACCAAAATAGAACTTTTTGGCCTCAACTCAACTCGTCGTGTTTGGAGGACAAAGAACACCGAGTACAACCCAAAGAACACCATCCCCACCGTCAAGCATGGTGGTGGCAACATCATGCTTTGGGGGTGCTTTTCAGCCAAGGGGACGGGACAACTCCATCGTATTGAGGGGAGGATGGACGGGGCCATGTATCGTGGAATTCTGGACCGACATCTCCTTCCCTCAGTGAGAGAGCTGAAGATGGGTCGAGGATGGGTGTTTCAGCACGACAACGACCCTAAGCACACCGCCAAAGCAACAAAAGAGTGGCTGAAGAAGAAGCACATCAAGGTTCTGGAGTGGCCTAGCCAGTCTCCAGACCTGAATCCGATTGAAAATCTTTGGAGGGAGCTTAAAATTCGAGTTGCCAGGCGACAACCTCGGAACCTGAATGATTTGGAGGCTGTCTGCAGGGAGGAGGTGGGCCAACATCCCTGCCGAAATGTGCACAAACCTTGTCACCAACTATAAAAACCGTTTGACATCTGTGCTGGCCAATAATGGCTTTTCTACAAAATATTAACATGCTGTTTGTCCAGGGGGTCAAATACTTGTTTTTCCTCATCAGATGGTTATCAATTTTAATAAATTCTTATGATGTGATTTTCTGGAATTTTCTTTGGGATTCTGTCTTTCACTGTTAGAATGTACATATGATTAAAATTGTAGATTTTTGCATTCTTTGTAAGTGGGCAAACCTGCAAAATCAGCAAGGGGTCAAATACTTATTTCCCCCACTGTATAGAGTGTGGTCTAGACCTACTCTATCTGTAAAGTGTCTTGAGATAACTATTGTTATGATTTGATAGTATAAATAAAATTGAATTGATGTAACGAACCAATTTTGTAAAATGTAAGGAGTAGAAAGTACCGATATTCGTGTTAAAAATTTAAGGAGTAAAAGTAAAAAGTTGGCAGAAAAATAAATAGTAAAGTAAAATAAAAATATATATACAGTATAAAGCCCCAAATCCCAAATTACTTGCCTCAGAGGGCAATACTACCTGTACAACATAATGCATCTTTAAATCAGATAAAGAAAAACTTCACACACAAAAAAAAAAGACAACTTTAACAGAAACAAGAGCAGGAACCTCAGGAAAAGTATCGGGATCCCTCTAGCTGTTGTACATTCAGAGATGACAGAAGTAGCGGTTGTAAAACTATATTTATATTGTTCCTAAAGGACATACAATTTCATGCTCAAATTTAATTTCTCATCCTGTCACCTCAGCATTTCTTTGGAAGTAAGTCCTGTTCTACTTTCCAATATAGAAATCACAATCATACTGGAGGGCAGGAAGAAAACATATCTTCATCTAAAAGAAGAGCTACAGGTCCTCAAATAGTGAAATACTTCTCTGCTCTCTCAACCCAAAACAGGACAAGAATTTCATGGCCAACATGTTGCCTATAAAACGTGTAGACAGGACATTAACATTTGAACCACTTAGTAGGCTCTATTAGGTCAGGGTTCATATAGAGCCGGGAGCCATTTAGAAACTTTGGAGCGCTGCCTGTCTCTAACCGGACAGAGGAAGAGCGGACTCACGGGTTAGGATTGATTACAACATTAACTCCATAGACTTCCATGAATTAGCACGGGGTTGAAATGCTTAAGCTGACTGACACAAGTGTTTAGATGACACTCCTTCACACATGCAATTCATTTTGCCATCCGAAGGCTCATGGCAAGCCCATCACATTTTTTGCAGCAATGCGAAGCATGGCAGCAGTGCATCAGGCCAGCTCACATTTCAAACGGGTGGCTCATTTGGCACGGCTTTTTGCAAGTCCTTCTAGAAATAATGTCTGGGGTGGTAATATTTAAATGCTGTCTCCAGGGGCTCTCGGTTTACCTCTTCTACCTTCACTGCACAGAGACAGAGGATGCACCAATCAGAGTGGGACACTACCTTAGGTCCTACTTGCTCGCCACTTAAGTCATGATATGTCCATTTACATGCACTAAGGTTCATAGATAAGTTGTGTGCATGATGGTCAGACATACACCTTATCTATCTATATCTTACACTATTTTCACAGTCTCTCAAACATATTTGATTTATTGTTCTCACGGGTCTTTTAGAGAGTTAATCACTGGCCCTCTCACTAGACAATGCTGTGTTTCCAATCTAAATCCACTGTGTAAAATGAGACTCCCTTGAGGACCGTGTCTGCAACCCCCCACCCTCACGCATGCACACACATACATACAATTCAGTTCACCACCAGCAAAGAGATTCCATGGGGCTGAGTATGGAGGGTGGTCTGCCCTGGTTTATTGAGTAGAAGTGTTCAAGTCTTGGGGAGGGGAAGCATCTGACAGCAGCTGTCACAGTCACTTGTTAGGTGGGACAGTTAACCCTAGATAGCACAGCTGTCAGTCAAAGCAGTCGCGGCACATTTTGCACAAGGGGGTGGTGACACGATGAACTTCAACCAGCTGCCGACGCTTGTATACACAGTGCACCTGTATGTTGGCCAGCTGTCCCTCACTATACAGGTGCACTCTCAGAAGAATTTCTTCACTTTTGTCCTAATACATATCACATTTGACGGTATTACCTATGTTTGTGTGAAAAAGACATGCAGGTCAAGTACATTTTGGCTACGTTCACACCGCAAGTCTTAATGCTTAATTCAGATTTTTTGCTCAGATCCGATTTTTTGTTTGGCTGTTCACATTACCTTGTGGCCTATATCAGATTCCGGTGTGAACTGTTTGCGGTTTCAAACTGACCCGCATGC
This sequence comes from Perca flavescens, assembly GCF_004354835.1. Taxonomy (NCBI): domain Eukaryota; kingdom Metazoa; phylum Chordata; class Actinopteri; order Perciformes; family Percidae; genus Perca; species Perca flavescens. The sequence continues at coordinate 28,857,265 of NC_041332.1, read as the reverse complement.
GCAAAAGAACAATATCAATGACATCAGACGCAGCACGCTGTTGCACTAAAGTTAGGGAGGTTATGAAGGAAGTAAGCATTTTCGCTTTTATTTCAAAATGTTGGTGTAATGGCAGCCATAACATTAAATGAGAATGGCTATTTTGGCCTTTTGCGGGGTTATGGCTGGTTATGGTTATGTTCTCCTGTGTCCCCGTTCTTTCATTTCGTTTGCTATTTTTTCAAAAACAGAGCGGTTATGGTATGATCCTTCTAGTTTTGATTGAAGTATCTACCCATACACTAATTAGGTCTAACACCTCACTCTCCCTCCATTGACTTGCTCCATCACGGTTTTCCATTTTGTAGGCCTAGTCAGGTTTTTATTTTTACCGTCTGTGTCCAGGGCTAACTCCCGCCGGCGCATAATTGCGACAAATGTCGATGTAGATTGACGTAAAAGTCGCATCAAATCCGCCTTGGTTTTTCACACTGCGGCTGCATTGACAAAAATAAATAAAATAAAAAAATAAATAAAAAAAAAATCAGACCTAGGTCTGATTCAGGACCACATATGGAAATGGTCTATATCTGATTTAAAAAAAAATCAGATCTGGGCAAGATTTGAGTGTTCACACTACTTCTGAAGAAGTCTGATTTGGGCCACTTTTGCCTGCAGTCTGAACGTAGCCTTTGAGACTCCAAATTGCCAAGCGGTATTCTGCTTTAGACATGCAAAGGATTGCCTTCCATTCCAGGAGGTTTCTCTTTGATTAATAAATTTGTGCTTGACACGTTATACCTTTGAAGATCCTTCTGAGCTTAGCTTCTAAGCAAAGGTTTGCTGGTACCTACGAGTCACATTTCTTTGCTTTTTGTCAGTTTTGGCTTCATGAGACAGTAAAAAGTTACGTAAAAACCAACCACTTCTGACAGTTTATTGTAATGTTATTATATAAAGCTAAATAGTTTCTTTAAGTTTGATAATTTGGCCTGCTATGACATTTATTAGAGGATATGTTGTCAACATCTCAAACAATCTTAATTTAAACTCTTAATTAACCAAATGACACTTTCAAAAAGACTCAAACTTGAAGTTCAGGACTGGTGTCATGTCATGGTTATAACAGTGTCATATCAGTCTTATGCACACCCCTTCATATAAAGTGTTACCAAAGTCATCTTAATAAAGCAAATTAATAATTAAAATAAAGAAATTTAGTAAGATGGTATGCAACATATGCACAGACTTGTACGTGTCAATATACAGCTACAGCTAGTTGGCTTAGCTTAGCATAATGACTGGAACAGCAAGCCTGGTTCTGTCTAAAGGTAACAAAATAAACCTACCACCACCTCTAAAGCTCACAAATTAACACACTTTTTTAGTTTGTTTAATGTACAAAAAAAACAAAGTGTAAAAACACCAAGTGGTGGTTTTACAAAAGGCTTATGTGCCAGAATATTTCATGATTCAGGAAATAACTGCTCCTGGCCAAGAAACAGACCTTACTCACTAATAAAAGGTTTAATTTGATAGCATGTTTTACAATGGACTGGACATCTTGTGATAGATCATTGGAGTGAGAAGATATGCTGAGTCATCTGATGCAGCGCTGAAGAATGTAAAGGTCACAGTTTCAAGCAGTATATTTAGTATTTAGCTGGATCTTCTTGCCAGAGGTATTTCCATGACGTCTGGAACAAAAATGAAACATTTCACGGGCAAATAGTATCTACAATGTCCTCGCCAGTCAAGGTACATAAATTAGTACAGTGTAGTATACAAGGAGACACACTAACTAGTCTTCTTGTTTGTGACCTATTTCAAAACACCAATAGCTACGGTAGATGAGGACTGATCACAAATACTTGCAACGAGATCATACAAGAAACCTCTCTAGTGTAATGTCTTGCGTCAGATCAAACCTGCATCCTGCTAACCAGATCATCAAGCAGCTGTTCCCTCTGTAGAACCAGGATGAGGTCATCATACCTCAGGAGAGAAGGGGTGTCTGTACATCTGGAGCTGGCTGGAGCATTGTAAGCGATAGCCATCATGACATCACTTCTTCCTGGTTTGGCCTCCAAAGACAGATCTGCAAGGCAAAAATAGACCGCTCCTCAAACAAAGCTGATGACTGATTGTTTGCAGTGAAAATGATTACGCTAGTGGATAAACCACAAAGACATTTGAGGTCAAAGATCATAGAGTATAGAGAACAGCAGTGAATGATTAGATTCTATATAACTGCTTATATTACAGATATAACAAGATTCTATATAACTGTTAAATTGCTTATAGAGATATTTCTATCAAATGTGGGAATCATTGTCTGTATGAGACTAATGAATTGAAGATTTCTGGACAGAAGTTTTGGACATTATATATTACCTTACATTTTTAAGGTTATCTGTAAACCCTAGAGATTATGTATCATTTGAGTCTTTTCAGCACAATGTAACTTGGGATGGCAATAGCTGTCCACCAATTTGGCCAAGACGGAGATATCTCAACTATTGCCTACTGTAGATGGATTACCATGAAACTCCGTATAGACAGTTGTGGTTCCCAGAGGATGAATTGCAATAACTGGTGACCCCTTAACTTTCCAGCTAGTGCCATCATTGGGTCACATTAGTTCATCCAATACAATACCTTCAAAACAAACTACATTCCCATCAGCCTCAGCTGCTCTTTGTGATAAGTGCTATTTAGCAAATAGTGACTTTAGCATCCTGACACACCAAACTAAGCTGGTGAACATGGAAAACCTTCTAAAAATTATTATTGTAAGCATGTTGCCATTGTTTTTGTTGCTTGTTTTGTAGGAGTAAGCACATTGTGAGAAATGTAAAATCCAAAGCAAAATTCCTCGTATGGGTCCTCATACCTGGCAAATGAAGCGGATTCTGATTAGTCTTAAATATTTTTATGTATTCTGTGTGTATTGATAGAAACCATGTGCGGTTGACTGCCTTGGTTTTAGGTGTTCTTGTTGGCACCTTTTGATTTGTTTGCATGCTCATGGGAACCTGTGTGGCGAGGGGTGGGGTTACGGTGGTTTAAAATATAAATAAATAAAAAAACTCCACCTAGTATTATTCGAGACTAGGAACTTGTGATTAAAAATACATAAAATAAAATGTACTTTTAAAAAAAACAAAAAAACAAGCACAGGTTCTTTTCTACAAGAGGGCAGTGTGACCCAAAAGAAAAAAATGACACAGACAGGTTAAAATACAAGATAATTTATTTTAACACCGTAAATGAGACCCTGTCTCTACCTTCAGCTTCATGGAACGCTCGTCCTGGTGTCCAGCGGCTCTCTCCAGCCAAAGCCACTTCCCCTGTGTCGTCTCCAGCAGCGGTGCCAAATCAGTGCGTTTCGTTCTTCTTTCCATTCTCATCTCTTTCTTCTTTTTTTTTTTTTTCATCTTCTCAGCGTGTTTCTCTTGCTGCTCAGCTCTCTGCTCACCTCTTAAAACATGGCCTGTTCATTGCCCCACAGGTGACTCACATCAATGCTCATAAAGCACAGTGGCAAAGGAAGGTGTAGTAACGGCACACAGCAAAAATCAAACACTACAAAATAAAAGCCTGCCAGGCCCAAGCAACACAACAAAACAAGTCATGCAAACATAATTGAATCAATAATTAAAGCACAGCAAATAAATTAACATGCAAAACAGACGACAAATCAGGAATAAATAAAGCACAGCAAACCAAAACATACTTGCACAAAACTATAACCAAACACCAAAACTCTGCCGTGTGACACATGTATTTGTATACATGTGCTAAAAAATTCAATAAACATGTGTTTTAAAAAAGGAGAACAGCTTGAATTCTGTCATTTACAGAAAAGAGATGAAGAAAAATGGTTTGGAATACAGCACTCATACATAGCCTACATAACAATACCAAACTGAGTTGGTCCAACTCAATGGGTGGTGAGCTGGTATTTGCTCTACTGTGGTATCATGACACCATATGAAATGAATGTTGCCTCCACATTGCAAATGTGTAGACTGCAAATCACTTGCTAAAAATGTAATATGAGTTCAAACCATTTTCTGAGCCAATGCTTACTTGAACCCATAACAACAGCAAGCCACAGAGCTGTAAATGAAGAAAAGCACATACATGGCCAACCTGGGAATTCCCTCCTCACACAGGGGACTCAGGGATAGAAACTGTACCCAGACAGTGTGATGATGTCACCAATCTTTAATTGATCCCTGTGGTTACAGCTGTCATGAGACCAGGACAGATGTGTATGTGTGTGTGTGTGAATAACAGGGACAGAGAGGGGGTTGATATGTTTTATAGGGACTTGAACAAGATGAAACATTTACACAACAAGCTCACTTAACTGCCCAATCCTCCATATAAACTCCCATTCACTTAATTCCTGAGTAAACTAACCGAGGCTTTGCTCATGTATGAACGTGGTGTCATGTGTTGCTTTCAGCCAGATAAGTGCACCACCCGTCTCCTCTCCCCACCTCCCCTCCACCCTCAGTTTAAAGACTTGGCCCTTGGGGTGGGGGCCCATTGATTGTGACTATTTACAACAGTCTTTCCTCTCAGGACACCAGAGCAACACTGCTGCCCAGCCCAGTTAGCTGATCCACCTTCCCTTGACCTGCTTTTTTGACCTGAGATCTGAGGATTTCCTCTTTGTCAGGTGAGGATGCCAATCTCCTTCTCCTCACACTAAAATAAATATTAAATAAATATTGTCCTTTAGTACAAGAAGAAAACTCATCAAGTTAACTAAATATAACTTGTCACAAGTCCCCACCATAAACAGACATAATGCATTGTGTTTTGAAATAAGCACAAAGTGATCTCATATACCTCAGAGATAGGAAATTGATTTTCCTAAACCACCTATCTACAGCTCCATTTACATTTCCCATATAAAATTCTGAGTATGATTAAATGCACACAGTAACAGTAACACACAATCCTTAAAGGGTCTATCTATATTTATGCTACCAAATTATAATGTCAGTGGTTGAAAGCATAAACCATGGATTTTATTAAAGTCAATAAGTCCTTGGACAATAATAAAGGTTTTATTAACATTTTCATTGTAACCATTTTGTGTACATACACACATCATGTGGACAGAAATGCCCACTGGTATAGAAGAGCAGCTAATTTTTAAGTAGATATGGATCACCATCTAGTGGTAAAGAATGGTCAGTGAAAGATTTTGCTGATTTTGGGCTGAAAACTCCTAATCTTAGTGTACAGTATACCAAAATTTCCACTGCTGGAAATGTCTACACGTAAATGTAACTTGGTGACATTATCTTAAGAGATAGAAATGTCCTCAAATATTCATTCAACTTCATAAGAAGGTATACAAATAATTGCAACAAGCATAATGAGACAACTTTAGTGCATTACTTATTTAAGAGTTTTAAAAAATAAATAAAATTAATTTGATATTCTCCTCAAAATGACAGATAGTAATGTGTTTGTGCGTATGCATGAGCAAGGTCTTTAAACCAGTGTTCTCAGTGATATCCCAGATATATCATGTTGTTTCAGCACTGTCTATCTGACCACATCAGTCAGGAGCAAATGTCAACCTCCGGGCCTGAAAAGTGAAGCCAATGTGGATGTGCCTCAAATCTGCATTCTTTCTAAAACCCAACAGGGGGCGACTCCACTGGCTCCAAAAAAAGTCTGATTCTTTAGAAGTCTAAATGAAAATGATCATACTTCTCACTTGATGTATTACCTCAGTAAACATTTTCATAATGAGTTTATGGTCTCAGTTGCAAGTTTTAAGTCTTGTTCAATAAAGCATGTTCATTTTGTAAGTTAAGGTCCCATTTAGAGTAAAATAGATGATAAAGCAGGGTATGCTGCAGGGTGTGACTACCCTGGGATCGACAAGTCTCTACTATGGCGATCTGTCAATCAGGATATAGGCTTAGAAACAAAGAGATGAAAAAGCTAACGAAAATAATGAATGAGTCATATCAATTATATATTTGTATGATAAAGGTGCATTTGATGACCCTGAATCCTGCTTTTGTAGGTCAAAGCTATGTTTTCTGAGCCACACTATCTGTGGTTTGTTTGAATCCATGTCAAAGGGTCATTTGGGATAAGCAAGCTGTGGTCTAGTAGAGTTAATGGAGTTTTTCCATCCCCTTCATCCAAAGTGAATCAGAAAGTCAACCCCCATGCCTTACTATCTTTTACTTTTGGCAGAATAGAGAGGAACTTTGTTATACTGTGTGTGTTACATTGTCTCTGTACATCATGAGGTTAATCAAGCAGGAAATCTGGAGGAGAAATAAGATTAAGTTGATAAAAGAGGAAACATACTTTATGAACATGTGAGTCGTTGGATTTACCCTTCTGAATACAGCCCCTGTCTACCTATTATCACATTAAGAGGGAAACTCCATTTAAGACTATGTGCAGAGAGCGAGAGTGTACATTTTGGTATTAGCTATTACATTTTTTTTAAACGGACACAGCTGCAACACTCCCCTTAATTACATCCGTATATCCTAAGAGGTTTGTGAACCCTTAATGTTTTGGGGATAATAGCCTCTAATAGCCTTAATCTCTATACCACAAAAATAGGTCATAATCTCTTGTCAGTCTGGAGTGTCCTTGGTAGTCATAGAGCACATACCATCTGATCATTTGTAAAAATCTTGGAGAAAATGCAAATGTAGAAAACATTTTCCTCTACTCCTTTGTTGCCGTTATACTCTTCTATCTGGATGTAGTTTGTAAATTACTGTGTGTATACTCACTCATATCACTTTTTTTGGGGGTGGGGGGGATCAATTTTTGAAATTATTTTTTAGCACCATTTATCATACAGACATACAGAACAAATTCCACAATATGTACCAGGTAATGTCAAGTGGTGCATAGAACAGATGAACACAAATTGAACAAGAACAAAACCCCTGTCCCACCCCCCACCCTCTGCGGTCTCGAGGAAAACAAAAGAAACAAACAAACAGAAATCACACCTTGCCTAGTCGCTCTCCTCTAGTTCTTGTGTGGCGTTGAGGCCATTAGGTCTGATATTTGTGCTGCTGTGCTTTCCCATAGGCTGATAGTTGATGGTTTAGCTTTGTTAATCTTTGCTGTACAGAGCTCAAGCATAACTATGTCTAGGAAATACGCTAACCACTGTTTTATACAAAGCGAGTGGGGGTGGGGGGATCCAGCGTTGAGCTATCATTTTCTTGGTTGCAGTTGAGCCGGCTAGCCAAATCTTCCTCTGTCTTTCAAGCAGGTGTAATTTAGAGTCATCAGTAAGTAACAAAACAATCGGGTCAGTAGGGATTAGATATCCTATCACATCAGATGGTATTGATGTTGTTTTATGCCAGCACTCATGCACCTGTTCACAATCCCAGACCATATGTAGGAAAGTTCCAGTTTGTTCAGGTTGACAGAATGTACAATAGGGAGTGGGAATGGCTTTCGAGACGTATCTCTTCTGAGGAGTCCAATATGTCCTATGACTTATGTTGAAGTGGATATACTGGTGATTTGGGTTCTTTGAACAGTGGAAAATGTTGTCCCAAACTGTCTCCCAATTAATTGTGTTCCCCTCAGGGCACAGCTCTTGTTCCCATTGCTTTACTATTGGGAGTTCTCCCATGGATATTTGCATCAGTTTAGCATAAATCTTGGACACTAATCCTCTCACAAGAAAATCAACAAACCATTTAATGACTGAGTGTGCCTCAAGACTGAGATCGGTTTCCCAATGGCATGCCATAACATTTTAGGGCTGATCTTAAGCGCAGATAAAAGTAGAAGGATGTCCTGGGGACCTCAAAAGTAGCTCTCAGGTATTCAAAACTCAACATACCTTTCCCATTGAATAGCTGGTCTGAAGTATAAATACCTTTGTCACTCCACTGCTTACAAGCAAAGGGTTTGTTACCAGACAGTAAGTGTGCATGGTGCCATATTGGGGTATTCAAATGCCACTTACTGGTGTAGCGAAGTTGCTCCTCCATCTGTTTAAAGTTGGTCAGAGTGTTGGTGATAATAGGGCCATGGGCCAGCATACACTTTTTTTGGACACACACCTTCAAAGGCAAGGTCTTGCAGTCTTAGACTTCCAGTGAGGTTTTGCTCTATTTCTTTTTTTATTAAGGTATCAAGTTTCTTCCAGAAATGTTTTGGTGGGGTTAGGGGGACCATTGTACTTAAGAAATTCACACAAGGAACTATGTTCATTTTAACAACAGCAATCCTGGACCGTAGCGATGCCGGCAGCGCAGACCAATTTGCCAGATCCCTTTGAACACTACTTAATATAGTTTCATAATTGTCCTGGATAACTTGCTGTAGCGACGCATGTATGCACTCACATCACTTTTCAGTTATCTTTATGAGTTAAAAATGTTGGTGTCAAAGAACATAAATCATATAAGACAAACAAGTAAGTTGTCTTGTTCACTTACATCATATTTTCCCAGGTTAGGTTTCTGTTTTCCAGACAAGATGTTTTGTTGGATTTCCAAAATCCAATGATTCCAACCAGCCCCAACACCTCTTCGGGTCTGGTTTGTGTTGGATTGGAAGTCTGTGTGTAAGTGTGTATAATTAGTAAGATACAATATTATTCAATAAAAATATGCTACACCCGAGACCCCTGCTGCAAATGTTTAAAGAATTTACACCCTTATTATGTGGAATAAAGTACTTTCTTTGAATGTATACATGTTTATATTTCTCAGTTGGATGCTAAAATTAAGGACTTAACGATCATATATGTAATGAAGATAGCGATCGCGGATTGTATGTGTGCTTTTCCAAATATTTTCACCTTTACTTATGTGTGTTTCTGAACCTAGACTGGTTTCTGCTGAAGCGTAGGTGCACACTTTTAAAACATAAAACTTTAACTAATTTTTCACATCCTTGATCAAAATAGTGTTTGTTACTCAAAATTTACATTTCGCAATTCTGACCACTGTTTTGATTGCACATCTTTTGCTTGTCCATGAGATGTCAGTGTTGCACTGCAGACAGTTATCATCCCTCAAGAAGTTGTGTGAAAGTAGCCTTTGACAGTCTCTTGGCAGCACCTTGGCAGCAACTGCTACTATTGGATGGAAAATCAAACTCTCTATTTAAACTTTTCCGTTAAAATAGAAGAAATTTTTTTCGAGAACCTTTTTAAACTGAAATGGTTTACCAGTAATTCCTGGAGCTAAAATGGAGGCAAGTGTTGATTTCTATGGTGCCAAAATAGACAGAGTAAAGCCTAAAGTAAAACAATATCTCAACCAATGGTTCATAACATCTCAGCGATGGGACAGGCTGCCAGCAGTGGTTGCTGTGCGGTCAGGTTGAGGTGAGGTTTTGGGGTTGTCGGTTCTTCCTCAAGTTTACCTTAAGTGGAAATTGAGGTTCAGTTTGGCCTGGCTCGTGTGGGTTTAGAAATGGAGCGGGAAATAGGGGAATTTTCTTGGGCAACACACTCTTTGTTTGCATTGTCAAAATATAGATAGGACAACAATCAGCAGGACATAAAAATATGTTTGTGTCTAAATTGTATGTCTTGCTCCTGTTGTGCCCTGTCAGAGCAGTTAAGTTGGACATCAAATCAAGCATATGAACATGCAATTTTAGCACTACAGTAATAAAACAATTTCTCTCATTGTTAGTAGTTTTTAGCGGAACACACTGTTTTCATTTCTCAGTTCCACATGGGCAGGGTGGGGTGGCGGCTAGGCAGGGTGAATGGGAAGGTATTACACAGCATGACTACAGTCCGTCTCTGTGTTTACGTCTATGTTCCCCGACTACTGCCCTTATGAGCTCACCGGCTACTGACAGGGAATTGGCTGCTGTCTGCTCACACTGAGTGATTCCCCAGCGGGACAACCTGCCAAGCAGCAAGCTTGCCAGCAACCCTCTCATACATTCCTTAACAGAGTAGCCGCTGCCTGCTCGGCGAGTCTGGGTGGATGCCACCCAGTGCTTCCTTAGCTGCCCCAGACACCTGAACTAGCACAGGAGTGGAGACAGAGAGAGAAACAGGGATAGCTGGAAGGTTGCACGGTAGGATTGAGAGCTTTGTTAAATAGCCAGTAAAGCTGTCGTGGCCTTTTCCACAACGATTCCACTGTTTCAGCTTCAAGTTCAGCACTAATTAAAAATGTGCACATCCCTCTTCTTGCCTGAACTTTCCTTACACACCTTCATATACACACACATGCATTCAGACACATGCTCTCTCTCAAATATATACAAATCCCTGTCATCCAACTCCTGCCCATAACTCCAAAGTTGCCCTCTCCAACATGTTCAGTTACTGACCACCCTTTGGTGAGAACACAATTTAACACCTTTGTACTATTCCCCGATTTCAACCGCTGCAATTTATGTTGGCCACTTGGGAGCTGCAGAACAAGATTACAACACAACACCTTGTGAAGTTGTTATTAACAAGTTATGCAACTGCTAATTTACACATTCAGCTAATATGGAGCAACATTAGCATTTATATAGAGTCTGTGTTTCTGGCAATCTGATGAATGTCAATCCAATATTCACTATCCTTTTAGCTCTGTTTTTGGTCTTTTGGAAAATGTCTGGCTCTTTAGCTGCTAAAAGTTCCGCCTTGTTCAATAGGACAACTCAACGTGTGGCGGTGCATCTTTCAAATAAGCAAAAGAAGTAGGCAAACCTCTAAAAACTCCTCTGTCAAGACACCAAAACTAGCCCTAAAAAGTGTTAGTTGTAGTCCATATAAAGTCAGAAAACAGTAAAAATGCATTTTAACAGAGCCCAGGTGACATCTTCAAATTGTTTGCTTTGTCCGACCAACAGCCCAAAATTCCAAGATATTCTGTAGAATAGCAACAAATCCTCCTATTCAATAAGATGGAACCTACAAATGTTTGGCAATTAATCAATTATCAAAATGGTTGACAAATCGACTAATCACAACTTTCCGCACAAACAGGAAGCAATTTCTTCTCTCCCTACTTGGGCCCAGCCACTTCCCTTCACCTTTTCCAGAGTGGGCATTCCTATATAGATTAGCTGGAAATCTTTCCTGTTCTATCAAGGATAATCCCCCGAACAAGGCTGCTCGGCTCTCATATTAAGAATAATTTAGGCACAGTGAATTCCGGTCAGGTCTAGGCTCCACTTTCATGTTATGATCTGGCTGTTCCAATTGTTATACGTACCTTGTGGAGAGAATAGGAGCAGACAGAAAAAAAAGAGAAGAAACAGAGTTCAAAGTCATTGTGTGAATTTTAAACATGAATTAAGGTCACTGATTTACACGACAGCTCAGTCCATTTGAAAGAAAGTGTGTGTGTGCTTGAACAAGGTTGTCTGGGAGTTAAATTCTTAAGACGTTTGAGGTCTTTCGGATACTTCCACATCAGGTTTTCCTTCAGCCTCACACACGCTACCCACCGCATAGAACATTCATCGGGAGTGTATTAGTATGAATGAAAATTACAAGGAAGCACAGCTTTTTTTCCTCCCGAGGTCACACAGAAGAGAGTGACTCACATGTATTTACTCCACATAATGTGATTTAAAAGTGACTGAGAGGACAGTGCTGCCTTAACGATAACAGGAAGGTTTAATTATCCCCGTGGCAAAATTGTGCATAGTGAGTTAGTTAAGCTGCTGTGATGTGATTCTATTTTCATTTCTAAACTGAAACAAATGAACCTTGTTCATTTCTTTTTGGCACAGATTCATGAATACGGGGAATAATTTGGCAACAGAACCAATAAGATCAGCTTTATTTAGTTCAGCTCATTTTAGTCGAATTCAACAGTGTATAAAAGAAATCTTGGAGGATTGCTGTAGGCAGTGAGCTGTCACACTCCCTCTACTCTATTGCAGATTTTGTAGTCAAAGGCAAGCAAGAGAAAATGGATCCCTAACAAGATTTATAATTTTACGCCAAGGGTTCAAGCTTTGGCTCATTCCCTGTGAGTGGGATTGGTCAGCATTTATAATTTTAATTCATTCATAGAAACACTGCTCTGTGTTTCTCCTTATAGTGACTGTGTGTCAGAAGAGCTGTGGGTCCAATAGGAACATAATACTAGAATTAGCCGTGGAAAAGCCTTCTCTGAAGGAGCACGGGGAGAAAAGACTGGCTCAAGCGAAAGTGAAAAGGACAGTATGGGCAAGACAGGGGTTTTAGTGGTTTTACAGTTCAGTGGTGGCGTTTGAAAGCAAGGTCGTTCAGCAACGTGGGTGGTACGGTTTTTCCTAGCATCTCTGCTATTGTATTGTCATTGGCTCTATGCACTTGTCAGCATCATTGCTCACTTTCTCAGGATAAATGTTGATTTTGCTTTATATAAGGAAAGCCGAGGCAGCAACGCTTTGATTCGTGAAATTGCCATGGCCTCAGTGTGAGAGCTTGTGTCACTGCAGATGTCCAAATTCCTCTGCCATGTTTATTGTTTTCTTTTGTTTTGCGAAGGCCAATCTGCAGGGCTCTAACGCCACTGTTCCTGTAGCTACTCCTCCATACAAAATATTGTCGTGTAAACAGAGAACCTGAAAATAACAATCACAAGAAAAGGGAAAATTTCTACCCCGGCGTCGTCCTCCTTCTTCTCCCTCCTCGCCCCTTTCAGTGTACCCACCACTTGTTGTCCTTTATTTGTGGCCTAAGTGCTTTGGCATTAAATCTTATTATTTTTTGGTAAATAAACCAGTTTCTGGTAGGAATTACACACAACTTGGTGTGAGGTCCTTTTCAGAAAGGGGCCTGGATCCTTTTATCTAAAATGTTTTCTATTTCTGCTTTTGTAAGACACTTTGGACTGCTTTGAAAGAGAGAAACAAGGTTTTTCTTGCGTTTCTGGGGGTGAGGTTGGGGATTTTTCTCAGCATTGTGGTGAGATTTATTCGAAGAGGCTGCATTTTTTCCTGATTTCCCCCTTTGTTCTCTCTAAGTAGTTCCAGGTCCCCCCTAAGAGAGAGAGAGAGAGAGAGAGAGAGAGAGAGAGAGAGAGAGAGAGTGTGTGTGTGTGTGTAAACGTGCACAAGGCTCTGTAATTTCGCACATGGGTGTGTGTGTGTGTGTGTGTGTGTGTGTGTGCGTGCGTGCGTGCATGTGGAGCACATGTGTGAATGTGTGTGCGCGAGGGTGAGGCGGGGACTTGGTGTGACACCTGCTGTTGGGATGAATAGGGTCAGTGGCAGGGCCCTTCAGCAGGCAGCAGCTGCTTGTTCTCACTGCGACTCTCTCTCAGGACTACAACTAAGGCCCTGACACACCACATAGTGCCCCCTACCACCATCTCCTATCATTACAGTTATTATCTTCAAGTATTGCAATTCCCCCTCTCCCAGGGTCACGATCCTAATCGTTTGGACGGAAACGTGAAATTGACCTGAGGAAAACATCAAAAAACGAACTTCAATTTCCAATCTTGCGCTCTCTGAATGCAGGAAGAGGTTTCCAGACAGCTGCTGACAGACAAAGATTCTTGGTATTTGGTTGGTCTGACCTGTCTATGCTCTCTTGCTGTGTGGTAGTCTGCCCTGCATGTGACTTGGTAGGTCTGAAAAAATTCCCTGTGGCATAACAGAGGAAGAGGGCAGAAGATAAACAGCGAGGTATGAAAACATCAGTCTGAGTTTTAGCAAGGTTTCAAATGCCTCTAAATGTATGTTAAATTTTTTATCTTTCCTTGATACATTTTTTATTTGAAATTCTGAAAAACTGCATCATAATAACCCTTTACAGACACATATGGTAGATGTACAAATAACAGTTAATATCCTTTGATAGCATTTTTGTTTCTTCTATCTCATCTATCCACCAGAGGTCAGCCTTTTATTAACAAATTCTGATGAAGGCTCACAAAACTGCTTTTTTTCATGAAGAAAACTTAATTAAATTGTTAATGTTTCATAAGCAATGTTTGCAATTTTAAAGTTTTCAAAGTAGGTCCCACACCCACTAACAGGGCTGGCATTTCGGAGGCACTGGTGATGTCAACGCAAGGAAAACCCTCCTGTCATCGCAGTCCATTTGGGGCTGAAGCACACACAATGTAGAGAGTGTGGTCCTGTTGTGGTGCATTTCTTAAATGAAGGGTTTCTTCAACAGACATCAAACAAGCAGCTAATGGTGCTGGGGGTATTCCAGGTTTTTGCTTTGCTGACTGGGAAGAGAAATAACAGCCTTAATAATAATTACAACAACAAAAAAAGTTTAAAGTTGTGCTGAAATTAAAGGTGCAATATGTAATATTGTATGTAATACTGGCAGCTAGCGGTTAAAATTGTTACTGCACTAGCAATTCAAAATACTAGAGAGTCGTCTCCCCCGCCCCCTCCTGCCCAGACTCGAAGTTCACGGGGGTTGCCAGGCTGAGACCGCAGCATTCACAACAATGTTGCTAGACGCTTTTCTCACATAGCCAGACATTACTCCACAGCACAGCGGAGTAGCTAACGGTAGATGCTGGCTATATTGACAGTCATAAAAGCCTGTGCTCACGCTGAGCTCTGTAACCGCTAAAAACACAACAACCTCACTGTCCTCTCCACACGCCAGTCAGGCACACTTCCTCGGCTTAGAATTACAATACGAAACGCTAAAAATACCACTACCTTGCCGATGGAACACACTTCATTGGCTTAGAATTACGGCAACAATCGCTAAACACACTGCAAACTCACGGTCCTCTCTTTACGATTTACAGCCCCCCTCTCGTGGTTTAAAATAACTCACCGTTGTCGGCTCCAGCTGCTGAACTACATGTTGTAAACAGCCATAGGCTGCATGCCTGGTCCTCCCAGTAACGTTAACAGTTAGCAGGGTTAGCATGGCGGCGTTAGACAGGACCAGTTGGGATCACTTTACTGGCTGTCTCAATTGTGTTTGCGAGTAACCAACTCGGGTACTCTAGCTATATAATTCAATGTGAGTACACAAATGTTGAAATGACAAAAAATGCCCATCCCTAGTAGCTGTGATAAATTAGCCTGAAGCTAATGCTTACCTGTTCAGGAGAAAAAAACATGCTGTTTTCTTTTTTTATGTCATGTAGAATCTATCTCCGTTGATCCTTTTCGTTTGTTTGCTGCTGTCATGGCTGTACTACTGTTACAGCTGTAGCGCGCTGGGTTTACGTTTTTACAGGTATATCTGGCAACCCGGCCTGGCTGTCAAACTGGGCCGTTGATAACAACACACAGATCAAAACATAAACATAAATTCCGTCACGGAATGTAAATTTCAAAAAGAAAAAATACTGACATTAGCATTGTTGTCAGAAAAGATAGTATTTCAGTTTAACATGTTTCCTTAATATCTGATGAGGCATTGGTGTCATTTTTGGATTTATTACAGTACAAATATTACATATTGGACCTTTAATATTACTTAACAAAATACTTTGTTCTGAGGGTGTTGAAAACATCCTCACATCTGTTAACCACTGTTTTAACCTGAACATCTCTTTAATTTCCCTCTGATGTTGCATGCCCCTTTTGGTATGTAGGCTACGTAGGTCTAAGATGAAGGACTTATGGGCTTGGTCCTTTTGGAGAGTTTGTAGTTGAAATACATGGCAGCCTTGGACTGTGGGGCTCTCCTGGGCCAGCAGGTGCGTCCGTTGCCAAAGTAGTCCTCCGAACACTGACAGGTGTAGGAACCATCTGTGTTTACGCACTGAGCATGGCGGCTGCACCGGTGGGAACCGGTTAAACATTCATCCTTATCTGTGGAATGGAGGAGAGGGAGATGTTTATAGATGACGAATGCTTGTCAGATATCAAATCATTTCTTATCAGAGTGAGGCTGCTTCATAGCTAAGTCATATATTAGATCTGCATGGACAGAGCAAAGGGTTTCGAGAATATCTGTTTCAGACCTGCTCGAGAGATAATTTTGCAATGCTCATCACATGGATGAAAACAAAAACAGCTCGTGGGTGAGCCCACAGCTGAGTGGGTGAGCTATGAGTGCTTATTAAATAAACATGGTCTCTGGATCGTCTATACTGCCAAAGCACATCTTCACATGATCCCTCTCTCTGCCAAATAACACAGATGAGGAGAACATGTGGAGCTGTGCTGTGATCCATTGAGTCATTTACAGGATTGGACATGGAACCAATCTGAATGTGGCTTAAAACATTTTTATACACTGTGGCCGAGTGGTCTTAGACGCACAAGACGTCGGTTTTACATCCCTGGATCGATTCTGTTGGGGACTTCTGTTGCATGATATCCCCTTACTCCTCTCCCCAAGAAAACCTCACACATACCTCAACATTCAAGCACATTCGCACATATACCACTTTTTTATGAGATTTCATGAGAAACGAGACCATCTGCTTAACAACAATTGAAACTACTGGATATTTAGGTGCTCAAAATCGCAATAAATCATCAACTTTGTTTAATAAGAAATAAAGACCACACCTCGACATTGCACGGAGCCCTGGAGCATCCCCATCACAAAGCCATCTTGGCACACACAGACAAAGCTGCCGAAAGTGTTCTTGCAGGTCTGCCGTAGTGGACACACATCAGCACCCCGCCGACACTCATCAACATCTGCAACACAAACGTGTCAAACACATTTGGCTAATTTCATTGCACAACAGACCACATTGTTGGCCTTCCTGTCTGCACAACACAGCTTAAATGTTTCTTGTCTTTGCTAAAAACAATAATTATCTTCAAAAAGACACAAGAGGCACAAATGAGTACCTTGGCCTTGCAATCACCTCTTTTGTACTGAAGCTTTGAAAAGTGCACTGTTGTTCAAAAACAAGGAATGACCCAAAATACAAAAA
Organism: Perca flavescens; assembly: GCF_004354835.1. NCBI lineage: Eukaryota > Metazoa > Chordata > Actinopteri > Perciformes > Percidae > Perca > Perca flavescens. Next base: position 28,840,460 of record NC_041332.1, on the reverse strand, counting down.
TGTCTCACTTCAGGTGTGCAGAATAAAGTCCTTTATGGCGATTTCTGGAATACATTTACTATTATCACACACAAATAAAAGGTTAAATAAAATGTATCACAGCTCAGTTGTGACTTTAGATTAGAGCTTTGTTCGTGCCCAAAAAAATCAAGCCCGACCCAGCCTGAGCCCGTGCACGTTGTGTCCGAGCCCGGCCCGGCCCGGCCCGGCCCGGCCCGGCCCGGCCCGGCCTGAGGATAGTGGCGGAAAATAACGGCCCGGGCCGGGCTCGGGTCGGGCTCGGGTCGGGCTCCGGCTCGGGCAGAGAATCTAAACTCTACTTTAGATTGAGTAACAAGTTTATTATAGACACACCCAGCTACATCTATCGTTTTTAAGATTTTTGTTGAAACTTTATTTTACCGGATAGTGTCTTTTCTTATCTGTCAAAAATGGCAACAGATTGAAAGATGAAAAATGTGACAGAAAATACCTATATCTAAAAAGTCTCTACTCAGTGTATCCTACCTTCCTTACTAAACACCTGTAAGTTTGATTATTGATGTAAGAACCCAGAAAAATACAAACTGTACTGCTCCATGAACAGTACCTTGTATACTTGTCACACACTACTTTAAAGACAGTTGTGCATCAGTGAGACAAAAGCTATGATATCTCTCTCTTTTGGACGTTAAATGGTTCCCACCAAAGGCTCTCCCACAGTGTGAAAAGGTCTTAACAGTCGTGAGAGAGACTGCTGAAGGCTGGCTTCATTACAGGACAGGAGGTGTCTGCTGCTTAGGTATCGAGGGGGACTTCAGTCATAAAGCGGTTGGACACCGAGGACAGAGTCCAGGGCATGTTTTCCTTGACGTCAGGTAATTAAAGGCTTTTTACCATTGAGTGGACAGACCCAGTGGAAAGGTGCCACTGGTAGGTTTGCTGCAGGTAGTTAACAGAATGTGCATGGGAAGCTGTGTGCATCAACTGCTCTACAAATAAAGCCAAATAGAAACGATCAGGCAAAGCACGATGGTGACAACAAAAACGAGTGTTAATGAATGTTGCTACAGTCATTCATTACATCACTGCTGTTGGAACTTTCCCAGGGGAACGTAAACCTTTTTTTCGAAACTCAAAAACGTAAATTGCATTTTTGATGACTTAGGAACCAAATTTTGTTCTTGCGCCATAGCTCCCTTAACCCAGAAACGTTGCCTGCTCTGGTGGTGGTACTTGGCCGAGGAACTGGGGTTTGCCAACTCAGTATCAAGTTCAACCACACGAAACATTTTTTTATTTAATTTTGACTGTATTTTAAAACAGCAAGCCTTTCCAGCTCTTTGCTTTAATATAGTCGATATGGAGCCACAGAGAATGTTTTATGATTAGCTTTGTTTATCCTGCAAGAACAGAAACTTTTATATTGTACATACTTCTAATAGTATTTGTATTGTAATTTTTGTATTCTATATTTCTGTTTCTTGACTTTTGCAGTACTTTATGTCCTCTCAAAATATGTATTGCCCACCAAGGCAAATTCCTCGTATGTGTACACCTACTTAGCAATAAACCTGATTTAGATTATTTTATTATATAATATTTTTGGCCACTTGTAACCACAACATTGACATATTATCACCCTTTAAAGTTCAAATGGCGAACTTGTTAGCACTTACCTATTTACTCATCCAGCAGATATGGAGCAACATTAGCATTCACTTGGAGTCGTGTTTGTGGCCACCTGATAGATCAGACAAGTCCAATATTCTTTCAAATTTTTGGTCTCCACCAACTCCTGAGAAAAATTATCTTACTATTGCTTGTAAATGCTACCCTATGTTCACAGTCGCTAACTTTGTCTGTCTGCAAAATGGTCCTGGGTAGGTATGCAGTGGGTAGTTAGAGTTTATCATTAGAAAAAAGGGAAAGAGGGCTGATGAGAGCGGTGAGAGGGAACCAAAACAGAAAAGTTGTGGGCCGCAAAACCAAAACAACTTTCTGAAAGATGCTAAATGCCCCTGGAGCAGAGGGGTGATAATTCTGTATGGGTTTATCACCACAAGCTGAAAATGATTTTACTATCACGTTAACATGAACCTTGAAAAGCACTAAATCGAACCAAGTGAGGTGTGTTGTAGTGATAATCTGAGGGGTGTTTCTGAAGGAGCGTTACCTTCACAGGTCTTGTTGTCAGCGGCCAGGTGGAGGCCGGGGGGACACAGACAGCGCACCGCTCCCCCTCTCTCCATCTGGCAACCAAACTGGCAGCGCAGGGAGAAACATGCGGCCTCTCCTGGAAGACAGACAGGGAAACACTGGCTGAGGATCGGTCAGAGAAATGGGCCACTGGATCACCACTGAGAGGATACACACAAACACACACACACACACACACACACACACACACACACACACACACACACACACACACACACACACACAGCTCACTGGGACTGGTGATGAAGCCATAACCAAAAATGGTGACCAAACACTACTTAAAAACAATAATAAGCATCTTACATAAATTACTTATTTATATTTTGTGCCTTTTAAACTCCCTGTCACCACTTAACTTTGTTATGATATCACTTTCTATAATATAAACTGTGAATGTCTGTCATAAACATTTATGTTAGTTATGTTAGTTAAGGTGTGTAAACTGAGTACCAAGTCCTCAGATACTTTAACCTCATATTATGGTATAAAGAGACATCAACCTGCTGGGGACTGCAGATGAAAATTAGCCTGCATGGCTATATCTGGCACATTTACATGTTGGACTCTGTGCTCATGTTGATTTATGTGCGTTGTCCCTTTTAAATAAAGAAATCCAAATAAAAAATAAAACAAAGATGGCAGATGGCTTTTGTGTAAAACTGATCCAATATCATAAATATCACCTGTCAGTTTACAGACTTTCATCATTTGGGTTTTAGATACTGGGGTTTCAAATGTTCTGTTTGAACAGGAAATTACTCACTGGTGCAGGTGTATCCATCTGCACTGAGTGTGTATCCAGGTTCACAGTAACAGCGATAGCTACCGTGTGTATTCATGCAGCGCTGGGAACACGGTCTCTCCAGGAAACCGCACTCATTCACATCTGGAGTCAATATGAAACATTATTCAAGCAGCAGATAGAAATCCTTGCAGTAAATGATGCATGAGACTGGGTTAAGAAATTAGAAACATAAGACTGACAATGATTTTATGCATCAAACTCTACCTTCATCACACTGAGGTCCTTTATACCCTGGGGAGCATAAACACTTGTCTGGTCCCACACAGTTTCCATTTACACACAACTTCTTGCACACAGCTGTGGAGGATGACAGACACAATATAAACCAAATCATGCTAACATCACTTGGACCCCCTTGAAAACAAGATGGTTCATCTCAAGGGGCTATCCTTCAATACATTTCTGCAATCACTAACGTCTCTTCACTGGTATATGATAAGATCCATCATTAAAGTAAAGGTACCAGTATACCACCTATATGTAAAAAATGAAAGCAACATTAATTTACTTTTTGTCCATTAGAGGGCAACAGAAAAAACTGTAAACACATTAACATGTATCGTGTTATAAAGTTGATATTGCAATCTTGTTAGCAAACAGATGCCTATTTATACATACAGCAGATATGGAGCAACATTAGCATACATTTTGAGTGATGTTTAATGATGCCTGTGTAAGTCCAATATTAACTCTTGTCCTGTTTTGGTCTCCACCAACTCCTGAGGGAAATATTGATAATTTTGCTGCTAAAAGCTGCACTGTGTTCACCAGTTTGTTCATCTGCCGTTTGGTGCTGAGCAGATAGAGTACAGTGGCTTATTAGAGATTGTTAACAGGAAACAGCTGCTTTGTGTGGCTTGAAACGATGAGAGCATTGAAAGGCAACGAAAACAATGAAGTTGTGGTCCTTAAAACCAAAACAACAAGCAAAAAGATGCTAAAATGATCCGTAAGCTGAGGGGAACTGCAGAGTTAGATGTTGAATCTCTGTAATTTGTTAATATGATATCGATACAAAATACGATACGATATTTCCTTCTAAAATGTGGTAAAAAAGTAAAGTGGCATAACATGTAAAAACATAAGTACCTCAAAACTGTACTTAACTATTTGAGTAAATGTACTTATTTACTTTCCAACACTGATGATTCTAATTCTAATATGTCAGTACAGAAGAAAAACTAAATATGGGGACAAACGCAAAAAAAAAGAACCAGAAATTCAAGAATCACAACTTCCTCACACTTATTTTCAATTTGTTGTTTCGCAGGGATGCCGAACTGATAACTTGTGAACTGTGGGTAATGTGTCATTGTACTGCTGTCACTGAATCGCAGAATGACTTACGCTGACAAATGCCTTTAACATTCCTCCATCCCAAACAACAGGAAGTAGTCTGACCATAGTGGCAGAGTCCTGGCTGTGCGCGACCCCCAGTGTGCTCCAGCGCATCCTCCACTGACCTGTGGAGGCTGGGACAAAAGGTTATCAGATCATCAAGCATCGTCAAGCCTTCAGGGCTTCAATTTCAGCATAGAACTCACACAGACTGATGTCCTGAAAGAGGGGGATACACTTCAGTATTAGAAAAGCACAGAGATAGGCTATTCGTCTGCCCTCACTATGCATGTAAGTATACAGCGAGCTAAATAAACATACTTTGAATAAAGGTTTTTAATGTAAGCACTTGTGAAACGGAAAACAGTATTGGACAACAAATTGAATAATAGGGCTCACAAATCCGAAAAATTAGACACTTTAAACAGTGGTTTAGACCAATTGTATCTCAAACATTAATTAGTAACAAGGGAACTGTATTCACAAAAGTATAGACTAACTGTCAAAATACTTACATTGTCCATGCCAGAAAAGAAACAAATTATCACAGGTGAGAGATCAACATTTAGTCTCCAAAGGAAATACAACACAGTAATTAATCTAGTAAACATACACAAGTCCAAAATCACTCCCTCGTTCGCCACCTCCTACATAATAAACACTTTGCAGTTTACTCTATTGTGAGCAGTCAGTTGAGATTTCAAAACACTTATTAATCATTGTCATTTTGCATCATTACCGCCAGGTTCTTATAATACATCTATAGTCACATAACGGTAATTTTCACATCTATATAACGTGATGCCATGGACACTACTTTTTCAGACAATAAATAACTAAAAAGACAGTAGGATTAAAACTAAAGAAAAACATGATCAAGAATAAATCTAGTCTACAATGAAAATTATATTCTGATAAATATCTCATGTGTTTTTATAGCTTACCAGATCTTTTGAACACACTAGAACCCATTTACTGCAGCTATACGCCGTAACTACTTATGAAACACCTTCTTCATTCCCAAGCATTCACCCGAAAAGACCTTAAGTTATCATTTCTTTTCCTTAATTAAAATCTGCTGTCATAAACAAAAGTGCAAGCCTACAGAACCACTGAACAAGCTTCATTAATAGCTCTGCTGTTAAATATCCTCACACCCACACTGCAATAAGAGGATATTAAATGATTAGGTACAGGCCAATAAGGTTAATTTCCCCCAAACAGTGTGTGTGAGAAAGACCTTCCTGTTTTTTTAAGAAGTTGACTAAAATGCACAGATGATTGTTGTCCTGATAGTTGTATAAATTCTTCCTTACCTGTCCTGATGACCAGCCACGCAGAGCGTAACAAAATGCAGCATCACCACAAAGACCCTTCGACTTATTTCAATCATTTTCTTCCACTGCAATCTCTATTATAGGTTCATATTAGCTACATCTAGCCTGCAAAACCTTTTCTCCGTCAAACAAGACACTTGTTCTGTGTTGTGTGTGTGTTTAAGAGGCAATTGTAGAGGTGTCTTCTGTGCCAAAGGGGTTTGTGTGTGTGTGTGTGTGTGTGTGTGTGTGTGTGTGTGTGTGTGTGTGTTTGTGTGTGTTTAAGGAGTAGAGGGTGGGGGGGGGGGCAACTGGTGTAATTGCAGGGTGCAGGTGGTGTGACAGCTCACCTGTGTGCAAAAACAGAGGGACAGACAAAGAGAGGCAGGGAGAAAAAGAAAAAGAGGAAGACAGATGAAGAATGGAGCTAGGGGAATGCAAAAATACTGGGAAAATATATTAGTTGGCAAAACAATATGCAATCAATGTCCAATTACTACCTTGTTCTGGTCTGTATCAGCCAGTCCTCATCTTCAGATGCTTTTAGGACTCTAAATTCATGTTCATGCTGTTTCAAATTTTAAAGGCTGCTATGCTAAATATGCTATGTATGCTAAGTATGCTAAATATGAAGCTAGAATCAGGAAACATTAAGTTTAGCATAAAACTAGAAGCAGGGGGAAACAGCAAGCCTGGATCTGTTCAAGGTTTTGAAAATCCCACGTAGCCTACTGCATTAGCACATCTACATTTTACAACAAAATGATATCTCCTTTGTTTGTATGGTTTCACGGGGAGTTATGTACTGGAAGTATTTCTCTGTAAAAATCTGAAGGTCCATGACAACAAAACTTCACCTGCTGATAAAGACCGTTTGATTTAGAATATGATGTTATTACATTTTTGTTATCTTCACTACTGATTTTTTTATTTTATTTGTTAAGGCCATATTTTAGCATTATATCTTGACTATGTGTATTTCTAAATAAGAAATAAATAGAAAAAGAAACAATAAATTATTATTCATTAAAACTGAAAGACAGACAGAGATGAGGACTAAGTGTTTTCCAAAGGCTGGGACTACAATCTCAGGGTCGGAAATAACTGCTGGCAGGCCGAGAGGTATAGAGCCTTTGAAGCCTTAACTATTACCAGCACTGACCAGAGTGCAATCAGTTGTATTAAGCTTAAAGGCGGAGTCCATGTCTGGACGCCTGGTGGTCCGCTCACTATGCAAAATCACACACACATACACACACACACACACACACACATTTTGCCACAACACTACGTCTGCCTGATGAATGAACATCAGCTGTTAAACAAGTCATTGATGTGTTGACCTCCCTACAGCTTCACAAAGGGCCTAGATCAAACTGATTATACCTATCTGCGCCTAGACCAACATTATTGTACTTGTTTAGTCAGTTTACAGCAAACCAGACTTTTCTGTTTTCAATCGACACCTCAATTTGTCTGACCCCAAAACAACAAATGGCATATATTTGGCAGGTTTCTTCAATCCCATTCGGCTAATTATGAGATTACTGTGGGTAGGTGGTTCCATTGTGCCTCCACTGCAGTGGAGAGGTGCTCAAACTGCAAACCACACAGTTTTTAGATTTAACCAATCATACTTGTAGAGGAATGGGATTGTATGAGGTGCTGGATGGCAGGAAAGAAGGTGTGGTTAGGGGGTGACTGAAAATTGGTGCGTGTAAAAGTTTTGTCTCAGTTCATTTTTTCATTTCACTCTGCACACATAAACACAGCCCCCCCACCCAACCCTCCATCTTGGATGTTTTTTGTCAAATGTGTCACCACCACACATCAGCAAGTGAGGTGGAAAGAAACCATAAAATGGCTATGCACGGTCTGCCTTGAATTAGTGCCAAACCTCACTCCGTATCTGTCATAAACGATACAATTAAACTTAATCCTGCCTGCCAAAGAGGAAAGGAGCGAGGGAAATGGAGAAAAAAAGAAAGTGGCCATCAACAGTAAAACAGAATGATAAACGTTGTCGGTGCTAGCGCAGTGTGTGGGAAGTGCAGGAGTTGTGTTCAGAGAGTTGTGCTGTGCTCGCCTCCATCTGCCAGCATGGACTTGGTGAGAGCGGATCAAGATTTCAAGTGTGTGTCTGTGCCAAATCTGCAGATCCTCCTCCTCCTTCTCTTTTGCCCACATTAGAGGTGTAACACATTGGTGGTCTTTGATTCCTCAACTTGAAAAGGGATGCCTCACAAAGAGATCAGATGTCCTTTATGTTAAGCCTCTTCCCCACCCCCACCTGCTCAAAAGATATAACATATCCGTCATAAATGATGAGGATGGAGTAAGTCCCCCCCAATGTGAAAAGGAACAATGTTGGTGGTCACTCACACAGGCCACATAGACAGCCCTTCTGCTCTTATACATTGTTATTTTTTATATGTAATAGTGACATGCGGGTGTAGTTCGTGACAATTCGGATGCATTTTCTCTTGCCCATAGAGATGAAAAGACCACCAGTGCACTAGAAAGTCAAATTAAACTTAATTCAATAATTGCTGGCTATCATTTTAGAGTTAAATACTGCCACAAACGGCTTAATTTGGGTTAAATTGTCAAAGGTCTGCTTGAGGTTTCACAAGTGTATTTTTGCCGTTTTTGGTGTTTTAATTGTTTTTGTTTAAAGTCCCACTTGGAGGATTTACTTGCCAAGAAAGACAATATATGTGGAAATTAATTATACAATAAGCAGTGGAAAAAGGAGAAAAATATGAAAATGTATACCTCCCATATAAGAAGTTACTTACTGTAACACCAACGTTCTGTGAAATAGCTAGAGCTAGGGTATGTGACACAAATGATACAATACCGTTGGAAGTCACCATGTAAGGATAGACAACAAAAGTAACAAATAAAAAACGGTTTGAAAAGTAACTTCTACGGGCTCTTGTAAAGCCTGGGATATCAAGTTAATTCAGCCATTCTTCCAATGGACATTTCTTGTTAATGCAACACGACTTGATAGATTATATTATTCTTAATAAACTTTTTAAAATCCATGTCTGAAAGGTGATATTTAGATAGATATTTAATCTACATAATGTGCACCAAACTGCTTACTCAAGATTAAAGCTTGTTTAGAATCATTGGAAAAAGGAAAATGAAAGATATTTGAAAATTTGCTCTCTGACTTGTGGCAACTCCCACTAGTATCAAAAGATAGACCACCAATTTTTACCAGGATAGTGAAATTTATTTTTTCTAGAAAAAAAATGCGATCATAATAATTTAAAAGACAATCACATACTTCTTATCAAGTTTTAGGTTATTAAGTTAATACCGGTAAACACCATAACTTCCAAGGGTTGCTCTATTTATTAAGGCCTGGAAATTATTAAAAGACTACATTGGGGATTGAAATAAACAACATATTTATATTTACCAGTTCCACTGAGAATTAACATCCCACTCTGCACTACCAACGCAGCTTTCTGTCACTTTCAGTTATCTGGACTGACAAAACCAAAACAATGCCACATCATATAAAACTGTGGGCAGCTGCTTCCTGCACAGGAGCTGCCCAGCTGGCAGAGTGCAGAAGTAAACACGTGACTGGTGGAGAAAGTTTTGTGTCGTTTGACTCATAGAAATGTACAGGATACTGTAATACTCTCATGGTATGCATGATAAACACACTACTCTGTATTCGTGCATTTGCATTGTTTCAAGAAATCCCATGGGCCCACCACCTGTGGGAGGAACCGCTGGGGTCGGGTGCGCTGCCACACGGGTGGCAGTGAAGGTCAGGGGCCTCGACGGACCAGACCAGGGCAGCAGACGCTGGCTCTGGGGACGTGTAATGTCACCTCTCTGTGGGGGAAGGAGCCGGAGCTTGTGCGGGAGGTGGAGCGCTACCGGTTAGATCTGGTGGGGCTTACCTCTACGCACAGTCTCGGTTCTGGAACCATACTCCTGGATAAGGGTTGGACTCTTTTTTTTGAAAGAGGCAAAGCAGCGGGTGTGGGAGAAGTTCGGAGAAGACATGGAGAAGGACTTTCGGTCGGCACCAAGGAGCTTCTAGAAAACCGTTCGCCACCTCAGGAGGGGGAAGCGGGGAACCATCCAAGCTGTGTACAGTAAGGATGGGATGCTGTTGACCTCAACTGAGGAGGTAATAGGGCGGTGGAAGGAGCACTTTGAGGAACTCCTAAATAATACGCCCTCTATGGTAGAGGCAGAGCTGGAGGATGATGGGGGATCATTGTCAATGTCCCTGGTGGAAGTTGCTGAGGTAGTTAAACAACTCCACAGTGGCAAAGCCCCAGGAAATGATGAGATCCGTCCAGAAATGCTTAAGGCTCTGGTTGTGGAGGGGTTGTCTTGGTTGACACGCCTCTTCAACATTGCGTGGAAGTCTGGGACGGTGCCTAAGGAGTGGCAGACCTGGGTGGTGGTTCCCCTTTTCAAAAAGGGGGCCCGGAGGGTGTGTGCCAATTACAGGGGTATCACACTTCTCAGCCTCCCTGGTAAAGTCTACTCCAAGGTGCTGGAAAGGAGGGTTCGGCTGATAGTCGAACCTCAGATTGAAGAGGAACAATGCGGATTCCGTCCTGGTCGTGGAACAACGGACCAGATCTTTACTCTCGCAAGGATCCTGGAGGGAGCCTGGGAGTATGCCCAACCGGTCTACATGTGTTTTGTGGATCTGGAGAAGGCGTATGACCGGGTCCCCCGGGAGATACTGTGGGATGTGCTACAGGAGTATGGGGTGAGGGGGTCTCTTCTCAGGGCCATCCAATCTCTGTACGACCAAAGCGAGAGCTGTGTCCGGGTTCTCGGCAGTAAGTCGGACTCGTTTCAGGTGAGGGTTGGCCTCCGCCAGGGCTGCGCTTTGTCACCAATCCTGTTTGTAGTATTTATGGACAGAATATCGAGGCGTAGTCGGGGTGGAGAGGGGTTGCAGTTCGGTGGGCTGGGGATCTCATCGCTGCTTTTTGCAGATGATGTGGTCCTGATGGCATCATCGGCCTGTGACCTTCAGCACTCACTGGATCGGTTCGCAGCCGAGTGTGAAGCAGTTGGGATGAGGATCAGCACCTTTAAATCGGAGGCCATGGTTCTCAGCAGGAAAGAGATAGGGTGAGAAGCTCAGTCATCCGTGAGGAGCTTGGAGTAGAGCCGCTGCTCCTTTGCGTCGAAAGGAGCCAGTTGAGGTGGTTTGGGCATCTGGTAAGGATGCCCCCTGGGCGCCTCCCTAGGGAGGTTTTACAGGCACGTCCAGCTGGGAGGAGGCCTCGGGGAAGACCCAGGACTAGGTGGAGGGATTATATCTCCAACCTGGCCTGGGAACGCCTCGGGATCCCCCAGTCGGAGCTGGTTAATGTGGCTCGGGAAAGGGAAGTTTGGGGTCCCCTGCTGGAGCTGCTACCCCCGCGACCCAATACCGGATAAGCGGACGAAGATGGATGGATGGATGAAAAAGTGTAAAAGGACATCTGGTTCTGATACACACACACATACACACAGTATGAATGTATGAGTGTAAATGTAAAGCAGATATTGGCCTATGTATGTATAACCATGCATGTTTTGTTTTCCTCTATTTCCTAGCGAAATGCAAAAAATTGACATTAGTCAATCAATTTAACGTAAGACCCCCAAAAGCAATCAATCAATATTTAGGCCTCCCTGCACGAAACAGCAAAGTATGATAAAACTTGAATAAAACAAGTTGTGTGTCAAAGTAGGGGTGTATTATAATTTTTTGTTTCTCTGATTCATAGTGGCTGTGTGGAGAACTTCATCACCATAGAGCTACCATAGCTTTTTCTGGTTAATGCTTTTACCAGGTGACTCCCAGAATGATGGGCAGTCTGGGGTCAGAGTGCGGAGAGAGTATGCAAAGGAGTCACCCAGGTGGGAGGGGTTAAAGAGTAAAGGTCAGGGATGAGGTCAGCAGACGGGACACCTGCGAGGGCCTGATGAGGACAGCAGGGATGACCGTGGCAGGAGGACAATGTAACAGATTTGGGGAGGGAAATAGGGAGGAAGTCTCACTCAATCCATCACCATGATGCCAATCACCCGGGTGCAGGCGCAGCATTTTGTAATCCTCTCTCTCACCCTGATCCTGCTTGTGATCTGCCCTTCTTTAATGTGCCTTAAAAGGAACATTTTGTACATTTACACATATACACATTTACTCTGGCTGACTGAAGACAGGCATCTCAAAAATGTAAGACATTTGAGTCATCGCCTTTTTTAATTTTCAAATGCCAGTGTGATAAAATACTCTAAGTGATTCCATCATAAGGCTGTTTCAAGAAATCCAGAAAGCGATGTTGTGCTAGGTGAGGAGTGATCTGTCTGACTTATAACAATAAATAAAACCACGGAATCAGCAGATTTCCCACTTATTGAAAGCACAATGCTGCCGTAATCAGTATAGGCGGTTTCAGGGGGGATGCCATCACCCTCGTTAGCAAAATAACCAAAATGCATGCCCAAAATGTTGGTAATGAATGTCTTCTGATGCTGTGACATGTTTGTTCACATCCGTAATCTTTGTCAACATATGAGTAAAAAAGCCATGTATTTCATATATGTATGATCACACTGATTTATACTGTCACAAAATTGCAGACTGGGCCTTTAATTCCTTCCTTCCTTCCTTCCTTCCTTCCTTCCTTCCTTCCTTCCTTCCTTCCTTCCTTCCTTCCTTCCTTCCTATTCTGTTTGTTTAACAACTCCTTCCTGTCACCACTTTGCCATGCTTGTTAGGCTATAGCTAAACTGGAAGTACACAGTGTACAGAGAGGCATTGCAGCCATTAGACACAGAGCTTTGAAAAGATTAGGATGCACACAGTACAACACCACCAACACAGGCAGTCTCTGTACCAAACGAGGATTAGGGTTTTGGCAATGGCAAGGCAGCACACCAGAGCATCGCCAAAGAAAATGATACACCATATGTGTTTGTACCTTATGTGGCACTAATGAGAATGAATGGGCAATATTTTCTGAGAAGAAAAAGCAATATGTCTTATTCAGTTCAATATTTCTCTGCGGAAAAGGGTATCCATTTCTGGAATAACACTAACTATATTTATTTATGATTCATTTTGTAGAGTGTGCTCTGACCTAGGAGTTGGAGTTATGGGGGTGCATTTGTGTGATTGTGTGTGGGTTTGACTGACTGAATGTTGCAATTTGTTGTGATAGCAGAGCCATAAATAAAAAGGCTTTTTTGTTTGCCAAGCCTTGCTTTGCCTTTTTTGTTTCACAGTAACTGTTGATTCATTGGACAAATTACAGTAAGAGAAGATTTTATTTTTTATTTTGACTCATAAAAAAGCTTTTCTTAATTACGCTTCAAACCTTAAAGGAATAGTTTAACATTTTGGGAAATGCTATAATTTGCTTTCTTGCAGAGAGTTTGTTCCTTGGCATTTTCTCGTGTTTGTACATTAAGTATGAAGCTAGCAAGGAGGTGATTAGCTTATGTTAGCATAAAGACTGGAAGCAGAGGGAAACAGCTAACCTGGCAAAAGAGTCTATAGCCATGCTAGCAGCTGTGTGAGGCACAGCAAAATACTGAAGTCAGCATGCTAACATACTCACAATAGCAATCTTAACATGCCGATATTCAGCAGATATAATTTTTACCATGCTTACTATCTTAGTTTAGCATGATAATGCTAACACGCTAATAAGCGTTAAACACAAAGTACAGCTGGCTGATTAGAATGGCATCCGTTTGGCAGGTAAATAAAACCATATATTGGACAAATATTTTTTACCTGATTATTTTCTTGAAGGGGAAGTTAAGAGATCCACAAAGTTCTTACAATTCATCTTGAGGACAACGTGAATGTTTGAAACAAATTTCATGGCAAGCCATCTAATAGTTGGATGGATTTCACTAAAGAAAAACTGAAATATCAACCTCATTGTGGATTACCAAAGTCATTACATTACCAAATACACAAATGGTCGCTTTTACTTAAAAAAAAAAAAAAAAAAAAAAAAAGATTTAGAAGCGTTGATAGGTTATTTTTTAATTTTGGAGAGACCCAGGCTAGCTGTTCCCTCCAGCTTGCAGTCTTTATGCTAAGCTAGGCTAAATGTCTTTAAAGGCTCTGACACACCAACCCGATGACCGACCGCCGGCAGAAAAGGCAGTCGGACTGATCAGTCGGCTCTCGTCTCTCAAAAAAGTGCCTCGGAACACACCGAAGCGACGCCAACTTGAGTGTACGTTCTGCGCGAGACGTAATACGTCTCTATAACAGCAGGCGGCACTTATCTGTATTGTTGCCCAAAAAATGAAAACCGGAAGCACGCTGTCGTCAGTCATTGTTTTCATCAGAGAGTGTTGATAGTAGTCAAGAAGGATCGTTGTTGTCATTACTCGCTGAACAGAAGAAAATATGATGGCTAGTAATAAGAAGATACTGGCGTTGTCAGCTCTCGGGCTTCTTCTTGTGGAAGAAGCACTGATTTGCTAGTCAAGGTCTAGCACTGCACCAATCAGATTGGTCATTGAGTCCGACTTCCCACTGGCCATTTAACAAGTCAAATCGGCCAAAATGGATGCCAACAGCTCCTACGACTGACGACGGCACGGAACACACCAAACTGACTCGAGTCACCGACCTCGCCAGACTGTCCGATTGCTGATTATTGGGTTGGTGTGTCAGAGCCTTAACTTTAACGATCTCTTAACTCTCAGCAAGAATGTGAACATGTGTACCTTTAACTATCCCTTTAAATTGATTTAAGCAGGTTTTGAGTTTTGTCATTTGATGTTTTAAACTGAAAGAATTAACCAAGCAAGATTGACCAAAAGTCATTTTCAGATATACGCTGCAGTGGAATGTGTATGTGTGTGTGTGTGTGTGTGTGTGTGTGTGTGTGTGTGTGTGTGTGTGTGTGTGTGTGTGCTCTATAACGTGTGCAAGACCCCAACCTCTTTGCTAGTGGTGTGTGATAAACTGTTTGGCGCACACAGCTCAGCAGAACGGGCCGTGCCTGTACAGATAACAAGGCGGCAGGCATCTGGCAGAGTTCACTGGCCTGGACACACAGACACACGGACAGAGAGCTGATGCAAGCTATGGCCCCACTTCAGTCAGAGGAAACCACATCTTTGCAAGCACAGAAAAACCAACTGTGCTTTCCTTTCTTTTCCTTTCTCGTAGGGCGGGAAAGTTCTGGAAGGAAGTCAGTGTTTGAAGAGAAAACCTGTGTAAGGAAATGGTCATCTGAAAACTGTTCCAAGCCATTTAGATTTGGACTAGTTTTCTCTGCTGCAGTGGTCAGGTGCCTGTGAACATCAGTGGACACTTGTGGTCCTTTTTTGGCTTATCTTGGTCTCTTTGGTTGATGTACACTCTGACAGAGACACAAACAAACACGCACACTATTTGACCCCAGTGTCAGCGCTAGTGTTAGCAGTAAGGCTGCGGCGGATGTCCCTCTGTTGACTTGGAGTGATGTAAGCTCGAGATGAGCCCTGCAGATTAAGAGTGAAGGCAAACAAAGGCCCCTGCCAAGATGAGTCGCAGTGTATACAGATTAATATAACAATACAGCCACACGAGCGCTGCCGTAAACCATTTGCATAACTCTTTTTAATGTGTTTCGGAAAATTTCCTTGCTTTGCTTTGAGGGGATACCCCCACATGGAAACTTATACCTAGGTGGTCCATTCCAGCCGACCTCAGTTGTTTACCTAGCCCGGCTGAGGATCACAGAGAGGGGAAGCAGACAAAGAGCGATGTGTTGTCTTTGACATTGACTCGCACATTCATATAGATCGGACCCAACAGCAATATGTAATATATGCAAAGTCACACAAGTACTGTAAGGACCTTCATGCTACTGTACTTAAAATCACAGTAGCACACATTTCACTCATTCTCAGAATTCTTTGTGACAAAATGTTTGTTTTTAAAAACAATACTAAACAGCAATACTTCATTTCTTAAACTGGGGGGCAGATTGTAATTTAAATAAATCTGATGCTCATCATCTTTATCATCATGTGGTCACAATAAAAAAACAATGATATAAAAAATTGGTTTAGCAAGATTTATTTAAAGAGCAAAATTACATGTTAAGTACAAGATGAACAGATTTTAACAGGGAAGAAAAGAACAACAACCAAAACAGGTGAACTCCTCATTAAAATCCAAAATAGGAGAAGCCTGTCTTCCTCTTGAGTTCACTGTCAATACAGCGGGAAAGCCTTGTATCTTTTTACATTTTTGTAATTAACACTTTAAACCCTTCTTTCAATTAGTCGCTCCTGACATAAGGCTAGATATACAAATACAAGTAATAAATAGAAACAGACTGTTGGGATGATGTGTGGGCATTCAGAAACTGACACACTACACACATGCACACACACACACACACACACACACACACACACACACACACACACAAGCAACTGATGTTTTCTCTCATAATCTTCTCCTTTGAATCGTGTTGGGTATAATTTAATAATTAAAAAATCATGGTTCCATTTTGCTTTTTCTGCAGTACAAGAAGTCACACTCGCCTCAATTTTTAACCACCACCCCTCACCCCCGTCAGTCTTACCTGTCCCCAGCACTCAGTGCTGCTCTCAGTCCTCTGTGGGGGTTTAGCATGTGTTAACATGACAGATTGAGCCCCAGTGGGAACCTTAATTGCATCATTTCATGGATGCGAGTCAGTGCTGTGGTCCGGGAGAGTAAACAAGCTCAGAATCCAGGAGCAGAGACAGAGAGAAGAAGGAGGAGAAGGAAGGGGAGAGGGGGAGTGATGGAATGAAGGGTGGATGGAGAGATGACCAGAGAGGAGCATAAGCATGAATACGAGAGCTGATATAATGAAGAAAAGAGGGAACGTTCAGAATGGGAAATTGGTGTAAATAACTGAGATATTGAGATGAATTAAAGAAGTGTGAAATATGAGATAGAGGAGGTGTGAAGACGGCAAAAGAAATTCTTAGCTCAATAACAAAACCCAACAAAAAGCAACAGCCGCTTAAAACCACCCAAACCTCCTCCGAGGTGGTCGTTGAGTGAAGTTTGTTTTGTTATGTGATAAGCCGAGAGTTAGGTGAGGCAGAAGGAAAAGGCAGCAGCAGCAGCGGGAGGCTGGTCGGAAAGTGTGTCTTAATTAGTAAGTGATCGGGGCAAGGGAATATGAGATTTCAGCTGCTCGGGCGATCGTTTCAGCAGTAGTACTCATTGATTCAGCCAAGAGTAAACACATGAAGTCACAGAATACACCACGCAATTAGGGGTGTGACAACACCAGATATACAACCGGGGGATTGACATGCACACACACGTACACATGCAGGTACAGACTCACTGAAACAACCACCACACATGTTTACACAATCCAGATCCAATATTCTCACATAAATCCATATGTTGGAACCTGGAGGGGCCCAGATTTCTATACAAAATCACAGGAGACCAGTGCCAATGTGGACAAACACAGATGTTAATGCACAACATGATTCAACGTCGCTCGCCCCAGCTAAGATTCTTCCCTGACGAGACATCATGACTTCATATGTTATCATCAAACAACATGCTGTACATTTAACAGGGATTTTGTGGTATGGTGGTAAAGTGGTAACGTACAGTTAGATCACAGTGGAAACAGTTATTCATGGCGCAGGGAGAGTCAAACGAGACTTGAAGGAATGTCACAATCATGGTGAATATTGGGAGACGTTTTCAGAAAAGTGGCATGGGTGGACATGGGTAATATCAAAAAAATCAAGTAATTGGAGTCAACAGTTAGAATAATGGATTATAATGTGGGCTTGATAAGAAAGCAGTGCCAGACATGAGGTAAGAATTGGGAACAAGTTTTTTCTTTGTCTAGGTAGTTGCCTTAAAGCTTTAGTGCATAACTTTTTGATATTAATGAACGTCCGTTACATTCAAGCCATGCTAAATGAGTTGATACAAAGCTTATTAAGACTATCAGCTTCACACAACACTCTCTGTATTTCTCAGTTTGGCTATGTTCAGAAGATTGAGTCATCCGGCGACTTTCGTGCGCAGAAACTCAAGTGAAGATAATTAGCTCTTCTGTTTTTTTAATCCTCTGTGTCCTCCTTAGCTTCTAGCAACTGCGTGGAGGAGGGGTGGGGGTTGTGTCATGGAAGGCTTGTATCATGTGGTCACGCCGGCAGTTTTGTTGAATTCCTCATTGGGGGCAACAGAAACTACGCACTATAGCTTTAAAACAAGGTGGTCTGCTTTTAAAATAAGTTAGTTTTTCCCACTGCGTAAGTCACCTGCAGTGCCCCTGTGTTACTGTATGCTTTACCTCCACATGCACACTGGAGATTGTGCTCATAAATGTCAAAGTCACAAGGGCACCTAATTTTTAGAGTTGACTGTTGAGCTTACAGTCATTTCCTGCACAAATAGTACTCCACCTGGATAAAACTACCATGACAAAAATGTGCTAATACTGGCGGGCAGACAACAACTCAGTACTCAGCAAGTTATAGTGAAAATGTAAAAGAAAAACATTGCCGACACAATGACCACACACTCTCGCAAAAGGCTACTGATCAAAGGAGCATTCACGTTAAGTAAAACTGGCATAACAATGACAGCCAAAACAATGAAAATAAGATAATAAACCAGAATCACCCTTTAAGTGTAGAAAAGTCCACTTCCACGTGGAGTGCCTGCTCTGCAGTATGCACCCATTATATTTGAGTGGTTTAAGACTGACCTGTGTGCACAGATTAAACAGTCTAAACAATAATCTGTATGATAGTTCGCATCAATGGCTGCATGACTCACTAGTTTCAACTGTAATTGTTTTGCACATATCCTAAACCCAGATCACTCTTTGTGTGTATCTATTATTTTTTTCTGTGCTTGATTGCTATGACATGATTGAGTTATAGTCCCTAAACAAAGCAGCTGCAGTTGCATATCACTGTATCTCCCACAGGACGTACAGGTAATATGTTACGACAGCATCAAAACACAAGTAAATACAGCATAATGAATTGTTTTCTTTTGTCTGGATGAGCAGAAAAAGAATGGCATGTCTCTTTTTAATCACAGGGCTATTGTTTTTTTCCAGTTTTTGTCCTGTCTCCTCCTGTTACCCTATAAATATTGCTTGTGCAGACTCTTTCACTCATGTATACAATATTTTAGCAAGCACTTCCAGCCATCTCAATCCTACAAATATTTGGTATACAGGCTGCTCATGTTTATTCAAAGTACTGGGTTACACTGTTTGGGAAAGATAGCCAGACAAGGGCCCTTTGGGAAGGAAAAAGAAAACTACTCCAAATGAAAAGGGATGATTCATGTCACAGATAGTGTATAAACTCAAATATATGCTGGACCTCGCAGCACTATTGGACAGTTCCACTTTATGCAATTTTGATTGGATCTGAACAGTGCATAGACAACTTAGTAGTGCATTACTCTAAATATGGCAGTGTGTGCACTTGTGTGTATGTGTAAGTGAGACCAGAGTGAGGTGGGTGGTCTCCACTTGCTATCATTATACAACACAAGCCTCATTGGTATTTTGAGAAGGAAATTAATATTGCCATTAGCAGTGGCCCTTGCGTGTGTGCCTCCATGCATGAATGTGTTTTGCGTACTTCTGAAAAACAGAGGGAAAATTTCCACTTCAAATGAGGAATTTTTCAGGCTGAACTTTGAGCGATGCCATGACGCTGCATGACGACATAGCAGCCATCTAAGCTCTCTCCTCGCTGTCAACTCTGCAGGCTGCTTTTCCATTTAAGCAGTAAAAGGAAAACCCTGGGCCTGTTGCCACATTGGCCCTAGTTTAACTTAAACATTTTCTCAACATCCTTCTCTTCACTCTTTTTACCTGGCTGGAGGACAAAACACCAGTGGAAATGCTGCAGCTGACTTTCCAGAAATGAGACAATTCCTAGTATGGGGCCATGACCAAGAACAGGGTTGTTATACATTAAGTTACCATCCCATAATGACAGATTATGTCTAGACTAAGATTTTAGGTAACACTTTATTTTACGGGCTGTAATTTCTTAATAACAAGTTTGAAGTGAATCTTGTTTGTGTTTATATATTTTTCATGTAGTTACCATATCGTGAGAGTATAGGGAGGAGACAGGGGGGAGAGAGATAAGTCCAACAACGGTCCCCATTTTACATCTGTGTGATAAATGAAGCTACAGCTAGCAACCGGTTAGCTTAGCTTTGCTCAAAATGACTGCAAACAAATGAACAAGTGATATTATATAATACTAATATACTATAATTCGTACACAAATCCCAAGTGTGAAAATGACAAGTTGTGGTTTTACAGGTGTATTATTCTTTTTGCTGGCAGCAATGACTTCCTGGAGGATGACGACGACAAGCAGTAAACAAAAACAAAACAAGATAATACGTGTTAATAAGTGAGCTTTACAAGCCTTGGTGGGGAGATTTTTATTACATTTTTAATCATTGGACAGAGCCAGAATAACACTGACCCCCGTGAAGTCTTTAAAGTTTGCAAAGATCCATTAATAATGAATAAATATTTACTCAGGTTAAAATTAAGCTTTTTCCACAGAAATTTCTACTTTTCCAATAATTAAAGTTAACAACCTAGGAAATTATTAGGAACACATTGCCATATATTACAGATTACCAAAAACAAAAGAGAGACAAATGTTTCAGACATGCTATAAATTTTAATAGACATATTGATATTTCTGTAGAGAAACAAAGTTATCCCTAGTTTTATTTACAATACAGGAATAAAAAAATGGTCACATACAGTACAATGGTAAAAACAACATAGAAGAACTTAAATAATTATTTTATTTGTGTAACTACTTAAATAATGAAAATGGTTATTCTATTCACACCACGCCGTCTCAGCAGCTACAATGCAACTTTCACATTAAGTGCTAAAAAAAATTATACTTTTCCATTTTACAGCATGAATTCCATTTTGACCAGGTAGAGTTGATTTATTTTAGCAAACACAAGCGAGGTGGGAGATGAAGAACAAACACAACTTTTACAGATACTGAACTTCAATTAACCATGATACTTGTTTTTCAAAATAAAAGGTGGGGGAAAGGTCAAAACTGCAACTGTTTGCCTTCAAAACTGTTAAACACAATAACTGACGGTTCTGTCAAGACCCCTTTTTATGGAATTTAAATGATCAAAATGAAAAGTCCTTAACAAGATAGTTTAGGCATGCATCCACGTGTGCTGCATCTGTATGAACTTCTGTCTGGCATCTGAAAAGACACAACACATCAATGTGGCTCCAGACAATCCCCGTCTGAGTTTAACTGTTTTCTGACTACATGTATGAGTCAGATGTTCATTAGAGTGTAACGTTCAATCGATATTATCTCCATTAGACAGATCCTTAGGTTAATCTTAAATCTGCTCACTACAGATAAGATCTGCCTATGACTGTGAACTGCTTCCACAGTGACTTGGTGGCCCGACGAGACGTTTGATCATCCTACAACAGAGACACATTTCTGACACTGGTAATGAAACCACAAGTCAGGGAAAAGAATTAGATGGACTCAGCCAACTGCACCGAATTACTCTTTGCAGGCACAGACATGCATTAATTTTACAGTGGGGGGGAAAAAAGTAGAAAAGATTCTTGTCCTCACGTGTCTTTCTTAACAGAGGAAAGAAAAAGCTGCATATGTATGTACAAGAACATGAAATGACATGAACTGACAAGCTTAGTGTAAAACTGCTTTCTATAAACACCATTCTCTCTCATATATTATTACGCTTAAAAAAATAAACCCTCCTCTATGATAATAATAGTAACGCTATAGTTTTTTTTTTTGTTGCAATACTAAGTAGTACTTAGGTAAAATCTATTGGAAATATACATCACCGCTCTACTGTATGTTTTCTCTTTGTAGTTTTGAGTTTGGGTTCAGTGTCAGTGTGTGACGCAATGAAAAGAGTTTGTTAAACCATACCATAGCGTGGTGTGTACTGTATGTGTGAATGCTAAACTACTCTCATTGCACTTTTAATAAATGTTTAAATTCATTTTGAATAATAAAGTGAATGAAACAAAAACATGAATACAGTGCATGGGAGCCAAAAACTCTGTTCAGATTGTATGAAACTGGCTTTGACAAAATGTTCTCACTCAGTCGTTCCTATTTCTGTGTCGGTGACAGTCCTCTGTCGTAGATCCATTCCGTACATTGATAGTAAGTGAGTGTTGCAAAACAAAGTATACACGCTGTATACTGTTATAGCTTTTTATGACAATGTGGCCTCAAACTAAATACAACATCATCGGTGAGATGACATGGTGCGTCCCTCTTTGTATTAGTGCCTTTAGAATATTATAGCACAAAGCACTGCAGGCTCTCGGTGACACACGACTCACGTTGACTTCAGAGGTGCAGAGTGTTCCTTCAAAGTCTCTGTATGTAGACATTTAATTTGCTGGGTTTGAAATGGACCATGAGCACAAATTGGATCTTGACCCACGCCGCCGCTACAATTTTGAATCCTTAAAGAGCCCTGAATATTCAACTGTCTCCGCTGAACTGCCTCAAACTCCATTTATTGGAGGGGGGAGGGTCTTAAGTACGGCAACAGATAGCCCCTGAAAAGATCCAAAGTCTTGGGTTAAAATGGTCTGTTCCTGTGGAGTTCCTGTTCCTGTGGAGTCAGCCTTGTGTGAGCATTTTCTGAACGAGAGAGGAAATGTCTTAGTGGAACTTCCATAACTTGGCCATGCTTATTAATCATCTCCTCTGCTGTCTGCAGGTCTCTCCGAAGTGTGAACACAGATTGGCTGCCAGGCCTGGTGCTCAAAAGCAAGTAGCTTATAGGTGAAAGAGAAAGAGTTTGGTATGGCGATGAGGATGAAAAGCAGTCTGATGTGGATCCTGTGTGTATTTGTGTGTGTGTGTGTGTGTGTGTGTGTGTGTGTTTGTGTACACATGCCTGTGTGGGTGTGAGGGAGATTAAGAGGCCATATTAGGGACACCTCGTTAGAGTCTGCTGGTGGTGGTAGGTAGATTTGTGTCAACTTGAGGATGACAGCACCCCTATACGATATAGCTGGTCAGGTCTAGGAGGTATGAGGTCATGTCAATGATGTGGTCCAGAATGCCGTCTTTCTCCTGGTCATTGGGCATGCCCCGCTCACTCTTCTCACACTGGGCCCCAGAGTAGCCGCTCTTACACAGGCACTTGTCAGGCTCCATACACACTCCTCCATTTCGGCAGGCTGGTTCACACTTGGCTACGGCCACAGAGAAAGAAGAAGACAGAGTGGTCAAAAGTTAAGTAAGAAAAGATGAGAAGAAACAGAAGCTGGTGTTCTGTTTCATTCAAAATTTAAGTCATAAAAGACCAAATTCGTTTTTGAATATTTATACATGTGGCAGGCCTACTGTGCTGTGCATTAACAAAGCTCATTTGCACATCTGGACAGGAACAAGACAAGGATGTTTGTCCAGATGATACTACTCTAAAAGCAGCAGATGCAGATCTACTAAAAGGCACTCACCAACTCTGCAGAAAGGTCCCTCCCAGCTGGGGCTGCAGCAGCACTTCCCAGTTGGAGTGCAGTGTCCATTCTTACAGTGTCTGGAGCAAGCTGTCATCAGCAGCTCTGGAGGCTCCACCTGATGCTGGCACTCCTTCGGGGCATGAGGCCTGCAACAGTTGTTAAAAGGAGGGAAAGTCAATATGTGGGGGACACAAGCGTCATGCGGCATGCTAATGAATTATAGAATATAGTCTATGTACTGAGACAATTAGATCTTTAGTCCAACGCTGAGCTGAGCTATTTCGGCTTCCAAATGCACACCAAACAGTGGGGCTATAATAACAGAATCCTAAAAATACTTTGATCAGTAAATCCCAACTCCTTTAATTGGGACCCAAAATACTGTTGGTAATATCATTCTAGCAGTCTAATAGGGAATGAATACAAAAAAAGATTTTTTTTGCCTCTAAGGTCGGAGAATTAAGTCTTGCTCACTTCATTTAGATCCGGTTAAAAGTTGAGCTCACATCCAATAATAATGATAATGGAAGAATGGCGCATATTAGATCTTGAGTCACGCCACTCCATACAATTTTGAATCCTTAAAGAGCCCCTGAACAATCAACTGTCTCTGCTGAAAGGCCTCAAACAAAATTTTTTGGCAACAGATGCATCCAATAATAATGAGTGGACTGGAAATAATTATAGATGTAAACATGGTGATATTGATTTAACAAAGGCCAGTAAAGTGCAGTGTAAAGGTGTGTAGTTATACTGTGACTCCATGTTTGGATGATTTGATGTCATGAGATATGTTGTTTCAATTCTACCCACTATTTCAGATTTTTGGCCAGTTACACTACATGGCTAATCAGCTCTGTATTTGTTCTGTGCTCAGCTGCTGTGCCAAGGGTAGAAATTGGCAGGGTTGTTCTGTCCAACAGAAATGACTTTTCCAGTGTCCACAGGTTGTTTGATTGAACTAGTAATGGATGGTTTCCTTCTTCTTATGTCTGCTTTTAGGCACACTACGGTAAATGAGTCTGTTTAGAATAGCCTTTCAGTGAGGAGTCACACCCACCATCACACATCAGCTCTTATTTTCCAGATCACCACAGTTCCACGAAGTTTCGTGCAAAATCTATCTAAAAAAAGAAATAGTCTGCTAACAGACAAACAAACTGGGCAAAAACAAAAAACTCATCCAACTCGTATTGGCTGAAGTACACAGTAAAACACTGATGCACATTAGGACATATGTTACAATCCCTGTAGTTAGATAAAACATTTTTACAGTATATGTCTATACATTTTCCAAGGATTTTTCACTGATATATGGACATTTTTTTTCTGTATATTGTGAATTCATCGCAAGTCAATTGTGAAGCTAAGCTGGATTTAAACTATCAGCAGGAACAATAACCACGTCAAGTGTGGCGCTTTCATTGTTTTGATTTAGGGTTTTGGTTTTCCTTAAATAAAACACCAAAAAAAACAACACATAGGGTTAACACAGGGCTCCCACAGATATAAACATGATTTGGAAAATGCAGAAACACACAAACGCAAACATCTCCACACCATATGAGTAAAGTCTGAACACCAAAGAGACATATTGTGATCATTCCATATAAAGACAAACATCCAGGCACGCACATCAGCAAATGGGCTGAAACAGAATTATTTCATATCACGCTCTACAAATCTGGAAATAATACAGCTAGTGCGTAATCAAGTTCAAATGTGAAGCGTCTGTTAGCGCCTGTTGCCCACAACCTCACACACATTTGTCTGTGTATGCATTTGTAAAAGAGAGAGAGGGAGAACTATTGATGTGTGAACACTTCTGTTGTACTGATGTAAAAAGCTAATGAGGCAACACAATTTGACACACACACACACACACACACACACACACACACACACACACACACACACACACACATGGCGACTGGACTCCTGTGGACTGATGCTGCCAGGTATTAGAGCTTAAGTGCATCAGTAGTGAGGTCAGTGTGTGAGTGTGTATATATGCAGACCTCATCAATCATGGCTGGAGAGGAATTGGTCCATCAGCAGTAGAAACCAAAACTAGATGGAATTCAGGATTGATCATTTTGTATATCAAATCTGAAATCAGCAATGTTCTGAAGTTACTGTATTGCATACATCTGGTTGAGCTGAGCTACTATGTATCAATCATAGATGATGTTAGTATTCTGTTGTAAGGGCCATTTTGATCTGTCAGTTGTTGGACAAATTAAAGTGATAATTGTATTGTAGTTTGTGCAAGTGTTTACTTTCTAGTTGGAAAAATGTGTTGCAAATGTTCCGACACACTGACTGCACAGTGACAATACTGTGACTGTGTGTGTGTGTGTGTGTGTGTGTGTGTGTGTGTGTGTGTGTGTGTGTGTGTGTGTGTGTGTGTGTGTGTGTGTTTTAAAGTTGCTTTAAATTTGGAGGATGGAGGGCGGAGGGGTTGATTCCCATGCTCCCATCAGCACCCAACTCCAGACTCCATCCGTGCTGGCTTTTGTTGTTGCAGGCTGCATGCAGTTAAAAAAGAGCGAAGGAGTGAAGCAAATAGAAAGAGAGGCAGAGAGAGAGAAAGAGTAAGAGTCCCTGGAGGATTCGGGGGTCTGTAGCTAACACTGTTAATAGTAGGCAGGGGTCAGCAGCGCTACTAAACAGTCTGTACGACTGCCAGGGTGGCTGTGAAAACAGCACCTGCTGGTAGCGCCACTTGACAAAGGCAGCTGGGTCAACAGCCACTGTGGGAATTTATCAACTTTGGGAGGGGTGGTGTATGTGAGAGCGAGGGAGTGGGAGAAGGGCGACAGTGCTCACACATGAGGTAGTTACATGGACCAGAGAGAGAGAGAGAGAGAGAGAGAGAGAGAGAGAGAGAGAGAGAGAGAGAGATGATGATGATGATGATGATGATGATGATGAAATTCAGAAATAAAATGCAGATTGTGTCAGAATTAGAATTAAAAAAGTGAGTGGAAAGTAAGAAAGGCATACTAGTTCAGGAATAACTGTACGGTTGTGAAGAAATGGCAGAAAACCAGGAAGATAAATGCAGATTAAGTCGTTTTGTCCTCTAAACTGCCCTCCCTTCTACCCTTACATCAGATGAAGCTGAACATCAACATATCTTAACACTGATATCCATTTAGGTCTGCGCTATCAGATTAGTGTTTTTGATTATCTGTTTGATTATGTTTGTCAGTGTGTGTGTGTGTGTGTGTGTTTAGCTTGTTGGCTCACAGGGCCTGTTTGATTGACATGAGGTATATGTGAGAAAAGGGCTGTGGAGTGGTGTACATTGTGAGCCCTAACAATAGCTAAATCAAACGGCCCAGTGTGGTCTCTTTTGCTGTTTTGTCATCTGACTCCATTGTTTGGGGGCGTCTTTTGTAGCTTCATTCCTTGTTTTTATTGTGCACGAAATTTACTGTGTATTGTAGGAGCTAGGGCTATTCAGTGCGACTGGCAAGCAGCTTTGTCAAGGGAAGGACCACAGCAGAGATGTAGGAAGATTTAAGAGGGATAGGAAAATAAAGAAAAGGCTTTTTTTCGGCAGCGTGCTGGGAGCTAGCGTACCACACGCTCACACAGGCTCACAGATGTGCATGTTCGCGTGTACGCACCACCCACACAGTTTATATCTGTAAACACACAAATAACACAGAGAGGCGCACATACAGATAAATACTGTATATCCACAAACGAGCCCCCGCTACCTCCTTTCCCTGTACATCTAGTGATTTGTGACTTCCATGGCTAATGCAGTTCATAAAGGAGGTCCCAGGACCCTATTCGAAGTTCAATATGTCTTTTTAAGGGCTATGCGCAATGTCATTCAATCAGTCCAGCCTGCAGCTGACAAAACCTGAACATGTGAAAAGTCTTTTATAATACTGCTTTCCCTTCTTCTCTATGGAGAGGGGCTGTAACAAATTGAAAGGCAAATTGCATTTTAGACCAGAAATCAGCAGGAGGTCTAGGTCTGAGTGCCTGAGGCCTAAGACTTTTACTGCCAACAACGACTTCTGTTATTGTTTTGGACAACTAGTAAAGAACTTTGAACCTCCTATACTGTATGTTACAATTAAGCTATTGCCGAGGACCAACTGTTAGAGCAAGGCTGATTCTGTCAGACTGCATGGATGGAGTGCAACATGTGCCTTTTGAATTATGATATGATAAACACGTAACTTTGCTATATGACTCCCATGACGTATTGCATACAGAGGGGCTGAAACAAGTCCCTGTTTTGTGCTGAATCATAATGTCTTAGTTTGTTAGTACGTTTCTTTTCTCATAAAGAAACAGGTCTTTATGGCATTATTTGTTTCTGGCATAAATATAAAGCTTTCACTGTATACATAATTTTGTTATCAAATGCAGACTCAATGGGACTGAAAAGTATCCAAACTTGTCCATGAATAACTGCATGCAGTATATGTGCAGATTAAAACACAATCAAACTCAAGTTTCATTCAGTTTGAGGGCTACTGCTTCACTCAATTACTGTGTCTTTAAGGCTAATATAGTAGGTAAGATATCTTATGTAAAGTACTCTGAACTACATTGTTGTTGAAAGGTGCAATACAAATAAACTAAACCATACCCAGTCTTAATCTTTGCGAACGATATACAGTGAAGATAATCTAAACTCAAAGGTCCACCTACTGCTGATTTAAAGCTTTCAACTGCATCTCACAGTCACCATATACAGACTTTATGATTGGAAGTAATTCTATCCAACTGCTATACCACAAACAAGCCCTGTCTTGCTCTGTCTCTTTTCAGCATGTTTCAAAATGCATGGTGGCCTATTTATTATTGGAGGGGTACTCCAACTGACAAACAAATACCTAAAAATGAAGTCATCTGGCCAGGACATGTTTACACAAACACTGCTGAGGGATTTTATGGCTGATGTTTCCCTGTAAGCCTCACTAGCAATTCCTCTTTTCCCCTCTATGTTCCCAAACACACAGTTGATCACAACACAGTGCTAGATGCTATTCTGAACCACAAAAACCACCATACTCTAAAACAAACCTCTTTATGAGAGGGCTTTAGGGTCCAGATGTCCTCACAGTTTGGAAAAGAAAAAAGGGAAGGACCACCAGACTTGATAACGCGCTGAGGTCAGACACGTTAGCTACCCTATTTACTCCCCCGTCACCCCCTCTCCATCCTCCCTGTAACAAGATCATAATAACGATGCCAAAGTGTATTAGGAGTCAAGACTCCAACACCACAGGGTCTGCACAGACTAAACAAGTCCACTTGATGGTGGAAAAAATTGTTCTTTGGGAGAAATGCGTCCAGCAGCCACGCCAGAAAACATAAATACGGAGTGAGCCACCAGGGCCCCTTTGAAACATCTGTGGTGTAATTAATTGTGCTAATGCCTGGGTGGCACTGTCGTCACCCAGGAATAATCAGCTGCGGATATGTTTCTATTGTGATTCTGAGGCATGCATAGTCTCTCTCTCCGAGTCTGCTTCTCTTACTTTATCTGCCACTCTTAATCAAATCTGACCTAGCCTTAAGAAACATTATTAATTTGGGACTTTTCTTGTTCATTCAGTATGTTTAAAGTTGGACATGACCCACTTACTGACCTGCGCATACTGGCCTAACCCTGCAGGATCTCACTCTTTAAACTTCCTGCAAAAGTGCTGATAACATAGGCAGAAACATGGGGGGTTCATTGAGACTTAATATGCAGTTGGTTTGAATTACAAAGTCTGCTTATGTTTGCGGTAATTTTCTTACTGCCAGGGTAATATATCAGACACAAATGCTTATGCATCCCTACTGTATCATGTGGGATAAATTCATGCCCTGTCTGCATACTTTCTCATCTTTATTGACAAAATGTTTTTCACATGTATTTGCACAAATAGTTTATAGATCCATCAATATCGGAATGATATCTAATACTTGGATGCATAAGGTAAGAATTATGACACAGTGACACGCACACACATTTGAATTATGAAGATGCACGCACATGTTGCCCACACATTCCAGTTGTTTAACATCAACTAATTAAGCATCAGACTGCATGGAAATAGTGACGGATAGACTGGACTGCATTGCTCAAAGTTAAGGTGCTGTGTGTGCGCTGGAGTGTTGCTGAACTCTGTCCACATATTGACGAATAAAATGTGCTCTACAGTATATGCATGAACATGTGTGTGTGTTTCTATGTATGCTTCAATAAAATATGTAGAGGTCTCTGTGCTTGACAACAGGTGACTTTGTGTTTTCCTTACTCTCAGCAGAATAAACCCTGTTGTCTAATGCTCTGAAACTAACCAGCAGGCAATAGTTGCCAAGGTGAACATAGCCAGCTAGTCAGTGTTTCTGTTAGCAGTACTTTATACTAACATTTTGAAATGCTATGCTTATTCTCCACTTACTGCTCAGCATTTGTTTTGGCCCAGGCAGGTGGTCGATGTGACGGCGTTGAAGGGCAAAAAAAGTTCTGGTCACAGCGATATGTTAAGTGTGTGAAGGGGGCATGTATTGGTAGTACGGACTTGAGGAAGAAAAAAATGCATGTGATTATAAATCCATGGTTTAATGAGAGTCGGTTGCATGTGTCTTGTATGATATACTGTATGTGGGATAATATTAGTCTCACCAAAAAAGAAAACCAGCATGGAATTAGGGATGGTGGGCTGGTTTGCTCGAGTCTCATTTAATGGCATAAGGGAACAATTACTTACTGATACCCAACTGTATACCACCACTGTTTACAAACATAAAAATATGGTTCACGCAAAGGCCCTTTCCAAATATCAAGCAAACCATCCCCCTAGAAAAAGAAAATGTACTTCATGCTACCTTTTAGGGTCTACCAGCTTGTAGAGTTTCCCACTGTGTGACTGTGCCATGCTTTTACTGCTTGCCAGTATGTAGACTTCACCTGCAAAAGAGGAACATGGAAATGGGCCATCAGGACTATTTGCATTACATACTTTTAATGTGCAGTATATGTCCCAATAATTAACCTTTCTGCAATCCACGTAATATCTGTGCCAAAATGAGGAGATGAGACAAGAGGACAAAAGAGAGAACATAAGGAGATGGGGAGCAGCTACAGCTTCTGCATTGCTGCACTTGCCAAAAGACTTTAAGAAATAGTTTAATGGGACAATTGGATACTCATGACTGGGAACCAGGCAGATCATTTAATGAGGAACAAGCCCGCAAGAAAATTCCTAAAGGGGACAAATTGTAAACATGTGTCTGTGGGGCCCATACTTTGGGACACAAGCCCACCCCCTCCATGAGTTTTGCACCACTTGCAAATCATGATCAAATGCAGGAATCTTTAAATACCTCATCAAATAATAACTCCAAGACCTGGCAAGAACTGTGATCAAACATTTCTGATGGCTGTGTGAGTGATCCACATAATGTGCTCATTTTAATCAGAAACACCAGAGCTGACAGTTAATAATTCTGTGAGTGAGTGGTGGGGGTCCAGCTGGTAAAAATGTTCTGTATAATAATATTATTTCACTCACCTTAGCTCACCCTAACTTATCTTAATGCTGCAGTCCCCCCAGGTAAACAGTAACACATCACTCTAACCATGCAAAACATCTCCCTGTAGGTGGGCCAATACGCAGGCCATAAGTGGGTCTTTGGAGTATCATTGCTTTTTTATGGAAATGACAATTAATTCAGAAGGAAGGACGCACTATTTAATATCCTGTTGGAACATGTCATAGAGCTAGATTAAGAGGGGTATTAGTTCCCCTGTAGTTTTGAGTGTAACTCCTTGTTGGCTAGGTGCAATATTTTTTCTAAATTTTGCAAAACATTAAAAACGTCTTTTAAATAACCAACTGGAAAATTCCTCACCATGATGTTTACATATGCACCATTGATAAATATACAACAAAATGACTAAGCCATGATTTTTCCATAGTTTTGACATCCATCATTTGAAGCCAAAGGCCTTCAAAGGTTCATGTTGTGAAACCCAAAAGTGATTTTGGAAAATAAGTTAATAAATAGCTGTCACTCATGTGGATATAGGGAGGAAGAACAGAACAAAGGAAGAGATAGATAATATGATTTACTGTGTAGGTTTTTTTTATCATTGCCCTACTGACCTAGTTCATCCTCTCCGAAACCCAAGATGTGTCCCACAAGCATGGAGCCACAGGAGCCAGCTGGGCCTAGACAAAGAGCTTTCTCCAGCCACTGTTCACCACTTGCTGATGTTGACAATGTAGACTTCTGGAGGATCCGCAGGTTACTGACAAAGAAACAAAGAAAACACACAGAGGAGGTGAATGACTACAATAATTACTTTGTCAGTTTATCTTATGCAGATACTGCTGATTATGTACTATACATTACATATAAGCTTCTTACATGTATAAATCACTGTACAAGTAAGAAATACAATATTTTTAAATTCATGTGCAGCAGTATTAGGAAAATTACAGCTGAGATCTAGAAACCGGGACAACTTTTACGTGTAATTGTACCATGGATCATTGACCCATCTTCCTTTTCCACCCCATGTCTCACATGGTGTTATTTAAGACCTTGGCTTTCAGTTTCAAAACAAACATAATGCCGGAGCCTTCACTTAGCCACAACAATATGCCCTCAAATTGTAATGAGGCACAGAATTAACCGACCACACATTGTTTTAAACACAGTGCCAACTCCTGATAGTGTACTTCCCCCGCCGCTATTTACTTCCTTTGTTTACTCAAGCATCAGTGTTTGACATCAGCAAAGTAGGATAAATTACAAACCAAAGAAAAGTGTGAACAGCACAGAGCAGGATGTCTAATCTCCATTTACACTGAATGGGCCGTGCCCTAGTGGTGACAGTAACATAAAACTTGTTTTCCCCCACGTGGATGGAACTTTGTGTTTACTTTGGCACATGCCGATTCAAGGGACAGGTTTTCAGTGTGGGAAGAGAAGAGTAATGTTGATCTTAATAGGACTTAAGATGTTTGACTCATAACTCATAAATCAAGTGTACTTGAACGTCAATAGGATAAAAAAAAATAAAAATAGGATGAAGCCCCTAATATGTCTTTAAATTAAAGATTTCCATCAACAAGTGTGCAGGGAGTCAATCTAGATTTCACAACATGTAGCAACTTCATTTTTCAGCTTGATTATGTACTAAGTACTGTTTCAACGCTCAGGCCTTTTTAATTCTTACCCATTTTTATCTCCAAACACATAGCTGCCATAAAGTCTTCTAGACTGGCAGCCTCTGTAGATGAAACCCCCCACAGGTGGTGCTCCTCCACTGGACTGCAGGTCATAGACAGAAGGCTCATTTTCTGGGGAGGAACAAGGAGGCAAATGTGGTTACAACCTACTGATCTACTTAAGGAATTATAATAATGTATGCCCATGATAGTAAGTGCTGTTTTTTGTCTTGAAATCAAAAAGATTAACCATGTTTACTTAAATTTATCTGTAGTCTATTAGACATAATGGTTGTATGGTTCCTATTAGGGGAACTCAATTCAATAAGAAAAAAAGAGCAAAAAGTGCATCTTGATTTAAACTGGACAGCAATAAGTTTGACATCTTCATTGGCAGCCAACTTAAACATTTATTTGTCTTTATCAAAACTGTGAGATAATGTATTAATTTTGTATTCATAAATGTGATGTTGAGGCAACATGGCATGTTTTCTGGATTACAGTTGTCTTGGCAAAGGGAAATATATATGGAGGTTTGCTGCCTTTAAAAATGATGATCCAAGACTTAGTGTGCTCATTTCCCAACTGTGATTACTTTAGAGTTTGGGTAACTGGCTAAATCAGGCATCAAGCCAAGTGAGAAGCGGTCTGTGGCAATAACTGGCACTTTGACTTGGAGTGAGAGATCAAGGTTGAGGGGTTTATTTGGGTTGCCAGAACAACTCTCATTGTGGCAAAGATAACCAGTCCAATGTAATTTGGAACAAACAGCAGTAATTAGTTTTTTTTTGTAAAGAGAAGGCTTAGCATTGTGGAGGCGCTGCTGTTATTGATTATTTTCTCAATGTGAGAAGAACTAGGCCTCACTCAGCTGTGTTTTCAACAATGCTAAACCATCATCTAGACAGGTTATTGTTGTTGACAGCTTTAAATCTTACTTGTGGACATAATCTTACATTCCCTTGGCAAATCTGCACTCCACGAGGGGGGGAATCTTTCTCGATCACATCATTTTTACATTCAACTTTCACTGTCTCTGGACTCAACCCGGGTTTTTTTCTGAACTTGTTGCCAAAACACCATGCTCTTACAAAATGAAAGACCTTCTTAAAAACAGATGTCATTTTCAGCAGAGTAAATATGAAAGGTTATCCAAGAGGTTAACATATTTTCATTTCTTTCTCAAGATGTAATCCCATCAAACAAAAAGAAGACAAAGGTTACAATCAGTTATTTTTATCATGAGCTATCAACATTGCAAATAATGAATTCTTTCCAAACTTAAAAAAGGGTAAATATTTTTGGAAAATCTCATGGAAATTGTAACTCA
Source organism: Perca flavescens (assembly GCF_004354835.1). Taxonomy (NCBI): domain Eukaryota; kingdom Metazoa; phylum Chordata; class Actinopteri; order Perciformes; family Percidae; genus Perca; species Perca flavescens. The sequence goes on along the minus strand of NC_041332.1, from coordinate 28,806,708 downwards.
CCATAATCTTTCCCTTTAGTAATCTCCAGTATTCTTCCTGCTGATGTGTTTTTGCCACTGGCATCTGTACAGAGGATCAGGAGACTCCCATTGTCAGTCTGAAGTCGATCTACTGCACACCTACAGAACGCAGGGAAAACAGAAGTAAAGTATTGAAACCAACCAACTACAAGGTGGCAAGTTGGCATAAAAACAGTCTGAGTTTACGAAACTTTTTCCTAAAAACAGCAGTAATAAAACAGATATATGAGGATAATTGCTGTGTAAGCTTCTCATTTTTTACAGAACAAAAAACAGTAAAAGTTTGAATCAGGCAGCCCAATTTTGAAAAGCGGATCTCTTTTGCCAGGAACAGCTGTTAAGTATTTCAGTGTGACGTTGCTGAAGTGTCTCATTAAATGTTTACTCACCTGCCTGGGTCATGTAATCCATGAGCAAATATCTCAGGTGGCTGGTTGGTGCTGTTGAAGTACGGGTTGTTCCGCGGTATTGAATAAGGTGATGTACAGCAGTCTGTGTCCACATCTACCCTCAGGATGGACCCTGTGAAATCACTGCATTCAAACACAAACAAAATACACCTTCACGATGGTGGGAGCTAGGAAAGGATTCAATCTTGGGGCACACACACCAGCACTCGATCATTTATACTACAATTCTTAGACATCTGATCTCACCTGAGTCCATCCATCTCCTCCATATCATCCAGGGTGATCATGCCATCTCCCAGGACGATGTGCAACAGACCATCAGGGCTGAACAGAAGTTGACCACCTAGGTGCTTCCTGTGCAGCTCTGCCACTTCCATCAGCACCCGGACAGTCCGGGTGTCCACCTGGTTGGGGTTTTTCCTTAGGAAAAACACAATACATTATTGTCACTGGGTTCTGTCAATGGGTGCAAATCTTACCTTACAAATTAACTAATATATGTCAGTACAACATTTATATGCCTACATGACTTCCATACGGTCTCATATTAGATTCAAAAGTATACACTGTATTAGGGTGTTGTGTAAGTGGCTTTTGGACGCAGTTGGCTCTTGATTGGGCTAAAAGTCACTAAAGAAATGTGATTTAATGTTTTGAAATATACTGCGTAAGACATGTACACACTTTGATTGTCTCTAATTACTTTAAAGAATAATTTTGCCGGTGGGTAGAAGGATACAACATGGATAAGAAACGCTGACATGACATACCACACAAAATCCAACATGAAATGACATTAAATAGTTTGTGTCTGGAGACATTTAGTCTAATGCATTGTCTCAGTAAGGCAAAGAGAGTGGGTGGAGATGTAACACAGGCTTAAAAATGTTGCACAAGTTCTAGTGCAAAGTGAGGATTTGGCTTCACAGTATCAGCAACAAATATTTCATGAAATGTTATTTTGGGTAGTTCTGCAATTTTTAAAAAGCAGCTTGCCAAAGAAAAAATAAATTACTCTCTTAAACTACCATCACATACTTTAACTGTCATTTCTCTATTGGACCCTCAAATTAGGGACTATACGCTGCAGTCACCAAGACTGCATGCCAAGACTATAATTAAGATTAGATGATTAAGTCAAACATACAACTGTGATTATGCAAATTAAAATGTAACACTTAAACACCTTCGTGAGAAAAGATTGTTTTCTTAATTACAGGTCATTGTGAAGGGAGTGTGGCAAAAGGCAACATTGCTATCATCACAAGTGTTGCAAATGAACGCCCATATTACACAGTGTGCTCTTATAGCTTTCGTAATTACTATGGTTACCATTATCTCTGTCAAATCAGTGTTGCTGGAGGGGAACAGCACATATTATGATCAATTCCTTCAGGGTTTTGTGATCAGAAGTTTTTCACAACATCCAATAAGTTTCAATTTCATCTTATTCTTATTTCTCCTAATGCATTTGAAAAAGCTTATAATTGCACCATTTGAATGTTTAAGCAATCAACAGTAAAGTGAAAGCATGTACTGAAATGCAGATTGTTGGAATTTTCACCAATCGTCATGCATTGCTACAAATTACGACTGACCACATTGTAAACTGCCCTGCATGAAGAAATGAATGTCCAGGCTATATTAGTCCTCAATAGTTAATAGGTCAATTTAATGTTGTGTAGACTGTAAGGCAGCTGAGGTTTCCTTTCAGGCAGTGACCAAGCCATATTTTAAGGTAGATTTGGCACACACTCCTCCCATTACCTCGAAACGGTGTATTCAACCACACGGAGAATGTGGTCGTGTGGTCCAATAGCCCAGCGCTCTTGGTTGGTGGTGTAGGAGACGTAGAGCTTGCCATTCTTCTTGTAATTGGGGTGGAATGCCAGGCTTAGCAGGCCCCTTTCATCTCCACCCTGCAGTCAGATGAGAAACACAAAAGATCCAGGAGTTAATTATGTCCCTCCTTGGCTTCTGCTCGGGCTGTGTGGGGTTGGAATCACCCCCCTCGGTCATCTTCATCATCACCAAGACCACTACATGCAAACCCCTGCACACCCATCACCCCCACCTCCTTTAATTCTTCAACCTCTCTAATCCCCCTTTTTATTTATCCATCACATTCCCTTTCACACCCCTGCTATTCTCCCATTCTCTCTTTTTCTACCCTTGCCTGTTTCACTTCACACCTTCACCAACTTCCTTGAATATACCATTACCAACCATTATGAAGCATTTGACTCTGGGTAGAGCAGCACAACCTCCTCTACAACCCCCCGCCTTTGCCCAGTCCTCTCTGCAGCCTGGTTATGTGCGCATGTCCACAGTGTCGGGGGGGCCCTGTGACGCCCAGGCCCTCCCGGTGGCCTCCATTGTGCAGTGATTTGTGTGTGTAATCTTTGGGGGATATCCGTGAATGCTACGCTGAGTGGCTGAAAGAATTTATTAGCTCACTCACAGTTCATAGAGAGCACAAAAGTGCAGAGTGCTTCAGCCCATGCTTTTTGCTCCCCAAACCCTCGCTCTTTCCTGGTTTACACAAAATCCATGCAAAATTCAAGGCTTGGAGGGGAGGGGGGGGTCAGAGAGCTGCCAACTCCCACTGTCTTGGCAACATGTTTAGAAAACATCTAAATTGCTTGTGTAATATGTAAACCTTTGTCTCACCCCGGAGGCAGCTACATCAGTTGTCACTACCCTGGTGGTCCTCCCATCATAGTTAGCTGTAATAATCAGCTACAGCATTTCATTCCCTAGGCAAGACAAGCCAGGTCGGCCCTTTTTTAATGTTGTACTCTCCCTCACTATTTCTTCTTGACAAAAGAAAAGACAGAATGCTAGGCTTAGGTGTAAGAATGTTTATAAAGTGATCCCTGTGTGATTGCATCCCTTGAAAACAACTTGATTTTTTTTTCTTTCACTGAGAAAGTTTCAAAAAAGCGAAAGTGAGCATCATGCAAAAAGGTTATCTCACTCATTCAAGTATCATGTCTACAATAACCACAGCTGTCTCATCCTTAAATATCCCCTCTGAAAATAGTAAAAAAAAAAAAAAAAAAAAAAAGAATTCAGAAAAATATATATGCTGGTTTGAACATAAGTGACCGGCTCTGCATAGGTGTAGACTTATGTCACAGGCCAAAGAACACACATCATAAATTGGTGAACTGAATCGCGTAGTTCTGTTTGGACTGCATTAGACCCGGCCCAGTCAAACACAGCAGTGACACAGGCCACATGCGAATGCAAAAGAGATGACTCTTTGCAAAGGAATGTACTTGAAGTACCAATGAGCAACAACAGAGACCCACATGATAAGGCACAGGGGTTCTATCAATCTGAATATGAAGTGAAATGTTGTGAAAGTTGACAAATAAATCGCCACCCCAAAAGGCAGAGTTCCTCCACAGCAAATTTATGAGTACTACTAAATGTCAGATGATTGAAGTCAAATAAAAAAGGAGTTATGTGGGAGTGGATGCAGCACACAACAGCTGGATGTTAGTCGGAGCAGAGGTGACTGCACTTGCCAAAAAATGTCGAAAGGCTTCATCTTAGGAAGAGAAATTCTTAACCTCATCTTGAAATGCTGGATCCATATGTTGGATTTGGGGATGCAGTGACCCACATCCCCAAAGTACACTCACTATAGGGAGTGGGTCAAAGACCACAATGCCAAAGAGGCCTAGATCAAGCCAAAGAGGGACCACCAAGATACACTGTGGTTAAATGGACTGAAATATTAGCTCACTTGCTAATGACTAGCTCCTTCAGCAGCAGGCGAAAAGCAGAGCTGGCACCAGAGCCATGAGAAACAAACACTGCATTAGCCTTTCACTGCAGAGAAAATCAAAGGAGATACCTTGATTAAAAGTGCCAACCTGTGGCTCCTGAGCATTGATCATGCTAAAACTGCTGCTAGAGCTGCAGTAGGTAAGATATTCTTGGCACAGCTCAAAAACCAATATACTATACAAACAAGCTAATTTAGAGAAACTGCAGGTTTCACATATTGTCAGCTGCAACGTGAATTTCCTAAAGTTTCAGCTTCTACATTGTGGGGTTTTAAAGCTGTAATTAGATTTAGGAGTTTTGCTCTGCCTTGTGTCATAGTACATTTTATCAACTACTACAGTACTGTGTGTGTACTTTTATACTATGCTGCTATGCGGTTTACTTTTCACCTACAGTACATATGGACAAAGATGAGGGACAATTTAGGGGTAAGCTGCAAGACTCTGTTTTATTGCAAGCAGTTAACCCTCATATTAATAATAATTTACCTTCATAATTTCTTAACAACAGATGTCAATGCTGTGGATTATAATGCCTGCCATCTCTGAACCTCTATCAAACTATACAATTACTCTGCTGTGTCAACTTAAAACATTCCCTCCATTATCCCCTTAAACATCGTTGTGTTTTTTCATGACTGCCATCATTCTTCCACACCCAGGCGGGGGGTTCTGATTGTATCTCTCATGAGGTATTATCTCTCCATTTTTCACAAACACCTGCCTCTGCATTCCTCTTTTCCCTCCAATTTTGTTCTCTGGGGCTCTGGCTTTGGCGCACTGTCAAAGTGTTGGCCTCACTCCACAGAAAGTTGGGAAAGTGAGGTGCAGGGATGAGGAGTGGTTGTTATCTCACATCTCACAGTGCATTACATGGAATGCTGGTCCTGTCTGAGTGGCGGAGGCAGCGACATACACAACGCTACTATTTCCAATTCTGCAGGGGCAGCTGTCTTTGAGTCCGAGTGACGCACAAGTTGGCTCATGCATTGTTACCCTGAACCTATTGATCCTTTCTCAGTGGCTGGTGGGCATTTCTCCACTGAAAGACATTCCACATGAGTTGATTGAAGCAAAACAATGTCTACGGCCTTCACTCAAAGACTACCTGAAGCATCTACGCTCACACCTCCCTCACACACACACAGACAATACACACCTCCTGTGTAGTATTCTCTGCTTTTCCCTTAGCCGTACAAGGAGAATCAAATCTCCATTGCAACTCATCCACATTTTCATACATAAATCCTATGACTTAGAATAGTTTACAACAATCTAATGACTAATAATGAATCCCCCCACCAACCAAGAATAAGATATAATCCATCATCTGGGCCATACAGTTCATAGAATAGACTCTTTTTTGTGCCTAACTGCTCCATTTGTTAACATTTTATCTTTCAATAGCAGACAGCCCACTGTTTGAGGATAATTGTGAGATCAGTATGAATTATAGTGAAGATGAGGCCACTTATTTCTGTCCATATGAAAGCAGCCCTGAGCCTCTGATGGCTGCTGATAATGCAGAGCAGCTGTCAGCGGAGCAGGGACAGAAAGAATAACATGCTGTGACTTATTTGTTTAAACAGTGAAATATTTTATGGCAGGCCCCTTCGCCCCCTGTAACACAGTGACATGTCAGTGAAATATTTGAGTAACTCCAATTACCTTAATTGACAGACAAGAAAGTCTAATTTTGTTGAAAACTTCCCTGAAGATTGTATAAAATAACTTTATTTGGTATAGCATTGTACTGTATATAGAATTGTGTTTAGATGTTTTATTTGATCACTTAAAGTTATATTCTATAAATCTTCGTTTGTATTGGATTTGCTTCCACGCTGAAGCAACAAAACTCTTATGTTTTTATTGATTTGGTGTCTATAAAGTAGAAAGTTGTAACCTGACTCCGCCAGATGGATTGCTTCGCATTTGCTCGGCATATCTATCTGGGAACTTTCCGTTGGAGAACTTTTGGGAAGGGGCGGAATACTGGTTATTTGATTGGATGAACCATCTGTCTATCACCTATGTTGGTGATAGACGGGCCAAATCAACCAATCAGATCCACGAAGCGTATGAAAATACAACCACAAGCCCGTCCCTGCTGCTGCAGGCAAAGCATAGCTCGTAAGCTCAGCATGCAAGCAACATGTCGGTAAAGGATATTTGCCATTTGTGTAACGAGAATTTAGGAATAAAAGGCACCATTTCAGATTCCCGGACCATATTCCAAAAGAAGGATCCAAGAGAAAAAAAGCATTAGCGAGCGGCTAACAGAATTAGGGCTACCGCTGGCTGATAATACTGGTTAGCTGATTGGATAAACCATCAGTCTATCACCACCTAACCCACCTGAAAACCAACGCTGATTGGCCCGGTCGTTTGGCTAACGGCTCAAAATTGTCTCTACCTCAAGATGCCAGACTGATCTGCGAGTGGAAAACTGGAGCTTGCGAGATCAGGACGGTCTCACGAGGCTAAGAAAGTTGCAGCCTGTAATGCAAATAGGTATTTGTGTTTGGCATACTAGAAAAGTAAAAAAAAAATCAGAACATTATACTGTATAACCATGTCAAAAATATATTTTCATAAAAAATACAAATCTAAAAATATAGGCAGCTTGATTGTAATTGCATTTTTTAAGTCTTAAGTATCTGTATTGGTAGACTTTAGTAAGAATGGTCAAACTTGGCTACATGCACCATCTCTGAACCACATCCTGCAGCAGGGCTTTGCCCAATCAGGAGGTTTGTCCACAATTCGCCATCATGTTAGAGTTGTGTGAATGTGAGCTAGTTGTGGAGAGACCACTACGATGATGACATGGGTAGTGTGTGTGTGAATGTGTGTATATGTGTGGTGGGTGGGTGAGTGGAAGGAGGAGGGGGGCTTGAGTATAGAGATTGAATTTCAGGAGAAGAACACCCACAGCGCAGCTAGGAGCCCACACCACCACAGCACAGCATTGTGTCTGTGCAGTTCAGCTTAATTGGCACCGGGGGGATCCATGGAAGGAGGGGGATAGAGGAGCAGAAGGAAACACAGAACATTACAATCAAAGCATGTGCATGGAGCTGATGATAAACCCGTTATCTGCCCTGTCTCCTGGGGGCCTGGGTTCCTCTTTCGGTATAAAGGCAGCTCCATCCTGTTGATGCTGCCAGTAAACACCTTAGCCCTCCCCTGGTTCTGTTCACCCCATGTGGGAGCCTGTTTCGGCAGCCAACATCACAGAATAGGACTCCTGGGGCCTGCGGGGGATCGAGCCACATCTAATTGTCATAATGATCACTTTATCCACAACCAGTTTGGATTGAATGATGATAAGAGAGCAGTGAGAGCATCCCGCAGGGGGCAGTTACATATTCAATTGCTGTGCTCTGTTTGACTCCTTGTAAGCAAAGGGTCTTGTCAGTGGAGGAGCAGGAGGCATGCGTGATAGATAAACTTCCTGCCTAGGAGTGTGCCCCACAAAAATCCCAGTTATCCCATCTTGTGCAATCTCAGCAATTTCCGAAAAATTCTCAAATACAAAATCTGAGATGCAGTAAGGATTATGAATAAATATTCCATATCAGGACAGTACCATGAAGACCGCAATGTCTTTGCTATTGAAATATCCATAGAGAATTCTTTGAGCTACAGTTTGTCATATTACAAACAATTTATGTCCACGCCCTGCAATATTTCCAGTGTCACGAAAAAGATATTTCAAGAACTAGCACCACACCACAATACACAGTTGGTTAAAAATAAATTTACTCTATGACACTACTGACACAACGGACGTAACAATTTCCAAAAATCTTCAGCAGGCTCAGAAGATATAAATGACAAAATATACTTCATGTGCACCTGTACTTTTTTACACCCTTGCCCATGTTTATTTTTCTCAAAGAGGGCCCAAAGCCAAACAGAAGCAGAACTGTAGAAATGTTTACTTGCCCCTTAACACCCTTATCATGACCCTTATTCTGGCAGGCACACATTCATGAAAATGCAGATGCTACATAGGTTCTACGTCCTGTCAGAAATACAGACATATCAGTCTTTTCAGCTCCTCACTCTATATACAGTATACCACTAACCCCTTATTATTATAACTAAGAAAGCAGGAGAAAGCAAAAGGATATCACATACATTCGATAAACTATCTTTTGTTGAAGTGAATAAAGAGTGTAGACAAGGTTACAATTATAAACCATGCATTATGTGGGGTATTGAGTTAGTCACTATGTAAAGTATTGGGTAACCATGTGGGATATTAGAACCCTTACAGGAACAATATGGGAGAGATTAAGAAAGCCATTAACCCATCTTGTGAGAATTAGCAGAAAATTAGCAGTGAGCACAATATGTGCTGTCTGTACAGTTAATTAGCAGGTAATAGCGTAATGATTAACCACAATCACATTTGATGAATGACTGCTTGTTTGGTGTAATTATATAATTGAATACTAATAGTAAGCAGACACTTTCAAGAGATTTGTCTTGGCTGGAGATTTTCCTCACAGGTTTACATAGGTGCAAACAGTTGTGTTGTAAAGCATTGTGTTAAGGCTCTAGCACATTAAACCTTTACTCTAGAAATGTAGCAAAAATATTTCATACACCATCAGCCAAGTACCTTTCCTCTTTCCTGTTTGCATCTGTGCTCAGATTACATCCATATTATCATATTACCTCCAGAATTCCTCCAACACTGTTAACACTAGTAAAGCAGGCTCATTCCTACCTTCAGGCCATTCTGCACCAGCTTGTGGATGTCCAGGAAGGGCTCCTTGATTAGCTCGAGGTCATTGTTGAGTATCCTGACAATTCCCTCCCTCTCCAGGAGAAATAGCCGCTGGGATCCATCCCCACAGTGCACCACGGCCACCGGCTGCCTCAGACCACTCAACACCTCCTGGGCACAGTAGCAGTTGTGTTTGTGTTTCCTGGGTAACAAGGGAGACAAAAGGTCAGAGACCGATGGTGGCGGTGAATAATCCAGTTATAAGGTAGAAGGTGCATGACAGAATTTGAAATAGTAGTATTTGGAAGGATGCATGAAATAACCAGCAGTAAGACCTCACAACTATAATATAATAATTTTCTTATGGCATTTACAATGATTTTCTAAATTAAATACCTCACTTTGCTGTATCAGACTGCAAGTACTTGAGATTTTTCGCAACTGACAAAACTAGCAGATGTGCTCTTTATCAGGTCTTTATCACCTTTGCTGGTTTACTAATTTCGTGACTTTCTGTTTGCCAAGGTGGGAACATTGGTAACCAGTAGACCAATTTAAATGCACAATACAAATCCAGTTTATCATTGAGTCTATAATAAGACAACTAAAACGTCTTCCTCCTCTCTACGTCAGTGAACTCCCTCACAACCACCTGTTCCCACCAATCCTCTCCCTCCGTCTTTCCATTTTAATTCAAAAACCAAAGCCAGCTTACCAGGGCATGCATCAGCTGCATGCGTCATCTCGGTCTTTTAAATGGCGAGCAAAAGTAGTGCAGGAGGTTCAAACTAACCCTCCCATGTCCACCCTCAACTGTGCAGGTACCTGACCAAACTGTAGAGGCAGGGGCAAGAACATTTGTGGTTGTTTCCCACCTGTGAACACGGCCACTTTGGTGCAGAGAGCACAGATTTTAAGAGTGATAAGAGAAGCTGATTTGACTGGCCATAATTGATACAAGCCCATAACCAACTAAATCATCTGCTGTTAATGTCTAATGTTGGATTGTTACTTGTCCTATCCTGTTTTCTATGTGTCCGGGTGAGCTACATACCACCAGCCATAAATACCAATAAGTGCACTACCACTCCCTGGAACTGTGACAGTGATAACTTAATTTTGGCACTTTCTCCCAGCGTCTAACGTAAGAGAATAGACCTCTCAGAGAATAAGGTTCAGAAGCAACAAATAAGCCCCAGACTTTCTAACTTTTGGAAGTTATTTGACTGAATGTTGTTTGCTGCTATTCAGGTGCACATGCTGCTTGGCCTTCTTGCCTCAGGGAAAACAGAGATGAAAGGCATCCCCCCATGGACAAAAGGGCAAAGCCCTCTGTGATGTACAGACCTTTGCAGCGAGGGAGGCAACCAGAATGACGCAGGATAAGCATTTTTATTATGTGAGCAAAGCTGAGCAAATGCAGTCTGGACAAACTTTAGGATTAGAGAGGAGATGGCATAGCATTTCTGTCTGAGAGGATGGACCATGTCAAATGGACCAGAGAATCCAGAACATGTGACCGAGGCTACCCCTGTTTCTATAAAAACATAAAAATCACAGCTGAATATCATTAATCTGAACTCGTAAGAACTAATAATGAAGACTGAAAAGTTCACTTGGCTGAAACACATTTAAGAACTAGCCAAAGCTCATTCAAAATAATAATATGTACATCTTCCATAGTGTAACTCAATCATCAAATAGAATAAAACATGGTAAAAGTCAGGCTACAAACCTGCTGATATCTTCTATTTTCTCATCTCCCAAGTAGTTGGAATCTTGCCCTTGTGGTCGCTTTCGTTGAAAATCTGGAAAGCACAGACTGGCATCTCTCCTCCCATAGTATTGGCAGAACTCATCCACATCGGCCTGGAACAGTTCTAGCAAACACAACAGATACAGACATATTTTATACACTTACTGTAGATATTGCAGGGTTAAATTACTTCATACACTGGGCTTGTGTAGACACCTAAACCAAGAAAATCCAATGAATATTCTTCTAACATATAACGTTTTAATGGTACTTTAGTTCGGAGTGTGCACACGTCTGTAGTGTATGTGGCTGTATAAATGTGTGCATGCATGAATATGTGCAAGAGAGGACAACAGAGTAAGAGAGAGACAGAGGAAGAGAGAAAGGATGTGATGTGCTTGTGTGTTGGGGAGGGTTGAAGATATGCTTGATGAGCCAAACCAAATCCTGGCTAGACTGGGCGTAAATGAACAAGTGAAGAGAAACTGGGCCAAACCAAATGGATCACAGATTAGACAGGAGTGTGCTGTGAACTATGCCTCTCCAGAGAGCAAAACAATTGCATTCTCAATTTCAAGTTTACTCATTATTTGTCATTATTTTGATTTATGAAATTATGCTTTTGCACTAGTCCTAATGGAGTCCTATGAGAAAACTCTGAGACTGACTTTCTTCAGTCTATCCAGCAACATAGTGATTCATTGCTTGTTTATTTTACTTTTATTATACAAACCTAAGACACATTTAAATGCACAGCAAAAATCCAGTTTATCATCTTGTCTGATTCCTATCCACATCTCTTGTAACAACCCATGTTTTGTATGTAGGCTTTCTGTTGTATACCTCTCTCTACAGCCATCAGAAGGCAGCAGGTAGAGTACACAGTGACTTCCCTCTGAAGTCTCTAATCTGAGGGACAAAGCCCTGCCCTTTGAGGAGTAGTCATATTCGCCTCATTCAGCTGGTCTAGAGGCTCTGTTCACACAGCCTTAACACACCCCACAACAAACCCAATAAAACTATTAACAAAAACAAAACAACACTGTGTATTAGAAAACCAAAACCAGAACCAAATTGAAAATGTGTTAATGTGTTAAATATGGCATGTAATTCTGAATAAACAAAAACTGTTTTCAGGGAAGGTTCAGGTTTGTTTGCATTGCCAAACAATGAAGAGATGTTCCCAAATGCTTCCTGGGTTTTGTCTCAGCAACTTTCATTAAAAGTGTTTTTGGGGGGAGTTTTTCCTTATCCAAATTGAGGGTGTCAAATGCTGTACAGATTGTGGAATTAGGGATATTGGGTTATATAAATAAAATTTACTTTTATTTACTGATTGTATTCTACTCAATTAGCATGTAAATTAAAGGTAATACTGCCATCACATCATTCGTTATGGCCTGCTGGTTTTTCAGTGCCAGAGGAAAAGTGATCTGCGTAAACATAGCAGTCACACGCAGCTACACCTCCAGCCTGTCACAACACTATTCCCAGCAAAGTGTACTGTGCAGGGGGTCTCACATGCCCTTTGCGACATAAAAACAATCTTGCCAATAGTTTCCTTTAGTCAATCCCTCAGAGGACACAGGAGAGCAAATACACCAGTGATAAAAACACAAACAGGACTCTCCCTGTCCCTTCTTTCATCTCCCTCTCCTGCCACACACCGACCGCAAGTGCTGACCGCACCAAATACTGGAGGTGATAGGATATCCCCTCAAACATCTAAACACAACATGAAGATCAAACACAGAAACACACACACAGACACAGAGCTCTGGCTATACCACCCACTCACTTGTGTCTGCAGTTATCTTAACCATGCTGGTTGGGGACTTCGGTGGAGGGGAGGGGGTTCGGAGGTGGAGGGGGGGGGTGTTAGTGAACAGGGAAGGAAGATATGAGAAAAGAGGAGTACGGGGAAGATGGGAGGCCTCCAGGCAGAAGTGAGAGTCAAGGCAGTAAATGTCTTTATGGAGAAATGGGGGCTAAGTACATGGCCTAATCAAGGGCTGGTAGGAAGTTTCATGGGAGCAGGATGACAGTTATGGATGCAGTAAAGGCTACTGTTTCATTTTAATACCTTTGGCCAGCGATTTTAAAAATGCCAACACAATTGTTACCATTTATGAAAACAAAGCGTACAACTCTATGGCCTCTCTGCAATAGGATTCAATCTAATTATTTGATTTGTGTTTAGTAAGGTGTGCTTATTGTATTTACAAAAATGTGAGGGGTGTACTCACTTTTGTGAGATACTGCATGTATGTTCAACCTTATTTGTACTGTGTGCACCGAAAAGAGTATGAACCAAGTAAAACAGAAGATAGGAGAGAAAGAGAGAGAGAGAGAGAGAGAGAGAGAGAGAGAGAGAGAGAGAGAGAGAGAGAGAGAGAGAGAGAGAGAGAGACAGAACTCTGTCCATATTCCCGGCTCCCCAGCGCTAAAGTTATACTTCCATCTGGTTATCTTCCAAGGCAACCTGGGTGGCCCACCCAAAGTACTTGACATCTTGATGCACTTCAGCAGTTTTACATACACACAACCTTTGTAGAAAAATAAATGTGTCATTCGTCACCACATATGCTGATCTGTAGAGGGCTGGGGGGGGTAAATGGTGGAGGAGCATGACGGTGAACACAGAGAAGGGGTGGGGGGTGGATTCTTCTCTGGATTCCTCTGTTGAGCTTTTTTGGTTGGACTCTCTGAGCCCATATGTCTCTCAGCTCATGAGTAAGTAATGTTACTCCAGACAAGCCTTCTTCTTCTTCTTCCCTTTTTCTATGCTCTATGGAGTCCCACTCGCCAAATTTCAAGTGCTGTACAAGATATGCAAGCAGGCCATTAGATGCAGGATGGAATGTATGCGTTTGATATTTGACTTGAGCTGCAGCATACCATGTGGGTGGGTTGCAGACAAGTGTGTTTGAAACAGTTCTCTGCTAATCTCAGCAGATCTAATCAGTTCGTGGCGACAGAGATTGGAAGAAGACTTGGCTGGAGGAGAAAAGACAGTCAGAAAGTGTTTGATCATGTTTGGTATGCACAGGTACCTGTGATCTTGCATCCCTTCAAAAAGGAAATTCTGAAGACCAAATGCTTTCAAAGGACAGAGGGGTTCCCATCATTTAGCAGTGCCGTTATCTACAAGGAAACTGATAATAGTTTTGTTCCCTGTTCTGTGGATTCTGCCATCTCATAGTAGAGCTCATAGTCAGAGATGACAGGGGCCAGTTAAGCAACACTTCAACTATGTTTAGATTCATGTGAACTTACTGCTCAAACGAAAACATACTGGTGGCAGAACATGAGCCACAGGTCTTTAAGTGACAGTTTATGTTTGAGGAATGCAAGGGGCCAGGCAGTCATGTCTAGACCACAGCTATGGTTCTTATGCATCCCGTGAGCAGGATCCAGGAACAATTCATAAAATAGTTCATTTTGCTCCAGTCCAGTTTTCTAGTACACTGATGTTTTCACACCCAAATGCAAATCTAATATGTTCCATTCACATGTCAGGAAATGCCTCATATTGCTGTATTGTTATTACACTTTGGGTGATCAAAAACAGTCAAATATTTGCACATTTATGATTAAAATAAACTTGCATGATCAAGACAAACCTAACAGAGACAAGAGAACAAAACTTTCTGCACCTAGTGCCATAAATACTGTACAGCTAGACTGAAGTCATAAAAAAGCTAACATATTGCTCTGCTATTTGCTAGACCAAATGTGCTACATCAGACTGCAGACTAATCAGCAAACTATTGTTGTATCTATGTAAGCAGTGTGTGGCGAGTAATTTTACTGATGCACTAAAGTGCAACAGTAAAGCAAGTGCGAGGCAGCGAGCAAGCAAATGGGTGAGACAAGCTCAGCAACAAATGGAGGTGAGGTCAGATGAGGTAAGAGCTGGATAAATAAATATTCACAGACCAGACTACTGACGCACCACTTCTTGCATAAGTCCAAAAATCTGCCAGTTCTACATGTGCAGGCTGAGTCTCAATGACGAATGAGGCCTGCTGTGAATTTTAATTCATCACAATAAGGTGTCAGTTCCATTTCAAATGAGACTGAAATGAGCAAGTATTGATGCCTACTTTCAGTTACTCTATCCATGTGTATGCTTGGGCATTACCAGGTAAACACACAGGGGCAACAATTCAAGTCACATCCATTGTCATTATTATCTGTATAATAACCTGGTATGTGGCCCCTGCAGGTGTAGTAGAACTCGCGGCAGAAATCCTGGCACAGCCGCGGCAGGTCTGGCTCCCTGTGTGGCATCTTGTCCATGTCCAAGGAGTGGAACAACACCTGGGCATTGGGGGAACAGCGAGCACACTTGATCTCCTCCAGGATACGTCCACATTCGGTGTTGTTGGTGGAGAAAATCTGGAGACCACAAGCAACAGGGACCAATGCCTGATTAAAACAGAAGACTGTTAACTTTTACTTCATTAGTTACGCTTGTAAGCTGCATTTTTAAATCGTCGTTGTCATAAATTCCTGACAATTTAAGACACTGTTTGAGATTTTCAAGAACAATAACTATACAAAATGAGATGTTTTCAAATGATTACGGCGAGTCCAAATTACATTTTAAAAGGCAAATATTAGCACTTCAAAGATTTCACCTAACTTTTTCAATGTGTCAATATAAACAAAGAAATCATCTCATTCACTGCCTACTTACCCAAGTTCATAAACAGTTAAAGTGAAATTACAATTCCCATGTCTGACAGATCCTGGGGCATGAAATGAATGAAGCCAAATAAGAGCCTTAAAGCCTGACTTGGGGTCATTATGCAAAAGTACACAAAGAGTTAATCCAAAAGAAATTAGCAGGCTTATTTACATAACAAATTAGCTGTAATAAAACACAATGTAATCTGTTTTAGGTCAAGAGCAGCGCTGCTTGGGCAGCCAGGCAGGCTGGTAGTGCTTTGCTCTGTGTGAGGTCCATGTGTAAACACCAATTTAGAGATAGACAGGCACATCATTCCCACTCTGGTATCAACAAATTAGCAGTCTGTCGAAGTCAATTAGACCAGCGGACCCAAGGCCAACATATGGATGCCTTACACTTTGCTCTGACTGCAACAAACTGCAACTGGGGAAATGATTTTCTGTTTAGCAGTTATTCAGAGCCGTGTTTACCCAACAGGTGGCAAAACATCTGCCAAAACCATGAGGGTTTACCTGAAAAATATACTAACATACAAAAAATCTGTTACCACAAAAGGCAGTATAGGCTAATGGACGAATTGAAGAGGGAAAAGAAATTTTATCTGAGGTTCCATAGTTGAACTCAGATCTGAATCCTAATTTTGTTTTATATTTTATCTAATTCTATCTTATGTGATTGATTGAAATAAACTAAACTAAACTAAACTAATTGTTGACTTTTTTTCTCAAAATGGGAGTTCCGGGCTGGCTGTGACCCTGTATGTGTGGCGAGTTCCTCTGTCTCTGTGCCCTCAAAACTCATGCCATGTAGTGTTGTGGGCATGCCTGCCCTCCTGCTCTAAATTGCCCATTGATTCTGTGTGCCATGGGCTGGCACAAGGTCCATGGAGAGTAGCATTTGTGTGCTCTCAGCCATTCCCTGTGTCCATATGTTGCTGGGATGGGCTCCAATGTTGCCATCATCCAAACCATAACAAGTGGGCCTTTGTTTGTTGTCTTTTGCTGAATCTCAGTGAATATGTTCCACAAAAGCAGGGAGAAAATGGCAATTAGGCTTAGCTGTTGCACTTCTGCTAAGGACATGCTAAAGCATGTCAAGAACAGAACCATAAGCAAACAAACACAGAGAAAAAATAGCGTAAGAAAATAATATTGTCATTAACATATTCTTAGGCTATTTCAGATGTTTACATTACATTTTGTAAAGTTGGCATTACACCAAGCTGCAATGCAATGCTTCATGTTGGAGACCGGCTATTACACGATTACTTATTTCTAGGATAGCATCTGCATAATGGGTTTTGCAAATGAAATTGCCTGGACAAACATTAATATACAATGCCACACTTGGAAAAGAATCACTTGTCTTTCAAATGCAACAAATCAGTAACGCTCTGCAAACCTCATCAAACCTCATATGGTCAGAGAGACCGAGAGAGAGGGGGAGAGGTACTGATGTAGGCAATGCTAAGCTTTCACAAAACACTTGTCCTTGGGGAATAGGTGTACGTTGGTTGGCAGGGAGATACACACACACACACACACACACACACACACACACACACACACACACACACACACTCTCAAAGGCATTAACACTTGGACAGGGCTGATGACTGGGGGAGAGTGATGTTCTCCAGCTTCTCCCATTAGTGAAACCAACAAACACAATGGTGTTGTTATTCTTTTGCCATAATCAGAAAGGGCTCCGTGTGTGGGCAGTGTAGTGGGGAGGAGGAGAAGTCGAGTTTGTCCTATTCAGTTTTCCCCCCTCTTATTTGCATGACTTGAGCAAATTAAATGATGCAATATGGCTTTTTGTCGCAACACAAAGTTAGATACCACCCAGCCACTGAATGATTCGAGGAGTGGTTTACATGAGAATGGTCCGGTGAGGATCCAACGGAATCCTCTAACTACAAGTTTGGCGCATACATTCGCTTTTTTTCTGACTTACCCCCCACGGAAACTGAGCATTTAGCTAAAAGCCTTATTTATATGACATTTTAAAACTTATTCTTGTGGCGTCGGTCGATGCCATAACGGTCAAGAGTGTTGCGTAAAAGCGCGAGCCCCAGTACTGTTTGTGGAACTTTTCCTTTAACGTCAATAGCGTTACGTTAAGCAAACACATTTCTGTACGTAACGCCGAAACACAACGCTGAAGACTCTTTCAAACAGACGAAAAGAAAACAGTTCGCTATCAGCTCCCAGTTGCTGTGGGAAAAAATGGTCAACTGTTGATAAAAAATGGGTACAACCGGGCTCTTACCTGTTCTGGTAAACGGTTCAGCGGCTTAGCTAGAACGCCTTTCTCCTGACAGTTGGTTGTAGCTGACATTGGCGAGAAGTAACGTAAATCGACGAGTGTTTACCATGGTAACGCCGAAGCGCATTGGACAGCTGAATAGCTTCAGACACCGTAAAATGAAAATGTATCCTCGAAACCTGGACATTTATTCAATTTCAGACCAGGTATGTAAAAAAGACACATGTAGACCCATACAGAAAAGATGCATGGGCACTAGCAAAATAAGTTGCAATGAGAATCATAAGAGATTAAAAACAAGATATAAAAAAATAAAAAAGTAACGTTACAGACATAGGCAGATAAGTCACAAATGGGGATTTTACAAGACGAAGCTTTAGGTACTATTGAGAAAACAAAGGTATGGTAATTTCACCTACCACCGAGTACCACACACACACACACACACACACACACACACACACACACACACACACACATCCACACATTGGTATATGTCCCTGTAAGAATGTTAAAATAAGACTTTTTCATCGGGACAGGGCAATTTCCACTGACCATCCCCCACATTCAGCTGTCAGTAACAAGGGGAAGAATGACAATACACAAGGGCTGTAAATGCATCTCCTCAGTTTTTTTTTTTTTTTTTTTTAGCAGTAACACCCCAGCCCCTTAATTTTAAGAAAATGCAACGTGGTGGACATTAACCTACCCTAGCATCCCTGCGGTGCAGGATCTGATATGCGGCTCTCCTGGTGGGACAGCAGGACACACGGGGATACAACCTGTGGCAAACTTCTCCGCTGCTGCTGCTGCTGCTGCTGCCGTCAAGCAACACTTTTCGCTCCCTTTTCTTCAGCCGCTTGGGCAGGCTTCCGTCGTAACATCTTCTTCTCCTGGGGCTAATTTCTCCCCTCTCGCCGAATTTAGCGTCTCCACATTCCCACACGCTGACCGCGATGGCCAGGACGAGCACAAATTGCAAATGCTTCATAGTTCAAAAAAATTATAAAAAAAATTGACAAAAAATATGAATACAAAAAACTTCCAAGATCTGTCCCCTCTTTTTGAAAAAATAGTGGGGTTATCCTGCAATGTAGAATATATATATTTTTTATATTATTTTGGGCTAATTTCCCCAAGCAGCAAAAGCCAATTTGGCTACTATAAGAAAATTTGAAATATTCTGTTTGTCAGGGCAGGTGTCCTGAATTTGACCAACTACTATGACGAAAGGTGTTTAAAAATACATAATTCTTGCTTCTACCTATATAGAACAACTCAGAAATAAAATAAAAAATAAAATATAAGCAAAACAATAACACAATTTATCCTGATGAACACAAAAAGTCAAAACCCAAAGAACACCGTGAACTGCAAAAGAGCCGTGATGTTCCTTTAGATGTAATTCCTTTTAAGCACAGCACGGCGGTTTGTGCATGCACGGGGTCAAAAAAACATAGAAGACATAAAAGTTGTCTCTCACTAAAGTCCTCAGACCGCTCACATGTTTTCCCGTGCTCTTTCCTCCTTCTTTTTAACCAGCGCGCGAGAAGAGGAGCGAGCGCGGTGACGTACGACTCCGCGGGTGCGCGCATGTGGCCACAGTCGCGTCCACGTCGAGGTAAACAGTTACCTGGTAGAGCGGAGGACGGAGAGTAGAGGCAGCGGTAGACGAACTGTTGGGCTCCATTGACCGAAAAAGTAAAGACAATTATTACTGAGGTCTAATTCAGCTTTAAATGTATGATGTAAAAATATAATATACAACAATATAACCACCTTTTTAATTGGTAACTGGTAATATTTAAGGGTAAATAACTATTGACACAGAAGGCTACTAACCTCCAGATTTCTCTGCCCACTCCATAGATAGATAGATAGATAGATCAGTTTATGAAATATGACACCTAGTTATATAGGCTACATTAACGGCATTGATTAAAATTAGCTCCCCCTTGACCACATACAATATTTCAAGTTAATGCATCTAAAAAAATGCAATGATATAATAGCCTATATGATATAACTCTCGCAGATATCATTCTTTGCATATTAAGTACTTTTAACGCTCTAAGTACATTATTCCGATAAAATTTTTCTAATGTAAGATTTTGAAAGCGAACTTTTACTTGTAATTTTTATTTTGTTAGCAGCCTATAGGTTCTTTTGCAGAAATTGGAATACATCTTCCACTGTTATCCATATGTTGAAATTACTTCATGGCCATGAGCCAAGTCTTATAAATAAATGAAATATTTGATAAATGATTCATATGTTCTTTTTTGTTTTCAAATAACTGAACTTATGAGAGAGGCATAGAGATTTCTACAGGACACTAACATTATGAAAATGCAGAATATTATGTTACATCACAAACTGTGTCATGGGTGTTTGACTTTGTTTAAATATGGTCTAAAAGGTTTATTCTGGTAGCCACAGAATGAAGAATTATATGTTTTAGGCAGTGGAAAATCATCTACAATGTAAATCAATCGCTATGACCTGATGCGCAGCAATTTGCTTCCCTACAGTCGCACATACTGTAAGGCATCTTAATTTGGCTCCTGATAATACCGAACCAAATGTGGGACAAATCCTCTTTTATTTCCCTCTTCAGAAAAGTCATACGATAGCAATCCGAAAGGGAATGTCCAACCATGGTAATTACTGGAGAAACAACAGCCCCCCCCTCCCTTTTTTTTGGGATATACAGAGAATCTGAAATCAGTTACAGCGGCACCTGTTCTTACTTGGGGGTCTCCGGCACTCACCAGAGCCCCAGCTCAGCTTATCTACAGGAATCTGGAGCGGGAGGAATCCAGGAGGGGTTGGTTTGATTGTGGGCAATTATGGAAATGACTGTGTGTGCTATGAAGCCATAGCAGACCCTGCCAGATCTGACCCCCCACCCTCTACATTCTTTACGTTACCCAACTGGAGACATTTGAGGACCAAGTATAGCCAATGTGCCACTGCAGTATTCTGGATGTAAATGAGGAAAGAAACAAGACCATATGCAGAGAAGGAATCTGCCACCACCACTACCAACACTACAACCACCAAGTCTAGAGCTCCATGCAGAGAAAAAAAATATATTGTCAAAACATGTGGGATCCAGCTGTGGAGCGGAGAAGAGTACATCTGTTGTGAGAGATAGACCATTTGAGAGAATCACAGTTGGACAGACCGCAGTTCTAAGCTGACAGAGTCCTAGTGAGCCACAGGCTCAGACACACACACACACACACATAATTGCATACGTGAAGAAATAAGCATACAGCCTTATGAAGTGCACTTTAGCAATACTTGCTCTCCACATTATTAAACTAATTTGGTTTTATTACATTACATGGTGTAGAGATTAATTCTAAAGCTGACTTTGCTTTGATTTGGCTCATTAGGATCAAGTTTGTAATTCAGTATTGATATAAATAAAACATTAACATGATAATTCCCTGAAAAGATACCACCTGCTTTGTCCTTGTTTTATTTCTGCAGGGTCAGTGGGGGAATTCTCATTCACTCAGTGTCTGACCCTCTGAGAGGATATCCCAGAGGATGATGGTTAGCTTTGCGTGTGACCACATAAGGATCAACAACATGAATCTGGAGCTCAGCAGGCTCTCATTGCCGCCTCCACTGTTTCCCAGACTGAGGAGCTGTTGAACGTTTACTCTATTCTCTCTGCCCATTCTGTTTCTGCATTGTTTGCTTCAAAACTCAGCATCGTAATCATGAGCATACAGAACAGGACTGAGGACAGAGCTCCATTTGTGCTTTTTCAATTTTTCCATTCCAAGCAGGCGAAGCCACTACCTCACACCTCACAGTTCATACGTCCACCTAATGTTGTCTCTGAGTGGTGTTAGAGGTGGCCAACGCTTAGCTGTGTGCGTCCAGCAGAATTTATCCGTGGAGCTGCGTGAAAAGAAGGACTTTTAGCCATTATTTGAACCAATAATATACTATGAACATGAACAGAACAGAAAGTATTTTCCAGAAAATAGCTGTAAAAATTGGATTCAGTCTAAATTTAGTCTCATGTTGCTATGATTTTTATGTATATATATGTTTTAATAAAAAAATTCACCCTCTGTCTGTGACAATTCTGTTTCAAATGATCAGCTTTTTAGCCATGCTATCAGCATGGATGCCAATGTTGGTCCGTCTGTCAGACAGTCAGTATTAGGTACATTCATCATGATCCTCAGAGGATGAATCCTGATGATGTTGGTAATCCCCAGACCTTTCCTCTCGCACCACCATGATGTTCACATTTGTGGTTTTGACAAAAAAAAACTCAACAACTACTGAATGGATGACAATGAAATTTGGTACACTATTCACATTTCCCTCTGAGTGAATTATAAATTGAATTAGCAAATGCTAGCATGCTACATGTCCCCTGAGATGGTGAACATGATAAACCTGTTATACCTGTCTAATATCAGCATGTTAGCCTTTTTATTATGTTAGTATTTAGCTAAAAGCACCGCTGTGCCTAATACAGCCATCACAGAGCCACAATCATGCCTGTAGATTTTTGTTTGAGTTTGACGCTATAAACTTTTGTAAACTTGTATAGAAACACATCAGAAAGGTATTATTTGAAAAAGTACTAGTGACAAGTATAACGGTATTGTACCTCCTCTGCCATATAATTAGGAGCACATACAATGCATACAGTGCAATGTAGCATTGCAGGGTCAACGCATTCACATTCTTCTAACACAGCATTTTTCTCAACTCTGCCATGAACATGAAATCATTAACTTCAGCCCACTGTTAACAGCCATTCAACCGTGTGTGTGTATATTTTTTTCATGGCTTCCATCCCTCACCTTACAGCACATAGCAGCATTGTGTTACTCTCACACCTTCTTTAATGGCCCAGCTTTGGCATAGGCAAGCCCAAGGCAGACAGAATTCGGAAAGTGTTCACAATGTCATTAATAGTCCTGACAACAGCTTAATGAGCCTCGGCCATCTGTTTATGAAAGCTTCAGGGAAAAGCGAGAGAGAAACAAGAAAATCAGATCCAGTAGCGATTTCCAGCTGCGTGAGCGTGCCTGATTTCCACTTGAACATTTCTAAACACATAAGGACATTTTAAGTGTAGTGACTTATGCAGCGTCATCTACAGTGAGTCAGTGACTGAGCCTGGGCTGTCTGCCCAGTATCAACAGCCTCTAAATCACTGGCTTCAACCATCGGACCACACTACCTCGCCTTTAGCTTCCTTGCCCCTCCTTCCTCTGTACCACCCTGGAGTGTCCTTAGGCCTTGTTTGGCTAAAGTATACACATGGCATGAGTAACTGAAGCCACCCAGGGCTCCCTGGCGCGGTGGCACGAGACACATACTGGGTTGCACAAGTCAGGAAGACGAAGTGTCGCGTCACTGTTTACGCGATACTCAATGTCTGATGCATACAAATACACACAATGACATAGCTCCAGGGAGATAAACACAGCAGCATTTGCTTGCATTGCTCCGTACAGGAAACTGATCAGTCTTGTGCTTCAGATAGATGCCTTAGATAGATCCAGATGTGAAGGCGCAGTGACTCTTCAAACTCAGGGAGCTTAGAAGTGGCCATTCTACCTCTCAAGGGTCTGAAATCTCTCACTTCACTTTGATCATGTATTTCCTAATCTTAAAGGAAAGGGAAGGACTGAAGTGACCATAGCTGGGTCCTGGTAGTACTTGGCTAATTGCCTCTGTAGTCAGCTTTGAAAGGGACTATTTCCATTTCCTCCCTGTTTCATTTTCTTTGGTCCTCTCTGAACCCTATAATAGAGAATAGCACAATCCCCCAAAGGCAAGAAAGAGGTTAATGTGCAGATTGATGACTCTTTGTGGCCACTTGTTTGTAAATGTTTCCATCAGGGGTTAAAAGATCCCAAAGTAGTACCATGTTAGGCACCGTACATGTGTGCAAATTGCAGATTCATTACAGTCTAGAATCACTGAGCTGCAAATGAATTTGGTTGGATGGGGGCGTGGGGTGGTAAGTGTAGTCTGGTGTGGGCAGCAATGATGGTGGTCCCTGACTGTCGATGCTCTCTCCCGTCTTTCTCTCCCTTTACTCCCTCATACCCAGTACCCCGCCGTCCTCAGCCCATCTGTTCCTGCTTGGCCTCTCAGGCTCTCCATCAGGTAGGCTTGAGCTATTGAGTGCTCCTCTCATCTCGTGGCATCCGAATAAGCCAGGCAGAGGAGTGTGCATGTGTGTTTGCACCTGCAAGACTGTTTTTTTTTAATAATGTGCTGTCTAAAACGTTTGATAAATGACAGACCACCAATGTAATTAGTTGGCTATCAACTTGCCGTCAGGCAGATCAGCTCAAGTGAAAATATTTAGCGTAAAGAAGTACAGCGAGTGCATGCTGCACTGTTGTTATCCTTTTAAATACGGACAGGTAAGAAGTACAGGCGATGTCAAATCATATTCTAATGCCATTTTTTCTCGTTAAAAGATTATTTTGACAGTGTCACTCCCTTTCTAAGCAATGGCTGACTTTATTAAGAACCATGCCATTACGTTTATGCTCCCGAATTCTTGCTTGCTTGGTGGATATGTGAGGTATCAATTCTCACTCTAAACTTGAACATTTTATCTGAGGAGACAGTATTGCTTTACTGCCACATATTGTATATTGAACTTTTATCATTCAAACAAAAAGGCTAGCAGACACACTGGCCAGATCAATCAATTCCACCCTTATTTAGATTGAGCAAATGGAAAGTATTTTACTTCCATTATTTGGAAAAGTAGCTCTCAAGGTGGTCCTCAGCTCGACTTGGAGGGATGATTGGTATGAAAGTGCAGTGCTCTACTAGTTCCCTCAAAAGTGGACATTATATGGTTTTCCCAGGGTTTGTGGTCAATTGTGAAATCCTGGTTTGCACAGCCTCTTTGCGTTGGGATCATTTTACAACAGAAAGGAAAGAGGTGAATGGAACAGGCGCTCCCAAGAAGGCAGTTAGGTGTGGTGTGGAATCAGTTTTGAGATTTTTTCCTTTCATCCCGCCATACAAAGGTCACTATTTGGGAACCCACTGTGTTTTATTGTCCCAGGGAATTGTTTTGAGGTCTCATTTCAGAGTAATATTTCCTTGTCTGGCCCTTGTTCTTTTATATCAAAAAGCCGAACTAAAAACTTCCCCTTTGTCTGGAGTCTGGTTACCAAGCATGAGAAATTTTTTATAATGTGCCAGCCTCCCCTGTCAGGATGTTTTTTTTCTAATCCCTTTCAGTTAGTCCAAGGTACTTCTGCTAGAAAACACTGCCCAGTTATTACAGTATACATTTTCATATTGCCTCCATAAATGTAATTCAAACCGTGGACCTTTGTGTTTTTGGTTCATACTAGCCATGGAAGGTATTTAGCGGTAGCTTGAAAATTGTAATGTACCAGATTTGCTACTGCTTTTGTTAGCCTCACTTGCTCCAAACTTGTTACATTATTATGTCCAGGTGCATTTCCACCTTGCCACTGCTATTACTTTTTATGTATCAGCTAACACTTTAATAGCTACAAAGTCTCAGAATTGGTCATGCACGACATTGTGTGTTAGTCAGATGTGTTTTACCTCCTCATGGCCTTAAGGTTCTCATTAGCAGCAGAGCATTGTGTCAGAAGGTGGTCTCCATGCTGGTCCAAGTGATGGCAGCTTTGAGTAAGTCACTACTTTTTCCATGCTCACAAGAAAACAAGTTCCTGGGAAAAAATCAAGTAAAATGAGAAAATCACAGAATGGTGTATTGTTATACACTGAAATAACCTGATTAATGTAAAACCTGTAGTTGTTACATGCAGTAATCAAGTTGACATATTTTTTGAGCAAAGACAGGCATATATTAAGTGTCATCAGTCAGTTACATATGACTCTGCATCTAAATGAGTTTATTTGTCTTTATTTTATTATAGGAGCATTTGGATCGATGGCACAGTAGGAGAACAAGTTTTGAAGCCAAAAAACGTTTTTAGTATGCTCTGCACGTCTATATGAATTTTACAAATAGTCTGTAGGTCAGTTGTGAAAACCGACCTATTCAGACTCATCTGAGTGTCAGTTTCAGTTGAACCTTTGATTTAATTATTTTGGACGCAAGGATGCTCAGCTACCGGTAACTTTCTTTTCACTGCTGTCACAGCAATACTCTCCTTGAATTATTTGTAATTCAGATGGGCACATGTAAAAAACATATTAAAAACACAAATAAGTGTATACATAGCCAAGAAACTTAAGTTGCTCTTCTTATTGACACAATTTAAAATAATTAAAGTTAATGCAAAAATCTGACAGTAACCCGGTTACAAAAGTGCATGTTAACGCACTGTGTGTGATTGACAGCCTCAGACCTCTTTTAGCAGGGTTTATCTCAGACGGATGGGGTCACTGCCCTGTCTGTCACTGTATGTCCCATTCCCATTCCTCAAACCCTCCATCACATTGACACTTGGACAGCCAAGCTGTCTGAAACCTGCAGATGTCCTCCATACATGTGCGTAAGAGCACAAAACAGACAAACAGTTGCAGGCCTATTACCACTAAACACTGAAATACATAAACACTGCATCATTATCGTCCTACTCCCATCATAGCCATTTAAAGCAGACGACAAATTAACGAAAGTCAGTGACCATAAACACAGGCTACATGTTTGTACTTTCTTGTGGGAAAGATCATTTTGTAAATAATTTAAGAAACAAAGCATAAATCAGGACAGTGTAAAAGACCAAGTTTATCTTCAGCTAATTGCAATGATACAGAAACAGAACTTTTGTGGTTCAGTCCTCACTGTGCTACATTCCAGATGCTGATAGCAGTATTGGACCACCAAGGACTTTAAGTATACTTACATGACTTGATATGTACAAAGACTCTGATAAAATGTTCCCCTCTGCTGCTTATCCATCCTCTCCTTGTCAGAGAGGCAGTGTTTTTGTCTATAAGGCGGCGTCTTTTATTTTACAAGTTTATAAGCAGAAGTTTGAATTCTGCGCATGGCCTAGCCTGTAACTGTAGTCGACTTTTAAAAACAAAACTTCTTGCATCAGTGCCCTGTTATAATCGACTAAACACACTGTCAATGCTTTTCAGCAGAAAGTAGTTCCAATGAAAACCGTGAGGTCTGTGGATAGTAACTTGCTGCTTGTTTCTGGAAAGACATAAATACATTTTAGCAGTGTTAGCAGCAAGGCTCTAAGGATGGCAATATTGGTCTGTTATTAGGTCGGTCCACCACATTGGTCCAGACTAAACTATTTCACAACTATTGGATGAATTGCTCTTAGTCTTGTTTTATGTTGTGAACACCACAAATGAAATTCCATTCACCTCCATTTTATTGAGGTGGTGGTGATAAATCTTAATAAATCTATAATGTATCAAAACCTGGAGAACATAGAACATATAAAGCATGGTTAGATACAACAAGGGGCAAGTCAGAGAAATACCACTTTGTTCTGAAATCCATCTGGTAGGCTACATACTGTACATAATTGAGAACAGCCATATTATTAGTCGAATGGTGGCCTGCACAAGCAGGTGTTTGACGTCGATACTCTTAGATGTACAGTTTGTGCTAATTTGCTGTAAAATACTGACTTTTTCTTTTAGCCTTTGGCAGAGGAATATAAAGAAGGAAATGGAGTGTCTTGCCAACAGAAGGCCACAACTGGAGTCACTATTCCTTTGACACAATGTATTTGATTAGTAAGGCTGTTATGATTTTACAGGCCAAGATATAGAAACCATATGGCATGTCTTTTATTAAGACGCTAAATGAACTGAGCCTTTATGTTCTTGTGATGCACTAAGCCCACCAAAAGAGCTCTGTGAATTCTGATATCCAAGGGAGAATTGACCAAACTCGACAATGCTGGTGAGATAAACCAGCAAGAAAATGAGAGGATGGATTGCTCATAAATCATTTGTGCACCACAGTGCAACATTCAAATGCATTTCAACACTTGTCCTTCCTTGGGAAAGTGGATTTTCTTTCCTACCAGGCTTTCACAACCTGTGGCTTGCATGCTGTTTCAAGGAGAAGGAGACTGCCAAGTATCACTGCGTACTCCAAATATTTGTGTGGTCAACTGGACAGTGCTGTTGCGGTTGGATCCCATCAGTGATGTTCAAACACTCTTGAACTTGCTTCAAGTTTTACATTGTGCTGTTCAAGTGCATTTATTTTGTTATTTGACTCATAAAATGTGGCAGGTATTCAAGGGAGATGTTGATTTCTGTTTGTTCCTGTTCTAACTGAGCAGCATGAGCATTTGGTACACATCGTAACACTTGAATGTGAAATACAATTGAGTTTAATGGCTTAATCAAAAGAAATTACAACAATGCTGTATATCTGTAGATTTTAAGCTTTTAGAGGTCACTTTTTGAGCTTGTAATCTGCATTGTAATGTCAGGAAAATCTTCATCCATCCACCCTATTCATGAATACTTATTTAGTTTGCATCACAAAGTTCTTTACTTTCTCCTGGATCTTTGTTTGTCATCTTACTTGTTCTTGTAAAGTGTTTTTGACTTGTGTTACCTGCATTATTGTATTGATTGATTGATTGATTGATTGAGGAAGAAATTACTTTTACAGATGTGTTTGCTGTACTGGTCTTTGCTAGGTTTCAATAAAGGTCAGTGGAAGTCCTGTCTTTATGGTGTATTAAGGTCAAGAATTAACTCTGCCGTTCAAAAGGATTTTTGTTTACATTTTACATTTCTCATCACATGCACAAGTGTGTTCATAAGGCCTGACAAACATTTTGAACTTATGTGTGTACATTTGTATGAAACACAAAAACAGACAATTTGGGATATGCACAATGAAACATTGCCAGCGATGGTTAAAAATGCAAGTGTGCATTTAATGTGGGAGTTCACCTATCAGATAACCCCATATTTTATTGAAGCTACTTTCCATTGTTACCAAAAAACAACCTTTTCCTTTATTTTGTATCAGATGTGCAATTTGAGTTGTTCTTTCTTACAATAATCACTGTTTATTACAAACATTGTGCTCACAAGGTATTGTCTATCTATCTAACTGGATACCCGTACAGCACTATCTGGTAATCAAAATAGTATTTGGCATTATGGGTAGCCACAGTCACAGTATACAAAATTCTCTTTTTGTTGGAATACAGCTCAGTTACTGTGAGCTCCGTGTTGATTCATCACTGCTGTAGACCTCCGGTGTAGAAGGACATGAAACTTGAGAGTGTAACACAAACTTGAAAACATACAAACCTGAGGAAAATCATCACATTTATTGGAAATATCATGGTCTCCAAGATCAACTGCAAAATGCTGGACATCCTTAAATCACTGTGCCTGCAGCCTCATTAGCAAGCTGCAGAGGAGAGGAAGCCATATTTTAGCAAATGTTTGCATACCCAAGTGTGACAACTTCACCAGTGGCCAAACACAGAGGTGTCATGTGTTTGTACCGTTCTTTGTTGAATGCTTAGCAACCAGTAGCATAGTCATTTATAACTCTTGTAGATGCACATGACTTGATTATTTTCCACCATAACATACAGTCTAAAGAAACCCTTACAAACTTTAAACGTCTGTTTTTTGTGTGTGAAGCTAGTTTGACACCTTGGTGTAAAAAATTAGACTATGGATGAATCATCTTTTATATCATACATTAAGAGTTTCTCGTGCTACAGCAGGATGTGTTGTTTGTAAAATTACACAAAGTAAAATCACTGTTGTGATGCCTCTCAGTCAACAATTTGTCCAAAGAAGCTGTTAAATTCTATACCACTATTTTGACATTTTGGGTTTAATGTGTTTGCAGTCACCGTCTCTATGTTTCTGGCCTGGTTATCGACTTTTGAGACTGACCGTCTCGTGTGAATTTGTTCCTGTGTTTGTGGTGCAATGTTGCTAGTGAGAGCAGAAACACACTAAAACATGTCCCTGGACATTATTTATAGCATTGACTTTCCAGATTTAAATGTATATTTTCTTTTTTTGAGGTGTCAAAATGATAGTCAGTACACAGTCAGTACTGTATTTGACATTTGAACTTAACAAAATATTACATAGCGTTTTAAAGCCAAATACAACATTGACACATGGATACATACAGGAGGCAGTGCAGTATACAGATTATGCCAATGATAATTGTTTAGCAGGTTGTTTGGACTGGCTGTGTGTCACAGTGTGGAGTCCTGGCTAAATATTTACTGGCTGCTGGGGGTTAGAAGGCATGCTTGGCCAAGCTTGTGTCTCTGGTGTAGGAGCAAAGAGACGGTGGGGGCGGGGGGGTAAGATGGTGAAGTCATCGCCACTGACCAATGTCGTTAGCGAGCCAGTGTCGTTAGCGAGCCAGTGACGTTTACTCCTGACCCTTTTACCATTTAGGGGGCCCTGGACTGATATGAGTGTTATTGACCCAGAGGCCATGCGTGGCATGTTTGGGGTCTGCAGAATATATCCCAAACTTTAACCTATACAACAGAGCCAATTATAGTTGTGAAAGGCCAAACAATACAATCCATCAGTCAGGTTTCTTGGGTAAACAGGAATGGGGTGTAAACTCTGAATCCCAGAGAAGCTAAGGGTCAGTGGAGCTGTTTGATTGTCTAATTGGGGGTTTGAGTGAGTGTGTCTGAGAAAAAGAGAAAATGAGAGATAAAAAAGCAAGAGTAAGGGCATCTGTGTGTGTGTGTGTGTGTGTGTGTGTGTGTGTGTGTGTGTGTGCATCGCTGCGCAAACCCTACTGGTCTGGAGGCACCGTGACACCTAATGAATGTGTGTTTGTCCTTCAGACCCCACACACCTCTGTTTATTTGAACATGGGATAGTGTTCCTGAGCTGTTTTATCCTCCCTGTGTTTGCCACTTAACATGTGCACCGCAGGGTTGGCCTGTGCAGCAGTGTGCACCATGTTTAAAAAAAGTGAGGAAAATATCAGTCAGCCTGACAATAATGATAGACAAACAAACTTCATCTTGTGGATACAGTGTTCCTCTTCATTATTGTTCAGTCTTCATTACGAAGCAGGGTGATAATCCAAACAGCTCCAGCGCAGACGGTGCCAAAGGCAACGGGCCAATGGAAGATTGGCGGTCGGTTTAGTGTCAATGATGTGGTGATGTGGGTCAGGGATAGCAGCAGCAGCGATCATTGCACAGTGGCTAAGAGCCCAGCCAGACCACCGGGGAGGAGGCCTTCACCTCTTTCCTCAGCCATCAATCACCCACATACATATAAGCAAAGATAGATACAAGCAAACACAACCAGACGCTCATCCTTACACCTCGCCATTATGTATAATTTACACTAACTTTCAGCCAGAATGACCTATAATGAAAATATGTTGTAATTCACACTATGCTGTATATTATTCATGCCAGATCTTTGGTGTCCTAAGCATTGATTGATGCAGCATGCATTTTTCGTAAGTGACCGGTTTGGTTTTTTTGTTTTTATTTAGCTTTATTTTGTTAAAGTGGACACACTTTTTTTGCTCAGTCCCTCAAAGTTGTCACTGAATGAACCATAAAGGCCAAGGTATGCTCCAAATGGACTACTTTCTTATGATGTGTCCTTTCAGCCATGTCAGACATCAAAAGTGTTTACAGCTAACAGTCACACTTAAAACTGTCATAGCGATGGGCAAGACGCAATAATCGGTTAAACAGGGATAACTTGTATATTCAGACCATCTGACAAGCACTTCGGTTGAAGCCTAATGACTTAAATTCCCAGGGTCAAACAAGGCCTTAATAAACACTGACCTCCAGCTTTACACTCAGAGATAAGGAGGTTTATGTCTCTTACATCAGGCCAGACCCTCTTTAATGTCCATTGCCATATCTAGCCTACTCAGGAGGAAAGGGGCAAACTAAAATCACTTGGGTAGCACTAATTGACAAAGCACGGTCTGTGGATGGACAATATTCCCTGACGCAAACATAACAGTTTTAAATGCATGTTTAGTTTGAAAGAAAACCTGACCAACAGGATCACTATAAAATGAGTTACTATAAAATTTGTAAGACATTTTATCAGAGTAAAAAGTCATCACAGCTAATGCCGGTTTTGGTCACAATTTACAGTGTTCCACAATTTTTTGAAAATACAACATATCAGCCTTTGTCCATGATAGAACAATAAAGTCCTGGACTTTGTACCTTTGTCCTTTGTGTTTCATATTACTGTAAGGATTCCCTCAGGCCCAAACCTGCTCAGCATTATGTCAGTTATGGTGAAGTGTGTCTTTGACCTTTGAGACCTCAGTGTGTCTTCTGTGGAGGCCTGCTACTCATCTGGTGTTAGCTGTTACATGCTGGTATCACTGTGATTAATGTTTATGGTTATCTGCATGACAATCCCCCTGAAAGTGTTGATTAGAGGGATGAAAGGAGCGTGTGGAGGTGTTGAAGAATTTGTGAAAGTTTGATATTTATAGTATGGTGTCTAGCATGGTGATTTCTGATTATACTGAGTTTTATGAACGAATTAACATAGGTTTATAAATCTATCATCTATATATAAATTTTCTTAATCAACTTCACACACCACGGATATGCATACTACTACTACTACTACTACTACTACCACACACACACACACACACACACACACACACACACAGAGGCTGCCCTGATGTAGCACCTCTTTAATTCACACCAGCACTTGCTATTCTTCGCTGGTGGTGTGATAGTATTCGCTGAGAGTCGTTCCTCCTGAGTCTTTCAGTTGTCTCAAACACTCTACTTCAGCGCAAGGCCTTATTGCCCACCCAAAGAGGTTATAGGGATTCTTGACTGCCCTCTCTCTCCCTAAGTGGGTGGTCCTCTGGGGTATGGCTGAGGCACAGGTGGAGCATTGTAGGGGTGCTCACAAAAATAACCCCCCTCGCTCATCACCAACAACCCCTCTCCCCACCCGCTTTTGCCACGCCTGCTCTACGGAAAGGTGGACTCAATTTTGCAGAACCCTCCATTCGACCGTTGAGTCACGAAACACTGGAGGTGAAATGTTGACACACACACAAACCTGTGTGTTAGCCATTCTGGGAAAAGCTGAGTAAATTAAACACTCATATACAATTCAGCATTTTCTGGTACTTTAGTACTGTAAATAAAAGCTTTGATTTCAAACGTGCTACTTGCTTTGAAGGTTTCCTAACAAGGGGCTTGCAAAGTATAATTCTTAATAAAGTTTTGATTACAAAGGCCGTCGGTGTAAAAAAAATAAATAAATAAATACCTTTCCCTACTAAAAATATTCCCATGCTCTGGTTTTGTAAATAATTATAGTTCTGCTGAATGTGTTTTATAAAGTTTACATGGTAGGTTCAATGCACCCTATCTGTTGTTTGGAACCCTGCAAACCACCAGCAAGATGTTGACATATGGCAGCTCTGGTGTAGTGCACAAGGCATGGATTACTTGGGACCATAATAAACAGGAGCATAAAGAGGGATCTGTGCAGAGGGGGTGCCCTGAAAGGGGTGACTCTCCTCGGACCTCCTTGTCTTAATATCCCTGTCTCTGTCTCCAGCTTTCTGAAACCCTCTGGGTTTATCAGACTGTGTGACTCGGTTGGTAAGAGGCTGCCAGCCACCTGCTCATATGTGTTAACAGAGTGATTTATTGTTAAAGCATGATGAAGATAGACAAAGAACATGTGTCTTGATAACCTTACAAGCCCTAAAAGGACAGGATATCAGCAATATAAAGGTAAAATAATGGGGGGGGGGGTTACCATCTCATGCAGTTGACACATAAACTCATAATAGAGACATATTTGTGCAGAAATACAGCAGGTGCTCCCCATAGTGAAATTGCAATGCTAGTTTGCACAAAGACTTGGCTGTGTGCTCCATCCACCTGCACTTAGGTAAAGAGATGCCAGAATTTCTGATTCAATGAACCATTTATACTAGGTCGAGTAACACAGTGCTCTGCATGCTTTCCACCTGTACAGCAATGCAGGGTGCATTGTGCAAAAAAAAAAAAAGCATGAAAAGCTTGTTAACGTCCCGTTGAGTGCCTTATTGCAGGAAAGCACCATTAATATTGACGACTTTGGCAAGGTTGTCAAACACGCAGTGACAGGTATTTCAGACAATGATGGGATTGCCGAAGAATCAGCCAACTTTATGTGAGGCTAAACATCCATTATCAGAGTTCCTATCCTCTTACGTCTCACATAACTTCCTGCTCAGATCTTTGCGAGGGCCAGATGGTTACATTGGCCACTGGGGATAGCAAGAAGCCCAGAAAGACAGTTTTACAATGTGCAATTACGGGACAGATAAACTAAACGCTCAACAAAGCAAGGCATTTCCAGATCCCTGGTATCCAGACTTTGATAAGAAACAAGCTGCATTCCTTGGCCAATTTACTGTCTTCAAAATTGAAATACCAATGCTAATGAAGACTCTTACTGTAGCTTTAATGGGAGATTTGAATGGGAGATTATTGTTTTGGTCTAATGAAGGCAGTGCACTGAAAATATACTGCAAAGCATGCCTCAGTGATCCAACTGTGGAAACATCAATGTCTGCTCAGAAAGCTTTTGCAAAGCACTCAAAGCTGTCTCATTTGTTTTGAGTTTGTTCACATGCCAATTGATGCTAAAGGGGATATAGTTTCTTAACCAATGAGCAGGGCTCCACATATTGCTACACTCAAGAGTTCAGCCTGTTAACATTTCACAGAGAGATCAGGCGCCTGCCCTCTGTGCTTTACCCCAGGGAGCAAGAATCCCCCACAAACTGACACTGATACAATCTCCAGGTAATGGCTGAGCCAGAGGGTGTCTGAGGACTACTGAGATACTGTGGGTGTGTACGTGTGTGTGTGTGTGTGTGTGTGTGTGTGTGTGTGTGTGTGTGTGTGTGCGTGCGTGCATGACTCGAGGAGGTACCCGGCCCCACTGGTGTGGTCACAGGGCCAAAGTTCACTCAGAAATGTGTGGCCTGGGGTCGAGAGGTGTTATGGCCTCCGTTAACGGTAAGGGTAGAGTTTCAACCTCCAACCTCACCCTCTCCTCTTTCTCCAGGCATCTCTGCCACTTACATTTCTCACCATGACACGCGTGACGACCCCCTCCTATTAGTCAGGTGACAGAGGCTTGATGGAGGTGAAGAAAGAGCGAACAACAAAGCAGGTCAGGACAGCAGCAGTGTTAAAAAACAGAATGAGATGGCAATGGTTTGGTAGTTTAGATTTGTTGATGTGTTGAATTGTTAAATTTAAGTTGGAGAAAGTCCGTACAAAATATATAAATGGATTGTGGGAAAGGTTTGTGATGACTTTCATATGGGAGCGAGTGTGTTGATGGTGCAATAGTGTCAATGCATGGTTCACATATGTGATGAGTCTCTACATTTAGAGCGAAGCAGTGGTGGAGTACAACGACTCATACTAAGGTACTTTATCTTTGTACCTCCATTTTATGCTACTTTATATTTCACCTTTTACTCCTCTCCTTGTTATTATTTAACAGCTGTAGCTACATGTTACTTTGCAGATTAAGAAATGATATACAAAACCTAGGACCATCACATGATTACTATCATAGGATGGTCATAGGTTTAAATTTGCTCACTCATGCCCAGCTACAACATTATAATGCTGCATACATGTTAATACATCATAAATAAAGGGTTAAGTAATATATCATATATAATAATATAATGCTATCAAGTGGCATTCTGCTGCTCAATGATTACTTTGATTTTTAACATTTTAAAACATTTGCTGATAGTACTTATGTACTTTTACTTTAACTTAACTTTTAATTAAGAATTTTACACCTCAGTATTACTATTTTTACTTAAACCTGCAATAACTGATTGTGGCCACTTGGGGTAGAGCAGCAAGCTGTAAACACAGCATCGATGATCATCAAAAATGTTATGGGTAATCAGTCCTTTCAGAAAAATGCGAGTTTTTTTGTGATTGTTGCGGGCAAAAATCTTTGATTATGCGATGGAATATGTGGGATATTTATGCAATTTTATGCGATGTAATTGCGGGAACTTGCAAAAATTGCGGGAACTGCGGTTTTTGATGTTGTTCATGTCGCGTAATTACGTCACTTCATAACGTTCCCATGGCAACAGAAAAATCTTGTGTGAAGTAAACGCAACATTTTTCAACTTTCTGCTAAGATATATGTGACTTTTTTGCAACAAAAATGCGGGGATTATGAAATCATGCAAGCCCTGCATATTTTGTGCGGAAATTAGCAATTTATGCGGCAAAAGTGCGGCGTATTTGAAAAAATGAGGCCCCCGCATAAATATGCAGACTTTGGCTGATTATGCATTGAATTATGCGATTGCATAATCATGTTTTTCTGGAGGGACTGGGTAATAATGTGTTAGCAAACATTCACCTATTTAGACACCCATACAGACACAGTGCAACATTACATTCATTTGGAGATGACGATTCAGTCTCCTATGAGCTTTTTTTTTTTTTTTTTTTTTTTATCTCCACCAACTTTTGAGGGAAATATCGGTCTCTTTAGCTGCTAAATGCTACACTATGTTCAGTTCACCACTAAGTTCCTAACTTTGATTGTCTGATGTTTGGTGCTTTTTTGGCAGTAAAGTTGCAAGCCATATAACTAAACCAATGAACTAAAAGACGCTGAAAAGCTCTGTAGAGCTGAGGGGGACTGTAGAGTCGGTTGATAACTATTTTGGGGTTTGTCAGACACTGTCATTTGATCCATTGTTAATATAAAAACATTACATCTCAATACTTCTTCCACCACTGGAACACAGACATGCAGCATTGTACTGATGGAAATGTGACTCTGAATTGTCCACAAACAGAAACCTTTCTTTCTCTAAAATCACAGTGACAGTTTTAGTAGTGATCTGTTCTAGTAATACGTGGTATTAATTGGTGCAACTCGCAAATACATACAGACACACACACACACAAACACACACACACACACACACACACACACACACACACACACACACACACACACACACACACACAAACAAACATTCTCAATTTAAGTGTTCCCCAGACAGTATGTGATCCTCAGACAGGACAGTGCTTCCTCTTCTAGTAGTCAGGTCTTGTGTGAAGGATCAGTCTGGCGAGGTCATCCAGACAGAGACAGAGAGGGAGAGAGGATCTCTCTCCTTTATGATGCTCCTGAGCCTGGTCAGAAAAATGTTGGGGTTTTTTTTCAGTTCCGTCCGAACTGATGTTACTAGCAAATGTTGTTGACATTGTTTTCAGATTCTTTAGTGTTTTTTGTGCTTGAGCTTCAGTTTTTCCCTTCACTGCTTTCCCTTTCTGTCTGTTTATTTCTACCTACCTGTAAATTTTTTGCTTTAGAGGACACACACTTGTTAATACCCTGTTAATTGTATACATTTTATTATTTATTATTTATTATACAATGTTTATCTCTCTTGTTTTGTGTGCCTTTGCAGTTTTTCCTCCTTGCCTCTCTCTCTCTCTCTCTGTCTCTGTCTCTCTCTCTCTCTCTCTCTCTCTCTCTCTCTCTCTCTCTCTCTCTCTCTCTCTCTCTCTCTCTCTCTCTCTGTCTCGCTTCCTCTGTCTCTGTCTTGCTGCTGGTGTTTTTCTGAAAAATAACAAGGTCAGGGGCTATGCGTGTGCATGTGTTTTGCGCTGGCTGCATTGACTAGATGGGCTGGCTGCACTGGGCTGGCTTCTTGTGTGGTCCCCCGGCAAACTTTATGATTTATTCAGCTAAAGGCAGAGGAGCACGACCCCCAGTGACCACAGAGAGGGAGCTGCACGTGGGTTTAATGATTTCACCACAAAAATGTCTGCTATGGCTGGGTCTGCGTGGAGCTCAGAGCCCCCCCACTGGCTGAATGGTGGGGAGGGGGGATTTGAAAAGAGAGCTCGGCTGACCGGCCTGAGTCAATACCAACGCTTACCACTACACATCTACTTGGAGGGATTACGAGGGAAGAAGAGGACAGACAGAAAGCTACATCTGATTGGCATGTTCCAAATATTTTAAACTCCTGTATTTTACTGAATGCTCAGTGATTCCTGCATGCGTGTTGTTATTCTTTATCATGCATTCTGCTATTTTTCTTTCTCCATCCCAGCCCTCCCTGAGTCTTGTTGCCAGTGGGAGATTTCAGAGACATTATTGAAATGTGGACACTGAGGATGATGTAACCAAGCTTTCAAGAACAGGGAGAGGGGCATAAATAATAGGGGGGGGGGGGTTGATGGAGGTATTTGGCATATTTTTCTCTGCTGGTGTCCAGGTCTGCTGGCTCAAGAGAGTGACTGCTGAGGGCTTGGATCTGGATGCTACGCTTGGTGCTGCTTCTCTCTCTGTCTGTTTGGCTACAACTCCCCAGAACAAGATGATGTCATTCACAGAGATTTGTGAACATTCTTGATGAAGACACAAAATCACAGGGGTGAGCTTAATTACACTGCCCGAGTGGGAACAGGTCAGAGAGCTTTACTGTACCACTCCTCGTTTTGAAACAGGTTGGCTTGGTCCATCTTGGCTTATTCAAAATGAAAATGCTCCTGCATATTTGAAAGATATGTTTACATATATGAATATGTAAACAACATGTGCTACAGGTGGATACATTCCAAAAGCAACAAAAGAAAAAGAAACAATGATTGCCTTTTTCATCAAAGACATTTTGACACATAAGAAAAAGCATGAGTGTAAATAATCAAATTAATGATGGCTGAATTCCGCTTTACTGTCAGGACCCAGGTATCGTGCAGTCATTTCATCCATCGTTAATAAAACAAATATTGATTTATGCAGTTTTTAAGGGCCAAACCAGAAAGAGACACAGCGAAAATTCATTCTTAATCTTGTTAACTGTCAGTTAGCATTCTTGTTAGCTAAGTGGATAACAGGACAATAAGTTCACTTAGTTAATTCAAAAGACCATCAACTCCTGTCTTGTAACTGTCTGCAAACCGTTTGGTTTTGTGGAGCAGTGTAGGGTTAATTAAAAGTGGATGGTGACACAAAGCTAATAAGCTAGTGTACTCCATTTTCTCTGACTCTCTGTTCCCTCAAAGTCAGCACTATCAAGGTGGCCTGCTATTGATCAATGACTTTAATTCACCAAAGCTGAAGTTGCCACATAAAATTGACACAGATTTACATCGTCCCTGCATGCCAACCTACTAATCACTCAGATTGATTATGCTGCAACATTTCAGTTTGAAATGTTTACCGACATGTTTCTGCATTTGAACTTAACTGCTTCCTAGTTTGGACAGAAGCTCTTGCAGGGCAGTATCACTTTACATCACAGCAGGTTTTAAGTCTGTGTTTGCATGGATGCCTCCCGAGCGTCTCTGCGTGTGTCAGAGGGTGAAGCCGTATCAAACCAGTCATCATTACAAGCTCATTCCACAACCCCAGGAGGGATTACACAACGGTCAGTGCTTGGTGGGTGGACACAGGCTTCTCCGTCAACCCAAGGCTCAGGGCTCACAGTGAGTAATGAGTCCACCCAGCAGAACCTCAGCACACGCCCAGGGCCCAAGGAAATGTATGTGCTCACCATGTCTGGTATGACAACCCCCCTCCTCGACTAGCCAGGAACGGAAACTCATATCTGCTGCTCTGTCTTTGATCCCCAACAATCCCTCCCACCAAACATATTACGTGTTTTTTATATGGCAAACTATGTAAGGTTTAATGGCTTATTTCCAGTAGCATCTCATAGGTCTACAGAGAACACACAAATGTACACAAAGACACACACATACCTTGTCTCTGTCTGCCTCTCTCCCTCTCTTCTTGCTGTGTCTTTCTATTTTTCTATCACACACACACACGCTCACGCTACCAGGTCCAGACATAAATCAATATGACTCAAAATGCAAAGAAAACATTGACCCAAAACATATGGAGATGATGAAGGCATTTATTTGCTCAGCGGGGTCTGCAATGATATGTGAATGGACCATTTTGTTTGCGTAGAAAATGGAGGTGAATTAATTGATGTGCATGCAGTGTAATTTAATGTCCATTATAGTAAACTGGGGATTTCTCCTGGTATAGCTCATGGGTTAGCTGCTGAACAGACCAAAATTAGTGCATGCCACAAAGAGAAAATGCAGCAGGGTTTGGGAGAAAAGTAGGGAGTTCCACTTTTCAACTCTATTCAATTATAAGTGGAAAATCCAGGAGGGGGAATGTGGAAGGGACGATAATCCTTGCAATGAGACAGCTCTTGTTGATCTCCACTTTTTCTCTGTCTCACCTCTTGTCGTGCTGGTTT
Organism: Perca flavescens; assembly: GCF_004354835.1. Lineage (NCBI taxonomy): Eukaryota > Metazoa > Chordata > Actinopteri > Perciformes > Percidae > Perca > Perca flavescens. The sequence goes on along the minus strand of NC_041332.1, from coordinate 28,766,740 downwards.
TCTTCCCCACTCCTCGCTTCCTCCTGGTCCTTGGAAGGATTTGGTAATATCACTCGGTTCCAAGTGTGACATATCCTCATCCTTGCTCTCTGACTCCCCTTCTTAACCCCCCCTCCCCTGCCACCCTGTCCCTCTTTATGAACCGTGTGGTTCCAGCCACGATGGTGGCGAACCGTCTCTTGCTAATAACCGCTCTCCAGATGAGTCACGGAGGGAGAGAGACCGAGAGAGAGGCGTTCTTCGCTATTTTTGGCCCCTGACATCGGCCCCATAAGAGACTTTCCCCTCTGTGCCTACCCCTCTCCGTCCCTCTGATCTCCGGACCTCCTCAACAGATGAAACGAGCACTTTGAGGAGGGCCTCGGTCACTGGATCCGCTCCTCTCTCTGCTGGCCTGGTGTGAACAGCTGCCTGTTTTGGTTTGTGTCATACACACAAATATTCATACACACAGTGTTTGGGTTTGAAGGCCTCTCTCAGCAGGTCCTCTGTGTCCTATGAGTTATGACAAACATTATTTGCTCCCTTTCACATTACTCTAACACATGCTGCCAGAGTAGATTGCCGTGTGTTCCTGGAGCGTGGGTCATTTGGACACAATCCAGTGTTTGAACAGCTGTAATGAGCACTCAACATTATTAACTTCACTGTGGAGGAAGAGAAATTGGCTATAGATTGAGTCTTTATTAATGAAAAAAGAATTTAGATGGCAACATTTGCTCAGTCTGTACTACATCTGAATCTTCTTTCTTTCCGTAGCAGATGCTACTTCTTGGAGGTTATGTGGAACACTGATATATTATAATGTGATGTCTACATTAAACTATTCTTCACATAATTCATATGTTTTATGAAAACATCCACCAGGAGTCTTTTGACTGGTGGGAGTTCTCTGTTTCTTGATGTTTATTGGCTGGAGAATAGAAAAACATCCTTAGGGAGAAAGTGCTTACCATTGCAAATTTCCATTTGTCACTGATGGAAATAAGCACATTTGTTTCATTTTCACAAAGACACATAGGGAGTAGTGAAAACTGTACTCACACTGCTTTTAGGCCACCACAGCATGACCCAAATTAGACTTTATGTGCCATTTTGTAATGACTAGCTACAGCCCCAATTTTACCCTTGACAAGATTTAAATAAGGACCCATTTGCTCTGGTATCGGCGGTGTAGGTAGCAACGCAGCAGGCCTGCTGGCCGGACATGTGCTCTCAGCCAGAGCAATCTATCATTACCAGTGTAATAAGGGGAACTGTTTTTTTTCTGTCTTACAATTGAGAGCAAAATGAATGCTTCCACACAAAGTGATAATCACGAGGGCTTGCCGAAGGAGAGGTTGCCAGAAATCCACTACTCTTTTTCTTTTTCTCTTTTTTATCCCAGTGGGTTAGGACGGCTCATTGTTGGCTGATTGCTGTCTAATTTAGTGCTAACCTCGACAACTGCTGTGTCTCCCAAGGTCTACTACTGTATTTGTTGTCCAAATGAGCATGTCAGGATGCAGTATGCTTGTTTTCTTTCCTACTAGCTTAGTTTGTCTTTGCAGCTAAAATAATGTCACAACCAAATGAGTTTTAGCCATTCTAGTGATGTGGCTCCAGGGATGTCAATGTCAGTCGGTTGACCACTCTACGACTTTGGTCCAGACTAAAATATCTCAACAGCTGATGGATGGATTGAGCCATGACAGTTGGTATACATATTCTTAGTGCCCAGATGATGACTCATAATAACTTTGTTGATCCCCTGGTTGACATTTATGGTTTTGTCTCAACAACTACTGGATGGATTGCGATGAAATTTGGTACAAAAATTCATGTTCCACACAGGATGAATTGATCACCCTAACTTTCAATTGAACGCGATAATAAGGTCAAATCTTTAATGTGTCTAATACTTTAATTTATGACAAATTACTGAAAACCTAATGCCATTCCCATCGGCCTTTGCTGTACTTTGTGGTTAGCTCTAATCGGCAAATACAAAAGCATACTAACATGCTAAACTTAATCTTATCTATTACCACTTATCTCCCACTATCAAACCAGGGTCTACCTTGGTGTTTGACATCATGACCTGCCATCCAAGAGATAGAAAGACATTAGACTGCATGGCATTGAATATAGTTATTTTCAGGAGTATTTTTCCAGTAGGTTTTCACTTTGAAACTTGGTTTAGGTCAGCCGCTGAGTTGGAAATCGTTCATTGTTGTGTGGTCTCTCTCCTATTTTCCATTGTGTGGTCAAGAGAATTGAGAGTGCCTCGTATAGTGCTCCATCCTGCCCAGTCAACAGAACAGGGGGGCCTCTCACAGCAACCAACAGTCGTTTGAAGATGAGGTTTGTGGCTAGTTTCCACCCACAACGCCAAGCTGTCTCTGATTAGACCTGGGATCTAATTTGAGAAGGGGGCTAAGAGTGGGTTCGGGGGTGTGGGGGTCTGTGTGGTGCAGCCATCCTCTCCCAGAGGGCCCTCAGCTCAAGGGCTTGTGTGCTTGACTTTCTCTCAAGAAATGCATCCTGATGGTACGAGTAAAAGTACAAGAACAACATGCAGACATAGAGATGAATGGGAGAAGCCCTACATATTTCTTTTTCCTCCAAAGAGAGGAAGTCCCTGTCATAAACTCCCAGCCATGATGTTGAAGACTACACCCCCCCACTCTACGCACACACACATACGCAGGCTCTCCTGGTCCTAGTAATCATTACGCTGGCCGACCCTCTGACCCAAGTGATATATTTCTGTGCAGTGTGTCAGCTCCCTAAATGTGTGTTCTGGCTCCAGTCTGGGTCATGCATTGTCGGGAATGTTGATGAAAAATGACATGCCATTATTACATGCCATGGCTGTCCCCTCCTCTCTCCCCCTGCCTCACCACTTTTAGGGGGATACCTTTGAAAAATGCTCAAGCCTCCCCCCCCCGCCAACCTCCCGTAAGGTCCGACCTGAGCGCTATAAAGATCAATTTTTTTAAAGAATTTGGTGGAATACAAATCCTGACAAAATTTGGCATCCTTTTTTGCACAACTACCCGTCTTCTTAGCCTGCTTCCTTTATCCTACTCCATTAGGTTTTTATGGACTTGAGTTTCTCTGTGGAGGTCATTGTGGTGCTAATGAGATCAGGCAGCTGCAGGCAGGGGGTGTGAAGGTTTAGGTTACCTGCTCGCTGCGTGAACACACTGACTCTTCTCCTCGTGGCTAAGGACCACCTGGGTAGCCGGCACTGCTCCTCGGGGGAATCAGATAAAGAGTTCGCTCACACACACACACACACACACACACTGAGGTGATAAACCCGCACATCTCCAGCCTCCACTGACCCATATCTGCAGAGCACAACACCCGGGGTCTCGGGTGGATGTCAGGAGGTGTGGTGGCTGTCGGTGTGACGGTTGACCCTGCACCAGTTCTCTGATATCTCCTGTCACACATCACTGCCCAGGAAGCACTTTCCTTTTTCTTCTGGTCTCTACACACTTCATCATGCTGTCTGACTACAACAAGGCTCAAACCATAGACCGCTGACCCGTGTGTATGGTAGTTTAGATTTTTACCATAAATGAGTAAACTTTTTTGGCAGAGAAAGTTACCTCAAGGCAAGGTACTACAAATTCTTGTTTTTGCCAAATCTATATTAGCATAAACCAACAACACATACAGAGAGTTTTCTCAAGCTCTTCCCATGTCTTTAAATGGATGTTACATTGAAGTCTGCTACAATGTTTTTCACAAACAGGTGCAAACTTAGAGAGTAAATGGGCAAACAATAAAAAACGTGGACCAATTCAAATATCTGGGTGTCACCCTTGATCCAACTCTCAGCTTTAAACAACATCTCAAAAAGCTGGGGAACACACTGGCATTTTATCTATCAAACTACAGAAACATAAGAAATTCCCTTACTATTGAGGCATCAAGTACATACCTATAAGCAATGATTATTCAACATTTTTTATATTGTATTTCAAGTTGGTCTCAGGCATGTAAAACAGCCCTATAAGGCCACTTGAATCATTATATAAAAGTGCCATCAAGATCCATGACAAAAAGCCACGTCATGACCGTCACTGTCATATTCTCACTGAATATGACATGCTAAATCTTGAAAATGTTATATTTCACTGAAATGTTTGCTTAAAATAATTCATAATGCTTTTGCTCCTACTCTGAAAAGATTTGTTACACTCTGCTCTGACAACACAGGTAACTAGATCAGCAACAAGGGGTGAATGTTGTCTTCCGCAATGCAAAATTGCATTTGGAAGGACATCATTCTCTTCATCATTCATCATCATTCTCCTGTGGCTATAAATCAGTGGAATCAGTGGAATACTCATAAATTCCTACAGATCTAATTTCATGCACTAACTTGCATTCATTTTCACGCTTAGCAAAGCATTGGTTGTTAACAAAGCAGATTTGCTCCCACCAGTAAATTGATGTGCTACATGACTGTGTGTTTTTGGGGTGGGATTGGGGGACAATAATGTCTGTAGATTTGTATGACTTTATGTATCTGTATTGTATACTGTAAATACTTTGTCTGTATTTTAATGTGCCATTTACCTGCCCAATTTGCTACAACCTGGCACAAGACATCTATTAATGTTTTTTTTTTGTCTCCCTGTTCAAATAAATAAATTACAATTACAATTACTACTATCTGCAAGCAAGTTTTAGCTCATTGTTTAGATGTCTAACCCACAAGCACTCTCATAGCGTTGTTTCCGGCCACAGCAGGCAACTGTTTTCATTTTTAAAAAGCCTCTAAAAGCCCAGTGTACACTACCTCCTCGGCACCAAGCAATAGACAAACACAATTATACACTAGTGTGTCTGTGAAGGTTATCAGTCATTCAGGTCATAGTTATCCAAGGAAGGTTAAAATCAAGGGCAACTGGACTGGGTTAAAGGTGCTCGAAGGCATTTGGTCTCTCATCCAAGATACTTCTTCAGTTCTGACTGAACAGTAGGGTAATCCGGCTATTTAACCTCTATGTGGTTAGAGAGTAGCCTGTAAACATAGTGATGCTTAGGACCTAAAGAGCCAGATATTTCCCTCAGGAGTTGGTAAAGACCAAAATAAGTTAAAAGATAGTGGCTATTCGCCAGGTGGCCATAAATATGACTACAAATAAATCATAATTCAAGTAAATTCAAGTAAATGTGTCCAAAGTTTTGACTGCTACTGTAAATATACAACTTTTTGCTAAAAAGTTCACCTTATTAACTTAAACGATGATGATGTCAGTGTTGTGTGTTCACAACTTGTTTCCACTGCCAAAGACATTCATGGAAAGAGGGCTGCTCCGAGGTGTTCCAAAACTGAAGAAAGAGCACGTTTTTTGATGCATAATGTATAATTATTTATTAGGTGGGGACACACAAGATTTCTTCTAAATCGTAACATTTAAAGTATTTCTACACTGAGTAATGTTTCACATAATGAGCAGCTATGGCCATAATTGGTTGTATTTAAAAGGAGTACAGAAAATGAATGGAGTGGAACACCACAAAGGTGGTATCTGTCCATATTGTAGTCCATATATAGCACATGTGCACATATGAATTACTTTATTTCAGTCAGCCATAATATCCACCCATTTTAAAGAACCAGTGGATTTAACAAAAGTCACAGCACGCTGAGAATAGTTTTTGTCTTAATATCTGGAAGCATTTAGATGTTGTTGTTTTTGCTCAGCAAACACTTCAATGTGGAAAGAGTGCTGTGGTTGACCACAGGGGAATAAATATGGTTTCTGATCAGCTCGCTAATTACCATCCACAGAGTAAATATGAGTTAGGAAAAAAAGAGTAAAAAAAACATTGTGAGCCACCCGGGCTCAAATGCTAGCTGTTGCACACAAATGTGGTCTTCAGATGCTTAATAAACTAAAGTGGTGTGTTAGAGCGGTGTGGGTTACTACACACTAGTGTTCGTAATGCTGCTGCAGCTACATAACCCAGCAATATCATCATCACTCAGTCCTCTCTCCACACCGAAGTTGATGCAGCCTTTTTTGGTGCTTTACTCTGTCTCTACAAATGAGGACCATGAAAGCTTCTGTATGCGTAGAGATCTGTCACCGGTCTTGAAAACATTTGTCACTCCTCCACAGTTTTGAGTCTATGCTCCAGATGATTTTTACATCTTGTTCACTGCTACAGAGCTTAACTTTATGCTTCATGGCACGCAAGTGCAGTGTTGCATAAAGGAGGTGGTGAGAGAACACACTGTCTGTACTTCTCTGCTTGTCTGCCCACTGCAGTTTAATCACAATCTTGAAGTTTTCTGCCAAACCCCTGCTAATGTTGCTCTTGACCGCAGTCCATGTTGGAACATGTGGACTGCGGCTTGACATCCACTTGCACACAGGTCAGGATCATGGGTCAGGATGATGATGTTCCTCTCGAGCCCCTTCCTCTCCTTGTAATGTTATGTAAACAGCTTCAAGTGTATCACACTGGACTGCTTCCTGCTGCTATGTGTGTGGCATGCTGCGTACGTCAGCTGATGAGACATAAAGTGAAGCTGTTTGCGCAGTTATAAATACATGGACTGTGAATGGAGGCAGCCAAATTACCAAGGATTGTTTTAATTTAACTGTCGGAGTGCGGCGTGGAAAATCTTGCAGAAATTGATTATGACATGAAGCTGACAATGATGTGAAAATCATTTTTGGATAAGTTATTGTTTCTTTGAACATGGACGCCAGGATTGAACATGTATTGCAACATGTTTTTCCTGCAGATTGATGAAATCAACAAAGCATACACAAATGTTCTGAGAGAAAAAAAATGATGTTTGTCAGATGCAAATAGACTTCATGCTTCATTGGATTTCATCCTTGCTTGTTTCCTCATTATATTCAAAGCATGAAAGGCTAAATCAACAAATAATGGTGGTGTTTAGCACACTTTGTTACATACCACACACCAAAGTCAGCCAAGGAAACTCAGTGAAAGCTACCTGCAGGTTGCTCTTGTGTCTCTGACAAACAAACAAGCCCAACAACAAGATTATATATAATTATAGAGGTGTGAAATATTCACACAAATGTGGATAAATCCTTGCATGCTTCTTTCAATCTAAAGACATAATTCCATGTGATGAAAAAAAAACAAAAAAAACATATATACTGAAAAAAGATGTGATGTTTCTTGCCATCAGGAATTTAACCAATCAACCCTGTGTCTGTTTAATGATGTGACCAGATTGGGGGCAAGCTCATGAAGCCATAGCAGGACTTTGGCACCATTTCCCAAATCAACCGAGTCCACATTTTAATTGTGTGAATTACCTGAGTTATCACCACTGACTGAAGGCGCAGGTATACCTCATAAGAACTGTTTGGGATGGTCAAACAGGTTCAGAGGCCCCTTTAGAAAGCAAACTGGGTTTGAAATTATCTCACTAGCTCTCTTTTTTCATTTTTTACACTATTAATGGTACTTTTTGTGTGTGCAATGCTATTAGTCTTAGTATTATATAGCCGCCCAGGAGAAAATGTCTGAAAATGTGCACCGTTGTCCCCATTTTTAAATGATTATCATGAGAGTGGCCATTTGGTTACCGGGTGCTCAGACCACTGAGTTGCCATCCACATGTCTGATTTGTGAATTGATTCAAAAATATGAATGAATGAAGTGAAAGTGACAGTTAAATGGCAATTCAGTTTAGCTGAGGTCACTTATAATACATCTTAATCCCATCTCAAACACACTGCCGGTCAGTGAAACCACCATCATCTCATGAAAAGCAAAACGTCATCATCACTAATAGAGCTTTGAGACTGCATCGCTGACCAGTTGTGCAAAAAGAAAACAAACTAAATCACAACAAAATGGTTTTGTCTTCCTAAACTGTGAAGGTCAAAGCAAATGATTCACATCACTTTCATATCCATCTAACCAGCCAGTGATCCCTCGTGGCAGGTGGATATGGGCATTGCCATCCTGGATGAAACCACATGAACAAGTGTTTGATCATTTTATTTACTTGTGAGCTATAAGACAAATTACAATCGCTTTGTAATGGATAGTTAGGTTTTTCTGATTCTGATGAAAAGATTACCTAGCTCCTGCTCACAACTCCTTCTGGCTGTAGACATCATTTTCAATGGCAGATGATTATTCAATGATATTTCTGTTGTAAGAATAAAACAGCACATGAAACAGTGTAAAAAACAGTGTCTTGGATTTCTCTCATCCATTAGGAATATCTTTCTTAAAATTATTTTTATTCCATCACTTAATTTAGAGGTGATCTTAGAAATAACGCACCATGCTGTTAAGCTTTAACCCCAAATACTAAAACTCAAATCGGAGCTACGATCAATAGTATCTTTGATTTGGAGTCAGCAAAGCCTAAAAACTCATTGAAGTGTATCTGTGGCGAGACAAAGGCAAAGCAAAGAGAGAAAGTGGCAGAGAGCACGGTGCCATGACCTGGAGGTCATTGGCAGTAGATAATCTGGTATGAGAACAACTGATAGCCTGTCAGTAATGATGGGGCCTAACGCTGCAGAAGAAAAAGGAGGGGAGCCATAGAAGAAAGAAAGAAACCTACTGAGAACTCCCCTATGTTTTTTGTCATCTGTGTACCAAATTAGGGTAAGGGGGGAGAGGAAAGGGGGGGGGGGGGGGGGGGAGTAAGGAGAGCGAAAGAGAGAGTGCAGATGGACCACACCGAATGACTGGTTGGACTAATGTGGACGTTTTCTCTCCAGGGTCAGATATTTACTCCTAATTAGCTGGAGGAATGCGACGCATGAGAGCGGAACAGATACGTTACCGTTTTGGCCGGAATTTCTTCTCTTTCCGTGGCATGCGCTGCTTTAACCTGATTAGGTATGGCACTTATCAGAGGAGATGAAAGCACTCAGGGGATCGGTGACGCATTGCTGGACACCCCTGCTCTGCTCCCACTTTACCCCCATTTCCATCATGACCTTTCCTGTGGTCATTACTGGTTGTGCCGTGTGTCATGGTACTTGGGAAATTGGGTCCCTTGATTTACAGTAAGGCTGACACCGTGCCCTCAGCGTTACACTTGTACCTGGATCAAAAGGAAGTTGTTGGGAATAAACAAGCAGGGAGACTTTCTATAAAAATGATTTTTATTGAAGGAACTTCAAATGAGATAAACAAGTTTTACGAGGTGGAGAGAGGGGCATGATATTGTCAGGAAGTGAGACAATTTCCATTGTGTGTGTGTGTGTGTGTGCATGTGTTTCAATGCAAGTGTGAAGTTAGAACAGATTTCATAGTTGCACTCCAGCGCAGAGAAAGCTTGTGGCAATGGCAGGCCTAACTTTCTGCTAATGATGGATTAGAAGGCTTTAAATGGCAGATGAAGCTAGTTGGTACTGGCAGGCTTGGTGTGGTTTAATCTACATTTGTGGTTTTCTGGTTGACTCTTGGCAGAGATATTGTTTTCCGCGATCATCATGTTGGAAAGCCATTTGGTTTGTAATTTACTCTAGGTGTTTGCTGGTGGAATACAAGGAACGATAATACGATAATAAAAAAAAACATATTTTCTCACTTACCTTCATCTCGTCATGCATATAGTTAGGGTTTCATTTGGTTTTATTTTATGGTGTTCACGACATGAAAGAAACCATTTTAATTAGTGTGTACTTTCTACCAAAGAACTACTTTCTACCAAGATAAACAGTTTACAGTGTGAATTGTGTGAATCGTCCAGAGTAACAGGGACACACTGTCTGCAAAGACACATTAAATCTTTAGTCATGTTAGCAGTATGGTTCCAACAGATCTGTCCATACTCCACCTTGGTACTACCAAATCATTCGTCCAACCCTTTGGTTTATTAGCAAATACCTGCAAAACTAATATGTTCTCATCAGCCTCAGCTGCACTTTGTGTTTAGTGGTAATTAGCTAATGTAGGCATGCTAACACACTAAACTAAGATTTTTAACATAGTAAACAATTTACCTGCTAAATATTAGATTGTTAGCATGCCAAACATTAGTATTTACTGTAACTCAATGCACCACTGTGTGCAAGTACAGCTTCACAGAGCTGAGTCTACTAGCATGGCTGTCGACTCTTAGTCTAATTGAAATGTAATTTTTCGGGTCTGTGATCACCAAAAACAAATAATTCTATTCACCGTCATTGTGTTGGGGTGACAGCAGACAGTTTGGAGACAGATATCTCCAAATTTAAAAAAGCAATCTGTATGGATAGATGCCGTTGTTGTTTTTTGTTTTTTTGGGTGAACCAATCCTTTAATGTGCAGTCACGAAGCTCTTGACACATTTGTGTGGAGGACAGAAATGTGTTAACCTTCATGTTGAGGAAGGAGCTGGTGGTCTCCCTGCTGATGTGGTTCCGAATTCAGGCTAAACATATTTTTTTTCAAAAATCCTCAACACAAACAAAATCAATCACCAGCTGTCACACACACACTACCAGTGAAGTGGAACTCCGTGATTACACACTTTCTTTATCAGTGTTCATATATAACCTAATTTTAAAGAAAGGTCATGAATATTCCTTCTTCACTAAATTGCTTTACAATCTGTCTTGCTTCTCTGGTCGTATATTTCAGAGTGGAAATGATGTCAGATTTCACTATTACTGCCATATGCCATATGAGAGCTATCACTTCTGAGCGCAAGACCTACCTCTGCTTGTAGCCAGCGGCACATCTGTGCACCTTCTGTGGTGGGCTTTGCTTTGTGTCTGAAGCAGGCAGATACACATGATACACACTCGCAGACAGCCACAGGTGGGCCCCCAATGTGATACGTCTTTTACTCTTTAATGAACAAACTCTATTCAGAGCATATTTCCCAACTACCAATCACATGCACCACACCTCCTGTACGTGATGTCCGAGCAGACCCCTGAGTATTATGTGTGCCTCTGAGCTGATGGCTGCGCTAATGACATGGACGGATAATATGTAATGTGTGTTACAGTAAATGACAATGAGGTCATACCCTCTAATTTTGTACCCCACACAGAGCTTGTTCCCAGCTATTACTATTCCCCCTATTCCCATCTCTTTAACTCTCTCTCTCACACACACACACACACACACACACACACACACACACACACACACACACACACACACACTTGTGCTCACTGATGGTCTGTATTTGCTCAGGAGTTACTGGAACAGGCCACATTGAAGTCTGGAATCAGAAGGACATCCAGCCTCAGGTCTAACGGTTCCACTGATTGACCTGATGAAGACCAAAGGCTCCAATCACGAGTCGATGTGTGTGGGTCTGTGTGTGTGCATAGTGTGTGGGCACTGCTGTGTGTGTGAACATGGTGTGTCAACACCTGACCACACACACTGTTTGGATGAACTGTTATCATTTGCACATTATACTTTTGAAAATATTTCAGTAATTCTTGGGCCAAAATCCATCTTGTCCTTTCCTTCCTGCTGTCTTTTTTCTTTACAGTTTTTTGCAATCACTTTGCTGCTAATTTCAGAACCATGATGTTGTTTTTCAAAACTCTAGACACAAAACTCAAAACAGTCATCACTTGTAACACAGACTGTCCAATGTTCAAAACATTGGATTCTGCATTAATATCTCTAAAGAAGTCTTGCACTTGCACAATCACTGGTTCAAAAAACAAATATATTGTGAAATACCATTGAAACATTACTTTAGATCACCCACACACAAGCTACCCATAGTTTCACTGGGTCATCGTTCGTACAATCATTAAATATTGTAGTACAAAATAGGTGATACATGTTTCATTATGGCACGACAAGTAAATACATCCCTGTAAAAGTACTGCAGTAGTAGAGAGAATACTACAGACCAATGTGGTATATATATATATATATATATATATATATATATATATATATATATATATATATATATATCCAGGTCAAGTCCAGGTCAAGTCGATTGAGAACAAATTCTCATTTGCAACGACAACACACACACACACATATATATATATATATATATATATATATATATATACCATACCTACAGATTGGCATGGTTTTATTTCAGTTAGTCTAATAGATGGTTTCATTTGCATATAGAGATGATTTTATGGAAAGTACCCCATGCCAATCTCTAGGTATGGAGTAGGCTAAGAGTATGTGACGATGTGGGGGTATGGTGAAGGGTATGTGATGATGTGGGGGGGTATGGTGAAGGGTATGTGATGATGTGGGGGGTGGTGAAGGGTATGTGATGATGTGGGGGGGTATGGTGAAGGGTATGTGATGATGTGGGGGTATGGTGAAGGGTATGTGATGATGTGGGGGTATTTTAATGCCAAAGGCCAACGGAACTTCATCAGGATGCATAGTATCCTGGATCCATGAAATAACTGGCTTTTAAAAATACAAATCTGCCGGCCTTTATGGGAATTTAACATACTGTATGGGTGTACTTATTTATGCCCCCTGTATTTTAAGGAAGAACATTTATTTATTTACGATACATTATTCATTCACAAAGAAAATTGGTGTCCTTAAAGATTGGATTTTTCCTCATTTTTTTTTTATTAAGGCATTAAGATCAATTTGCAAAAGATGATTTTTTTTTATTCCTCTTTTTAGTCAACTTTAGCATGGGTGTCCTAATTTTTTCACAACTGTAAATTATATATCTCAATCATCAGTAGCGAGTTGGAAGAATTGGACAAGCAATTCCAAGGGCCTGAATCCATACAGTGCAATACTGTCAATACTGTAAATAGTCTGAAAAGTTGGTACATGGGACCATAGAAACAGTGTCTGGTAAACAGTAGTACAGTACAGTGAAGGTAGTACATGGGACCATAGAAACAGTGTCTGGTAAACAGTAGTACATTACAGTAAAGGTAGTACATGGGACCACAGAAACAGTGTCTGGTAAACAGTAGTACAGTACAGTAAAGTAGTACATGGGACCATAGAAACAGTGTCTGGTAAACAGTAGTACAGTACAGTAAAGGTAGTACATGGGACCATAGAAACAGTGTCTGGTAAACAGTAGTACAGTACAGTGAAGGTAGTACATGGGACCATAGAAACAGTGTCTGGTAAACAGTAGTACAGTACAGTAAAGGTAGTACATGGGACCATAGAAACAGTGTCTGGTAAACAGTAGTACAGTACAGTAAAGGTAGTACATGGGACCATAGAAACAGTGTCTGGTAAACAGTAGTACAGTACAGTAAAGAATGATGGTGAAATATTACATCCATAGATACTGTATTCTAATTGGTTCATGCTCCACGCTAACTGGTGACAATGAATCTCTGTATCTTGAAACTTTCATGATCTAAACATGGAATATTGTTTGTCTGTTTCCATTCAACCATGTATTAAGAGTAATGCAACAGTTACTTATCATTTTGAGTAGTTGTATGGATTGATAGTTAGATGATGGTAATGGAATGAATAGACAATTATCTGAAATGTAATGTGTGAATTGCTTTTTGAAATAGTAGTACTTTGATGTTAAGTTGTGTCATATTGAACAAGTGATCTTTGTTAAATGAACAAATGATCTTTTGTTTATGTGTATTGTATCCAAGAAACTGAAAAAAGTGTTAGTGTTTTGAAAAATGTGTATTTTGATCATTGGTTGTGAGTTTTGTGTCTAGAGTTATGAAAAATGACATCAAGGTTCCGAAATTAGTGCCAAAGTGATTGTAAAAAACTGTAATACCACACAAGAAGGCCCACATCAATGCTCTGTCAAGTGTGTGTGTGTGTGTGTGTGTGTGTGTGTGTGTGTGTGTGTGTGTGTGCGTGCATGCGTGCGTGCGTGCGTGCGTGCGTGCGTGTGTGTGTGAAGATAGATACCAGTTGGTTTTATCTGCTGCCTAGGTGGCACAGTACAGATGATGGGATGCTGAAAGCACTGGAGTCCTGCCAGTGTGCCTGGATTTAAATACAGCTGGTTGGTAAATGTGCACTGACGGAGAGAGAGAGAGAGGATAGTTTCTGCCTTGTATCCACATGTCCTAAACACAACACATGTCTAAACATCCCCTAAAAACCCAAAGATATGCAAAAAAATCCCCATTGTTGTCTTGCTGGAACTAGTAAATAGGTGACTCAAATGAATAACCGATCATCAAAATGGTTAACCTTTAGTTTCCAATCAGTCGGGTTTTGAAAGTTCATTCTTGATCCTGGAAACAGAAGTTTGCCAAACAATCTCCATTCCAAACGTACTTACTTGTTCCGGAGCTTTTGACCATATCACAGTGTCATCATCAGCACCCCCATAATCAAAATGAAACAACTAGGCCTTTAATCAATAGAAAATGTATTTATAACAATTATGATATTCAATTGATCAACGTCACATCAAGTAAAAATGGAAAACATGCTGGTTACAGCTTCTGGGTAAATGTGATGCGCATATGATGCGATTTGCCACCATTTCCTGACAGTTATAATACTACATAATTACCAGATTAATAAAAAATCTTTATCCCACTGCACTGCTAAATAAATGGTCTTTACTACACATAAACATTTCCTCCTCAGGTCTTTACTTTTAACAATATTGCACCAGCACTTTTCTTGGCATTTACATTGCGATTGTTGCCTGCAGCAACACCTTTCCTCTCCTATTCCCATGGCTAACACCAATTATATAGGCGTTTCTGATGTTTCACCTCCCCATCAAACAAGGTAACAATGCCAATACTGTAAGCTGCTTTCATTCATAAAGCACATTGGCATCAGCTGAGTGATAAATCCACTCAATAGTGTGTGGGTGGTATGGGCTTTCTCTGGGTGGTCATATTTGGGAAATGTGAAGTCCAATAAAGGTGTATAATTTGGAGGGCATTTTCATGCAGCCTATACCAGATGTACACAAAATGTCATGTGGTAAGCTGCAGCGGGTTCAACACTAGATGTTATATTTACAGGAATTGTCTTCATATTCCCTTTGGCAGGTACGTTTAATTTAATGAATTCCCTTTGGTCCTATTTGCAAATAAAGCTTAGTTCTTCCAGAAAATTTCCGTTTGGCAGAAAGTTTCACTTTGTGTAACTTGAGCACAGGAGTAAGTTAAGCTTGTGCCACGATGCATTTGTCTTACTTATGTACTCTGGTTGAAAACGCTTGGAAGACAACGCACTCATTGTTTTGCTGGAAGATTTCCTCAGGATATCAGCCTTGGTTTCACTGTACACAACCCGAACAACTTATGGATCAGAGAGATCCACTGAGGAGCGAGTGACAGAGGGCAGCAGGGAAGAAAGAAAGGAGCGAATGAGTGTTCTGGCTTCTTGACCTCTTAGCATAAGAAGTCTTCTGAGTTCAAACTCCAGTGATTACAAGCTGAGCTGGTATTTAAAGTGGCCCTTCTACTACCCCCACCCCACCACCCCCTTGCCTCCCCTCCTCTTCTCCTTCCCCCCATTCACTGCAGACTCGTGTGAGCTGTGTAGAGCTTCGTTCGGGCCCAAAAAATCAAGCCCGACCCAGCCCGAGCCCGTGCACGTTGGAATTATGAGCCCGAGCCCGATTTCAACCCGACTCTTTTTTAATCCGTGGGCCGTTATAACTGACGTTCTCAACTACAATTCAGAGTTGTTTGAACTGCAAAAATCTGTTTAAAATGATCTTAATGAATAATGAAACAGGAGCGAAGCATGTAAACTGCGCTGTTTGTTTATTCAGAATGGAACGGATCGCAAATGAATGAAGAAAAGTAAAAAACTCAACGTATTTCTCTGTGAGGGCTTGCCCGCTTGCCTCGCCCTCAGGGGGAGCCTACGCTTGGAGAAGTAACAAAAGAGGACGTTGAAGGCTGACTATCATCTTTTCTGCCTTGGCGAGCCTGCTTCATGTGTCTGTTCATCATCCACGTCCCCGTTTTATTTGCTGTCATAGGCGAACAGCGGCTGCACTTAATGCACTCAACAAAGCCGACACATATGTTGTCACTTACCACGACTTGTTTAAAATGGTTCCATACCTCCGACTTTACTCCAAACTTGCTCAAAGGTAAAAGGCAAAACTTGTGTAACTTTTTGGACACATTTGTTACTTTGGCCTAAATAGATAATAGTTCTGATTATGGCATAGCTTTCTCCCCACCCAATTAGGGTAAAGTAATGATAAAAAAAAACACAAATGCTTGATCAAGGGTCCGGCCCGGCCCGGCCCGGTCCGGCCCGGCCCGGCCGAAGATAGTGGCGGGCTCCGGCAGAGAATCTAAACTCTAGAGCTGTGTGTGACAATGTCTACGACTTGAATATAAGAGTACATACCACATAAACCTCTCTCTGTGTGTGTGTGTGTGTGTGTGTGTGTGTGTGTGTGTGTGTGTGTGTGTGTGTGTGTGTGTGTGTGGGCAGGGTCAGGGGTTGCTTGGTGGGGTTCTGGAGCCAGTGGGCCTTCTCTATTGTTCAGCCTGGAGGAGCCAAAGGGGGGCAACGAGTATTGATGCCAAAGGTATTGCCTGCTTACGGTAGGGGGTTAGCAATAAGTGTGTGTGTGTGTGTGTGTGTGTGTGTGTGTGTGTGTGTGTGTGTGTGTGTGTGTGTGTGTGTGTGTGTGTGTGTGTGCAGACCTTTGCTCCAGGAGGAACCCACAAGGGGCGGGTAAGGGAAAGTAATTACAGATGATATAGGACCAAAGGAAGGAAATTGATTAAAGAAAATGGGTGACCAGGAAGTAAGCATGGATCTTTGTTTCCCCTTCAATTAAAATGAAATGTCTCCGTGTTCCCTCTCTTTGAGCTACATGTGGTGGAGCAGGACTTTGGGGAAATAGGGTCGAGAGGGGAGTTTCTAGAAGAGGGGGAGGTGATGTTGACGGAGGGATGGACTCGACACCAATGATAGCCTCCAAACGCCACTGTATTCACTGCATTCATCTGATTAAAGGACATTAGCTGTATGCACCTCGCACACTTGAAGAATTAGAAATAGTTTGGTCCATCAATGAAGTAAGCGTTAGTTAAGGCAGCGCACTGAAGTTGCACTTTTATTGGCATTCACAGCTGTGTAATCATATTCATGCAGTACAGTGTGTACAGTGTGGACATTATACCCTGCCACTTAACACAATTACTCTGCTGATTTGCTAGGGCCAACACTATTTGCTGCCACAGCTCCCTCCATCACTCACCTTCTTATGTGGTGTTTCATAATTTCATTTTGTTTGTTAAGGGCAATTAGTTATCAAGCAGAATCCTCTGGGTTGTTTGGATTCTTTAAGGGCTCCCTCAAATAGCAAAGTCTTTCCTTTCATATAACTGTATAACCATTTGCTATGAATGGTAATTTCCTTAACATACAGTTAATCCGTTTTCACATATGAACTCCGGACTATGTCCGAGGAATCACATCTCGACATAGTCCGGAGTTTCCCTTTCACACATGTAGCACACAGTAGGAGATGTCAGATGTGTTCTAATCTCTTCTACTATGTTTGGTTTTGGCGAGGGGTGGTGCTGAGTAGAGCGCGGGCAGATAATACCGCGTCATGGAGCCGGTTAGTAATTTGGTCATAAACAACCGAGTCTCTTGCCATTCCTTTAATTTGTCTGACGATTTTAGTGTTGGCCCTTACCGACTAAAGTTCCTGATTTTCTTCCTATCTCCATTTGGACATTTTCATTGCCGTCTTTGCATAAATCACCCTTCTTCGCCCTTGGTTGTTTGTTTTCTACCGGTTTTGCGTGAAAAGATAATCAACATTGTAATTTTGAAGGAACAAGAAATACAAGTAGTCAGATTATCATACAGTTTTTAAACAAATCCTCAGGTTAGCCAAACTTATTTTGAACAGAAAACAAAGGCAAATTATAAAATTATTATCCAAACTGTCCATCATTTTTTCTAGACATTATGGTTCAGCTTTGACCTACTTGCGTACTCGTGTGAACACGAGTACGCAAGTTTTATTATAGGCTATGTCAAAGTAAGTTGGAATCAGTTGGACAGGTCTACACAGGAACAAACTAGTCGACAGGCTTTCAAATGCAAACTGAAATCTGGGCACCAGTACACTTTATCAACAATGTTGCTGTTGTTTTATGTTTTCATTTTTGTATTTGTTGAATTGTTTAAAGGAAAGAAATTTGCACATCCAAACAATTCTTATGTGCAGGTGCGTTAGACAAAAACAAAGACTTGAAGAATGAGAAAATCTCGCACGCTGCTCTTGCTGCACCATCACCATTTATTAAAGAAAACTAACGTTTTGGTCCCTCTGGACCTTCGTCAAGAGTATTTCAATCACAAACACAACAATGGTCTTAAATACACTCTGTTTCCTAAGTGAGTGACAAAAAATATACATTTCATATTCATTGCAGTAATACAAATATCCATTTCATTTCTACATACCTATATTCATATTAATTACAATAATACTCCAATTCATACCAATAGTTTGTACTCAAATTCATAACCATTTCAATAACACAATCATAATTCATATAAATTACTGTACTTCATAGTGGTTCCACCATTTACATTGACTGCTATTTACAAAATATATTTACAAAGTTTAAATACTAACTGAATGAGAACATCGGCCTTACAGCTTTCATAAATCATTCAAATTAGTACAGAAAAAAAGAAAGAAGGAGAAAACAGGTTGTCAGTGTGGTTGAACAGCAAAATAGCATTTTCTTCCTCTGGCTCAGCCTCCACAGATGTTTCATTCAGCCCCAATGGCAGGGCCACTCTAAAAAGTGCTCCTGTCCCGACACAATTCAGCCCCTTTGTGCACTGAAGGAGAGAAGCTCAGCCCACTGTTTACTGCTCGTCCACCCCCCATCCCCCTTGTCTAACCCCCTCCTCATGTTAGCAGGCGGAACAATTGGGGAGGGCCTTGCCCAGAGCTGGGGCGGTGTGGCAGGTCAACAGAATGGGCTGTGAATCCTGTGCCTCTGAATCCTCCGGGTGGGTGGTCCAGCTTTCTCCCTTCTCTGTGTCTCTCTCACACACATACACATAGAAACACACTCTCTCCTCTCCTCTCAGTGATTAGCTCATCCACCGGGCCGGGCCTGGTGCTGGTGCCTGGGCTCTGTGATGTGGTGATAGGTGGCCCAGAGAGGAAGTCAGACGGGGGTCTTTCTACAGGATTAGCGGACTACCAGTTCCTTGTCACTGCGTGCTGGTCCCGGACAGACCCGGTCAGGCCATTCGGCAGGAGGGGCCTGCAGTGGCCCACGTGGAGCCTGCCAGTGACTGGGTGGCAGTTAACACTAATCCTGCCGCTGATTACCACTGGCATGGGGAAATAAACAGTAATAAATGAACCTACAAGGCTGAGCACACATACACCCTTACAACAACTCCACCCACACAAGACAAGTAAGCTGACACACTTGTTCAACGACACACACATTTATAAACATTCAAAAAAGCGGCAGCATTACAGCAAGTAATGTTTATCTCCCGAGATATGAACTCAATTAATCGTTTGGTGTATAAAATGCCAGAAAATTAGGACAAATGCATGTGGTGATTCCCAGCTCAAGGAGAACCTTTCAGATGTCTTGTTTTATTCAACCAGCAGTCCATAAGCCCAAAGTATTCATATATGACAAAGTCAAATCCTCACGTTGATGAGAAGCTGCAACAAGTGAAAAATTTGCATTTTTGATTGATAAATGACAAATCATTGTTAGAATTATCAAAAAAGTTGCCGATTATGTTTCTGTTGATGGACGGATCGTTGCATCTCATTGCTTTCTCACTATCATCATAATGTTTCTCGGCCACCACCATTAAACATACCATAATGTCTTCTTTTGCCTGAATAATATCACTATCGATCTTTATAATAAAAGAAATACAGTAAAACTTCAAAAACATTATCCTATATTTTGTGAACCTTTTGTACCTTGTTTATTTTATAGTACATCAGACAGAAAATTTATTTAGATAAAGTAAAAGTTACCTTCAGCGAGAAAAGAGGGCAACTCAACTGTCTAATCTCCATCTGGTGGCTTTCCCCTTAGTCACAGCGACATCTAGTGAGCAGAAAACGGTACTGACAACAATGGAACAATTGCACCATGTAACCTACATGTATTTTGCAACACAACCAGTTTCTCAAGAAAAAGACATACAATTGGTCATTATAACTTCACAATGTGTTGTGAAAGAGGAAAGAAATGAAAACATGAATTGACAAATGAAGCCTTTAAACACAAAGAGGAGAAAGAATATCTGCTCTTTACAGGTGGTCTGGTCTTACAGCTGGCAAAAATATGCCATATTGTTCACTAAATGAATTAACTTTAGATTTACAGCTAACCAAGTTAGAGGAGATTTCACATCTGCTCCCTCATTCTGTTATGCAGTGAAAGGAAAATCTCAAGCAACGTACCAGAAGTTGTTTCCTCTCACTTAAACTATTTCAGCAACACTGTTTTTTGATGCATCCTGCTGTGGTCAGAGGCGTTGATCCTCTTTCGTGGTTATTTTACAGGCACGCAACATTCTGAGGCATTGAGAAAGCAAAGCGGCATATGAAAGCATAACCTTTTGGCTCAGGGCTTTGATAATTCATACTGCATATGTGGACTTTTCCCACCTGCTGCTGCCATCAAACAAACTTACAATGCCATCGATCAGTCTTTCCTTCAATATCCTGGGTAAGGCTCTTTTTAGATTTACGTGTATTAATGAAATGCACCTGATTACACTGGATTATTCACTCATTTTATAACTAACAGTTATAAACAACTAAAGTGTTATGTTTTGTTGTCTATATAAAAGCTTTTCTGAGAACGCTACAACTCAAATGTTCTGTCTTTGTTTGGCTTTAGGTAATTTATTGTAAATGGTAAAAATGCAATACAATTTTTACATTAATGCTTGATATAATGCAATATTATTGTTAATGGATAAAAGCCTGAAGTCAGAGTGTATGAGTAAAACATCATAAGGTAAGCACGGCCACACCTTAATATACAGTACAGTACTTACATAGCTGGTTCCTGTTATCGCTTAAAATGAACATAGCTACTGTGAGTCTTGTAGTCTGATGAGCAGATGAGATCAGCAAATAAATTACTATTAATTCAAGTTCTTTTGTTATCAATTCTATATTGTATATGTGCAGAGGACACAACAAAATGACAACCAACTAACACAAAACAAACAGACAGTTTGTTGAATCTGAACTTGTTGCCAATGTTTTATGCTTAAATGTTGGTCAGTTACGTGTTCACCTATTGGATAGTTTTTGAAGAGGCTGTATCCTTTCCTGCAGGTTTGGTTGTGGCTTTAGTCACAGCACAAAATAACTCAAAAAGGATTCTCACAAATTCAACTGAATTTGATAGTAACGGAAATTATTCCACCACTGCAACACCCCTCAACACCAGTGCCAATGTCACCAGAACCACCGACGCCATTACCGTCACCTCCACCAGTACCTTGAACTTCAACGCGGACAACAGCACCATCCCACCTCCAACAACAAAGCAAAATGGTGAGAGATATTATCTGATCTATTTATTATCTGATGCACGTACCCATAAGTGTGTCAAGATCCCCCCGCGCCCCCCCCAAAACAATTCTTTTGACCTTTATAGCCAGTCCATGTCTTCTTTGTTTTATGATTGTTCCTGTCTGCATCATTGTTTGATGTTGGAGTAACAAGCTTCTCTTATTCAGGTAGTGGAGGTTCTGGCAAAGAACCCAGAAGTACAGTTCCTTTGATCACCACACCAAAACCCATTGGTCCTAAAACCTCAAAATCGGCCGCCACAACAAAAAGTGAGTTGAGGCTGCTGATGAACCATATTCTACAATTTGATGCTCCTTGATAAGTCTGAGGATTTGAGAGCTTTAAATTACCAAACATTGTGATACGGTGGTACACTCTTATGTACAATTCCAGTAACACTTAAACTTATATGCCAGGCAGTTACAGCTGCATAGCCTGGAATAAGTATAAATAAAATAACTAAAATTATATTTATCTTGAGTATAAACCACTTTTCGCTTTGTGTGCTGTAATAGAACTAGAAAATTGTAGAAACACAGTTAAACAGCGACCAAAGACAGTGAATACTAAACTTACTTCCTTAGGTGGACAGAAACATGACTTCAATTGAATGCCGGTGTTGCTCTGTTTCTTCTCAAACTTTGCTAACACGTTAGCTATATCAGCTTTGTTAGGTGATAATGTCACTGTTGTGTTTTTTAACCCATTGCATTTAGGAGTGGATCCGAATTGCAGGTGGAATACACCGAAATTATTAAACACTGCATTACCATTATGAGATAGGGCATGCCTTGGCAAAAGTCAGCGCTCTCCAAGTGCCCTTCTAGTTTCTAGCCCTAGCCCTTCTGACTGTATTGGGAACAGAATGTGAAATTTAACTATCATTAGCCGTTTTATACTGACATCCCAACTTCATATTCAAGACATTGTTTGATGTCAACTTTTTCTCTTTTGAAATTCTTTTTGTATTTTAACAGGCACCACTACCACTGTTAAGCCAAAGCCAACAAGTAAGTTCCAAATGATATCAAACAACATATGTTTGAGACTGTAACTGTAGCCTACTGCAAGCTTGTCCATAAACAGTAGAAATATGTCAAATTTTCTTCATCTTCATAAACATGAATTCAGGGCGGCGGGTAATGTAGGCGACGGGTAATCATTAGCAGTTTTATACTGACATCCCAACTTCATATTCAAGGCATTGTTTGATGTCAACTTTTTCTCTTTTTAAATATTTTTTGTATTTTTAACAGGCCCCACTGCTAAGCCAAGTACAGGTGACAGCACTGGTAAGTTCCAAATTATATCAAATAACATATGTTTGAGACTGTAACTACTGCAAGCTTGGTCATAAACAGTAGAAATATGTCAAATTGTCTTCATCTTCTAAAACATGAATTCAGGGGCGGTGGGTAATGTAGGAGGCGGGTAATGTAGTACTACTGCTTTTGTCGCTATGACCACCTTTTCCACCTTTAACGTTTATTTACGTCTTTTGAATGCACCTCTGAAGCACTGTGGCCACTCTATTCGTCTGTTTGGTTTGGTTGTCATGGTAATCAAAGGCAGTGAAAGGGGGAATTGGATCCCACGTAACTTCTAGACAAGTACCGCAATCAGGCTACATAAAATATATTGATGAATATGTCGTAAATTATATTTGTCAACACTGAGCCTGCTTCACGTGGAGAGTGACCTCACAGAAAAAGTCTAAGCAGAAGAGATAACTGATGCTTAAGATGCCAAAAATGAGTGGCGCAGATCATATCCTAGTTAGCGGCAACAAGTGCATCCTCAGAGCAGTTTTACCAAGGATCATGTGTATGCGGTCTAGGTTATCTGTATCTACCTCCCTCCCACATTAACCTAACCAAACCTCCATCTCACCCGCCACCTATGCATGAATTGTATTAATGTTAATGTTACCCTCCTTCAGGCATTATCATCCTAGTTGTGATCCTCCTCATAGCTCTTGTATGTGGAGTTGCCTGCTACTTTGCACGGAAGAGAGGAAGGGTAAGTAGAGTAGCCGTTTGTTTCCACTACCAAACGGGAAATAGTTTGGCATTTTGGGAAAATGCTTATATGCTTTCTTTCCGAGAGTTAAAGCAACACCAAAGATTCTTTTGTACCTTAAAATAATGTTTCCAAAATCATTTCAGTGGTTCATCAACTCGTAACAGGGTGAACGGCACTTCTGCGTTCGCTTTGCGGCCCTCTATCGGCTATAACCGCACTATGCAAGTTTGCCAGATCGGGTATCAGATCTGTAGTTCGAATGACAGCGGTAATGGACAATTCCGCTTCCAACCTGTAAGGGGACTGAAGAGATAAAATGCTTTGGTGTTGCTTTAAGGTGCTGACACACCAACCCGATTATCGGCTGATGGACAGTCTGGCGAGGTCGGTGACTCCAGTCTGTTTGGTGTGTTCCATGCCGTCTGAGGAGCTGTCGGCTTTAATTTGGGCCGATTTGACTTGTTGAATCGGCCAGTGGGCAGTCGGACTCAAAACACTTAGCAACTGTATGGCCTATTTGTCGCTTAAAATGTTTTCAGAAACACGTTTCGGTGAACTATTTTTGTCAAATACAAGATCGTATTCCGAACGAGCCGCCATTATGGTCTGGCTTTGAAATTCGTGAGAAATCATAATCAGTCCGACTGCCTTTTCTTCCGACAGTCGGCCGTCGGGTTGGTGTGTCAGAGCCTTTAGATGCGAAGATACCACCCTCTTGTTTGTTTTCTAAATATGAAACTACCACCAACAGCCAGTTAGCATAGCTTAGCATAAAGACTGGAAACAAGAGGCAACAGCTAGCCTTAAGCTTACTAATACTAATTGTATTTTTACAGATACACAACCATGTAAAACCATGGCATTGTTGGTACAACAACAAGACTGTTAATTAGTGCACTACAGAGGTGTTCACCTTTACACAGTGCCAGTATTCATGCTAAGCTAAGCTTACTGGCTGCTGGCGGTAGCTTCATATTTATTTACAGACATGAAAGTGCTTATCAATTGTCTCATTTCCCAAAATGTCGAACAATGCCCTCAATTTTGTGACACTAATATGTGTGTGTGTTGTGAATCCCTTTTCCTACAGCGCTACTCTGTTGACTTCACTTCCAGACCGGATGAAGCCAACATCCCTCTCAGCACTGTGGAGCCTGAGTTGCCTATTGATACTACATCTCAGAACGGTCAGTCCAACACACCCACATTGTACATCAACTACAATGTTACACACATATATCACTGAGACCATTGGTCATTTTAGGTTCGGGCCCGACCATTTTGACCCATCTAGCAGTTCATCCAATAAGCAGCCTGAGGAAAGCTTTGAGTGAAAGCTTCTCAGCCAATCAGCGGCTTCTACCCGCCTGCCCACAGGCTGCGTCGTCACCAGCAAGTGATCCAATGAAATGAATGACGTTGAGCAAGCTCAATGAGATAGACACAGAGTGTAGTTATTAGCTAGCGAATATGAAACGCAAAGCGAAGCAAATCAGCTTGTTTTCATCTAAATTCAGCAAGAAACACTCCAAGGAGCAGGAGGAGGACATTTTAAGTAACGCGGTTACAAGGCACGATTTACCATCCTGCTCGGCCGCCCTCTCCCCATCAAGTCCTCCCGTAGCCACACCGTCACACCAGCAAGGCAAGTAGTGTCTTAACGTTATTAGTGTCTGGCTGTCTGAATGAGGGGGGAACCTGAATACATTTGGCTTATTTTAATTGGCCCATCCAGTTTTCTGGAGGCCCACCTACAATCAAAATCCTGGCGCCGCTAGTACCTGCCACGCACAAGCTGAGTTAGTGCGGATTTCAAGTTGCGGCTTTCGTCGCTGTTTGTGACTTTGCCTGAGATTGAGTGACAAGTGTACTCGGTGTACTCGTGTACTCATTGACATAGGGTGTACTCGCCCTGTTGTTTATCTGGTTGCCATGACTTGGCGGGTGATGACGTCCTGTCACTGTTCCAGTTGAGGGGAGAGAGAGCGGATGACAGTTGGCTTGAGTTCAGTAGAGCACACGGCTCTGTAGAGTCGTGGAATTATGACTTTATATACTACATGTACATAGGAACAGGAAACCCTGTTGTGTGTCTGCCCTATTTCTGATACTGTGGCGGCAGAAATCAACATAGAGGAAACACTGGGTAGCTTTTATTATTATTATTATTATTATTATTATTATTATTATTATAGCTAAATGTTGAATCGGCTGCAGGGCTACTCTGACAGTTTTATATTTTTGTAAAGATACCCATTTTAGGCCTACCAATAATACTTTTATAACAGTACCCATAATAATTTGGAATATTTTTAGTTTTTTCTTTCCTTTTATTTTTACTGCACAACCTCCCGGGCTCCATTGTGAAAACCTTTGGCCTAGGCTATTTCATTATATTGTATCCAGACAATTGATAGTATTAATTATTGCGCGCGCACACACACACACACACACACACAAAGACATACTGAATTAATAAAAATAAAAAAATTTTGTACGAATTTATGTAGGGCTGCTCCCTCTTAGTGGATTAGTCAACTAATCGGTGGTTTTGGTCTTAGTCAACTTAGATCTCTTTAGTCCATTAGTCATGTTTGATGCTTTTTTCATGCTGAATGACTTATTTCCAAGAAACGTACGAGCACCTCTCTAGTAAACACAAGAATTAAGGGTTGACATTTTACCTAAGAGATATCACCGTGAAACTTACTTTGATTACTTTCATTAAGGCAATTTTTTGTTGTATTACACGTTTTCTGAAATGTTGTGTTTAAATATGCAAAGGAGGCGTTATCTTATTCAATATATGCATCATTTTGCATGACTCTTTGCAGAGAATCTCAGATTTACAGATCTGTCGATTAAATCAACTAATCAATTAGTCGATACAATTGAATGAGTGTTAGTCGACTAAGAATTTCTTCAATCGAACACAGGCCTACATTTATGTCATTTATCAGATCAGACTCCGTCCCCACCCAAACCCCTGCCGCCAAAATCTCACTCTGAACTCAACAAAACTTGAGAGCCCTGTATCACATTAATAAAAAGGAAAAAAGAAAACAAATCCAAACAGATAGTGCTATTCTGTTGTTTTAGAACTATTTGAAATACCTGTCCATGTATTCTTTTCAGGACTGAAAACCTTTGAAAGTGCAGAAACTACTACAAAAGAGGAGCAAAAACCAGAGGCAAAATCTGGTGTGCAGGAGGAGCAGAAAGGTGTGGTGTGCTAATTTCCTTCCTATTTCATCAAGATCAGTTAAACTGAATAAAAGGAAGTACAGTTTGTGAGCGCTCTATACACTAAATTAACAGTGAAGACCTGCAGATGAAATGTGTTTTGATTCAGTACAGAAATTGATTTGTCAGCCTAATACAAACATTAAATAAAATAATGTTGGATTTTTACTATACGTCAAGCAACTTTGTCAAACCAAAAGATGTTCATGAATTGATAGTGAAGGAAATCTGAAATTACGCACAGCAGCCTGACCCACACAGGGCTTATGCAAATGAATTCACATCAGTTAAGAAGTTCCACAGGAAATTTTGAAATGTCTGTGACAGAAAGTATTACCAACAACTGCTACCACAAATTGTTCCCTTATTACATTGAGAGGGGAGAAAATGTGACAGTACTCATGTCTACCACTTGGTGGAAATGCAAGCCAAGTTAACAAATTAACAGTTTGTCATAACTGCACCTGACACCTCCTATTACAGGGGTTGTAATTCAAATTCTGATAAAAACTATCATGTTGAAATTATTTAAAATCCAGATATTAGGATTACCGGATAAGCAGACGAAGATGGATGGATGGATGGATATTAGGATTACTCCCTCTATAATCTGTATATGTTCTGTTACATTTTTAACTAGAAAAAGCACAAGTGCTTATTCTTGTCTTACTGTTTTGACGTTTTCCTTAGTCTGAGAATGAACCTGGATGGTATGGTTGTTTTGATTCAACCTCATGTCAAGAGGAAGAGTCGGATTTGGCTGATGATGACTGCTTGCCCAGTGCACTCACTTGTTTTATCTCCAATTAATGAAGTGCAGGCTGAAGAAATCATCCTGACGCTTGGCAAATTGTAAATTACAAAAATATCTGTGACGAGCTTATCTTCTGCAGCACTGACTAGAAATGTGTGGGTGCGAGATAAGATAAGAAAACCACCACAATGTTGTTCAACACAGTTGTTCTCACAACTTCGACTTCATGAAAACACTCACACTGTCTCCCCTCGTCATCATGAGCCCATATAAAATAATTATTACATATATACATTTAATGTGAGTGTAGTGTATTAAGCAGCTTTTTTTGGTTGTCATTTTGACATATGACAGTAATGAGAAGCATGTTTAAACCACAGAATGAGATTAGCATGAAAAGAAGTGTTACTGAGGATTTGAACTTGAACTGAACACTGGAATACAAAGGTGACAAAAGAGGCAAAACATATCAATGGTTAGTCATCCTTTATCAGGATTGAGCGCTCTTTCGCAGTTAAAAAATATTTCACTCCTGTGTCACTTTAGTGAAAATACATCTTCCTCTTTCTATTCAGAATCAGAATCAGAAAAGCTTTATTGCCAAGTACATTTTTTCCACATACAAGGAATTTGTTTTGGTGTTGTAGGTGCATGTCACACATTTTCTAAAATAAGTTAAACAAATAGGTTAAACAGAACAAACAATATAAGTATAAATATATATATATATTAAAAATAAGAGTTTATATTATATTATAAATATTCCTTTAGTTAACCAGGCAACAGTCTCATTGAGATTAGAATCCATTTTTCAAGCTATGTGCCCAAGAAGGTGGCATAAAAACAGTTACAAAATAAACACAGCCATAATACCTGATGGGTATTTTCATTAGTTTTGCAGGTACTTGGTCATACACCTGATGATGGCGCTCGATGAAAAGTCAGGGGATTACCAAAGTTATAAGGATACATCCTCTGGGTACCATGGACGTCTGTACCAAAGGATTCAAGGCAATCCATCTGATAGCTGCTGAGATATTTTAGAGAGAGTTCCATGGTTTAACTGAAAAACTCTGGGTAGGCACTGCACCCAGCTGTTGTTCCCCAAGTGTTAATTAGTGAGCTTTAGAGGTGCTGGAAAAGCATTTTCTTTTATGTTTTGAAGAGAGCCAGGCTAGAAGTTTCCCTCTGCCTCCAGTCTTTAAGCTAAGGTAACTGCCACCTGGCTCTATCTCAGTACATATCACACAGACATGAGAGTGGTATCGGAACTATTTCTTTAAATATTGTATTTTTACCAATGACCTTTTACATAACAACAAGTACCAACATCACATATCCAGTATAATTAGACTAAAGGAGAATGCTAAGCTAACAGTCAGGTCAAGAGTCCACCTGTGATAAAGCGTCTGTTCATCCACCATAAACCAGACAGACATCATGATTTCCTGAAGATTGGAATGACACCCGAGGAGCCTTCCTTCTTACTCATGGCAGAATTATGTCTAGAACAACGGTCACCTTCCTCTCCCCTTCATCTCTGCTTTCCTTCCACCTAACCCCCCTGTCAGAAAATGATGGGGTTGCCCTACTTTCCCACAGCCTGCAACAGCTGCATGGCTGTGGCTCATTAGGAACTGGCCAGTAATCAGTCGCCTCATTACCAACATGGTGGCCTCCTGAAATGCCTTTGCCCGAGAGAAATCTCCCGCCTGACTGTCAGAGAGGGCAAAACCACTTCAGGCTATATGGGTGGAAGAATGCAGTGAACCAAATATCAAATCTGCTATGTCATAATAGTTTAAATGATGTCTCAACAATGTCATGCAATGAATGTATTGCAACAGCCTTACTTTCTATTGAAAATGCATGACATAAATGTTGGGGTTTTCCAGTTTATTCCATTATGACTCAAGTTGTGTGTTGTTTTTATTTATCCACATATTGTTTTCACTTATACAGTATGTGTCACACTATAACTGGATTCTGAGGAAGAAAAACAGTATTAATGTTCTTGAAAACCACTGAAAAAGCTATGTGGTTTGCTTTTGTTGTCCTTCACAGCTGAGGCTGATAAATCTGTTGTTGATGCCAGCGCTGAGTCTGCAGCTCCGACGCCATCCCCAAACAGCTCTGAGGACAAACCCAAAGAGGACGTTGTTGAGCAAAGTCCCCCAGCACCTGTGGAGCCGAGTGTGGAGGAGAAAACTGATGACGAAGGTGTCGTCTCCAATAAGACCTCAGTGGAATCACTGAAGGAGACAAATGAGAACAACAGCAACAATGCTGACTTCAGTCAGAAGAGAGGTTGGTATTTTAAGTTTGCCCCCAACAAATGGTTATTCCTCTTACTATCTGAGATGTTTTTCACAGTCCCAGTATACACTCATCTACTGATTATACCGAATGGTTTTCATCCTCTTAGGAGTGAAAGAAGAAAGCAGTACCCTGTGTTAATACTGCAATGTTTTTTTTACTGTGATAATTTACTGTAGACCTGTAAGGTGGTTATGTTGGCAGAATAGTAACAGAGTGACAGCTCCATTTCTATGTTCATATCTCAGTTACAACTTACTGCAACATCATTCATACATCACTTATTTCAACACATTTTCCGCTAATCGGGTGACAAAAAGCAGAACTTACAACTATGCAGTCATTCACATTGTTCATTTCCGGTGTAAACCTTCTTCGGTTTGTTTGGAAATTTACTTTCCTGTGCAACATTTAAAGATCAGTTCAAGTTTGTCTTGGAGTTGGAGTTGTCTTGGAGTTGTTGGTCACTGTTTCCTCGCCATACTGGCCGTAAAATGATCTCTCCCTAGTAAGGATCATAGACTGTAAGGATTCATTGACTCTTCTGTCTGCTTTACAGTATAGGAGAATTATCATGTCACATTGCAGAAGTTTGTTGTTGACTTTAACATTATGATTCACATCTCTAAACCAGCCACTGTTAACCCCTTGTTTTAAAAAAAAAAAATAGATTTGAAGAGGAGCAGCATCTTCTGGGACATTCCTCTCGATTGTCCAGTGTGAGACATATCGCCTTTCTGCCCCTGCGCTGTTCTTCAGGAACTCGGTAAGACCACAGTGGACAGACACCCTGCTGCAGCTGCTTCACTGCTCAGCCAGCTCAGGTGTTGGTAAAGGGGAAACCCCCCACCCTTACCCTAACCCCCCCCCCCCCCCCCGAACTGCAGGTCCACAGACCTCGTATACGACCACTGGAAGTGCTGTTACACCTTCCCTTCCTGAATTAAGATATTAAAAATAGAGGAGCCATAACCATTAAATCTAAAATTATGAAGTGCGCTTGTCCCCAAAATTGTAAATCACATTTACAGTCTGACATCCAGTAGTTTATAAATACACGCTGGAAGCTGCTTCCATAAACTGA
Organism: Perca flavescens; assembly: GCF_004354835.1. Taxonomy (NCBI): domain Eukaryota; kingdom Metazoa; phylum Chordata; class Actinopteri; order Perciformes; family Percidae; genus Perca; species Perca flavescens. The sequence goes on along the minus strand of NC_041332.1, from coordinate 28,735,849 downwards.
GCCCTGCTGGTTGAAGAAGTCAGTATCACAACATACAGTATATCATTCACACTGTTACTACTATTGATTGCTTTTTTGAATTGATTTTTTTTAAATATATTTTTGTGCGTTAAGTAATTAATTAATTAATTAGTCTGACAGCAATAACAGGATCCACTTGTTAGCTTTTTCCCAAACTTTGCCTTTCACGGTCTCCACCCTCATTATGACGTGAACGAAGATCCACTCTTAGGTGATGACACATGATAATAATAATAATTAAAGCTGCAAGCAGCGTTGGACGGGCCCTCGCTCCTCTCGGGGTTACTGGCGGATGCCACTCCTTGTGACCGTGCATTTGCGCGGCACTCAGACACCGCAAATCTTCACCAATAAAAAGGCAACTCACTGCTGAGTTCAATGATACCTCACACAAGACTTTATGTCATACAGTTCATTAGTTATAAAAGGGGCGTGGCTAAAGCATAGGGGGCGGGTCAAACCATCACCAATATAAAAGGAACTCCCTGCTGAGTTCAATAGCCACTTTCCGACCGGAGGGATTTTTGCAGTTCCTAGAACATAAAATTCCTAGAACCCTTTTCTTGTGTTCCGACTGGCCCAATTTGGGGATTTTTAACTTCCTCTGGCCACAGTTCCTGTAACTCTTTCAGCTCCTACTTCAGGGCACGGTCTTTTCGCTGTTCCCTTTTCAGCATAGGAACCTAGGTCAACGAGGGTCAGGTTTCCGGTACAGACAGATCAACAAGGGGACAATTTTAACAATTTTTGGTTAAAGTATATGGGCCGGCTCAGTATCACATGTAGACCGTACATTCTAAACCTGTTTACACACCAACCAGACCGTCGGCAGAAAAGGCAGTTGGACTGATCAGTCTCCCCGAGTTGGTCAAACAAATGCCTCGGAACACACCGAAGAGACAAGACGTAATACGTCTCCATAACAGCAGGTGGCGCTAATCTGTATTGTTGCCCAAAACATGAAACCGGCAGCTGATTGGACGAACGTGTCACGTGGATCTGTTTTCTCTGGAAATTCAAGGACAGACTGTCTTCATTTGAGATCGACAAAGGTCAGTTTAAAAGATTTTTGTCAGATTTTGATAGACTCTAGTCATGCTCATTCCGCTCCCCATTTCCAGTTTAGCACTCTACCAATCAGATGGATAATTTGAGTCCGACTGCCGGCAGTGCCCACCCCGCCAATTATAGATGTCAAATCGACCAAAATGAAGGCCGACAGCCCCTCGGACGGACGACGGCACGGAACACACCAAACAGACTCGAGTCACTGACCTCGCCAGACTGTCCAACGGCCGATTATCGGCTCTATGTGTCCGGGCCTTAAGTTTCATGTAAATCGGACGATGTTTGTCATATAAGGCGGATTTCCTGTTGCCAGTGGGGGGCGCTATGACCAAAAGTCAATTTTGGCCTGTAGATGTCCTCAGGCCTGGACCTTTGTCAATCGTGAGAAATTTCGGGCAGATAAGACAACATACACTCAAGTAACAATAACTTCTTTGTTCATCGATAAATGCTCAAAATGGCCGCCATGCCACGAGCCACAGCGTTGGACGAAAAGTTTAGCTTTTAATAACTTTTCATCGTTGAGGTCTATAGATGACACAGACTGAATTTGATTGTTTTGGGCCTACTTCCTGTTGCCACTAAGGGGCGCTATGACTTTGAGTCAATTTTGGCCGGTAAATGTCCTCAGAGTTAGAGTCTTATGAATCATGAAAAGTTTCAAGCCAATATTGGACAACGTACACTCAAGTTACACCCACTTTCTGTTTCGATGGCAAAACACACAAAATGGCTGCTCCGCCACGGCCATGCCCTATGACGAAAAGTTTTTCTTTTAATAACTTTTCATCTTTAAGTCTTAAGATGGCACAGACCAAAGTTGAAGTTGATCGGATGAAATCTCTTGGAGAAGTTCATTAAAGAACTCGCACTAAGAAAATCACACTAATTTCGACTCACTTTCAATTCAAAATGGTGGACTTCCTGTTGGGTTTAGGGTATGGCTCTGATGAAATTTTTTGTACGTCTTGACATGCTACATATGTTTACCAAGTTTCGTTAGTCTATGTTCAACATAATGCAGGGGCTCAATTTTTTAAGTTTTGTAGGGAGGAGCTCGCAAGCCATTTTTGTGCGCCTATAGCCGGAACCTTAAAATACGTAAATTTTCACCAGACTTGATTAGACCGCCAAATTTTGGTGAGTTTTTGAGTATGTTAAGCCTCTCAAAAAGGCGATTCATTTGCCGGAAGAAAGGAAAGGAAAGGCAGAATTCCTTCAGTTTCAATAGGGCCTTCGCCGCTGTCGGCGCTCGGGCCCTAATAACTTCATTTGTATAGCACTTTTCAAACCAACGTTTTAAAGTGCTAATGATGGCAACTAAGCAAACTCAATCCAACTGATGGTAAAGCTCATTAGTGGGCCTTGAGTTCAGATCTTTATTTAAACAACTATTTCCAGGGTCGAAAATGGATGTTAATGCTCATCTATAGGCCTATATGCTCTATAAATATGAAAAAGCAGTCCCAATCCTTTACATTATTAATGCATACCACATCCTTTCTACCAATATCACTCTTTAAATCACACTTCATTCCTTTTTTCTTTCTGGTTCCTCTTGCTCTATCTTCCACTGATGGATGAGATTCCTCTCACACGAGTACTAACATGGGCCCTCTCAGTCTAATCATCATGTGCTTCAGGATGTAAGGCCCACACCTGCACCTGCACTCCCACTCTCTCACTATCTGCTCAGAAACACTCAGGGCCGAAGCCTGAGGCCCGAAGAATTCACACCACTCTTAACAGCTGATGATAAGCTCACATCTGAGAGGCTAACCGCTCAGATGCTCCATGTTAGCAGTCACGGATCATCTCCGCTCTCACAAAAACACCAGCTTCAGAAATCCCAAGCATCTCCACTATGCCACCTCAGCAAAGGCATTCAGTGCTGGTTCTTTATCTCTAAATACCTGTTCTCATAGAGAGTGGGTCTTCAAGATAACTAAAAAGATCACTATGACATCTAATGATATATGCATTTACTGTATATTATCGTTACATCTGGGTTATGATCTTCAGCTGACAAACATGTCACTGGAATACGTGTTCAAAAACACCCTTTTCCCACGTTATATCTTAACAGTAACATGTTACAACAAATGATTGCTCTGTTCTACGACAGTGTCTCATTATGACAGTGGATCAGTGAGCCAGAATGCACAATACAAGGACCATGAAACTGAAGCTGCTAAATTGGATTCAGCTATCATTAATTTGGTTATTCACAACTGTGCTTTTAGTACTGTGTTACTGTCAAAATGCCCTTTGTGAAACAGGGCCTACTATCTATAGTACTTACTTTAAGTCCTACATACAGTAAAAGACTATATATTAAACCAAAACATTAAAAAACATATTTTTTAACTAACCCATACCAAAGGGCTTTTGTTGTCTAAACCTCACCACACACAGAAGGAAGTGACCCCATTTTTTCTTTCTTAATTTCAGTAAAGTTAACTATGACATACAATGAAATAGATTGTATGAACTTAAAACAAATATCACAAAACACAAGGTTATGGAAAGAAATAACCTTTGTATTTGTGATTTGTGGTCTCTAATAATACCTGTTCCTTACAGCAAAACCTGCTGGAAATGCTGTGGCTCTCACTAGTCTGCCTGTATAAGTGAACACGTGTTGTAAAACAGTGAATAACACAATTTGAAAAAGAGGAGAGAAAAAGAAAATAGTGGACTCTTCACTCATTCCCACCTGGTCTGGGAGGTGATGAGCAAGCTGGAAACTGAAGTTGAAAGGCTGCTCACTATTCTGTAGTTGTGGACAATGGATATAAGCTGACAGCTCATAAACTAAACCAGCATAATTAGACCTGGGAATTCACTGTGTTATTATCCAGTCAGTGTTCAGCTTTCATGTTTGATGGCCAATGTTGGAGGAAACTGTCTGTACCGCCTGGGATGACTATTTCACAGCGAGGAGGAGGCAAGTTAAAAAGAGAGTGGCAAAGTGAGATTTAACTGTGTGAGACTAACAAGGGTAGTAGTTAGCCTGAAGCCGCTTGTTTTATTGTTGCACAGGCTCTTTTTGGAAAGGGGCTGCTGGTGCTGGTTCAGAGACAGATCATGGAGCCAAAGAGGGTCAAGGATCTGAAGCTGAAGATTTTATTTTGTGTGTTACTCATGTAGTGTATGGCTGTAGGGTCATAATGAGGCCTAATACTGGATGTTCTTTAAATGCTCAGGATAAACAACGACTTAAAATATTTGTCTCCTTTTCCAGCTTCCCAGTAATAGCAAAAGTCATTATTTCCTTGGGCGACATTGTAAACACAGATTCATGATGTGCAGGATGACAATGGTGCATGCGGTGAATGAAGGATCTTTATCTCAGTAATAACAGTGAAGGGAAGCTTCCTGCTACTGAGGTTTGATGTGGTTCAGACTGGCAGGTCGGCCATTACACCTGGGCAGCTTTACAGGAAGGAGGGGACTGTCGGAAAATGCAGACTGAAGAAAACAGCTGGTGGAGGCTGTTTCTGCCCCTTCCTCTCTTGACTTCCTACCACAAAACATCAAGTTTGGGTCAAGAAATTGAAAACTTTGTCGTGAAGTTGTGAAGCTAGCTATTAGACTTGCATCATTAAAGGGCTGCTTATACTGTATGCTGTACATGCAGTTTGGAGGCTGAAGGCTGTGTGTGTCATCACCTTTTTCATGTAAAGATGTTGTTCTTAAACGTAAAGGATTAACATTTTACAGTATTTAAATATAGTTCTCGTTATAGCATTTTTTTTTTTTTTGCGGTACATTTTTTATTAGCACCTTCAGACATACATAACAAATTCCACAATGTGTGGTCAAGGTAATGTCAGATGGCGCACTCGTTATAGCATTTAAAGTTTCCGGTGCATTGGATTACAAAACTTTTTCAAAAGTACAATGCTTAGTGTGAACAATGTTTTTCTTACCTACAATATAAAGTACACCCAACATGGACATGTAGACACGTACTTGCAGTTTGAAGTGAATTGGGGCTCTTTGATAGCACTTCATGTTAAATTATGTAAGTGTTGATGGCATGATGTCAGGGCAGGATTAAAATGACTTAACAATAAGTCAGTGTCATTCAGCATTAGGTGAAAAGGAATGGCAATAAATCAGTGGACAATTTTTTATAAGCAATATTCATGTGTAAATATAAAGTAAATAACACCTGATATGCTATATCCAAAAAGAAAGAAATAATTTGATAACCACTTGTTTCTTTAAATACAAAACATCGCCACATAGACATTTGGTTCATTCACGTCAGTGTTTTGGGATAAACAATGATACTCAGACACACCCTCATCCTGGCAAACACACAACAGCAGCCATTCATAAAAAATGTTGTTTTGGTTTATCATTGTCAACCTACAAAGCTTTGTAAAATGATATACAGGGCTCTACAGAAACTCTGATATAAACTGTATGTAAAAAAAAATTATTGTAGTTATACAAGTCATAGTTACAGGAAAAAAATTTATATAATTTGAATTTAGTAGATTTTGTATTTATTTTATTTTACGCACAAATAAATAAAGAAACCTAAAGCCAGTTGCCAGTTAGCTTCTTATTTTTTTGCATTTATTCTTCATAAGGGCAGATAGAAGGAAAGACATGCAAGGGCCCTGGGCCAGACTCGAACCCAGCAACCAGTTAGCTTAGCTTAGCATACTTACTGGCAGGAGACAAAAGTTGCATCTGTTGGACAAAGGTCAAGTTGAACAGAGGGCTCATTTTCACTTAAAGCTCCAATGTATAAGTAAACAATATTTACGAGCCATTCCAGGCATAGAAGTAAGGGTTATTGGACAAAATATAAGGATAATAAATCTTTAATAAAGTATTTGATTTCTAAGAATGCCATTCCCTTTAACTCCCCGTCAATTTATTAGAAACTCTGCACCGAACAAATCGGGGCGAGGAGACAAGATGTTCTTTTGCAAACGATTTAGGTGAGTCTGCCCCTTATGAGGTTATGGTGTGCTTTTGTAAATAAAAATAAAAAAAAAGGCTCAGACAATGACAAATGACAATGTGCTCGTCTTTAAACGGAAAACAATGCAGAACATTTCAGCGTTGATGTCATTAGACATGAACACCAGTCTGAGACCTTCCTTTATGTCTGAATGCATACTGTATGTTGGCCTCACAGTTTAGCTTCATGTCCCATGTCTTTATCAAAACTAGAGTGTGTGTCCTCCTCCTGCTTCACTTTCTTGACCTGCAGAGGCTTCTGGGTTGAAGTCTTTTCCAAAGGTCATAGGTCAGACAATCCTAATTAAAGGGTACACAGTGACTGCAGGGGAATAATGCGGCATTGATGTCAAAGTCAACTGGCTCACATTCTTTGCCTGTCATTGAGCAAGTCTCTGCAAAATTGGATGTGTGGCGGTTGCTGTGATGTGTAGCGCAAACCAGGATACATTTCAACAAAGGCCGCTGCACATGACAGAACCTGAAGAAAATGAAAAAAAAAACAATATTTCCGAGAAACATGGAGGGAGACATGAAAAATTGCTTACTTGTTGGCCTAAATGCCACCTTAAAGTAGTTTTCCTTCTCCACGATTCAACCATTTTTTTGTATTTTATATTCACGCATGCATGCAAAAGTTAAGTGGTCACTTAAAATCTTACATCTACTTTCCTTGACCTACATCGTTTTATTTTAAGAGATGTCAAATTATGCTAGGTCTTGACCTTCCCAATTAACACTATGGACATTTTACAACTAGAGTCACATTTTCTAGATTCTTCCTTTTTACTCGAGTCCATACTTGGCAGGTGGCCCGCAAAACATTTATAGGGGCTTAATTTAGTAGTGCATGTTTCACTTCTTCACACCACGCTGCAGGTGAGGGAGGTGGGGGTTACATAGTGAAAACAATTTGTAGAGAACACAGAAATAGTCAGCACTCCAGTCACACGATGTGAAGTCACAGTGGGTTAGTTCAATCAGGAGAGACAAGTGAATGAAGGAAACATGAATGTTTATTATAACAGATACGTAATATGTGATATTTAAAGTGACTATATGTAACTTTTAAATGTTTCTGAAGCTGTGTAGTGTTCCATCTGATGATCGTAAATGACCTGTAACAGCAAACAAGACTAACAGTGAAAAAAACGCTATTTTTTATATAGTTTTAATTAATGCCTCCGCACAAGTCAAATTTTTCCCGCAAATTCACAAAATGATTTAGGGCAGGTAGACGGCGCTACAGAGCACACATTCTGAAGGGTCACAGATTTCGGCTGAACACCAGAAAAGCCTGTGTTAGTGAGTATGCAGGTAAAAGGTAGCAGGAGATGCCTTTATGTAGGCCTATTTGTATTTTAATTTTTATCTTAGAAGTTAGCTGTTGTAGTTATGGCTGATACTGGGGCAGGGCCATCACAGAAAAGAAGGAAATTAAACGTAGAACAACTAAAAGCTAAATTTCATTTAGCGCAGACGTTTTATTCCTTTTAGTAAGTGTTTGTGTTGGCCTACTATTTTCTTTTCACTTGTCCTCCTGTACCTGTGTAAAGTATCCTTGGCTTTCATGAAATGCGCTATATTAATCTAAGTTATTACGTTGGTTGCTACAGCAATCTCTTATTGCTTATGCCTTTTAGCTTACATACATCCAAAGTAGGCTAAGTTACTGTATACAACACTTACAATGCAACGATGTATCTGTAACGTACTCTCTTATTGTAAATTAATGATTATCTGTCTGAGCAAAACGTTCATTGCAACTATATGACCTCCCCGTAATGCCAACTCCTAGACCTTTACGACAGCAGGTGTGGTAAAACCACTACTACTTTTGTCCAAAGGGGCCGCTGAAATCAACACAAACTGAAAGTTACATGTAGCCACTTTAAGTCTTGGCACAAAGTCTTTGGCGCTTAGACTCTACAGAAGGATTTGTAACCAAGGGGTGTCTGCCTAGTTACTAATGCTTTGTTCTTTTTTACAACTCACATTCTGTATAGAGGAAACAGCTGTCTAGTTTATGTCGAAGTAATGACAAGTTACTTACTGAAGTTTGGAAATGTGTCATGATTATCGGTGCACAGTAGCCTAGAAATCTAGACGCATCCTAGCGGCAGCAAATGTAATTTGCAGCCAGGATCAGTCTAGCAGCTCACGTTGGCTTGCGAGCTAGAAAAACCAAATTCTGGTCAGGCCAATCACATCGTGTATAGAGTCGGTGGGCGGGCTTAACATAAGGATGGCAGAGTTGCGACGGTTCCGCGTGAATTTCCTGCTACTTGAAAACAAAGAAGATGGCTGCTGCTGCTGCTACTGCTGGCAAACAGCGGTCTTTCGAATCGGCTTTAGCCACGACTCTGGAAGACTTGGAGTTAAGCACTGAAGTCATTCTTAAAAAAGGAAGATGTGTTCGGAGTTTTGGCGACCAGATACGGCAAAAGTTTAATCTATCATCTAGCGTTGCTCTGGTTGGCTATGAGTGCAGAGGGAATTTGAAAGACAACCGTTTATCCCGCCCCTTGGATTGAGCCCTGCTAATGGTGAGTTCCCACACCCAACATCTTGATGTGGGTCTGGCTTGTCAGGCTAGGTGTACAGGCCTTTTAAGCCTTGTTAATGTTGCTGATTCCCTAGGGACAGGATTAGATCAATGTTAACATTAAGTTGCAGAGAATTAAGACTCATCACTTATCTCCTGTTCGTCACACAAAAATGTGTGTGTACAGGTTTGTAATCTCCATAATAAATCAGTTACTTATACTGTAGGTTAATTTGTAAAATAAATTAGGTAGTAAGCTTGGATATGCATTAACAATCCTGAGTAAGCCAACAGATTTGTCATGATTGAAATTTCAGAGATCATAAATCACCGAAACCACTGTAAATGTGAAAAACCACGCTGGTGGGTAGGACAGTGGGTTGTTTTTGCCAGCATGCTCAAATTGACAATGTTAAGGAAAGTCAGGTCACAAAAAGTGACTAAAGTTCACTCCCTAGGGAGCTTTAATATCTGTACTAAATGTGGTGGCAACCTAACCAATATTTCTTAAGATATCTTAGTCAGTTGTGGACTGTTGTACGACTGATTGACCGACCAACGTTTCCGTCCTTATAGCCTGGCCACTAGTTTGCTCTAAAAAGATGAACACAGCATGAAGATGCATGTGCCCAGATCCCAATGCAGCTGCCTCTCTCAAGGACCTACTGCGACTCCAAACCCCATGAGGTCTTCGGTTGTAGGGACAGTTTCCTTTCCCGCTGTCCTCTCCAGGCTGGTTTAAACATTCCTGGACTGGCTTTGTGCAGTTGGCAGGGCTGCTGTGATCAGGAGGCCTGCTGACAGACGCACGTTCATTCACCTGCTGGTATCGCCTCTGGCATCGACTCCACATTCCTCAGGCAGTGTCAAACTGTCGGAGTCACACCATGGTTTTATTACATCTCTGTCACTCATCATTCCCACACAGTTTAAAGTGAACTTCTGTGAACGATCCTAAAAATGTTAAAACTTTAGTTTCCTTTTGTTTGATGTTGAAACATTCATGTGGACACAGTAAAGATTGTTATGAAATCAGCACGTCAAGCCTGATGAGTATGTTTCACACTATAATACACTACCAGGTATTTGTGGGTACAAGGTAAAAAATCGGCACTGGTTAAGACTTATCCAAAGCTGATATTCTAAATTTGATAGGGAAGGTCATCTCATGATCATTCAATGTTGGCACCTCGAAATTGGTCAGTGCATCCTTGAGAAATATGTGTGGTATATATAAATATGTGGCTCGAGCAAGCGGCAACCTTCGATGCTGAAAAATTAAGCCAATGTGGAAGTGTCAAAAACTGCAGTTCATCAAGTGGCCACTTGAGGCTGGTTCCAAAAGGGAGTCAATCGCCATAGACCCCCATGTTACAGTAAAATGCCCAACTTTACAGCGGAATTGAACATGTTTACAGTCTATTTAGCTAGGTTTCCCCGTTCATGACAACTGTGGGTGGAGGAGATGATTTTTTAAAATAATTTAAAAAAAAAAGTTTAAATTATATTTAGGCTTAAAGTTATGCATATTTAAGGGCGTTCAGAGGACTTTCGAATCTACTGATTGCAAAAATTGCATTAGAATTTCTTTCAAACGTAGAATTGATTAATTCTGATATAGTTTACCGTTTTAAATGCTGGTGTGACCGTCCCTTAACCCTGACCTTAGTCCAAACCTAAATTTAGGATTTAGTTTTATACATGTTTACTCTTTTCCATGAAATTCTGTGAACTAATATTCCGATGATTTACAGCTGAGCCATAAATCCTGTTTTGCTGTGAACAACAATCCTCTTTCTAGTTCAGGAAACCTAATCTGGGAGTGATCATCAATCCGTCAGTTCTGATGCATTTTATCGCTCCAGTTGTTCCGACTTCTTTTTTTGTGCACAACCCTTGTCATGTCAACACCATCAGTAAAGACATTCATTACTGCACAAAATACATACAAGTTTTAGTTCAGTTGAAACATGATGTAACGTTCAGCTGTGGAGATTTTAATGAAATTAAGATTTTAATATCTAACCTATTCTTTTCTTTTCATAACTAGAAACTTCTTGTTTCCTTTAGATTCCAAATTAAGTAAAAGACAGACAAAGAAATTTACTTAACCTCATGTATGGTTTTCACAAGGTGTCATTTATTTTACCTGAATGGCATTTGTGGGTGACTAAAAAGGATGATCATCCTTGCATGGGATTCAGTTAAGCATTTTCTTCCACATGACTAAATCCCCCTTGGAATGCCAGATCTCTCAGCAGCTAGGTTTCACTATAGTGACTAACTGGTCTCCACAGATCCCTATCTATCCCTGTGGCTCAACTCGGCATAGCTGTATAGACTAAGATCAATGTGAAGTCTTACCTGCAACCTGAACCTCAGTCGTCGCATTACTGGTATAAAACCAAACTCCTTTATATTGGATGCAGTTTAGATTAACTTGGGGCATATTTTAAGGGACAAAATACCACTTTAAAATATACGATTGGTTTAGAATTTTTGTAAAAATGCAATTGACCAATTGGCCCATAAACCTATTTAAAGTATCAAACGTATTTATGATTGAAGACTGTAAAGAGTCAAAAGTTACAGTAATAGCTAATTATGTATTTATTTAGACAAATATGTGGACAAATCCATAGATTTACCCTCCCTGTCCTGCTGTCACATAATGCTCAGGGACTACATTGTTTTTTGCAGCCGTTTATTGGTTAAGCATAAATCACATCAATACATGTGGAGTAGGATCATGTCAGCTATCCTTTCCCTCAAACAGATGTTTCTCCGTAGAGGTCAAAGGTCATGGCAAAGGCCACATAAACGTGGCCAAAGCAGAAGTTACAAGTGGAAAAAGCAGGTGATTGCAGGACGAGCGACTGTGGGACAGGATACATTGTTCTCATTGTTCTGTGGCTTTTTTCTCTCTTTCAGATTGAAGAGGTAACCACAGTGGAAAAGGACACGTCTGTTCATACCTAGTGAGAAATCTAGTGGGCTGTTGGCACCTTGTTGGGGAAAACAATTTATTGTAACATAGCAGCTTTTTCAAAGTTAAATGTCAGCTGAGCTCAGCTTTTTAAGTATTTTACTGAATGTTAATAAACTAGACTGGGTTTAGATAGATAGATGTATAGACAGACAGACAGACATAAGTCCCCCCTATTTTGCATTTATAAACAGTATATAAACATACATTTTTAATAGGTTTATAACACACTATGATGTTGTAAGCAGATATAAGTGTTTATAAATGTATTTATCAATATTAAATGTATTTATCAACTAAGGAGGGATTCCTCTCCCAGCACAGACAGGGAGACAAGACAATAGAGGCAATAGATGTTATGTGAACAGAATAGACCAACATAATAAAATTCATATAACAAAATGATACATAGAATGTGAACATATATGAAAAAGATGGATCCAGGAAGATGTCAAACAGAAAATAGGTGTCACCAAACAGCCAGAGCCGGAGCCACACAACCTCCTTTCCACCGTGTAACCTGGAAACTGCTTGTAAATACTACGGGGGACTCAAAGTCAAGTGTTACCTGTACTTTACAATATGGTGTGGTTTTAAGTTGTTATTAGCAATCTTATTAATGGTTTATAAAAATGTAAATAAATAAATCCTGTTATAATGCAATGTAAGTGTAAATACAAGCCTTGGCATTGTATATTTACTGTTAACTCCCCAACCAATACATCCTAAATGTGGACTATTTTTCCTATTTTATGGTCACATAACTATTTTTGGTAAGCATTTGTAAAATATTATTAAGAATAAGGCAGAGAGAAATGCTATATTACTGTTACAGTATAATCTTTGACATTGAATGATTTACAATAACTCTGGCGTATCATCTGGTGTTTCCTGTGTTTTGATGGAAATTAGAGCAACTACAGGGGTCAAAGGTAATATGACGCCATTGACAGGCAACGTCAATGCTCCAAGCAATAGATTAAAATGACAGATTTCTCTGGGTTTGAACATTGTTGAAAACATTTGGGATAATGTATGTACACAACTAAACAATATAGTTATAGTTTTTAGACAAATATATCATATCTTTAAAGTTTTTGTTATGCTGAAAAATTGCTATTATGTGAATGTCATTTGAATGTATTAAAGAAAAGTATTTAAACTGTGTCCCATATGTGTTTGCCATTATTTGCCATTAGAAGGCATTTATTTCAAAGTTTTTTTTATAGTAGTCTTGATCAATCTTGACCTCAGAACTAAATAAATTCCCAAAAGTTAACCAACCACATTGATGATAAAATATATATGGACATTTATAAACAGTACATACTACCCACTACTAAAATGTTGGCAACGTACAGGTTTCATGTGCTCCTTTGACCTACAAAAATAATTATCAGGTCAATTTGCATTTGTTAATTCCACCATACTATCCCTGCTGCTCCCCTGTTGACTTCTTTTTTTTTTTAAGATTATTTTTTATTTTTTTTTATTTGCATTTTTAGGGCCCTATTGATATGAAGGCTGAAGAAACGAAAGGGGAGAGAGAGGGGGAATGTCACGCAGCAAAGGGCCACAGGCCGTAGCCACACCCGGGCCCACTGCACCGAGGAGCAAACCTCCACACATGGGTGCCCGCTCTACCAACTGAGCTATCCAGGCGCCCCCCTCTCCCCCCCCTGCTGACTTTTACCAACTGTTCTTTTAGTTTGCCCCCAACTCATTTCACTGTAAGTGCATACATGAGCTCCAGGTGCAAACACATTTAGTTTAAAGTGACAGTGTTAAAAGACAGGAATCCCCCGAAACTGTGCTGCACACATTCCTGGGTCAGTAGCTGGCTTTCTGATTTTGGAACCACTGTTGTCTAGTAGTAGTAGACGTGTAGTAAAGTCGTTATTGGTGCTAATTCAATATTAAAAAGAGACTTGATGGAGGACAAACCATATTTTTGGGATGTTATTTGTTTCATTTCTTTTTACTGTGGTTAAGATAAAACAGTTATCTGCTATTTAAAGCACTATTTACTGCTGTGTGGAGATTCAGCTCATCACTGAAGGACGTACCTATATGTATGGATCTAGATTCCTCTTTGATTTCACAAGTCAATATAATATTTTTATAATTTCCATCTACAGTGATGTGTTGCCCAGTGTTTGGGTCTGATCCAGCTGCTATATCCATCCTGTTTCTAGGGGCTTCCGCTCTCCTTTAAAGACAAGTGATAGCACTGGCCTATATCAATCTGCCCGCAGGATGCATTAATCCACCATTAAGCAGATGAAATGTTGCACTGACCCTGCGGTGCAGCAGTGACGGCAGGAGCGGATCTAAAATTTGTGTGCATACCCCTCTAACCTGACCGCAGTCATGGACACCCTGCACCAAATCATCCAGTGCAGCAGAACACAAACCTGTTCCTCCTCGGAACTGGATCCAAATGTCTCAGGTCTCAGTATCCTCTATTTATACGCTGTGTATATTTACAACAGGCCGGATGATTAGGATGCTAGTGAGTAGCGAAGAGAATGTAGGGGCAATCTTCTTCGGCTATTCTAAGGAGACAAGAAGTATATCAGGGGTGAGCTACCTCTCTGATGTCATAGCTTGTTTTCAAAGAACCTGTCAGAGCTGCTTTCCTGAGCTACTTCACATACTGCAGTTAATCCTTCGAAAAATTACACAGCAATTTAATCTCAGTGAAATTGAGATCTCTATTGCAAGAGAGGCCAGCAAAAGGAAACATACAGAGAGAAGCTCATCATCAACATCAATCGTCAATATCTCTACATATTTTCTATGAATTTCATTATATCTGGCAAAGTAGTGGAAAGCTTTCCAAATTCAGCATTAACTCGCAGGGTTTCTGAAGTTAGCCTGTGTGGAGATCTAGCCCAGTGAACAGTAGTTTTATAATTGAAGAGAAAAGTAAAATATTACAGTAAATTATAAATTTCAATAAGAGTAGGCCTATCCTTATAAATAAAAAGCATATTACATAATTCTCTTCTTGTTGCTTTCAAGGCAGGGACTACTTTTCTTTTCTTTTTATGAAACATAAAGCACAATGACGAACTGCATCAGGAGAGCAAAATGTGAAGGTATCTATGATGGTCAACAGCAAGATGGTTTTTCTGTCCTCGAAAGAGAAAGATGCTTTATTCCAATACGAGTGAAACGGGAAGATGAGGTTTTGGTGTTTTCTTGATAATGTATCAAGATAGTGGGGAAGATATGAACTAATGCAAATTAATTTCTACTGTGGTTTAAATGTATTTAAAATGTATTTTCCAATGGGCACGTTGGAGGTAGCAGTTTTGTCTCATTAGAATAGCTTTGATGCTGCACACGTTTACTCTAAGTTAACATTATGTATTGTCTCCAGGCACAAACACACGTCTTCTAACAGTAATACACATCAAGCGTCCTGCACAGCTGGACTGAGCTGTTTATCAGCTGTGTGAAAAGTTTGAGATGCTCTCAGTGATAAGCGTAATGGGCACGCTCAGAATGTGAGGAATGACGATTAAAATCGTTGCCTTTGTAACGGGAAAAGATCCATTAAAGCTTCTGTCAGTGTGCTTAAGTGTGGAATGTTGTAATGATTTAAGTTTATTGAGCCATATTTCCTGACATAGCTATTTTTAAAACAATTGACTGGTCATATAATTGTTTTCATATATTCTACTTTTTATATTATTGAGTATTGTTAGGACTGTATAACCGACTTTCCTCTTGGTTGGAGCTATTTCTTTTCTTTTTTCTTGAGTTTAAGCAATGCTAGCAGGTCTATGAGGCTTTAGCACCACAGTGCTTTGAGTTAAACGCTAACATTAGCATGCTAACATGCTATCAGTGTCAATGCTAATATGCGGATGTTTAGCAAGTATATGTCTATGTGTTTACCATAATCACCATCTTAGCTTCACAAGTTAACATGCTAACATTTGCAAATTAGCATTAAACACAAAGTATAGCTGGGCATAAATAAACTGGTAAACCAAACTACAGGATGATGACGATCGATGGAGCTAGATGAAAAGCTAAACTCGTAAGTTAACACACAACTATTAGCTAGATATTATATATATACGCATACCTTAAGTTGACGAGGCTAACTTGTTAGCAAACAGTTGTATATTTAGCTACACATCCAGCAGCCGCGGAGCAACATTATCATTCATTTGTCATGTTTGTGGCCACCTGATGAATGTAAGTCTAATATTCACTCAGTTTTAACTTTGGTCTTTACCAACTCCTGAGGGAAATATCTGCCTCTTTATGCTTCACTATGTTCTTCAGCTAGTTGCTATCTAATTTTGTCCGTCTAGTGTCTTATGTTTGGTGAACAGGTAGTGTACAATCTGTTTTTAGAACTTTTTAAGTGAAAACGGCCAATATAGATGCTATGAGAGCAGTGAGACTGAGAGTGAACCAAAACAGTTAAATTACAGGCTAAACAGCTAAACAATGAGTTGAAATTCTCTATACAGAACTTTAAAGCCAAGTGTATTGCACCCAAGGGGCACATGAATGTTGTAACAAATTTCATGGCAGTCCATTCAATAGTTTCAGATAATTTCAGTCCGGACTAAGGTGGTGGACAGCTTTATCCCTAGAGTTAAAAAGACAAATAGCCACGTTATTGATGTGCTAAAAACATGACACATTATGACAAATTTGGCATAAAAAAATACAACACCCGTGATTAGCCTACTTATAAGTACTTTATTTAAAGAAAGCATATTTCTGTGGATTTAACAAAGGTTATGGAGATATGCATCTGAATGTGGTTGTCTTGATAGACATAACAACTGCACCAAGAGGAAAGAAAGCAAATCCTGTCTTCTCCCTGTGTGGTTAGGGATACAGGGATGATGGGATCCACTCGGGCTTTGTTTTCCATCTATCATAAGGTCATTACTGCCTGCTGTCATCATTAGCTGCCCCCTGGATGAAAGGTTTATCCTGGGCAGCGGGGTCTGGCTTCGACCCAACTTCTCTCTCTGTTTACCTTAGATGCTCATTAAAGGCACGTAATGTCTTTGATATCTAAACTGAACAAAGTCAAACTAATGGCTTAATGAATGCCATGCCGCAGCTCGTGAACAGACAAATTTCAGAAGCTGTTTTCCTTTCTGTATCAACCGATCACCTAAAGCCAGAGAGGTAGTTTCATTTGGCTCAGGAATCAATATTAGAATTTTCTCTTTTAAAGGATTTCTTTGATTTATGGTCCATATCAGACTTTTTAGTCCATATTTCTTGATATTCTGCAGCACATCTTCACTATGGGAAGAATGTGAGCGAAATCCAGGAGTAACACAGTATAAAAAGCTTGGTGTGTTTGTTTCTATAGTTACACCTCCCGGTGTGTGTCCCGGTTTTTATTCTTGGCTGGTCAAGTGAGGAGGGCAAGATTTATTTAGAGGATGCAATGAAAAGTGTGATACAGAATGCCTGGATGCATATGGCATCTCTGCTATTTGGCCCACGCTTCAGGGAAGGTTGCTGAGTTGTTCACAGTGTTGTCCTTAAAGCATTATGATGTCCAATAAACAGAGAAACTTTTACAGAATAATTCAATTGTTGTTATAATTCAATCGTGCATTCTTGTGCATTAGAGAGATTATTATAAGCACTTTTCATCAGCACTGAATACAGTTGTATTTATTTATTACAAGTGGATATACGATTGATCATACTATACAGTAATATACCATCACTGATTTAAGTGACAAAAAGTTTCAAAAGTTTCAAAAATTGTCAACCATTGCGTTTAGAAGAACTCTGTAAAAACGTTTGAGCAATGTGCACGGATCACTTCATCGAGCGTCAGGCCCAACTCAAAAGATGATCCATAAAAGGCTACTAGGTATTTTTATCTTAACATGACCTTGTGCACCATACTGAGTACACATTCTCACATTCTCACTGCATCCAGTATGACTGCTTGATTTCTATATGCTGTGCTGTGTCAGTGTCACTGCAGAAAAAAAGCCTATTCAATGGGTATCCAATCTTGGAAATCCATTCCTTTATTATGACAGGGTCTAATCAAATGTATTTGATTCTGGCAGAAAACTTATTTTGTTTGCCAAGAAGATGTATTAGAATCAGAAACACGGTTCTAGTGACACAACACGTGTTATCTTAGCAAAGATAGGTGAAATTGAATTAACTGAAGAAAATACATTAAATAGGCTTATATTAAGAAAATGCCTTACCACCAGGTACCAATGTGGACTTTATACAGGGTTAAGAACTAAGACATACGTAGGTAGAGAACTCAAATCTCTAAGTATCTGAGCAGTATTTTGAGCTGTGTTATCTTTTCTGTGTGTGTGTCTGTGTCTGTCTGTGTCTGTCTGTGTGTGTGTGTGTGTGTGTGTGTGTGTGTGTGTGTGTGTGTGTGTGTGTGTGTGTGTGTGTGTGTGTGTGTGTGTTTGTGTGTGTCTGTGTGTGTGTGTGTGTGTGTGTGAGACCAAACAGTGTCCATACACCTGTCCTGCCAGCTGATCAGGTTATTGTCGCTCTGTGTGGGACTAATGGCCACTCCGGTGCCGAGGTGTCCCACTGACATGACCTCAGACACACAAAAGCCTTTGGAGGATCATTTCACACAGGAGATGTGCATTGTCTGATTATGATGTTAGTGATAATTAGCATTTTGTTGATTATTGTACCTGGGTACAAACTCAAATACATGCCAAGTGTATTGCAAAACTAGATTATTTATAATATAGACAACCCACAATAATTGAATAACATTGTACATGTCACCCTTTAAGTGACAGTAGTAAGAGTTGAGTTGTGTACTGCCAAATGATTACCCTCTACATAAGAATAGTGCTGGGATACCAGATTTGAGCTTGACAGAGACTTTGATGGTACTGCAATTAGTAATTGCTTACTTCATTCACATATGCCACTCCATCGCCCTCTGAAGCAGTGTGTGAAATCACACAGGTCAGTATTTATACATTAGAGAATAGCTGACGTCAAAGTGACGTTTAAACCACTTGTGGAAGTACTTGACCACAAGTAAAAACTTGTGTTGTCTGGGGTGAAAAACAAACTTGTTTTAGATTTATTTAGAAATAAAAGGGGAGATTAAGAAAATCCCACAAAAGCACTAAATCTATATACATACTTATAAATTGTCAAATTTGTTTAAACTTAAATAAAATATACAGACAGTGACTTCATGTATCATCATGTGCCATGTATTTGGTCACACAGATTCCACTGAATTAGGTTAGTTTTGCATTGGATTTTATCCCCCACCTTTTTCAGTGAGAGGACGGGAGAAGGGTGGGTGTTGGTTGGGGGGTAGCACTTTCACACTCTTGTCCAATGGTCTTTCTTAAATTAGCTATGGGGGCAGGAGGCTCCCTCCCTGCGCTGACAGAGGGAGGAGCCTGCGCCTGTCACTGTCTACTGTTTCATTATTACCTGCACAGCCCTGCAGCATTCACCACACTTGTGTCTCTGTGTGGCCACATAGAAAGAGAGAGAGAGACAGAGAGGACACACTCCAAGGCCCAAACCATCACAGAGAGTTTTCTTTTTTGATGCTTTTTCCCCACTTGGGACAGGAATCTGCCTGCTACTGCTGATTTATAAAATAATTGCAAGGCAACTAGCAGTGGATATGGCTGGTTGTCTGCAAAGTTCCCCACTTTGTCAAAAGTGGGAACTTTTAAGATGCCTGCTTGTGACATTTGCTCTTAGCTTCTGTTTTGCCTCGGTAGACGCAGAGCCGTTTGACCTAGCTCACCTTTATCACCACAGATCTGGACCTAATGAAGACAACATCATCATCGCTAACAATGGGATCAGAGTGCCTTTTGGGAGGTCTGTGTTTCTGGACCCTGTGAATGACCTTGTAACAGAAGTGCAGCCTGGTGACCGCTGCCACATCACAGTTTTGGACAATGACCCACTGGCCCAGAAACCTGGGATGCTGACCCCTAAAAAGTTCCCCTGTTCATTTGGACCAGATGAAGTGAAATACACTCATTTTGGATCTCGGAGCCCCAGCAAGGATCGTGTGAAGCTGCAGCTTCGTTATGACTCCCAGACAGACTCAGTTATCATCCCTTTCATGCTGGAAGTGGAGGTGGTTTTCCAGCAGCTTGAGATTTTGACCAGGAATATGCCCCTTAATGTTGAAAAGCTAAATGGTGACAGCAACCCTATTGACAAAAAAGGTCTGGAGTTTTCCTTTGAGGATGGCGTCACACAGTGTAAGATCGCCACTCTGGTCGGCGCTGGAGGTCTTCCCAGGTATGGCACTCTATTGAATAACCCCTCAAATGGCCAAATGGTTGACTGTGATGAGTTTCTGAAACAGGGCATTCACTACAAGCACACAGCTAAAACCAACTCACCTAACAGAGATTATATTCCAATGATGGCAGAGCTGCAGGATAACGAAGGCAACACCATAATGCAAGAGCATTTCCAAATGATGGTTAGAATCAGAGAGGGTGCAGAGAACACAGCTCCTAAACCCAGCTTTGTAGCCATGATGATGATGGAGGTTGATCAGTTTGTGATGACAGCTATTACAAGTGACATGCTGGCTGCTGAAGATGTTGAATCTGATCCAGGTGATTTAATCTTCAACATTACTACACCACTTAGCCCTCAGCAGGGCTATATCATCAGCACAGATGATCAGAATCTGCCAATCACCTCTTTCTATCAGAGAGACATCAAAGATCTTAAAATAGCTTATAAGCCACCCTCAGAGGACTCAGAAGTAGAGAGGATTTTCCAGCTAGAGTTTGAAATTGTAGACACTGATGGTGCTGTGTCTGATACATTTGCTTTTATGATTGTGGTGAAGCCTATGAATACCTTGGCTCCTGTAGCAACAAAAAATACAGGGCAGCTATTGTTTGAAGGGCAGTCTCGAGCTCTATCCAGTTCCCGGAATTTAGAGATTAGTGATGAGGATAACCTGGAAGATGTGAGAATAACTGTTGTTGATGGCTTAAAGCATGGAGACCTGACCGTGCTCGGCGCTCGCAGGAAATTCTTTACACCTGCCGATCTAGACGCCGGCATTGTGTTGTACCAGCATGACGGCAGCGATACCTATAGTGACAACATTATTTTTAGAATGACTGATGGCAGTAGTGAAGTGGAGTTTTTGTTCCCTATCACTATTGCTCCCACTGATGATGAGCCACCTATTATCAATGCTAACACCGGGCTGGTGCTATTTAAGAATGAAGTCATGCAGATCTCTCCCTTCATCTTGAGTGCCTCAGATATTGATTCAGAAGACTCCACCATTAAGTTTATCTTGGAAGCGCCCTACTCAACTGTGGGGGAGCTCCTGCTAAGGCAAGTGGAGCCTCCCTCTGACCCGTCTCTCTGGAAGTTCAGCGAGACAGATGAGATGTTTGAGCAGGTGGTAACTGAATGGTTTCAGCAGGATATTCTTGATGGAAAGCTGTTCTACCGTCACATCGGACCCCATAGCACCACCACTGTGATTGATCAGTTTGTGTTCCGGGTCCAAGATGATAATGACCCTCCTAATCAATCTGGCGAACACATCTTTACCACCAAAATTCATCCTGTTGATGACCTTGCCCCAGAAATCTTTCCGGGCACCACCCTTCACATGACAGTCCAGGAGTACGAGCTTACCCACTTCAAAAAGAAATTCTTGTGTTATAGTGATCTAGATTCAGATGACAGGGACCTCAAGTACACCATCATTAAGCCCCCAACTGACACAGATGAGAACAATCCAGTCCCCTTAGGTGACATCGTACTGACTGACAGTCCAGACACTGTAATTACAGAATTCACACAGGCCCAGGTTAATCACCACAAAGTAGCTTACAAGCCTCCAGACCAGGAGCTGGGCATCACTCCAAAAGTGGCTCAGTTCACGTTCATTGTGGAAGACACTGCTGGTAACACTCTAGATGGACTATTCACCATTTTCCTACAGCCAGTGGACAACAAACCCCCACTTATCACCAACACAGGGTTCACTGTTATGGAAAGAAGTACCTATGTCATCACTAGGAAAGAGCTGCATGCCACAGACACAGATACAGATGATGAAAATATCATCTTCACTGTGACCCAGATCCCTCGGTTTGGGCAGCTGCAGTATTTGGGGATCGACATGGCAAATGGCGAAACATTCGTACTTGAAGACATTGCAAATGGTCGCCTTACTTACATACATGGTGGAGAGGAATCACTTAGTGATGTGATGAAGATTGATGTCAGTGACGGTTTTCATGAGGTACCCATCACCATTAAAATCACAATCGAGCCGGTTGATGACGAGACCCCCACAATTATGCTCCCAGCCGGTCTGCTCGGAGCGTCTATCGATGTACTGGAGAATGGAGCCACGGAGATTACAAGTAATGTCATTCAGGGCCGTGATGAAGACACAGATGACCTCATCCTCACTTTCATTGTTGAAGAGCCTCCCAGGCTGGGTGAGATCCTGGTTAATGGTGCTCCCACTGAAAGATTCACCCAAGAAGACATCATCAATGGGGCAGTGGTGTATGCTCACACATCTGGTGAAATTGGACCGGTAAAAAAATATGACTCTTTCAACCTTACTCTGTCTGATTTGTCAGAGCAGTGGGTTGTTGGCGGCAACAAGGTTCAAGGTGTGACAGTTCACGTCACCATCCTTCCTGTTGACAGCATTCCACCTATTGTCAGTGTAGGAGAGCAGTTTGTTGGACTCGAAGGGGAGAAGAATGTCATTACTTTGGACCACATCCAAGCTGAAGATATTGACACTACCAATGACGATATCCTGTGCACCATCATCGTCCAACCAACATCTGGTTATGTGGAGAACATCTCCCCAGCCTCAGGCTCTGAAAAATCCAGGGCAGGGACAGCCATTACTGCCTTTAGCATTAAAGACATTGCCCTCGGCCACATATACTATGTCCAAAGCATCCACAAAGGGGTTGAACCTGTAGAAGATCGTTTCACCTTCCGTTGCTCAGATGGTATTAACTTCTCTGAACGCCACTTCTTACCTATAGTCATCATTCCAGCCAATGACGAGAAGCCGGAGATTTTCATCCGTGAGTTTGTGGTAATGGAGGGCATGAGTCTGGTCATTGACACACCAATTCTGAACGCAGCTGATGCTGACATCCCTGGGGATGAGCTGCACTTTGAGATCATCAAAAAACCTAAACACGGTACAATAGTTCAGCAGCTCAGTACTGGCACTGTCCCTGTGGAAAAATTCAACCTGGAACAGATCAAAGAAGCATCCAACATTGTCTATGAACACGATGACTCAGAGACCAAAGAGGACAGTTTTGAAATCAGACTCTCAGATGGGAAACATACAGTGGAAAAAACAGTTCTTATCATGGTTATTCCTGTTGACGATGAGACACCAAGGATGGCTATAAATGATGGCCTTGATGTTGAGATTGGAGAGACAAAAGTCATCAGCAACAGTGTTTTGAAGGCCACAGATCTTGACTCTGAAGACAAAGAGCTAACATATGTTGTGCAGTACGGCCCAGGCCAAGGCTACCTTCAGCGTATCAGCAAGTTTGGTGATGTTTTAGGTAATATCACCCTCGGGATGAACTTCACACAGGACGAAATTGACAAACAGCTCATCCAATATGTACACACAGGCCAGGAGGGAATCCGTGACCTGCTGAAGTTTGATGTCACAGATGGCATCAATCCCCTTATTGACCGTTACTTTTACATTAACATTGGAAGCATTGACATGGTCTTTCCAGATGTAATCAACAAAGGTGTGACCCTAAAAGAAGGAGGGAGAGTAACTCTTACCACTGACCTCCTCAGCACCACTGACATTAACAGTCCTGATGAATTCCTTGGCTTTAGCATCACAAGAGCACCTAGTAGAGGCCACTTAGAGAGCACTGACCACCCAGGTGTTCCCATTTCCACCTTCACCCAACTGCAGCTTGCTGGCAACAAGATCTACTACATCCACACCTCTGATGATGAGATGAAAATGGACAGCTTTGAGTTTGAGGTGACAGACGGTTACAATCCTGTCTTCCGTACCTTCAGAGTGTCCATCACTGATGTAGATAATAAGAAACCCGTCTTGACAATAAGCAAACTGGTTGTGGAGGAGGGAGAAAGCAAGCTCATCACGCCATTTGAGTTGACAGCTGAGGATCGGGACACCCCAGACAACCTATTGCGATTCATAGTCACCCAGGTGCCAGTACATGGGCAGATGCTTTTCAACAATACCAAACCAGTCACAACTTTTTCCAAGCAAGACCTAAATGAGAACCTTATCAGCTATAAGCACGATGGCACTGAGACCACCGATGACAGCTTCTCCTTCACTGTCACAGACGGCACTCATTCTGATTTTTATGTCTTTCCTAACACTGTGTATGAGACACGCAAGCCCCAGATGATGACCATTCACATCAACACTGTGGACAACGGTGTACCCCAGATTGTGGTTAACAAAGCTGCTGCCTCACTGAAGGTCCTCCAAACAAACCACCTGGGCTTCGTGATCACCAGCAAGGCCCTTCGAGCAGAGGACCGCGACAGTTCCCAGAGGGTCCTGAAATACATTGTGTCTGAGGCTCCTCTGCATGGCTTTATCATGAACACTGCCCTGGGCAACGACAGCATCAAGACCTTCACACAAGGTAAGCCAGTGTCACACTAAAATCTCTTAACAGAGTTTTGAAAATTGAAACTGCATTTATAAATATTTTATATTAACACTGGATTAAATCACCATATGTAATATGAAAGAGGTCATTTACCACCTGACTCTCTAGTAACCCTAACTTCTACATAGCATTTTAGCTTTTTTTACTTATTGTTTTGGTTTCATGGCCTACAATTTAACTGTTACCACTCTCACCTCATTCTCAGCTATTGCAGGCAGTGATGAGAGCTTTATTAAAGAAGTAACAAGCTCTAACAAACCCAAAGTTAGGACAAGAAATTCACTGCCAAATAATCAAATAATACTTGATTGTATGAATATAATAATACTATTAATAGCGGTACTAATATGACTGCTGCTATTACTAATAATCATCATCATAATAACTGTAGATTATAGTTCTGTAATAGATATTTCTAACTTATAGAATATTTAGACTTTGCTTAAAACAATTATGAATGCTTCAGAACACGTCTCCTGTGGCCCACTTTAATTGCAGCCTAAGGGTTGTAACTAAAACCTTGTAAAAGTGGCTTAGTCGTCACAGCTAACATTTTCAGCTAACACTCTGCCTCTCATACCATATCAACAGCTGATATCGATGACATGAAGATCTGTTATGTGCTGTTGGATGGGAGCAACGCCACAAGTGATATCTTCTACTTCACAGTTGAAGACAAAGGTAGGAATCCATTAATATATCAAACTTGCAGGCATTGTCACCAAACTGAGGACAATTACTTAGGAATAATTTGCCCGAAGGCTGTCCTCAAACTTTATCTGTCTTTTAATGGCTTCTTAAAATTGAAACTTCCTGCTCTCTGTCAATCTCCCAAGTGTTTGCATCACAAAGACTTAAGGCAGTTGGCCATGACTGACACCCAGTATAGAGCCGCCATCTCTTTTCACCCCACTGGAAAGGGTAGCAGGTTTAAAGGACAGGGTCAAAGGGGACCTCAGCCAAATACTGACTGTGGCTTGGTTAAAGTGAAAGAGCTGGGACTACCTCATGCCCTAAATTGTATTGTTAAGGAACAATAGGATCCTTTCCCCCAGGACACTTATCTGAGTTTTCAAATGTCCCCCTTTCATCCTTTGCTTGAAACTTGAAATGTGTAAAGGTATGCATGATGAGCTTTCTTCTTGGATTCAGTCACACAAAAAACATGTTTCAGTTTGGCCTTAAAAATGTAAATGTGTAAAAATTAACAATATTTTATGAATGTTATGATTGTAGGAATACTGGGAATTTCTGCATAATCCACTCAATGACTTTAATGGGATTCAAATGAAGAGATTACATTTTCTAGTTGCCATTTTTTGTTTTACAAGCCCTCAACATCCAATACAGTCCTTTACATTTCTCATCAGATCCATTCTTTTCTTTCTCAGCTTATTCCGGCACTCCACTCATACACTTTGGTTTTCAGTAACTCTGCCATTTCCTGAATATTATATTTCCTAAAAATTATAAAAAAAACCCTGTTATAGGAGCCTAACTTTTAAAACATTATTAATATCTAGTATATTAATATAAAGTATAACATGACAGGCCAGTCGTCTTCTCATTTAACATATCAGTGAACGTGTTCTTATCCCGTTTATCCTAAAGAATTCTCTTAAATGCACCAGCTATGCTTGGTACAGACATGATGGTATAATGTATAAGCTCTGTGGCCTGTCACCTCTAACTTCTACGTAGATTTACATGAACAGCATTATAAATATAGCAAATGCAACAGGTGGCCTTTGCTATTTAAGCATCAGCTATAAAATACAAAACAAGATTTGGAAATGCAATCAATGTGGCAGGGAAAGTTTGGTCTATAATTATGCAGGATTGAGGGCCATGTTGGTGATAATACCACCATCACCATCAGGGCCATTGAGACGGCAGGATTGGGAGGATGTTTTTTTGTCAAATTACTGTCTTTTGTCAGCAAAGTGAAGCCTCTTATTAGCCCAACTGGATCCTAGTAATTAACTTTTTCCCTAGACATAAGTGAAGTAGATAATATATTTTTAATGACGGTCAGTAGCTCTGACAGTGATTGAAATAGCACAGCCGTTATTATTCTTAATTCTATATTGTTCACCAGTATTGTTATTAATGTGTCTTTACATTACATTTGTGACCTATTAATCTGCCTGAAGCAAAGCTGCTTAGCTTTTCTGTCTTTAAATGGAGGTTTAACCAACGGAAGCGAACGCAAAGGCTTCAATTAGCTGAGCAGTCCTTTTTCTGTTTGCTTTCATACGTTTTTTAAGCTTCCAGCCAACTCAGCTGAACCAGGTGCAGCGGTGCAGGCTGGGACATAAAACAAAACCGTGTTTCTACATGAACCCAGTTCACATGTAAAGGCCACAGACAGTTCACACCACAACCAGCAACACACATACATAGCCACACATACACACAGGCAACAAATACACAGGCACACCCAAAAAAAAAGATCAAATAACAGATAAAAGCAGTTTAAACCAACCGGTGAATCACTAATGTGAAGTGTTGAGGGCGTGACTCCTGGGGGAGGTGGCATTATCCTGGACATGTAGGGACATGCAGGTGGAGAGCATGTTGATGGTCAGCCTATCTGCTTATAAATCTAAGTAGGTGAGCTGTTTGTGTGGGAAGCTAACCTCGCGGTCATTAGAGATTTGCACCCAAGATTATCCCCTGAAACTGGTCCCTGTCAGCACACCCTTTACTAATCCTAAAATTTGAATGGAACCGAATTACTTATTTTTAAGTTAAAGATACGTAAATGTTGGCTCACACCATAAAACGTGTTTACAGTTCATAATTCAAAAATGAATGAATTTTGAAATAAATCCAAATAGTGGCTAATTCTTTGGTGATTTCTCTGTTGTTTAGAATCTCTTTGAAAACACACTTAGAGAAGAGTTTGATAAAGAGCGACAGAAAAGTAAACTAGTGCTGGATCTAAACAGAGACAGTCATTGCAAAATGTCCACAATGATTGTATGGGCTTTAAACCTCCCTCATAGACAGTGATTACTTTTTTCTACCCTAAATCATTCTGTTTCCTTGACATAGCATTTCAAAAACTATTTAGCTAAGTACATTCTTATGTTAAACACAGCTTGAGTGTCACCTCATTTTAGATAATACCCCTCCGATGTACTGATATGGGCAGCTGCTTAAGGGTCTTAGCAGTCTTTAAAAGGTACCTGCCACTACATGCACTGTACTGATGCTTCTTCACAAGTCAAGAATACACACACACACACACAAATAAACACAATAAATCATTATTGTAACTTATCCTCTTGGAGTAGTATAGCAGTTTGGCATACCATATAAGCCTTAATGCATGTCACATTTATGATTCTGCAATTGTGAATATGTGTGTGAATGTATGTAATCAGAGGCTCAAATGTGCTGTGGGCGTGTGTGTGTGTGTGTGTGTGTGTGTGTGTGTGTGTGTGTGTGTGTGTGTGTGTGTGTGTTTGTGGCTAGGCACAGCTGAAGTGTGTCTTTTAGTAAGAGGTCAGGAGTAGACATTTAGTTTCACACCAAGAGACCTGCTGGTCAGCAGTTAAATTCCAGACTCTGAGGAGAAAGTTAGTGTAGCTCTTATCAAGTCAAGAAACATTAAGCAGGCATTTTGGATTATCAGCTCTTTGCAGAAATGTGTTGGAGCTCGGAGGTGCATAAATCATTCACGTGACAGAAGCAGAAATAACAATGAGTGAAGCTGCAATGCGGAATTTGGTGTTTGCTCACAGATGTGTGGGTTGTGTATGAATAAATAAGTTACAGTAATTAAGTCAGACATATACTCCCATTTTACACTAGCAAATATTAGTCTATATAGATCCAAAAAACTATTGCATTTTGGGAATTAATGAAATCCACAGATCCTAATTTTATGTCATTAAACATATTTACTGTTTCATAATTTACAACACATTTAGCTTTATCTCATGAAGTCCATAATTCTAGCAGCATTTTCTAATTTCCTAAGAAGCTTATACATGTGATGATCTGATGAGCCACAAAGGCCCTTATCTCAGAACTCAAACAGTTTCGGTGTACTAGCTGCACAGCGAGATGAAGGATTGACTAATGGGCTGAGCAATTCTCGCAAAACAGTTAGGAAAACAAACTTAACTGTCTTGTCCTGTGGCAATGACCTTAAACACAAACCATAGGTCAACTTGGGTCATTTTTTCTGTCTGCTCAAAATTGCTATTGGAAAAGCAATAACCTACATGCCAATGACCAGGTCAGAAACTCCCTACAGCCATTCAAAGTGTAGGCAATAAATACTTGTTTTTACAAGTGGATACACAGCTCACATATATCCTTGTCCTTAAGGCATGGTCCCAGTGAGCCACAGGCTAAGTGAAGAAACCCTTATTTACTGTCAGACGTGTTGAGACGTCTGATGTCTTAGGACGGGGATAATATATTTATGTCAGATCTTTAGAATTTGGAGTGTACTGGTCTACAGAAACACTGCCTCCGCTTGCCAATCTTAGGTGCAAGATTGCCTCAGATTTCATAACAGTACTAATCAAACTCAACTGATTAACAGATGAGAAAAAAGAGAGAATAGAGCCTCTACATTCAGATAAATTGACTCGGCCTCTGTGCTCTTTCCAATAGCAACAATATAGTCTTCCAGCTCTGGAAGAGGGATCATAGACCCCAGTGGGTTGAGTGTTATGTGATCATTCAGAGCCGGGAGAGGAATGCACTTCCTTGGAGACTCCAGACTCCAGGGCCACAGACAGAGCAAGGCCTGGAAGTGAAGTGGTATCCCGAGCAGACAGGTGTGTATGTGAGAGGGAAGGCTCCAGGAGGATCCCCTTTCAAAGCCCTCCGTCACCCCACTCCCAGCTTCGCAGAAATCCAACCCAATCTCAGATAGCCCGATAACCTGTAGTCTTCTTCTGCGGAGATGCTGGCTCTGGAGGGGCACTTCCCCAGAGGGTGCAATGAAACCAAGAAAGGAAAAATGTATTAAAAAGAGTTAGAAAATGTGAAATGTGTGTACAGTGCAGTGGGTGTACTCTGTTGTACAGTAGGACTGCATGCTGACTGACACAGCCATGTTACACCCCTACTTCCTAACTGTGTTTTGGGATCTTACATGTCACCCATGTCAACAGTCACCAGGAGATTTACTGGCTAATGGTGCCACAGTCGTGGCCCCCCTGTGACTAGAAGCTGAGGCCTCTTACTCCCTCTCCACCACAACCCACTCTGTTGTCACTCTCCTTCTTTCCCCTCCTTTAAGACCCCTTCATGTTAGTACTATTCTTTGGTGTGTTCCACTTTTTGACCTCTTCTCCATTTCTTTCTTCTCAGAGGTTTCCCCATATCCCTTTCAATCAACCATGGTATCACCTCGTTCTCTGTCTTTCTTTCTCTTTTTGTCTTTTTTTCTTCAGCCTTGATTTATGGTGGTTGGAGGACTGCAGGGGTGGGGAGTTATGATGTACGGCTATTCTTATCTGCTCTCATATGGCAAAGCTGTTGCTGCTCCTAGCCAAGCTGTCATTGAGTTACTCGCTTTCCTTTCCTTGTCCTTCTTTTTAGCCATGCTAGGCTAGGCATGCATGGCTCTTGGGACGGCAACTGTCGGATTGTCTGTCAGTCCACCACTTTTGGATCAGATTTGTTAGAGACCAATCATGGTTTCATGGATGGATCCATGGTGACCAGAGGATGTATCCTACTGACTTTAGTGATACCATGACTTTTCATCTTGTGCCACCTGGTTGACAATTGTGTTTTTGACTGAAATAGTTTGACAACTATTGAATGAATTGTCATGAAGTTTGCTACATACATTAATGTCCCCCTCAGGATGAATTCTAATATATTAGGTCATACTTGAACTTTCCACATCTGTGCATTCTGCCATGGTTCATGTTTGGACAATGTTTGTGAAAACTATTTTTGTTTATGTCTGCCTTTTTTGCATCCTTATTCATCATTCTACACATAATAGTCTGACAAAAGATTCCCAGTACCACATCTGTTATGTTACTAGATTTCAAGTATTGCAAGCATCTGTCACCATATCAAGTATGTGGCAAGCAAGGGTCAAAGATGTGGCTCTCAGTCCCTGTCAAATTATGATTTGTAACATCCTGCGATAACTTCACTCTCCTGAACTGAAGCAGCAATTGAGCCACTGGGATGTGTCAATTTACAGCACATGCTGTCGCTGTCTGGATGGAATGATAAGTTATTAATACATATAATCATGCAGCATTCCTAACATGAATTTTTTGGAAAGCAGAGAGAAAGCTAAGCTTTCACTATTTGAAAAATCTCTTCTTATTAAGATGTTTAACAATCAAAATATAGAAACATTCTTCTGTTTTCATTAACGTTTGGCATCTCCATGATTTAATAGACCATACTTTAAAAAGAACAGTGGCATTTAAATACCGAGCTGACTGGAACCTCCCCAGTATTTATATCAACATGATTAATGAGGAAATGTAATAATGGCGATGGTTGTCACCTGATGAGGATATTCTTAGAAGGTTGCTCTTCCTTGCATCATGCTGGTGAACGTCAAAGCCTCATACTGACCTACCTTTTCAATGATGTCTCCGGCCTGGCCCACTATTCACTGCATCCATGTATGGTACAGGACAGGCAGCACTGCTGTGTAAATATGAACTGATAAAGAATGTGCTGTCAAAAGACGCTGCTGCAGGAAAAATCTCAGGCTATAACGTCCTGTGTATGTTTTGAAGTTGTTATGCAGATATTGGATACTTTTTCTGAAGACCACTCTTTCACTGAGTCATTCTGCATCTAAAATATTTCACAGTTTCACATCTTTGTGTTTTCTGACTTTTAGTTTTTTTGTTAAATACTGCACCAAAATACCTGCATGTGTCACATTGTAGCAGGCCACTATGTGACTTACTGCACTAAAATAAGTAGAGCAGCTTTTAATGAAGGTTTGAAAAGGATCCAGTTGCTCTCACTCATGCCAACAGAAAAACATTATCATACTCCTTAAATATTCATCCCTTGCCCTTGTCAGTGGTTAGCATCAATCACATTGAAGCTAATTTATTAAATAGCTGCTAACAGGGACATTTGGGAACACGTGCGGCCTATAAAACTTTACATCCCAGCAGAAATTATGATGATTGTCAGTTTGAAAAGCTAATGGAAATGGGAGCTGAACCAGGCAGCTACTATATGTATCGGATTTGATGGCCAGTCTAATATAGTATGTGTGTCGTAAAAATTGTAATAAATTAGCCCATACATCATGTGGAAAATCTATTTAGACTTTAATGTTTGCCACTATTTTTCTCGCAGGCTTTTAACTCATCTATTTTGAGCATATTTAAACAATTTTCATTTCTTTCTAGTCTAGTTGTTGGGTTCCCTGCTGGGAAGTCTGGCTTCTTGATTATTCCTTGATTTTCTTGAGACTCATGCCAGCTCCAGCCTCAGTGTCCAACAGCATGTATTAAAAAGAAGTTGGAGAAAGGGAGATTCCCCTCTCTTACACTGGTGTAAACAATGTGGAGGCAGGCAGGGAGGCATGCCATGGTGGTAGATCTGGCCCACCCAGACTGTGGCCTGCTGTCCCTCTTCGTTGTCCGTCCCCACAGCGAACAAAGCCGACACAGGGAGGAAGGGGACCATGGAAGGGGGAGGAGGTTTGTGGAGTACAGCTGTCACTCTGCTCCACCAAATCTGGGAGTCTGGCGGGAAGGAAAAGAGAGACACATAGACAGACAAAGACAGAGAGACATAACGAGATCTGTGAATGAGATACATTCAATTCCCTGGGAAGGCTGAGGAAGAACTAGGAACAAAAAAGCATATGAAATTGGCATTTTGACTGACAGTATTAATTTTCGGCAAAAGTAACCACATGTACTGCTTGTACAGCAAAGAAACAGCACATGTTGACCACACAGTGTAATAAACCCACTGAGTGGAAAGGAGGCAGGAAAATGGCAGATGTTACTTCATCAGTGGTCTCTTGTTGGCTAAAATGTGGTGTGGGCATTCATTAAGTTCTGAAGGTTATTTGCCTATTAACGAAAAAAGGAAACTTAATATATATATATATATATATATATATATATATATATATATATATATATATATATATGATTGAAGGATTATTGTTTACCTTGGAAATTGCAGTTTGACAAACAATAAAGGACAAGATGAGCAAACTATCAGCTGATGCGACAAGATATGACTGAAAGCTCTGGTGCATTTCCAGTACGATAGGCTATACTGTGCTAATAGCTGTTTCTCAAACCAAAAGGAAATGTAATGTTTAATTGTAGCAATGACAATGAGTAAATTCTGTTTTGATTACAATGAAATTACCGGCAGTTAAATGTCAGGAAAAAATTGTTATATGACGACCATTCGTGCATTCCCATTACGCCATTTCACGTCATGTTACACCTTTGCCTCCAGTTCACATGCATATATCAGGTAGCACTTTTTCAGTCATCGGTAATTGCTAAATCTCTTAAAATCCATTTTTGTGTGCACTGGTGTCTGTCATTCAGCACAATATAGTCTAACAGTCTATGAAATACCAGTGCAATAATTGTGTTCTTGTCTCATTCATAAAAACTCCATTGTTTTACTCCTTGTGGCGATGCAGAAACTAAAGCTGCCTGATTGCTCAATGCCAAAACAGAGACAGCTTTTTGTCTCGGCCGTGTTCATTTGATAATCCTCGCTGATAGCCACTGACTAAGCTTCTCCTCATATCAGCTCCAAATAGGGACAGCTGCCAAGACACACTTTCTACAGCACAGAAACAATCTGATAATTGTAGTTCTTTTTTTAACTGTACATCAGGCCACAACAAGGAGTCTTCTAGTTGAGATGTGGATTTGATTCCTTCTTGGTTTAACAGGCATGTGAAGCAGTGCAGATTGAGTCTTATCAGTCAGGAGTTTATTGAGAATACAGTAACTGTTTCTAGTTGCTTCTGCACAAAATAAAACCAAGTCCTACTAAATGTTTTCTAAAATTGTCATTTTATGCATGTACTGTTTAAACACCTAAAGAATCTGGGGCGAGCAAAAACAGACACGATACATGTTTCCTGTATTTTTAGCCATGACTGTTGGAAACCTGAGCATGGAGTCTGGTCAAGGGTAGCTGTGCCCACTGGGCTCTGCTGCTCCATGTTGTCTGCCTTTAACCAGGCGTGGGCTTCACGACTGGAGTACATGCATTCATATGTCCATCTGTGTGTGGAAGGTGGCAGATAGAATAAGTATTTCTGCAGTTATTTGAATTTAAGATCATCTTTAGTCTACTCATGCCAGTAGAGATGTGGTTGAGTACTGTCATTGTCCCAGAAAATCCACTTGTTGCTATCAGTTTCATCTGACCATGCTTCTGTGAGTGGGGTCTGCCCCTGTGGTGACTCGGCCTGGTTTGGCTTCAGTGTTGACATGTGGGTTTGAGGAAGTGGCCTCCTTCCCATGCTGAATACGCACCCTCAACCCCCCTGTTTTTTCATTGTCCCCAGTCACATAGCATAAAAACGGCAGCCTCTTTCTTCCTCACTGAGGCAAAACTGAGCTCACTGCTGGTTTATTATGTGGACAGGGAGAAGCTCCTTGTCATTGTTCTCTATTTAATTTTTATTCAAGCTTGAAAAATGTTCTGTTCACCTGTGTGTTTTATAATTTCTAAGACATGTATTACACTGAATTAAAAAACTATTTGTTTAAAAAAAATACTGTCCCACCAAACTGCTGAAGGTTTCTTCTGAACCAATAAAGTTTCTTCACTTCTCTGACTGCTTTAGCAGAGTTAGGTCAGCAGGGCCGCTGCCAGTGTGATCAGCCGTGCAAGACTAAAGAGAGACAGCCCGCTCTAAAATCTCTGATCCAAAGAACCACTGAGCTTGACCCATTTCACATCAGAAGTCACAGGTCACCAGGCTCTTCTCACTGAAGTATAAGACATGAGGGCCTTTTGCCGCTGTTGTTAAAAAAACATTCAGATTATGTAGCAGAACCTATAATCTTAAATATCTCTGAAGCAGCCAGTTTCAAGTCAATGACCAAAACTGAGCTGACAGTTTGAGGGATTACATGAGTCATGAGATAGTACGGATTAAAGACAGGATTGGGTCTAAAATTGTGGATCAGTAGCAGGTGACTCTGAGTTTTGAGTGTTTTGTTCCGATGTGTGTTTTATGAGCATGGCTTCTTTTACGGATGATAAAGATGTACTAAATCAAGTTTATAAAGTGTTAAATTATTCAAACAGAGTTTGTCACACAATAAGATGTAGTGGGATAAAGAAAGGCTGTAATTTAAGAAAGGGGAAAGTTGTTAGAAGTATGTCTTTGTGGTCACTAAGGGAGCAAACAGAAGCCTCACTGCTCTCACTTAAACTTCACCTTGTTCAAGAGGGAGAGCGACAGAGCGTGGACATGATGGGGTGACACAGATTTACAAGAGGCCAGCTCATTAAAGAAACCATACTATGACAGAAATTTTCCATAAATAGACCATATATATCTATGTTTGCACATGCCCCATTTAGGATTGAGAATACGAAACAGCATTATGCAGATGGTGGATGTGAATTGGAGGAAATGAGAAGAAAGGCAAGTCTTTTTGAGGCCCGGTAAAGTGAGGTCTAGGAAAGCCCTGGCATTAAGTTATCATGTTTCTCTTCCAAAATTAAAATGCCCCTTTTGATTCCTTGTTATCCCTGAGCCCAGAGCAGATTGCAGTTTATATGCCTCAGTGGCTCCTAACATGAAAAAAATAGTTTGCTCATTGTACTGTGCTGTGGAGGAGGTCTAAATGAAGCATTAGGCAAGGCAAGGCAGATTGTATAGCACATTTCAGCAACTTTCAATTTCCCTGTTGCAATAAGCTTTTTGCATTTTTTTTCTGTTTTTAGGTGGAAACAAACTAAAGCCTCAGCCATTCCGGCTCAACTGGGCCTGGATATCTCTGGAGAGAGAATACTATTTAGTGGATGAGGACGCCAAATTCCTGGAGGTCACACTCAAACGCAGAGGCTACCTGGGAGAAACCTCCTTCGTCAGTAAGTGTTGACAGTCTTTATATTTTAAATAATGACTAATAATACTATCTATATACTTTATATGTATGTACTATCTATAGTGACTTTTACTAAGATAAGATAAACCTTTATTATCATTGCACAGAGACCCATACGAAAATTGTGAGTGCCACAGCTGTAGGTGCATTAAAGATAGTAAATATACATAATAAATAGCTAAAAACAAGAATAATTTAAGATATAAAAAACACTAAACGACCGGACAGGAAAAATATTTCATATGGTGTATGTTATTGGTTTGGATCTGTGTTAAGTGTTCTAATGGCCCAATGGAAAGAAACTGTTTTTCAATCTGTTTGTTCTGGATGTTATGCTCCTGTACCTCCACCCAGAGGGAAGAAGGCTGAGCTAAGGATGTCATAGAGATAGAATTATTATATTTATGGATTAGATATAGTTAAGAGTTCTCAACAAAAAATACGTTTTATGTTTCTTATTTTTCTCTGGTTTCCTGTCAGCAATAAACTGATATGATGATGACATTACACAACATGCCCTTATTAAACTGACAGTTTCACAAAGGATTATTGCCCCTTAAACTGTTTCCTTTAATGGTATTATGTTATTTATGTGCCATTTTAATGGCCAGCATTGCTATAAAACATCAGCTTAACCCTCTCATTTAAAATCTCTGCAGATTCATGTTAATCTGCAGGATGTCCTCAGTATATCCCTACACTTTAACTGGAGATAACTCCAAACCAACACAAATAACAATGTTTTGCAAATTTTTTGTCTTCTTGTTTGACTGGCGCTCCATTTCCTCGCTTGTCTGAAAGAGGTCTGATTGAGAGCACATATAACCTTTCCTGGTAAAGGTCACAAGGAAATGTCAACATGCTGGTCTGTTTGGCTGCATCACACTTGCTTGCGACAGATTTATGACAACATATGTTACCAACATGTACACTTCCGTCTTTGAAGAGGCAAGTAGATTGTAAAGGAACAAACAAGAAACATTATAGCTGCAGATTGTATAAACCCAGAAAATGTGTTAGAAAAAAATACATGTACATTGACTTTAGTGGTTTTTGACCGACAGAATCCATTCGCCACACCTACTGGCCTAAAATAGGGTTAGGGTTAAAAAAGAATTAAGGTAGATTGACTTCTGTGGTTTTTTACATCATTCACCATACTAAAATAGTGCTCTCACAACTCTCATAGCTACTTAAATCAGCAATTAAATCTCTTTTCACTTGGAGCTCAAAACATGTACATCTCTGTTCTTCAGGTATTGCCACCAAGGATGGAACAGCAGAGAAGGACAAAGACTTCCGTGGCAAAGCCCAGAAGCAGGTCCAGTTCAACCCCGGCCAGACTACGGCAACCTGGAAGGTGAAGATCTTCACAGACCAGGAGTTTGAGACCTCAGAGACTTTCGAAATACAACTGTCAGACCCGGTCATGGCTGTGCTGGAGTTTCCTGACACCGCAACAGTCGAGATTGTGGATCCTGGAGATGGTAGGAATCTAAGAATCAAGTTTATTTAAACAAAGCCTCACCACCATAACTGCTGCCTTTTTAATTGAAAGACTTAAATAGATGTATTATTGAATGAGAGCAGTTCTTATATAAACAGCTTCTCATCATTTGTGTTTTCTTTTCCAAAACAGAATCCACTGTCTACATTCCTCAAGCAGAGTTTAAGATTGAGGAGGATGTTGGAGAGCTTTTAGTGCCGGTGCGGCGCTCAGGAGATGCCAGCCAGGAACTCATGGTCGTTTGTTTCACTCAGCAAGGTGAGATTAACCTGTTTGTAATTATTGTGGCTGTGGCTCAGGAGGTAGGGCAGTTTTCCTTTGTTTGTTTGTTTGTCTGTTTGTGTGTGTGTGTGTGTGTGTGTGTGTGTGTGTGTGTGTGTGTGTGTGTGTGTGTGTGTGTGTGTGTGTGTGTGTGTGTGTGTGTGTGTGTGTGTGTGTGTGTGTGTGTGTGTGTTCACTTAAGTTTAAGTTGTCTTTGGATTACAAAAGGATGACAAAAATAAGTACAGAATATCAAAAGTTCCAAGATTACATGTAAATAATAACACTTACCAATGAATGGTAATTAAAGTGTAGGTAACAGAAAATGTAAACGTGGGAAGCTACTTTTTCTTATACGTCCATTTTTTTATTGTTCTCTATTTATTTTGACATTTTGAAACAGTTGTTCAGCTGTACTACATTGCCTTTATTGTTATTTTCACTTACTATTTTAGCTATTTTTATGTATTATATTAAAGTAACATTCTCTTTGTGTAACCTTTTCTCTTTTGCATTCTATGACTTTATGCTGCTAGCAACCCAACAATGACAACTGAAGTTGAATCTCCTGTCCTCTCTCTGTTCCCATAATTCCTCAGCCACCGCCACTGGCACCATACCCAGCACTGTGCTGTCCTACTCTGACTACATCACCCGACCTGAGGACCACAACAGTGTGCTGCGTTTTGACAAGGATGAGCGGGAGAAACTCTGTCGCATCATCATCATTGATGACTCCCTGTATGAGGAGGAAGAGAGCTTCAACGTCAGCCTCAGCATGCCTATGGGCGGCCAGGTGGGCGCCAACTTCCCTACTGCCAAGATCACCATCTTGGCAGACAGCGATGATGGTGAGTGAAGTCGGTGTTGGATGAGCTTGTTCTGTTCTCTCACCCCAGAAAACGTATAGATAGATGTGGTTACAGTGCTACTGACATCATGGTGGCAGCTGCGGGTGATCCTGTTGGTCAGAGCCCCTTTGATGTTCTATTTTGCCATTTTGGTATCTGCACACTATTAATCCACCAAAAGTGCACAGGCGGCAGTATAGTCGCCGAAACAAAAGCCCTGGATTCTGTACTTGCCTTAGTGGCTTTAGGTACAGTATTTTCAGGTCCATTACCCTTTCTGTGCCTGGGTCTAAAGCTTTGTTTACACACTTTGCTTCATTTATCCACCATATTCTGTCTGCCTGTGTCTGTCTGTCTGAGTGTTTAAAACAAGATAACAATAGACAGGTGTTGAGATGGAGAATGGCGGCCTCAGTTGATGTTATGCTACGCTGTAGCCTGTCTGACAGATAAAAGGGCTTTAAAACCTCACTGTGCTCCTCAAGCGACCCCCAGTCCTTATTGGCATTCAGGGGAGCTCAGGGGAAACAGAGGGCATGCCTTTGTCTGCAGGGACCAAAAGGCAGGTGGTGGAGAGAGAGGGACTATTGTGCAGGGAATCCAATTGACTGGCATGTTTTTCCTCTTTCCCCTGTTTGATGGTATTCAAGGCTACGTTGCCGGTTTCTGTTAAAGATATAATACTTTTAACTTAAGAAGGAATGCAGTTTTTTTTAAAGTTATAAATCACTAATACATCGTTGATTTGATTTGATCCATCAAAGAATATGTCTTAACAAATTTGACAATTTGTAGCCCCAAAATTTAAAAAAAAAATCCCTGAGGCCCTTCTTGTCTTTTTTTTGCTACCAGTAATAGCAGTCATTTTGTCTTCCTCACCTTTCTCCTCTGTATCTCCAACCTTTCACTGAGGCAAATTTTCTGGACTTGCTTGTTGTAGTGACAGACGTCCTTGCGGAGAAAGCATCCCTCCCGAACAATTTGGAACAGGAGTACAATTGAACTTTATGTAAAAATAATCAGCGTGCATTCCCAGACGTAAAGAGACAAGAGAAGACTCCTCTGTGTAAACCTCTATTGTGGTTTTACTTCTTGGTGGGTCCTGAAGTAACACCCCATCATAAATCTGGTTCAGAGAGAGAGAGAGAGAGAGAGTGTGTGTGTGTGTGTGTGTGTGTGTGTGTGTGTGTGTGTGTGTGTGTGTGTGTGTGTGTGTGTGTGTGTGTGTGTGTGTGTGTGTGTGTGTGTGTGTGTGCGTGCGTGCGTTTGCGTGCGTGCATGCCTGTCAGAGTAAACTTGTGGTTTGGACTCTTGCCAACATCGAGTCTCCATTGTCACTGTATTTGTTTGGCTCTTCCTCCCACTATATTTTAGGTTGCCATGTTGGCACTCATTGCCCCATATAACCCCCCTTCTCATTCTCCCTTGTACTAAATAGCTGCCTTGGAGGCGGTGAGGCATTGAAAGAGTGCCAGAAATCCACCCTTCAGCATCAGTTGCCTGTTGCAGCATCTGTCGAATTCTAAATCTAGATCTGCAAATTCTGATTAAGCACCAATAACTGAGAGCAACTCTGTGTTTTAGCCTATGGTCATCAAACATTTATAAAGACAAAATAAAATATATCTGTATTTGATCGGTCTAAAGTCAAATTACAATATCCCAAACTCATTCATTGCCACACATGGTCTATATATATGTCAATATCAGCCACAGCCCCAATTCAACTTTTCATTTGTAAGAGGAATAATGTTTTGTTTCTCCTTTCAATTCTGTCAGTTCTTTAAAAAAGAGATGCAGCTGTTTTTAACTTCAGGACTGTGTTCCTGGCAGCACCTTTATTTATTTAAGTTGTCACTAATGGCTTTAATAATGCTTTGAAAATTACTTAAAAGCCAATAATGTGGACAACTTTGGGGTTGCCAAGTTGTGAAAAAATACTCCTGAAGCTCTTTAATTCATCAGGATTGATCAGGGTGGATTTATTAATGAATTGTAATCATTTATAACTGCAGATTTGATCGTTTATTATAAATGAAAAACCTTGAGCATTCATTTATATATTACCAATATATAATCCTGCATAATTACCAAAAACAAATTTTACATTTTTACACACATTTACTAATTACTACTTACAAACCTTTTATAAAGAGTGCATTTTTGTTAAATTAGCACCATAATTTACACTAAAAATGTCTCTGTCTCTCTGTCTGTCTTTTCTCTCTTAGTTTATAGTCCAAAAAGCTAAAGTTCTGAGTTTGTGCTGTTATCAGTGGATCTCTAAGAGCACTGACTGAAAAACTGCTTTATACAGAAGTGAGAAGAGATGAATTGACAATGTGTTCCAGGGGTCTGAATTCTTGCCCTCTGCCTTGCAAAATGTAGGGTTACCTCTCTGTCTCTGCCAAACCGTCGCCATACTGCTTATCAGCTGCTCTATCATCAGAAACTGGGAACATCCCTTCACTCATGCACACACAAGCACACGCCTTATTCTTCAGGTGTATCCTCAGCCCTTTGGCGTTGAGTTCAGACAGAGCTGTCTGGATTTAGATAAGTGGGGGAGGAAGGTTGAAGGAGAACAGGATAAGAGGGATGACAGCTCTCTTCCTGTGCTGAGTCAGAAAATTAGGGAGTTTGCTCAGCCATTCATGCCAATTTGTCCCTGAACACAGCTCGAATAAAAGCTTATGTTGCTATTGTAGTGATGATAAATGTATTTCATGTGCTGTTTTGGAACTACTGGCATGGTTATTTCACCTACAAAAGTGCTGGCCCCTTAAAGCTTTAGGGGGGGTGGTCACGGAAGGCTTGTATCATGTGGACGCGCCAACAGTTTTGTTGTCATTACTTAGAATTCCTCATGGGGGCGACAGAAACTACGTACTATAGCTTTAATCGTTTACCCATTGCAATTTCCTATTATTCCCAAATCCCATAGAGCCCTCGCTGTATTTTGGGGAACCTGAGTATGTCGCGGATGAGAGTTCAGGCTACGTTGAGGTCAAGGTCTGGAGGACAGGGACCGACCTGTCTAAGACGGCTACTGTCACTGTGCGCTCCAGGAAGAGCGAGCCTGTCTCTGCAGAAGGTAAAATCAGCAGTGCCACAGAATCAACGGCATTTAGCTATGATTTTGCATTACAGTTAGTTCATGGTTTCCTCTCTATCTGGCAGCTGGACTGGACTATGTTGGCATTAGTCGCAACTTAGACTTTGCTCCTGGAGTGACAATGCAGACATTCAGGGTGACCATCCTGGATGATCTGGGTCAGCCGGAGCTGGAGGGGCCGGAGACCTTTGACCTGGTGTTACGGATGCCCATGAATGCTGTGCTGGGAGAACCGAGCAAGACCACCATCACCATTAATGATACAGTCACTGACGGTGAGTGTCAAGCACACATACAAAACTTAATTGTGTATGGTATGTTCCAAGCCTACAGTGACTTTAAAGTAGAGTCTATATGATGTGATTAGTTTAAAATGAATGCACTGAAATATGATCATTTAGGTACAATTCTAGAAAAACATATTTATTTTGATCCCCCTAATTATCATTGCATAAACAATTAAGACATTGTTTGAAACACGCAGTAATCCTGTTTTTTAGAGAAAATAAGGATATTTAAGTATTTATTGATTAATATAATAAAGCATTTACAAAGTGATTATACAAATCCTTAGGTGGTTTGTTAATGTTGTGGTCAATTTCCTGGTATGGGTCTAAAGTTGCTTTTGTAAATTTATGAATAACGGTTTAAACTTAAGACA
Organism: Perca flavescens; assembly: GCF_004354835.1. Lineage (NCBI taxonomy): Eukaryota > Metazoa > Chordata > Actinopteri > Perciformes > Percidae > Perca > Perca flavescens. The sequence continues at coordinate 28,694,057 of NC_041332.1, read as the reverse complement.
ATCAAAATTACATTTTTGCTTTTAACAATTTAATTTTTTTAATTATTTTAGATTTTTTTAGTGAAAATCACAGTCATTTGCTTCACTCAAACACAGTGAAATAAACCGACTGCTGTCTTTACAGTGCCAAAGGTTCAGTTTAAGGAAGGAAGCTACAAGGTGGATGAGTCTGATGGGGAGGTAACAGCCATAGTGTACCGCAGTGGAGACATTAGCCTCCGGTCCACAGTGCGCTGTTACACTCGCCAAGGGTCTGCCCAAGTCATGATGGACTACAGTGAAAGACCCAATACTGACGCATCAATCATAACTTTCCTACCAGGTAAGACCTTGCCTATCCCTCTTAATCTCTCTGTCCCAGCAGCACTTTTTCCAAGTATGTTGACCATTTTCCTCCAGGTGAAACTGAGAAGCCGTGTGTGGTCAGCCTGATGGACGATTCCGTCCATGAAGACGATGAAGAGTTCCGTCTCGTCCTGGGAACTCCCAAGAGCAAGTCTCCTTATGGAGCTTCTATCGGGGAGCAGAAGGAAGCGCTGGTCACAGTCACAGACGGGAAAGACAGTATGTACTTTACCAACATAAAAAAAAAATTTAATTAATATAAATATTTCAAATAACCAAGAGAATGGCTGTATCATATAGATGAAACCAACAGGAATAAACAATGTGTGTGGAAAATAAAAACACCTCCCTTATGAACTTTTGCTGAGCTGTCCTTGAGCAAAGCACTTCACTCCTGTGAAACTCTGGAGAGAGTTTTGTACCGGGCAGGCTACAAATATGAAACTGGATGATGCTGCAAATAAGTGCAAATTAATTTGACATTTATACATCATAAAACGATGTATAGAACCTGAAAAAAGTATTTTGCTGCATCTAAAAAGACGGAATTGCCAACAACGGCAACTACGTTTAGGTTTTGTGTGTTCATCTGTTCTTGTAAACTACTCAGTTTGTACATTTGAGAAAATAACTACAGTATGTAGATGTTGTTTTGGCTCATTTGTAATTCAAATGTTCTTCCTGTTCTAGAGCCCATCATCCGTTTCTCTGAGATCAAATACAGTGTACGTGAACCTCAGGTCAAAGGTGACGTGGCTATAGTGAAGCTTCCCATCCTGCGCGTTGGAGACACCTCCAAGGTCTCAGTGGTGAGAGTGCACACCAAGGACGGCTCTGCAACCTCCGGAGAAGACTACAACCCGCTGTCAGAAGGTAAGAACGTGGTTTGGTGGCTGCAAAGTGACGCAGTAGCTTGCACAGTGCCTCTTGATATGAATTTACATTGGAGATATGTTTTGATCAATACTCACTTCACTGTCTCTGTGTCTAAGATGTTGAGTTCAAAGAGGGTGAGACGGAACACTTTGTGGAGATTGAGATCCTGTATGACGGTCAGAGAGAGATGAGAGAGGCCTTCACTGTACACATGAAGCCTGATGACAACATGGTGGCAGAAATACAGGTGACACAGAGGTTACACAGCACATACACACCAACAAATATAAACCAGTAGCGAGTCCTACATGTGCACATGTACTGTGCTGCATATCTACACGCGTGAGCATGCGCCCCTGTCATGTCAGCCTGTGCTAAAATAGCCAGGCAGCAGCTGGCATTGCTGTCAGCAGGCCTGAACCACAGAGTCTTATAAAAAGCCTTTCCCTCTGGAATGAGATGCTGAGGGGAATGTCCCAGCAGAGCCAAACAGTAGACAAACCTATTAACAGAACTGCAAGATTCTCTCTACTTTACATTGGGCATGTACTGCTCACATGACAAATTCAGATATGTTAGGTACCACAATTTGAGGAAGATATATTAGAGGAATGATGAAAGAATGTTATACTTTGGCATGAATGATCAATGCGATTGGTGGATTTAAAGTCTTGAGCTAACGATGCATTTCCTTTTTTCCTTTTTTTGCTAGATGAACAAGGCCATTGTGTACATTGAGGAGATGGACAGTGTGGCAGATGTTACCTTCCCTGCCGTGCCCCAGGTGGTTTCCCTGCTAATGTATGATGACACAGCTAAATCCAAAGACAAGCCCCACCCGCCGAATGGATACCCTGTTGTGTGTGTGACGGTGAGTGCAATGCCTCTGCTGCTTTTGAAAGCCACACACACCTCCAAATTTCTTTAATTTTTCACTTGCCATCTGTCTTGTCATCCCTTTGCAGGCTTGCAACCCTAAGTACCACGACTTTGACAAAACCGGTTCCATCTGCTCCGCGGAGAACATCAACGACACTCTCACTCAGTATCGCTGGCTGGTCAGCGCCCCCACCGGGTCAGATGGAGTGACCAGCCCCATGAGGGAGGTGGACACTAACACTTTCTTCACCAACACCAAGTCCATCACTTTGGATTCAATCTACTTCCAGGCCGGTTCAAGGGTTCAGTGTGCTGCAAGAGCCTTCAATGCCAATGGAGATGCCGGTCTGGAGCTGTCCAGTCCCATTGCTGTGATCAGCAAGGAGGAGGGTGAGTGAAAGACTGATGCAACAGCCCCAAATATGTATTTGGTATAGAGTTCATTGGTTGAACCGACTTCTACCTCTTTGCAGGTATGTGTCAGCCTCGTATCCCAGGCACTGTTGGAGCTGAACCTTTCTCTGCTAAGATCCGCTACACCGGTCCAGATGACCCAGACTTCCCCAACCTTGTGAAACTGACTATCAACATGCCTCACATGGATGGTGAGCAGTAAAATTGTGTTGCAACCATTGATATATATAGTCTTTAATGTTCAGTAACTAGAGAAAGACACAATAAATAAACATGTTTTTTGACCCTCAACAGGTATGTTACCAGTGATCTCCACAAGACCTCTGTCCAACTTTGAGCTCACCCTGAGCCCAGACGGCACACGTGTGGGCAACCATCGCTGCTCCAACTTGCTGGATTTTAATGAGATCCAAACGGGCCACGGCTTCATCACAGATGCAACGAAGAACCCTGAAATCATTGGCGAGACATCACCCTACCAGTACAGCCCGGTCATGCGCTCAGCCAACTCTCTGCGCTTCTACAGGAACCTCAACTTGGAGGCCTGCCTCTGGGAGTTCACCACTTACTACGACATGTCAGAGCTGCTGAATGACTGTGGCGGCTCCATAGGCACCGATGGACAGGTAGGACATACAAAAGAAAAACACTAAAGGCCCCGTCAGACCAGCATTTACCGATCAGTGGATTCTCTTCTGGGTTTGAAGTAAATCCATTAAACTCACAAAGAGATACTACTACAGATCCTACATTATCCTTGACAATGACTAATTCATCTCTTATTTAGGTGCTGAACCTGGTCCAGTCCTACGTCACCCTGCGTGTTCCTCTGTTTGTGTCCTACGTCTTCCACTCTCCAGTGGCTGTGGGAGGCTGGCAGCACTTTGACCTGCAGTCAGAGCTCAAACTCACCTTTGTGTACGATACTGCTATCCTGTGGCAGGACGGCATCGGCAGCCCGCCTGAGGCTGAGCTACAAGGTATATTCTTTTAGACCGATGCTGCTCCCTGCTGGTGCTTACAGTCCATTTGTGAAGCGCTGTAAAACTGTGTTCTCTTTTCTCGTAGGAGCCATGTACCCAACCAGTATGCGTATAAATGAGGAGGGACGTCTGGTGGTCAACTTCAAGACAGAGGCCCGCTTCAGGGGACAGTTTGTTATGTCTCATTCAGGTAAGAGGGCGGCGCCCACACACACATGCCCTAAAACCAACCAGTCTGGTCATTCTATACAGCGACCTCCTATTGGATTACCCTGTGGCTAAAATCCTCTCTTCATCTATTTCTGGAGTTCCACATTAGGGGTCCTTCCTGTGTGAAAGTGCCAGAGGTCATTTTAGCAAATGTCAAAATGACCCTTCAGCGTTTACAGTTAGGAAGCAAGTGGCACAAACAATGTAAAGGGTCACTCTTTAAATACAAAAGTAGACACTGTTGCTAGTTCTAGTTTGAACAAAATGCAGCTTTAAAGATTTATGACTGTCTGTTTTCAGGAACCAGCGTGTCATCCATGGTGATGTGTGCCGACCACCCTGGGCTGACGTTCACTCTCGCCCTGGTCAGGACCGAGCCCACTTACAACCAGCCCATGCAGCAGTGGAGTTTTGTCTCAGACTTTGCTGTGAGTCGACGTGTAATCAAAGCTTGCCAGCTTTGGTGAAATTATCATAAACTTTATAGACAGTCTTGACATTGTTTCTATGTTTTTTGTGTGACTTCTAGGTGCGAGACTACTCTGGGACCTACACAGTGAAGTTGATCGCCTGCATTGCATCACCTAATGGGGAGTTCAGCATCCCTCCTGTCTGCCACCCAAGAGAGCCACTTACGTTTGACATGGACATTCGCTTCCAGCAGGTTAGTCTTAAGATTCTGACAAAAATTATCTAGTTCTAGGTTCTGGCTCCAAAGCAAAGAACACAGATGTTTTTTTTTAAAGATTACACTGCAAGAAATACCATCTTAACAATCATTAAGACTTTAATAACATTTAATTGTTTCCAGGGCAGTTAACATTTGTCAGGAAAAGTTTACAACATTTACTACAAAATATCTCAAGATTGGTGCCATCTGCCGCTTTCATTACCACCCAGAATAGGTTCTTTGTACGGTAACTCTTGTTCTGTGCTCCAGGTGAGTGACCCAGTTGCAGCTGAGTTTAGCCTCAACACTCAGATGTTCCTGCTGTCCAAGAAGGAGTTGTGGTTGTCTGACGGCTCCATGGGCTTTGGAGAAGGAACTGATGCTGCTTTCTCAGATGGTATTACAACACTGCCACCCAGTGGATTTTAGTAAACATTACAGCTGAGAACCATTTACCTTCTGAGGATCCCGTGTTGTAGTGCCACTTAACCATTTCATCTGTTCTTTGCTTCAGGTTCCATGATCTACGGTCGTGTGATGGTGGACCCTGTCCAGAACCTCGGTGACTCCTTCTCCTGCAGCATTGAGAAAGTCTTCCTCTGCACTGGAGCAGATGGCTACGTTCCTAAGTATAACCCAACCAACAAGGAGTACGGCTGCCTGGCAGACGCGCCTTCTCTGCTTTACAGATTCAAAATCCTGGTGAGATGCAATGAAACCACAAAGACAATACTTGAAGGTGTTGTGCAGGCCAAAAGAAAAGTAGAGGTCATTTCTGATTTCTGTGTGTTGTTCTGAAGGACAAGGCCCAGCCAGAGACTCAAGCTACAGTATTTGGTGATGTTGCTTTTAAGGCCACACTGGCTCAAGACACACCTGGAGGTCTGCCTTTGGTCAGACAACCAGGATCAGATGGCTTCTCTCTCTCCTCATCTCCACTTTTCCAGGTCTGTATAATTCCCTAAATTACATTATATTCGTGCATTGCATGAACACCTACATACAGAAGAAACGGACTCAAACATGCATTTCTTCTGCAGGTGGCTGCTGGTCGGGAATGGTTCATCCACACTATTTACACAGTCCGCTCCAGAGAAAATGCCAACCGCAACATTGGCAAACGCAGTGTGGAGTACCTGCATCACAGCATGTCCTCTGTCGAGCAGCCCGAGACCTCCAACATGGCCACCCACCGCCACCGCCGTGCCGCCCCTGCGCTTTCTGACCTTGGTGTGGCCCAGGACATCGGTGTAGAAAACAACCGGGGCACCAACATCCAGCACATCGCTCTAGACCGAGCAGACCGCATGGTGGTCAGCCAGCGCCAGCCCTGGTCCCCTAACCGTGACCCCCTCCTGGACCGCCCCCTGCTGGAAAGTTCTGGCAGAGAACTGGCTGACACCTCCACCGTGCCCATGTTAGTGGGCCTCGCAGGTATGATCCTTCTCATCTGCCTCATTGCCACCGTTGTCATTCTGCTGCTGTGGCGCAAGAAGAGGGAAAAGAAGACCCAGTTCCCTCCTTACACCACCTCCTCTTCTTCTGCCTACAATGGCTACAGCCAAGGCCCAGCGGGCATGTGGAGCAGCTCAGACAACTCTGAGGTCTAGATGTGGACCCCCCTCTTCACCTCAAACACCTGCCCCCTATTAAAAAGACTATGATAGTCTCCTCCACCATTGTGCCTTCAAAGCCCAACTATTGTAGCACTGAATAGAGCCCAGTACAACCTGTGGACAGCACAATATGTCAGTGCTTGGGGCCTACATGCAGAGAATGCACCAGAGTTTTGGGAGGCTTATTGATCTCTGATTAGGGTTAGTTCTAGCTGTAATGTACTGTAGGTTTTTGCCTTTTTTGCTTAGAATTGCGGTAGAATCATGGATGTACGAAGAAGCCTCTCACAATGATTCACCTTCTTCATTGGTTGCCAAGTTGTAAAATATCCCACTTGATCCAGTGTTTGCAAATGCATGAAAATCCCAATTTAGTAAATACAATTATTTCACGTATAAATAGGCAAACATGTTTAAATTTCATGAAAGAAAATAATTTTCTGTATTCCTCCTTTAAAAATAACTAGTTTACCAAGTTTTTTTATTACTGTAATTCACTGTGTTCATTATTTTTTTGTGGAGAGTAGAGCAAAATGGATTGAATGTTAGTTGAGCTGACCTTAATGAATGATGTGATACATGATTTTTAGTATTGATATTTAACTGTTGTGCTTAAAAGGCCTGCAGTATACCTGCCCACTGCTGAGTAACAATACCAATATGGTGTCATTGAAAGGGATTGTAAATGTCATTTTAGTCGTTTAAGAATGCAGAAATTACTTTTTTTTGTTGGTCAATGTGGCTGTAATCAGATGCAAAACTATCTGTGTATATATCAATGTAAGGCTATGAAAAAAGGTATTACTACACCCTGGTGAAACTTGAAAAAATTATAAACTATACGGCTTTCTGGTTTGTCAATCAAGTCCTGAAAAAACAAGTGTGGTATAACAGTTATAATTATTCTTCTACAGGTATATTTTAATGTGTTAGACTTTTATGGCTTATTCATTTTGTGTCAAGTTCAAGAGTTTGGATGTACTGTATGTACACTTCAACTGCCAAATATAAATGTCCTTTTTTGAATCAGTGTCTTATTTACCACACATTTTTTTTTAAAAACGGGAGGTTTATTTGTGACGTTCAAAAGACATTTTCTACTTCACATAGGAAGATAAAAGAACAAACGTTTTCCTAAAAATAAAAGGGTACATATCGTTTCGAGCAATGGAATGTGGTACAACCAACAGGCATAAATACATTTATTTCAATTAAGTACTAGTAAAAAAAGGACTAGCAAACAAAAAAAACTAAACCAGCAAAGCTGCAATGTTTAGGTAAGTGACAAGGCAGGCTTGTAAGGAGCACTTCCCAAAACCTAATACAACGAGGTCAGTCCATCAGGTTGTTTTTTTTACACAGTACATTATCACAGCCTGCAAAACAAACCGACATTAGGACTAACAATACTGGAGCTGGCTGCAGCCCTCAAATTCTGACATTGTATGCAGTAGATTAATGTTGTGAACAGCTTCACAACTTGAGCTTTTTCCTGCGTCCACGACCATCTGGGGTTGCCTCTGACTTCCGTTTCTGGGCCTAGGTAAGAGGAGAAAATGATTAGGGAAGACTTCACAAGCATTGACATAAAAGTCAGTGCCTTCCAGACAAAGACAGGGCTGGGTAGCAAACCTCAATACTTGTCATAGTGAGTTTAGATAAACAAACAGATGCACCATTTCAGATTAAAAAAACATTTAACAAAAAGTATCAAATCACATCCGCAGTGGTAGGGAAAAACTTACCAAACAATACCCAGCCCTAGACAAATGTTATTGAATTTGAACAACCCAGATAGCATCAATAAATAAGTGGCTTGCTTCCTGTAATGTGAGATGTGTAACTTACTGAGCCACTCTTTGGACCACGTTTCTTCTTCTCAGCCTTCTCCCTCTCCTCCAGCTCCATGTTCTCTCTCTCTATCAGTGTAATCAGGGTGTTGCATCGCCTCTGAAGCTCCTACACACACACACACACACACACACACACACACACACACACACACACACACACACACACACACACACACACACACACACACACACACACACACACACACACACACACACACACACACACACACACACACACACACACACACACACACACACTCTATATTTTTAGGCAACACTTTCATAACAGCATCCACAATAGTAAAGAAAATACAGGAGAAATCCTACAACGATGCCAACACTTACCATGGCAGTCCTGGATTTGAGGAACCAGTCAAAGCGGAACTGAGGCGAGTTGCGTATGCACTGACGCAGCTCGTCGTACACGCTCTCCTTGTCGAAGCCCAGCTTGTGGAGCATGCAGATAAGGAAGCGGTCCTCCTCCTCTGTGTAGTTCTTGCCTTTGTTGGTGCCATAGGAGATACGGAGCTGATGGAAGGGAGCCTTGTATCGACCAATCTGGGCAAGGAGATGAGAAACATATTGCGGGACCGTTAATTGATAAATCCGGATGAGCAGACAATGTGATGAGACAATTAAAAGGATTAGAGCAAGATTTAGAGTTTAAGTGAGTAACGCAACGCTTAATGAGATAAGCTAATTAAGTTGTTTAAACAAGAATTGATAGCCAAATGGTCGACCGCTACCTTTGAGTCCAGTGCTTTCTTGATGCTAATCCTTCTCTGGATCCTGGCCTCTCCTCTCTCTATCTGGGCCATAATCTTCTCGATGTCCTGCAGCTCATTACAGCGCTCCCAGAATACCGCTGAAGGAACAAACACAAACATGAATTCCCTAAATATGCAAAGAAGTCGAGCGTTTTGGATTGCCTGCGGAATATAGGATAAGTCATTACCAGAATATTCCATGACCTCCTCTGGAGTTTTTCCCTCAACTTCTCTGGCAATGTTCTCAATGTCATCTCTTCCCCACTTCTCGTTGGCTTTGATGAACTGGTTGAAGTCACGTTTGTTCCAAATAGTAAATCCCTGCAATGAAGGTACAGTTGATCAAAATATGCACAATCTAGACCCAGAAACAAAACATTTCATTTGGACTTGCGGCACATTAGCCATAAACGTATTGCATTTAGTGAGAATGACCAGTACCTGTTGCAGCAGGTTCTCCTTCTCCTCCAGTTCCTCCTCTGCCAGAGCCTCAGCCTCGTCGATCTTACCCTGCTCTTCTTTCTGGAGCTGAGCTGAATTTGGCATTTCTGGGTTACGGGGAACCTAAAAGGACACAGCCACAGACATTTCTAAACACATTCCTACCCCAAACCAAAATGGGTACAAATTATCCATTTCTCATCTGGAAAAACATCTGTGTACCTTGTAGCCTATGGTCTTCCTGTAGAACAGAATTTCCTTTTCTAGAAGCTCAAAAAGACGTGGAGGGAAGAACTGGAAGTCCTGGACATTTGGCTGCTTGGGAGGACGAGGAGCCTGGGAAACGGAGTCACACAAAATGTTATGACAAATGGTATGCCTCAACCAGGATAGCATGCCATCCATAACAAGAGCATTGTAATTACACAGTCTGTGGCATTAATGCCTTATATCCTAAGGGTGTTGGTAGAGTGATCGGTCCCTACCTTGGGTGCTTTGGGCTCACTGACTCGCAGAGCCTCCCTGAAGTAAGCATCCACAGCGTAATTGGCTTTCCTTTCTCTCTTGGGTGGCTCGATCCAGTTGGTAATGACCTGAATGAAAAAGCAAGATGGGGAACAACGTTCAAAGAGATTCATGTTGTGGGAATTAAAGACTACTGAATGAATACTGATTCGTTAGTCGGTTTACCTTTTTCTTTTCTCTATAATCTTCTCCTTCGAATGTGTACACACTGCTGTTCTCGGTGTCCATGGTGAAGTTTCTCAGAGTACTCTCACCCAGTGAAGACAGCTTCTCCTTCATCTCCATGGTCTAGCAAATGACAAGATCAGAGTGTTAATGTTGGGGGTAAATATATAAAACATATTTATAAAAAAAAAAAAAAAAACTAGACAAAAAAAAGGCATTGATTTTCTCTAATGCATCCTAACTCACCTTTCTTTCACCTCTCTCCAGGATTGCATCAATGTCATCATCTGTGATCTCACTCTCTTTGGAGGCAAAGACGTGTGTGGCACCGTGGCGGATGATGGACAGCATCTCATCCTTGCCCAGCTTGTTTGCGCTTGGATCCACAAGTCTTCCTGTTAAACAAATAGAAGTCAGCTTAGTCGCTCACTCCAATCTCCTTATGGTGTTTTCTGTAAAGTACCAATTGTACCCCACTCTGTACAAACGCCTCAATTGTGAATACTGACGAGACAGGAAAGAGGAGTTACCTTGCTGGATCACAATGGAGTCCAGGCGCAGTTTCATCTCGGCCCTCTCCACAATCCTCTCCTCCACTGTGTTTTCGGTGATGAAACGAAAGACGCGTACCTGCTTCTGTTGACCAATCCTGTGAGCTCGGTCCTGAAATAAAAAGATCAAACCGGTCACGTCCCCTGCATCTGAAATCACAGTTCTACAGCAACCACTGTCATTGTTCCGGGAAACACAATCAGATCCTGCGACTCCTTACTAGAGGTGACCGGAATTGGCCGGTTTTCATGTGCTCGGACATGACCAGCAACCGGCAGGTCAGTCTGACATATGCTGATTTCATGCCGGCCAATGCTACAATTAACTGACAACATAAGTTATACGAGTTACAGTTCTCAAGGACACACGGACGCAACAGCACACCCGCTCGCGGTGTGAAGCGCGTGTCAGCGCTATTCTCGCACATGTAGGGAACCTCATGAATTAACCTGCAACATGTCAGCTGCTTGGAAATTGTTCAGCATGTGTGCAGAAGATAACAAGTTTGCAATATACAACACCTGCAAGGAAAAAATAGGGCGTGGAGGGACGACAGCAAAAACCAAAATTGCATTTTTTTAGTTGGATATTGGATGTGAAAAGAAGGAAATGGTTCTAACATTGCACTTTAGATGTGTGTGAATTTCCCACACCCGGAGTAATTTATATAGTTCTATTTTATAGTGATCCATTATCTGTTAAAAAAAATGTTTTATGTTCTGTGCAAAATGTTCTATTAAAGAAAAGATAGAAAATACATATTTGTGTGTGCTGTAAAGTGGTTAGAAAAAATGAAATCGGAATCGGCCTAGAAAGTTGTAATCTGTGCATCTCTACTCCTTACTACTGGATAAAGAATGTGAAGTTCCGAGTACTAACCATGGCCTGAAGATCGACTTGGGGGTTCCAGTCCGAGTCGTACAGGATGACCACATCCGCTGTAGCCAGGTTGATACCCAGTCCTCCAGCTCTGGTGCTCAACATGAAGATGAACTTAGAGCTGTTGGGCTCATTGTATGCGTTGATAGAGACCTGAAAACACACAAAGGTATATTTAAAAAAAAAAAAAAAAAAAAAAAAAAAAACTTGTTTTACTAAACTCATCTCATGGTTTCCTGAGATGAACAAATGGCAATCGGTCAACTTAAGTCTCTCATTCGACATCTTCCGATACGAGATCCAAGCACCACACCTGTCGCTCTTCGTGCGGCGTCTGGCCATCCAGGCGGCAGTAGCCATAGTTCCTCCACATGCAGTAGTCCTCCAAGATGTCCAGCACCCTGGTCATCTGACTGAAGATGAGCACACGAGAACCTGGAAGGAAGGAAAGACAGTCAGAGTAATGTAGGAAAAAAAAAAAAAAAAAAAAAAAAAAAAACAGTCCTTTCACACTTAACTTTAATTGTTTTTTTATATATCACCTTCATTGGGGCAATAACAGTACAAGTTTAAAAATCAGCATTTTGTCTTTTTTATTTTTTATTTATTGTAACTGAGTATTAAGATTGTTGTATTGGTACTTGAACTTAAGTAAAAACTTTGAGTACTTCTTCCACCACTTATGAATAACAAACACAGGGTTTTTTTCTTAATATTCTACATTTTAAAAGACTCTGTAATAGAAATACTATATCTAAAAATTACAGCATGGCCTTCGACATACCCTGATCCTTCATCTTGGGTAGCAGCTTGTCCAGCACCACCATCTTGCCACTGTTCACCACCAGGTGGAGGTCAGTCGTGTACGGGGGGCCCGGCTCGGCCCCGTCGAAGAGGTACGGGTGGTTGCAGCATTTCCTGAGCTGCATGAGAACGTTCAGCAGACGCATCTTGTCCATCTTACCCGCCGAGTTCAGTATGTCAATGTCCTTCATCAGGATCTTTGTGTACCTGATGGGTGGCGACAAATTAACCAGCGCATACTAGTGTACAAGTTGAGGTCAGTATCCATGTTCATTTTAAGCTGTGTAGAACAAAGAAGCTGAGGACAAACTGAAAGCCTAACTGAGGATACTTACCACTCTCGCTGCATCTTACTCAGACCCACATACATCTTGATCTCTTTTTTCGGAAGCAGAGTCTTCTCTACGTCAGCTTTTATACGACGAAGCAAGAATGGACGCAGAACCTACAAAAAAAATAAAAATAAAAATAAAAATGGCAGGTCAAAAGAGTGCTGTAAAATGTAAAATCCTAAAAATTTACAGAGATTTGTAGGAAGTTGACATGAAAAAAAAATTCAATACTTACAGTGTGAAGACGTTCAACCAACTTTGTATCACCTAAGCAGTTGTTTGTGTCAAACCAGGAATCAAAATCCTTTGGGAACAAAAACTGTTGTCAGTACCAGAGTACAGAGCACTTTCCTTCTAAATAACAGACATCAGACAAGAACCACATCAGTATTCCGAAGGATTCCAGCTTGAAAGTATCATCTAGTGAAAGTCCCCGTTCATCTTGTGCACTTCTGGGCGACTCTTACGTCTGCTGAGTTGAAGACGTCAGGGAGCAGGAAGTTCAGCAGAGCCCACAGCTCGTGAAGGTTGTTTTGCAGGGGTGTTCCAGTCAGCAACAAACGATTGGTGGTCTTAAATTCTCGCACGATCTCCGATAGCTATGGGAAATAAATTGCTTTGTTAGGAAATCTGGTAAAACGCTAAAAAAAGTGTTTTTTGACATATGTAAATGTCTATTTTGTTTCGGCGGCTGTCTCACTTTTGATTTCTCATTCTTGATTCTGTGGGCTTCGTCGATGACCAGGTATCTCCAGTTGAACTTCTTGAACACTGCCTTTTCAATGATGAGCATCTCGTAGGATGTGACACACACATCCCATTCTCCAGGCAACAGCACATCTCTGATCAGGGCATTCTGAAATGGATGACATTTTTTTCATTTTTTTACAAGTGTAAAAGACAACTACCAAATAGTTGTTTTTCATTAGTGAAGCTAAAGTTGGCTGTATCCTTCGTGACAGATTGTCTACCTAAAAAGGAATCTTTTGCATGCTGTTCTCAACTCCTTGCTCCCCATTCTGACACACACACACACACACACACACACACTAAGTAAAGTCAATCTTTTTTAACACAGTTTTGCTGAGATGCACATTACACACATCCAATACTCACTATAACCCACCAGCTAAACAAATCAAATAATCTAAAGTGTCCATAAATAATTCTGAAAATCAAGCTGGTGTGACTTGAAATACATGCAATTTACCTAAATCTTGTATCAGTTATTTGGTTTGGGTACATATCACTAAGCCCAAACCAGAATCCAAAAATCACCACAAAACATTCAATCCAAGATCAAAGCGTAGCGGTCCAAGTACTGCATTGCTGTGATCAGAAATGACGACTCCACACATTAACCTGACTTTCCGAATGAAAAGTTGGTCTACTAATGCTAAGAGGTTGTATGGTTTGCAAAATCATTCCCATTGTAAAACAAGCACATTCAAATCGGAACAAAAATAGGGCGCATTACAGGGCGAAATATTAAATCATGGTATTCCCAGTTCCACTGGGCTTTTTAAGACAATCAGAACGTTCTGATGCAACTTACTCTCTCCTCTCGGTCTCCGATCAGGCAGACTGCACGGAGCGAAGGCACCCATCTCTTGAACTCATTCATCCAGTTGTAGAGGGTGGACTTGGGCACCAGCACCATGTGGGGACCAGGGATGTTCCTGTAGTGCTTCATGTAACCCAGCAGGGAAATAGTCTGCAGAGTCTTCCCCAAACCCTGAGAAGCAGCAGATTGTGTGTGTGAGATGGAGCAGTACATGTAAATACAACAAGATTGTAAGAAAAGAAAAAAAAAAAAAATACAGTTCTGACTGTGAGAAAGTACTGACCATTTCGTCAGCGAGGATGCCGTTGATGCCATTCTCGTACAAAGAGATGAGCCAGTTCAGACCACGGACCTGATAGTCTCTCATCTTTCCTGACTTGACATCTAAATAAGAGGCAAGGAAACGCATCATCATCACTTCTGCACATCATATACACATTTGCCATATACCTTCCTCTCAAGCCTAAATAACAGGTCATTCAACTCAGCTCAGGAGGTGATAGCCCTTGCTCATATTATTATTATTATTATTATTATTATCATCATCATTATCATCATCATCATCATCTATTGTTTGAGTTTTTGGTAGTTCTTTTTACTTTCATTATGTCTCCAACACAACTCTGCTACTATTCATTCTTAACTCAGGCTGAAGCTGCCGTTTTTATTAAGTTAATTGTTGTGTGGTTTGTGTGGCACACAAATTGCCCTTCTGGGACAAAGAATAAACTGAATTGCTTACAGGAGGGGGAGTCATCAAAGCGTGTGCAGACATTAGTCGTCTTGGTGCTCTCGCTTAGAAGCTCTTCATCCTCCTCTTGCTCTGTGCGGCGATGTCGGTTGCTGTTAATGCACATAAAAAAAAGTAACAATAAGTCACGAGCACAATGTGAGTAAACTTCCTAAAATGAAATCAATCTGTATGCACTCACTCTCCGGCAGACAGCAGGTTCTGTTTCTCATCATTCTTGATGCGAGGACGCCCTGGCTTCATCTTCAGCGGGGAGGTGGGCGTCTTCTGAGCGGCTGGTTGGATGAAATGAGCAAACAGCTCTGTTTGCTTCAACAGGTACTCAAATCTGTTGGTCCGGTCTGTTTGCTACACACACACACACACACACACACACACACACACACACACACACACACACACACACACACACACACACTGTTAACTTATTTCTCCAAGAACCGAGTGTTGAGCCCATGTGGTGACAGCTATAGTAAAAGTGTCCTTACCACTTTCTCCTCATAGCCCGGAGCAGGTACTTTCTTGGATGACGAGGAGGAGGAGGCATCTTGTACCTCGGGCCCGGCATCTGAAGATGACTCTTTTCCAGCATCTGAAGAATCTGACTTCTCCTGAGCAGAAAAAAAAAAAAAAAAAAAACAGAAGCAGTGTTGTTTAGTGGCTATCTCATATGTATCCAACAACATCCGACAGGAACGGACTAGACAAATTGCTAGCTCTGTTCTGGTTGCTCTCTGGACCAAACAGAGGAAGTAGGAAAGAGACAAATGATAACACAAAAAATAAAATCCTAGCTTTCAATAACAACATCTTCCAACCTCCCCTACAGTAAACCCTAAACACTCTAGGCAGCCCTTGCTGCCATTACCACGGCTCCTGTGGGCCAAAACAACTGGATTGCAAGTCAATCGCAGTGCTCAACCTTCTGCACTACTGCCTTTTCATTATTGGGCACACTTCACATTCTTTGTTTTTACTGCATTTCATGCTGCTAACACTGATATTTGCAGACACAAGACACTTCACCCACCACCCTATTGGACAGTGCAATTTTTGCATTAAATAATTGTTTTTATGTTTATTCGGCACTACGTTTTCCTCAATACACGCTGTATTTACTATTTATGTTAACATGTATAGTGTTTCGCACCCTTGGTGTTCATGCTGTACTTTGTGTATAGTAGGTGATCATAATGTACTGCAGTACTCTAGCTATTTAAGGTTACTTATGTTCCTGTACTTCTACTGCGGTGACACGTGGATCAATAAAGTTTGTTTTATTTTTTATCATATTCTAACTGTTGAGCTGCACACCTAAAAACACTTCTATTAATAAGGATATTAATCAATAACAGGTGCAGTGGAAGGAAAGTTGCAGGCATGCAGCGCTGAAGCAGCGGCATCCTCGGTTACAAAAGCCATTGCCGCACTGTCCCACTAAAAACAAAGACGCGGACCGGACAGCTGAGCATGGGTGCGTGCTGCTCGTTACTTTTACGAGGTTTTCCACAAGCCTTATTACAGTCACAAACAGTTTACGGAGTAAATCTAGCCTCGAAGTAAACAAAAAGTACGCTGGGACTTTTGATGTGATGGTCGATGGGTTGCTAGCGAGGCTAAGCTAGCTAGTAGTGTGAGCGCTTATGAAACAGACTGGCCTTGCTAGTGCTCTGTGCTGTAACGTTAGCTTCAGTCCCAAGTGAATGGGACCGAGCTGTTGTTGTCGTGAGCTAACGATAGCTCCGCCGCGGCGATCTAACTAGTTAGTTAGCTCAAACAGCCCGCATTGACAAAGTAATAGTTTAACGTAGCCGAATTTGAGGAACAAGTGGGTAACGTCAAGGGACCGGGGTTTCCAGAGTTTCAGACTTGTGTGGCTGGTCTATGAAAGATGTACGCGGTGTTGAGAGGAGACAATGCCCATTTTAAACCATCTTACCTCTGCTCCTCCGGCTTCTTCAAGTTCAGTCTGCTCTTCGCGCTGTTCCACGCAGCTCAGGAGTTCGGACATTTTTGTCGAATTTCCTCTTTCGATTCAGATCTAGCGTCCGTTATTTGGTGCCTTATGTGATCCCGTATAAGAGCCGTTGAAGATTTTCCGAACTTTCTCGCGGTAAATGAGAACTATCCTGCTGTTTATAATGAAAGATCCACCGGTTGTTGGTTACAGGCAGCACATTCCCGCTAGCAAGATTTTTCTCGAGCACCCGCGTTCGCACAACCCGGTGTGGGCTCTATCGCGAGACTTGCTTATGCTGCCTTTACGGGTTGTTGGAAATATTGTTACTCACTTTATTTCTTCACACTGCTTATTTCTAAATGGCCCTTAATATTAGCGTGTGTATAGTTACCCAATTTGTCTGTACAAAACGGTCTTTACAGTGCAACCTACAGCAAGTTATAACATCCCTTAAATCTTAGATGGAAGGAAGGAAAGTGCAGCAATAACAAACATCAAGTATATCAAAACCAATTGTTATTCTTGGTAGAAAGCTTGCTGGACAACACAGATGCTTTGGTTTTGTTGAACCAAACCGCATTATCAATGTAAAAGTAAAAAATCGGTGCATAAATTATAAAACTACTTCTTGTTTGAACCAAATAAGCTCAACATATTTGTGTAAGAGAATGTAATGTTGATTGGGTTTGTTACATTTGCCAAGAAGATAATTATTTAACACATTTAATATCTAAATCCTGGCTTGATTAAAATATTGACAGTTAATACTCAATTAATATACCTCAGTATGGTTCATTTAAGTCAAATGTACTGTACCAATATCCTGTTCATGAGTCAACTGAACATACAAGCATGCTTTGTTTTAAACACTTTTTGTATATATTAAAGATCTGTTTCCTGTACATACAAATTCATTTGCTATAGTATATTAATTGCAGGGAGTGATTTCCTATTTGTACCCCTATAATTACAACAGTTTTTTTCAGGAAATTTGAAGTTTTGTAGTCATAGTAATACTATTAATATTATTGATAACAACAACACTGCATTGATCATTTTAAGATGTCCATCCATCCTCTCAACCCATTGTGTAAAACCCCCTTTTGGTCATTGTCCTTATGTAAACTGATCATGAAGACAAGTCCAAATGTGTGATTGATAGGCTGAGATTTAGTGGAGGGTTATCCAGCATGGCTTTCATAAAAGCTGAAATAAACTTGGCCAAATAAAATGTCATGTCCACTTTTCTAAAACTCCCCTTTTTAGTTATTTAAAATAAAGGCCTACTGTACATTATACTATACTATACACAATGCATACTCTGCATCCAGTCTTTCTACATAAACTAAAGTATGTTATAAACATGCAAATCATATTAATATAGTTATTTAATCAATGTTACATTGGTTTCATATTATGTGCATGATAATATGTATTATGTATAATACAAATGTATCCCTAAATATATTTTGCACATACTCCCTTAATCTGGAATATCAGGTTTTTAAATTTAAAAAGCTAAATATAGAGTCCGTAATGTTCCCGGGGACACCAAAAGCAATACTGCAGAGTTCATTTGATAACCGATTTATTTTCAACCAAAAGCCAACTTCGCCCGAGACCTTAAAGTGGAGATGGAGGAGTATTGAATGCAACACGTCAACTGAACAGAAAGTGCCCAAATATCTTAATACAAATTTGACAACATTTTATCTTGAAATCCAAAATGTTCAAAAACACCGTTTCACCAAGAATCACTGATTTTATGACTCAAAATTCAACAATCCCTTCACAGGCACTGTTAAGACGAAAATTGCTTCACACAAGGGTCCTACCAACTTCTCTGTCCATAGGAATGACGTCGGTGGAAGGATAATCAGCTGATTGATTGTGAGCGATCAAATTAATCATAATAACACGGTTTTATCAGTCAAAAGACGGTTAACATCTACCGACAATTGAGGATATTCTGGTCTGACATTGTTGACATGCTTTGTTTGGGTAAGCATAAATTGTAACGCTTCTGTATCGCGCTATTACATGGCGGTATTTATGCTAAGTCAGAGGAACCTGACGTTACTCAGCTAACGTCCAGCTAGGCCTGTTTTGTTGCTTTGTTCGTTTTTGTTGTTGTTGTCGTCGTCGAAGGGGGTTCGTAACAACTCTCGCTATGGAGCGGCTTAGTTGTGATTAATATTTGAGCCCTGTTTTAACTGTTGTGCGTGTAGAATTAACCGTTAACGTTACAGCTAGCTAGCGTTAGCAAGCTAGCCGCCTGTTACCACACAAGAAGCACAGTTAGCGGCTGGTGCTGCTGTGCTCCTGAAGCGGCCAGATAATAGTAAAAACATCAGTTGTGAAGTAATGTTAAATACGTGTAATATATTAATAATTTCGTTGGTAGGGCAGAAAGCTAATAGATGATTTTGGAGAAAGAACATAAAAGGATTATTACAAAAACATAATAATATAGGCTAGCTAGTTACCCGTCAAAACCTCCACAAAGTAAATTATGGCCAAAATTGAGACAGTAAATCTTTGTTTAGGCTAGGTTAGCTACTTGGCTTCAATGGGGCTCAGTCTATAGATATATGATCGCTGTGTAATAAACAACCTATTTTGCAATTTTTTTCATTCACAAATTTAACAATTAAGACACATAATTAAACTCTCAAAGTAAATATTCAAGCAAAAGTGTTCAACATTTTCTGGTTGTAGGTTGTCCATTGTAAGGATTTGCTGCTTTTCTCATATCATTGTAATTCATTTTTTTTAAGGTTTTAAGGTGTTGTGGACTGTTAGCTGGACAAAACGAACCATTTGAAGACATCACTTTGAGCTCTGGAAAACTATGTTAGGCATTTTTCACTTTTTTATGACATTTCTTGTAGTAAAATTGAGTAAAAGATTTTTTTTTTAATTAAATGAAAATGATCTGTTAGTTTTTATAATTAGTTCCTAGTGTAAATTCAGTAGTCAAAATTTGTTGTGTTCTAGCTTTATATCAAAACAATTTGTCCCCTGTCTTCTGCACTACATAGCTGTACAAAATAAACTGTAATTATGATGTGTGATACTTTAAAGGCCCAATTTTCAAATGATGTAAAGCACCTTTTTTCCCCAACTATAGTCACATCACTGTAAAGTATGCAAGCGCTACATTCCAGTTGCAGGCAGCACATTAACGCTGACCTTACAGTCTGTGCACTCAACGAATGCGTGGACTGGCAGAAAGGAACCTATGCACCTATAGGCTTTTTTTCACACCAGCCATTTGACTTATAATAGGAGGAAAAGCACAGGTGTTACTAATAATATTAACAACAGCTCTGTTCTATCTAATACCCATGTAAGCCTTGACCGCGAGCCATCATACAATACCAGGACCATGAAACTGAAGCCGCTAAACAGAATTCAGTCGTTAGTTTTTGTACTGTTGACATTTTCTACTGTACAATGACAAATTCATTAAAATGAAAAATGCTAACTGTGATATATTAAATAAGGCCCACACATCCATTTTACCCTTAAGTATGAGTGCAGAAGACGTGTGACCTTTTTAACAAGTGTCCGCTAACTATTTCCTCATTTGCCTTCCGCAGACCATAATCATGGACAAGATTTTGGAGGGCCTTGTGAGCTCCGATCACTCTGTTCCAGTGAAGAGGGCCATTGTGAAGAAAGTAGTGGAAGCAGCAGAGAAAGCAGTGACAGAGGAGCAGTGTCAGGCATTGTTTACTCTCACTACCCGCCTCATCTTGCTTGGTGAAGATGCCTTTCAGAGGCAGATCGGCTTCCAGGTTTTGGAAGCCTACGCACGTTACCACCGCCCAGAGTTTGAGCATTTCTTCAGTAAAGACTTTGTCCTCAGTCTTCTCCAGCAGGGCTATGGCCAGCTGGACCGCAAAGACCCAGCCATAATAGACTACATTCACTGCTGCCTGCGGCTGCTCATCAGCTGTCCCTCGGTGCTCGAGATCTTCAGCGTGATTCAGGTGGAGGTTTTAAGGATGGTGTGTGAACGTCCGGAGCCTGCTCTTTGTGCCCACCTGAGCACTTTGCTGTCAGACTTTGTGCAGTGCATCCCGAGGGATAAGTCGGGCGTTTTGTTCTGCCAGCAGCTGGTGAGGACCATCAGTTACTTCCACTGCTTTGTCAGCCAAGAACGGGAGCTGAGAGAGTATGTAGGTCAGGTGACTAAGGTTAGCACACTGCTGCAAAACATCTGGAAGGCTGATCCAGCCACACTGCTTCCGTCACTGCAAGAAGTGTTTGCCATTATCTCTTCCACAGGTGAGACTCTTTCCTTCCTTCCTTCCTTCCTTCCTTCCTTACAAATGTATCTTATTTCATACCTGGCACAAACAACCTTTATGGTGAGTTTTTGGGACACTTGAAATTATTTATTGGGAATAACCCCTTGAGCTGAACCATCTTGTTTTTAAGGGGATCCTCAATTAGGTACAGATGTCCTGAAGAAGCTTAAGATATGAACAAATTTAGATTTTTTTTTTTTCATAGATTTATAAGTCTCTGCCTACCAGTAATGAAAAAGAGTATAACTGGCAGCATGGACCCATGACTTATACCTCTGCCTCTATAAATCTTGGCATTAATACCAGGGTTGTTAGCACATGATTAAGCACCCGGGAACAGTTACCTTGGTTCATTTTGGGGTTTTTTAGGGTCCTGCCAACAGCTGACTATGATCCCTTGGCTTAGTTTTCTCATTTGTATAGGTTGGATTTTCATCCAACAATATCCAGTATTATTAGCACACTGATTATTTTCAGTTATTTAACCTAATTTTACACACTTGTCATTGCAAGCAATGACATCCACAGACTTAAGGAGTGCATTTTCTTAAAGGGCAAATATTGAAAAGCATTAGCTGAAGATGTAGTTGAGTTCAGAATATTTCAAGCTGCAGTTCTTTTGTTGATGGTAAATTGTAGGGATGTCCCGAGCCTACTGTGCAGTGTTGCGAGTGACTGAGCTGTGGAGTAGCACAAGATAAACAAAAAGCAGGCAGCAGTTTCAATGAAAAGGCCCCACTGACAGTATGCATCAGTGAGCGATGTGAGCAGAACCGCTTTGGGTTAAAAGGTCACTCTGCCTCTATTTCAGTGACATTTTTCAAGTGATCTGTGCTTCTTAAAGTGCTGGTGTTGAAATTCTGTCTCAACAACAGATCCACAGATATTACACGCTGTAACATTAACATCAACACTACAGAACACCGTACAAAATATTACAGGAAACCGTCAAAAGAATGCTGTGATGCAGGATATATTTTGTTAATGCAGAGCTATTCAGCTGTAAAAGCAATTAAGATGCATATTCATTTTAAAATAAAGTAAGTGTGCTTAAAATATAACCTGCAATAGAAAAAGAAACTTTGTGAACCTTAGAATGTTTGAAATCAACAACAACAGTGCTGTCTAATGTTTGAGGCTTTAGTTTGTGGTGGTGTTTGCTCTGCATTACATCACAAGGTGTTTCTGTCACGGTTGTCACTGTCATGAGTGTAGAATTTAACATCTGTACTCACTGACACAAAAAAAAGGTGAGATTGTGTAATTCCACCAAGCGATTTCCACTTTGATTAATTTTTTGCAGACCCCTCCTTTGACCCATCCATTTCTCTGGCCAGTCTGGTTCAGCACATCCCTGTCCAGATGATCACCGTGCTTATCAAGAGTCTCACCACAGACCACAATGTCAAAGATGCAAGCATGACTAAAGCACTCTGCAGGTTACCTCTCACATCTAATCATCCAAGATGAATCTCAGCATAAGTTTACCACGTTTATGCACATTATTTACACTCCATCTACTTCTCTCTATCTAGGATGATTGACTGGCTTTCTTGGCCTCTGGCCCAACATGTTGATACCTGGGTCATTGCTCTGCTGAAAGGACTGGCTGCAGTCCAGAAGTTCACTATCCTCATAGACGTCACTCTGCTTAAGATTGAACTGGTTCGTAGTGAGAACTCCTCATTTTGATCGATTATGAAGCTCAGGAAGAAGCCAGAAAGACATTGTATGCATTTTTTTTTTAAAGCTACACAAATGCAGTTATAGTTAAGCTGGATCGTAGCAATGTTTTTTAAAGATATTTTACCCAGAAATGGTAAAAAGACTCTTGAATTATTGAAACAATTCCCCAGTTTGTATAAATGTATTAATCACATAAATAATTTTTATTTATCTATAGGTATTCAGTCGTCTGTGGTACCCCATTGTGCGGCATGGGGCGCTAGCTGTGCTCTCCCACATGCTGCTGAGTTTCCAGCACTCTCCTGAGGCCTTCCATTTGGTATGTGATCTCCTGCCTGCCTCCTCACAGCCCATTTTCCCTCTCATATGGCCACTTTTTTTGGTTTTCTCATTTTCTTCTCTTCTGGTTTAAATTACTTCAAAGCTGCATAGGCTTCTTTTCCCAGAACCCCAGGCTTGTCGCTGCTCTCCCTCTAATGATGTGTCAACCGCTTAAATGCCGAGCAATGGCCATTGAGTTGGCCAATTTCATTAGTATCTAAAAACAGTAATGGTCTCAAAAATACTGAGCAAATGAGACTGAACCCTCTTTGGGGTTCCTGACGTGCAACTATCCTTTGGCTGACCATGCTGCATATTTGTATGATTTAATATTAGCAGTACCTTCCGGCATCACGGCGTCCTCAACAGTTTTCTCTTATCTTCATCCCTCACCGTCCCAGGTTGTTCCACATGTGGTGCATCTCGTCCAGTCTTTGAGGACAGATGGTCTCCCCACCAGCAAAGCATTCTTGCTGCAGTTCACTGAGCTTATACACTGCATGATGTACCAGTACTCCGGCTTCCCTGACCTCTATGACCACATACTAGAGGCCATCAAGGTAAAAGAGCATACTATGGATGTTCTCATATATATATATATATATATATATATATATATATATATATATATATATATATATATATATATATATATATATATATATATATATATATATATATATATATATATATATATATATATATATATATATATATATATATAAAAAAAAAAAAATCTAAGACTTTACTAGTGAGCGTGCTCTCTGTCTAACTATTCCAATTTGTTTTCTCAGGATCTCCCAAAACCTGAAGAAGACAAGATCAAGCTGGTGTTGAATCAAAGTGCCTGGACGTCCCAGTCCAACTCATTTGCCTCCGGTCCTCTGAGGCAAGTTGGGAAGTCTGAGACCGGTAAGACTGGCCTGGTCAACCTTGGGAACACCTGCTTCATGAACAGCATCATCCAGACCCTCTTCATGGCCACAGAGTAAGTTATGTATGCACACACACACACACACTTGTTGTATTTTTATATTTGTATACTGAAACATAAGGCATAAATATGGACAGTCTGAGTGTAGTTAACTTTTTTGTTTTGTTTTTCTCAGTTTCAGGCGGCATGTTTTATCATTACATATAAATGGTTCCAACACACTAATGAAAAAGCTCCAGCTGCTCTTTGCTTTCCTTGCACACACTCAGGTCAGTGTTGTGTTGTGTAGTAGATATAACAGAATATTATTACTGATGAAAACAACAGTTGATGACACAACGACTCTGTGGTGCATGTTTGTATCCTGCAGAGGGCAGCATATGCTCCAAAAAACTTCTTGGAAGCGTCTCGGCCTCCCTGGTTCAATGCCGGCTCTCAGCAGGACTGTTCGGAGTACCTCAGATTTCTTCTAGACAGGTACAGTCGCGCAAATGAATCCTAATAGCATTGTGTGAAGTTGGTGTGTCAATAGCAACACATATTTGCTTTTCCTTTATTGTTTCCCTTTGCCAAATGAATGAAATCAGGCAAAACAATGTTTGTGTGTCATGCATAATGGGAAAAATGTAATAAGAGCCTTTGCTCTTAAGAACACATATAAAGCATTGTGAGTGTTAAGTCTGCATGAGTGTGGTTTACTGATGTAAACTGTAATTTCTTCAGAACTAAATGAATGACTGAGGGCTTGTTGTATATAAAGACTATACAGTATGTGGTACCCTTTCACAGCACTGGCACAAATTAAAATCAATGTACCGCTGTATTTTCTCCTCTAATGTTGAGTGCCCCTTGTCTCTTGACCTCAAGGTTACATGAAGAGGAGAAAACACTTCAAGTCCTGGAATCAGTTAAGCCAAAGCCCCCCCCCACTGTTGACTCAAGCAGCAAAGACCCAACAGGTCAAACTTCTCCGGAGGATGGTGAAGAGTCATATTTGACTCCAGCAGAGAACAGACCCGAGAATGACGGGAGGACTTTGACAGAGAGGATGTTTGGTGGGAAGCTGATCACAGGTATTCGCTGTATGCAGTGCAACTGCATCTCTGAGAAAGAGGAGCCTTTTACAGACCTCTCTTTGGCCTTCTGTCCTTCTGCCACCTCTCAGGGCACCCCTCAACCTGAAGGGCCCTCAGAGGAACCCAAGGTTCTCTGTCAGGGATCAGTCAATGGCGGCAGTGAAATTCCCGAGCCAGGCTTGGCCAAAGCCCCAGCTAGCAATGTCCATTTTGTGCCAGTGACAAATGAGCCTCCTCTCTCTGTGCCTGACCTGGTGAACTATTTCCTGGCTCCAGAGATCCTGGACGAAGAGAATGCCTATTTCTGTGAGAAGTGTATCTCCCTCCAGCGGGCAGAGCGGACCATGAAAGTGGTGTCGGCACCGGAATACTTGATCCTCACCCTGCTGCGGTTCTCATATGATGCCAAATGCCATGTCCGGAGAAAGATTCTGGACAATGTCACCATCCCGCCACTCATGAGACTTCCAGTACATGCCCCTTCAATGCCTAAACAATGTTCCTCTTCTACCTCTTCTCCTCTGCAAGTGGATTCTCCTGAGAGCAGTGAGAATCTGGCCAAGAAGCTCAAACCATCTCAAAAAGATGAGGAGGAGAGGATAGATGGAGCAGAGCAGATAAATGGAAGAGGAGAGATGGCAGTCCACTCAGTGCCGTATGTCCTCAGCTCAGTGGTCATGCATTCTGGTATGTCGTCCGAGAGTGGCCACTACTATTCTTACGGGCGTAACATTAATGGCGCAGATGGAACACAGCATCCAGCCAACCACTTTGCCCTCAAGGAGGATTTGGGGAATGGCCAGACCGAGTGTAGCCTCTCCACTTGCTCAGCTCTCTCAATTCCACCTGAACGAGGAGACGCACAACCTAATAGTGGCCAGGAGGCAAGGGATTGGCTGCTGTTCAATGATAGCCGAGTGACATTCACATGCTTCCAATCAGTGCAAAACATTACAAATCGCTTCCCCAAGGACACAGCTTATGTGCTGATGTACAGGAAACAGGAGCTACCAGGGCAGAACATAAATGGGGGACTGATGGCAAATGGAATGCGATTGAGTACTGAGCCTCCCCTGCAGAAAGAACTACTGGATGCTATTATCAAGGACAACAAGCTGTATTTACAGGTATGTGGGGGTGAACAAAAAAATCTACTTCTCCCACATACAGTCATTGTGTTACCCATTTGAAATTGCTCCCTGTAAATGCTACCAATACATGCTAGCCAAGTGTGAAGTGATTAGCATTAGAGCAAGTATTTAATCTGCTGCTAAGAGGTTCATTGGATATTTTGGGTGAAACACTATGCTTATTTTTCATGCTTCAAATGCATTTGACGCCTAACTTCATTACCACTAACCCCTCTAAGCGTGAGGTTATTATGAAAGTCGAGGGCTGCACAAGATTCTCTCAGGTGGAAAGAAGCTGAGGGAAAACAGACTGTACTTTTACAGATGACCAAGAGCCTGCAGAGGATAGGATTTCTTTTGACTGAACTTAAAGTCAAGTCTGAGCTGTCCTGTTATAAGACATGAGGTGTAATTTCACAAGTCATTGAACTGTGGTGTGTAGAGTTGACTTTCCATCGCACTTGTAGAAGTGATTCAAGTAAATCACCTCTAGAGGGTGCTGTAATAATGTTAAGTGACAACAACACTGAATCACTGTCCATCACATTGACGTGTTAGGTGTATATAGTTTAATCCTGTTTACACATAAAATAATCAAACCTTTCTCTTTCCTCCATGCTGCTAATAGGAACAGGAGCTCAACGCTCGGACCCAGGCTCTCCAGGCTCCTTCATCCTCCTGCTCATTCAGGCCCAATGGTTCGGATGACAATAACCCACCAGGGAGCTGCGGCCCATCTGGTGGAGGTGGAGGGGGAGGGGGCTTCAATACCATTAGTAGACTGGTCTTCTGAAAGAATTAATGCTCCAGGAAATCCAGATGAACTGGCACTAAAGAGCATCCTGAACTGATCATAACATAGATGTGCTTATAACCTTATGAAAAGAGCACTGAAATGATTTTAAAAAAAAAAAAAAAAAAAACACACACACACAGCATCTGTGTGGATTCTGATCCTAGATTTGATTTTGTTCTGACTAAAATAGTTTTTATACTGCTGTTTCAGTCATTTGATAGTATTTGATTTGTTTAGATTCTTTTTTGTGCTCTCAACATTGTAATCTACCATTAATCCTCCAAATTCCCTAACTTGACGTGGATAATACTTATTGGTGCAAATGTATTCTCTCTCTCTTAAATGACATAGTAAAATAATGATCCACTTTTGCATATGTTGATAAATATGTGAAACTGGTTGAGTCTAGAAAGTGCTCATATTATCTGGCTTCTCCGAGTGTTTATAATATTACCTCACACACAAACATGCACATACATGCATGTGCAGTGCACAGTACAGAAAAAAAGCATTTAACTGTAAGATAAATACTTTTTTTGATTTGTCACAGTTCTGAACATACAGCTCACAACCTTTTGTTTACTTTTCTGATTTGCATGCAGCTTTTCTTCATGAGCTGTGGAGTTTGATTTTCATGATATTTGACTCTTGTTCAATGTGTGGTTTGCTGTGTTTTACAGGTTTCATATCCCATGCAATAAATGTACATATGACTTAAAATATTCAGAATAATCATGGAATACAAAACTATATGTGGAAAATTGAATACTTGGGTAATCTCCGAGATAAAGGCATTTTCAATATGAATATTTAATGCTGTCCTCCCACGATTTGGTAGTGTCATCTACAGAGAACTATATTACAATTGTTTAAACATACTGACATCTGTTTGACAGCATATTTTAATGTATTCCTCTGATTTGATCATTCAGGGAGATTTGTGTTCATGCTGATTTAATGTGCCTTTTGATATTTATTGCAGATTTTTAAAGAGGAATTTGTCAGGATGCACACCTCAGCTGTACTGTGTTTATATTCATAATGGCTTTGTTTGTCCCTGCAGTAAAAACAACCCAGTATTTTTTGTATTGTCTTACTTAACCAGACAGATTATTTAAGGTCAAGTGATTTAAAGTGGTATGTTGGCAAAGAGGTGGGCAGGACTAAATTATAAATGTAACGCCAAACATGACGATACACAAGTTTAAAAAAAAAAAAAAAAAGAATGAAGATGAAAGGAAATTAATAATTACTTAATTGAGTGAAGTCAAGACAAAGAACCAGATGGTTTTCTGGAAACTTTAAATAATTGCTTTGGAAATGAGCCAAACACCAAAGTAATGAGTGTGTTGGTATGCTCAAGCAATGACCAGCATACCTTAATGTCTGCGTGACCTTACTTGTCACATTTCCACTGCAGAGAATATATTAACCACTAGGAACCATCTTTGGTTTCTTGATACATCTTGACTTTTTTTGGTTTGGATAGATCACCTCCTGTACATCATTTAAACTCTTATCACCAGTGCCAGTTTTCTTCTGGGAGCTAGATCTAAGTGTGGCGAGTTGGATTTTTATTAATGGAATGCTTCAAAATCAAAATGGTAAAATGTTAAATTTAAGTTATTGATACTGCAAACCTCAACAATTCTACTCTAAAACATGCAGATTTTTAGTATGTGACTTTGTTGATTAAAAAAAATAATACAGAACTGTTCATTGTTGCATTATTCATCAAAACAAGCACATATATCATGGTTTTTGCTTTGATTGCAAAAATATTTTTGCACAAATGGAAGTGAGTATAGACAAAGCAGTGACTGAAAAAGGAACTGGAAAATCACATGCAGTCATACATACAGGATACTTACTATTCCCAGGGGCATAGGACAAAATGAGTTGTAATGTAGCAATAGCATACACAATGTATCACTAATTAGCAATTGATATGATAAAACTGCAGCAGCACTAAAGCTTTCAGAGGGCATTTGGGAAAAATAAAAGATTCTCAATTATTAATCAACCAAACCATTACACTTTTCTCCTCACTTGTTGAAATGTTAACTCTTGGGAATGGTATGATATAATATCTTCTCTTTAAATCTGATGTCATATTGGGATTTTATAATACAGAAAAATGTTAAAGGATTTATAGTTGCATTAAGTGCATGCATACAGTATGTACAATATTCTTTTGGCATGTACTAACAGTAAATAAGGCCTGGTCTGTTCATCTAATGTGGCTACAAATGAGTTACGCACTGCAAATCAGATGTCCTCAGTTGAACACATTGATGCTGTGTGAAGCCCACATAAACGAATGATGTGTGCACCAGTAAAGCACAGCAACAAGAGCACAGCCTCTAAGACATACCAATTTCATGAAAGCTGATGCACCAGAAACATGGCACATAAGCTATTTGATGTTGCAACAGACTGTAGAGCTATGGTGCCATGAAAAATAATGAATTAACTGGAATTGGTGTATTGTGTCTACAGCCTTTAATTTGTTCCCTGTTTCTTCATCAATACCGAGGCTCCTGAAAGAGGTAATGTGCATGTACAATGGCAAAGTCATTAATCATAGACTAACAGAGAACATCCTTTGGGGGAAGTGTTTACCATAACAATAGCATTCCAAAAAGATTCCTCAGATACCATTCTGAGTCCACAGGGATCACGCCTTTGCTAGTGGATGAGACTAATTGTGGATGTTATGTTGAGTCCAGTATATTGATCAGATATGGTAAACTAGATCAATATTAACCTTATAAATCTAATCTTTTTCTTAGCACTGTGGTGTTGTACAGTAGCACAAAACACTTGATCTAGCTATCTTAGAAAACTTAGATAATAAAATAATCATATGACCAAATGTAGGCCTATCTCAGATATAAATGTGTAGTTGTTATGTTTACAAGTTGAAAAGACACAAAATATGTGATACTATAAAACATACTCTATGTACAATTCCCTTTTAGTAAAAAAAACCTAAAGATGCCACAGAAGATAAATGCCAAAATAGTAGCCTACACAAGAATATGTAAAGGAGTGCATGGTCCTTCTGCTATTCTACTAACATAATATGGTTTTTATGGCGAGTTTTCTAAACACGCATTATGGATAGTGTAGTTTACACGTGTAATGCTTTATTGGGACCTCTCGGTTCACAATGAGGTGGGACCTTTCTTTGTTTTTTATGCAACTGTCTGAGGCCACTTTTTGTATTCACCCAGAGGTGCATATGGCTTTATTACATCATGTTTCATGTATCAAACGCCCTACGGTCATTTATTGTATTCTGGGACGGAACCAGTGATCGTTGAACTACACGTCCCATGGTTAAAGCTCTACAGTTTTCCCTGCACGCCGCCGCCTCCCCATTTCGTCTTTTAAAGTAGCCTAGTATTAAAGCGAGCAGAGCTACAAGAACGAGACATCCGGTAGTAACGTTCAAAACAAACCTCACAATGACGGACATTACGTTGATGGATCGTGTTGAAGGAATGTTGTGTGTTGTGCGTCGTAAACATTAATATTACCTTAAAGGAAGATTATAATCCACGCGTGAAAATATACATTTGTTTTTGTTTTGTTTTAATAAAATGTCCATCTTACTAATTAGCAATACTAGTCATAATTCTGAAAAGGATGAACAAATGAGCACATATTGTTAGCTGCCAGATATGAACAAAAAGAGACTAAAATAGAAAATTTACAATTTATTTAACCTAACATTGTACGATAAATATAGCCGTCGAAACGTTGTGGTCAAGATGAACATTTATTTTGAAGGAATCCCTAAACATCCGGTCTGTTGCCGTAAGCTTGACACTGCCATGTTCCAGAGGAGGGTGAGTTCAGGGAAAAACGGAGCCACCCTGTCAATCACAATTAAGGAACCATGGGAGTAAACTGGTGAGGAAGCTTGGCGGAACCACTGTGTTTGCCGTGAAGATTGTTTTAATTTGCGCAGAAAATACAACTATGCACCGGTACACTGTGGGACATTTCCATCTGATCTCGCCAACTGGGAATCGCTCCACTTTGACGGGAATTAGCATGAGGCGTTACATATAACAACAAAAACTTAGCGACTCTCAGTTGCCTGCGCCTGTTTTTTGCCCCCACAGCGTTCCAGTTTGATCAAAATACACAAGTCATCGTTGATATTTGTACAAAAGGCGGTGCCGCGGACGGTTTAAATACTCCAATCTCAGGATATACCAGTTTATTTGACTACCGTTCGTAAACAATCTGTTCTTGTCTGTGAGTCGACTTTCGAAGAAGGAGTGACGGTATTTATCGCTCTCAAAAACACAAAAATACTGCACTTGAACTTTTTATATTCCAACTTCACAGTGTGAGCTTTGTGTCAACGTTTTTTTTTTTTTTTTTCTCCAGGTACAAGAAGACACTCCCAAAAACAAACGAAGCCAGACGGCAATCTCCGCTCCAACTCCCAAGGAGAGCAAGAAAGGAGCAGATATGAGCGGGGGAGATGTGGTGTGCTCAGGGTGGCTGAGAAAGTCTCCTCCTGAAAAAAAGTTGAGACGTTACGTAAGTGCACTTTATATCCCATTTGTTACTTTGTAATAAAATAACCCATAACGCAAAATATGCCAGCTCTTCCTTGGACACGTTTCGTGTGCACTGTTGTGCGCAGTGACAGACATGTGTAGGCCTCATCTTGTGTGCATTTCAACAAATGGGTTTTTACCATTTTCTGAACCTGAAAGGTTTCGTGACTTGTCTAAGCCCAGCTTGCCTTGTAGTCGCCTACAGTTAGAGTGGCTTTGAACCATGAGCAAAGTCACTCTTACTGTCGGTATTGTTTTGCTCAAGGGCACTTCAACAGGGCACGTTTTTTTTTTTTTTTTTTTTTTTTTGGGACAAACCTACCACCTACCACCATACAGCGATCCAATCTCACAGCAGCGATCCCATCTCACAGCATAACCTCAGAGCATTTGATTTAGTTGTACATATAACACAATCCATTGATTACCTTGGGAAGCAATGCTTGTGCAGTCACAGTCAGCACTCCCTGTGTCATAGGTGGGAGGTGTTCATGCCAAGGGTTAAATGATTTCGAAACAATTGCGGAATACTTCAAAGGATGACCACTTTCCTGCAAATTTAAAAAAAAAAGTGTTTGTAAAAAAATGTCAAATGTGCATAATGAAGTGTTAGAGTAGTTGTTGGGTAGTTGGTGTATATATAATTCACAATTCGGTTTGGTTTTTGGGGTCATGGTTTGCGGTTCGGTTCAGTACGGCATTGCCAATTTCAACATGGTTTTTATTTATTTATTACAGTGAGTTATCACTGTTTTGTATGGGACCTTCTGCTTATTTATTGTTCACTTGGACAAAAAAATGTCATCACCGACAGCAGCGCTGATGCAAAAGCAAATAGCTTCAGTAGCACATGTTAGCTGTCAAGTCTACATGCTTTCCTTGTGGATCAGTGGATATCTCGGTTATTGATATTTGAATTACAAGGCCCGCAACTTGAGAGGAGGGATGTTTTCGCAGAAACCACAGGTCCAATGGAGGGTTTTTTTTTCTTTTCTGAAGGCAATAAAACTAAAATCTAGCCACAAAGAAAGGATTTTCACAGGGCTTTCTCACATTCATAACAGAGTAGTGTCTGATTTAATTAGTTCACTACCTAATTGTAAGCATCTTTATTGTGTTAGAGTATGCCTTTATGGGTGATAATCACTCACAGCTTTCATAATACTGACGAAAGTTGACATCTTATTTATCATTTTGTTGGAAAAATCAACCATTTTTTGTGTCAGCGGTCACACTGATGTTCAGTATGTTGTGATGAGAACTTACCGTTCCCTCATCAGGACATTCTCATTTCTGCATTACTTGACATAATCTCCGAAACCAAGTTTTGACTATGATG
This sequence comes from Perca flavescens, assembly GCF_004354835.1. NCBI lineage: Eukaryota > Metazoa > Chordata > Actinopteri > Perciformes > Percidae > Perca > Perca flavescens. The sequence goes on along the minus strand of NC_041332.1, from coordinate 28,661,293 downwards.
TCACAAAATTGTTGTTTCTCAATAGAGTTAACAGCCGGCTGGCGGAGTATTTCATTGTTCTCAAGGGGATATGGCAACTAGCTACACCAGTTTTATAACCATTTTTTGGACACAGTAGAATAGCCAGGATGCCATATCTCACAGTATGTTTGGAGAGACATGGGAACTGCTCTGACGCTGGTTTTATAGAGAAGATTTAGAGTGGTTTACGGCTGATCAGCAAACTACAAAGCTGTTTGGTTTCATAATTTTGTCCAACAACTATGGTCTTTTGTTCTAGCAGCTTTTTATTGTTGTGAAATTCTGCATTGTGAATTAATGGTTAGCCATTAAATGTCAATAAGTTAAATACGGGAAACATTGGAAGCCACTTTTTGGCGGTTTTAGATACCCAGACCACCACCACCACCCCCCCATTCCCTTTTATAACTAGATTGTTAGGTTTATCATAACCGGTGTTGATGCACATATTAAAAGAGTTCTGCAGTGGCCCAATTTGTTTGTCTACATATGGTGAACATATACATTACGTTACCTTTAGTACCTTGTAAAGCAGAAGTAAAGTCACAAACATGTATATTCACATTTCAAAAATATCTCTTTTGGCAATCCCATGAGCTGCCCGAAATTAAATTGAATCTTAACATAGGTATTAACAAAACAGTGAGTGGTTGGGGCCAGGTTCCCTGTGCTTGGTCCCATGAAGCTATTTAATCCACGAAATTGCTGACTATCCTTTTTTTGGCTGATGACGAATTGTTCAACAGTCTATGTAGCAACTCACCACCAGCTGTTTGAGTTGATGCCCCAAAATAAATAGAGAAGTTGATTATTTAAAAAAAAAAAATAGAAATCATGCCAGTGCTAATGAAGCATTGTGGTTTCAGGCTGGTAAGGATTAGTGGGATAATTTTAGGGCTGAATATAGGAATTGTTTTGGTCTTTGAATATAAGTTGTGTTGTGTGTTTGTGGTTGGTGGAAATCATATGATGGGGCCTGTTGGCAAAGTTAGGATGGCTTGTGATTACCGCTCTGAATATCAACCATAGTATCATTTTGTGGTTCTGTCAGATGATGCTATCTTCATGTCACAGGTACATAGACTGAATCCGATTCTCTCTGTAATGTCTCTTGAGATTAAGACCACTACAGTTTCCTATCCTATGAGTTAGTTACCTGGATTCACCTGGAATCCCTTCAGCTTCAGCTCTGTCTCTCTCAGGGAGGAGAAGGTAGTGATGGCAAAGTGGAGCACTTTGTGTTGATAGGGTAAACATTTGGTGGTAGGTTTAATGACTGAATTGATTGAAAGAAACAATAGGAGTAGAAGAGAACACATTACAGTAGCATATAAACATGCAACCGCCCTTCAGCTCTCTTTTATAAGCCCCATCTCCAGGCTGAGCAGCAGCAGACTAGAAGCCAGGGGCCCCTGCTTACCTGATTAACCACTCAGGGCAAAGTTTGCCCCTGAGGCTCTGCTGCTGATTGGTGGAGCTCAAAGGTGAAAGCAGTTCAGCTGTGCAGCAGACCTGCTTGCGTCTGCGCAGTCCCAACCATCATGGGATTGACACAAGCTAGAAAATGTTGCCTCTATCTATTTATTACCCACGAAGTACGTATGAGGATGCAATATTCAAGCTTTTTATTGAAGAGGATCAGCGTTTCACTTTTTTTGTTTTGTTTCACTTTCTTTTCTAACGGCCGTTTTTCTTCCGTCTCTTAAACAACTCCATTAACATTCAATAAACAGAATGTGTGCAGTATTTACAGTGCAGCCTTTTATACTTGATTAATTCATTGTTGCAGTAAGAATTCTCTGTGAAAACCAACAATTGCCTTTTTTAGGACTTTTCCCAGCCAGAGTTTGTCAAAACTGAATCCTCTGTGGTTTTTCATTTCATTGACACTGCATTTTCCATCTGGTTCTCCATTTCCACTTTCATTTCTCTTACCTTTTCAATCTGTGAATTTCTGACTGGTACCCTCACAACATGTGCAGTGGGTTATCAGAGGGACCTAAGGAGAAGCAGGGACGAAGTTGCAAGGGTGTTTTCAGCACCACTCTGTTAGGAGAACGTGTGCATGTCACAATACATTGCCTCATGATATCATACAAAAAAGAACTGATGTGTAATTCGAAAGAAAACTGAAACAGGATTAACAGTTAATTCGATTGATGGCATGCCTACAAAGGACAACAAATACACATCATTATCTGTACCTTGGTGGCAGCCGTACACAGCAATAATTAAAGGAATATGAACCACAGACTTACCGATACTGATATTAAAGGTGGCCCACCGACCTGATTTTGCCAATGTTGATACGGTACGTTTCCAAGTGTTCCCCAGCTATCGCCTAAATACTGAAATACCAAGTCATCATAGTGAAATTTGCTCCTGCATTTATTCTCCATCTTAGTTCATTACAAAGAAGCGTGCAACACAATGAGGACTAAAGCTTATGTTTGAAAAGTTTGGTATATGTAAATCATAATGTTTCCGTTGATCAGTGCATAGTTTTCAGGAAGCCCTGTCTTGTAATTTATTTATTTTTTCAGTTTATCATCACTGTGGTAAATATGTAAAATTACAATGCTATTGATTATATATAATTCCTCAGTTCATTAAACCCACTGCACATAGCTATATGGACCATTATAGTCACTGTATAGTCCATTGGCATGTACCCCGATAAGGATTTTGTTGTACACTTCGACCAGCCCTTAATGGGGCCTCAGTGCTGGAGCACAAGGCTGCTGGGTAGAGCGGAAGAAGGAAAATGTTGAACCCTGAAGGTCCTCCTCTGATGGCTGTAAAGGGACACTGAGGATGTACTCCATGCTGATCTTGAGTCCTCTCAGCTGAGGGAAAATACATTTACAGTATACACCACTGTGGCCATAAGCCAATACTTCTGTCTGTGGCTCACTGGGAACAATTGTCATTTGCAAAGTAAAGAGAAATATGTATGCAACAAATGTCACAGAGCGGTCAAACGAAAACAAAGCCATAGCTCTCCGATTTAAGTATAGGATTCATTAAATCTGCTTAGCAAGTGGAACAGAGAACAAACACTCACTTTCTGTTAAACCCCCACCCACATGCTTGAAGAAACAAACAAACAAGCAAACTGAACAGGATGCAACAGAGGGGTACTGTGCAGCATTAGCCTCTTAGGCTAACAAAGAAAAATTACTGGACCGTGTCCCGGCAGCCACAACGACTCAGCTCTCCATTTGGAGTGAGCAGACTACTGTTGTGTGATCTGCCACAGCTTGAAAATGGATTGCATGTGCCATTAATTATTTAATGTCCATTACAAACAAATAACCATTAAATATTCATATCTGTGCTACTACAATAGTTATCCTTACCGGCCCACTTTTGTCCCAGACACAGACTACCGTCATTGTGTTATGCATAGGTGTATCAGTTGCATCGTAGTCAAATTGGTAACCAGCATGGTTTCAAAGTTACGCTGTAAGGACTCACAAACATGGGGACAGTCTGATCAGTAGATCTCATCTTACAGCTGTTTTGATTCTCAAAGTAATCATTTTATTTTTTGATTGAACGCACTGAGAATGTGTTTTTTTTTTTTTTTTTTTCTTCAGTTGTTGAAATATTTTAAGAACCGAAGTGGTGTTCAGGCCTTTCTTTCAAAACACAATAGAGGTGAACGTGATTATGTCTTGGTTCTCTTCTAGATATTTATAGAGCATAGTAAGCCTGAAATCATGGTGTTGCATCACAAAGGAAAACACAGCCACAAAAACAAAACAGCCAGTAAGAGCAAAGCCCTCTGAAAGTTGGCAGTGCATAGCATTTTTGTGACACATGGTGAATATGTCACCAGTGTTTTGCAGCCTCACATACGTGAGATTATGTTTGAACTGTGTAATGAACATCAGACGTATCTCTATTTTACAGTGTTCTTGATTATACAGTATGTGTGTTATCCATCTTTATGTGGCAGCAGTTTTGAGTCTTGAAAACATGAATCACACACACACACACACACACACACACATATATATATATATATATATATATATATATATATATATATATATATATATATATATATATATATATATATGCGCCAATCACTCAGGGGGGCCATCCAGTAAAGATAGATAGACCAAATGTATCTATTTTGGATATCTCATTGTCTCTCTGTGGTCCTTACAGCATTATTTTGTAGTCCCAGAAATCTTAGTATAAACAACGCATATGCACAAATACCATGCATATGCCATTTCACACACAAACTGGTATTTATAAAAGAATCCTGTGTGGTGAGTCTGTGCACCTCACACATACTTCAGACCAGGTATGAAATGATAAGGGGAGAGATGAGATTAAATGTAAAATAAGAGGCATAGTCTTATAATAAAACATTGTTTGATGAAGCCATCGCACACCCCGGTAGTAAAATACGATTTGGCCTGGGCGGGGGAAGCACAGTGCCCGGCTCAGCCTGCTGGGGAAGCCACTCATTTACAACCCTTATTGTGGGGTCACTTAGTTTTACTCACGGTTTAGTAATATTCAGCGCTGTGCAAACTGCTCCAAATTCTAAACGGCAAGTTCATTGGGTATCCAGCAATACACCCGCCAAGTAGATTGGATAAACAGTTTTCAAGGTATTTAAAAGACAACACACACACACACACACACACACACACACACACACACATACATGCTGGCTTTCATAGATAGAATATCTGAGTTTTATGCATTTGTCCCCTGGTTTCTTCATCTCCCTGCTGACTCTGTTGCAGCATTTGTAAGTAGCATCTGGCAGGATCTGATTTGGATATTTCTTGGATATTTTTTTGTTTATTTTCTTGTAAATTTGTAAATGATATTATACTTTATACTTAACAGTATTTTTTATATTTCTTACTGTCCTTTTTGTTTTTATTCTTTATTATTTAAGTGAGTGTTGTACTTTGAGAGCAAACCGCAGTCAAATTTCTTGTTTGTTTACGCAAACCTGGCCAATATGCTGGCTGATGCTGATTCTGATCTGGTTGTCTGCATCAGAACAATACAGATAGTTTGGTAGGCACAACAATTATATCAAACTAACCAGCTTTTGTCTTAACTTTCACTCACTCATACTGTTCCTTTCACAGTAGATCATCTCTTGTTGTTGTAAACTAGATATGTCCGTGCACTTTCCGTGCAGATTCTTGAGCAATGGCTCTGCTTTTCAAAGAGCAGTACACCATTGTTTATACCAGCAGACACCCATTTACAGTTTCCAAACAAAGTTAAAGATGATTGTTTAGCTGCCATCTTGTAAGCTTCTCTATCAACAGCTTGGTTTGAGAGTTTGCTGTTTGTGAATTGACTTTCAGCTGAAAGTTAATGATGCAGCAAATTTTCAGGAAGAAGAAAAATGTTTCAGTACACACCATTTGCCTCGTGAGTGGCGCTATTTGCAGATTATGCACAATTCCCTCACAAATGTTTGAATTACATTTTTGTATCCTTCCTTTAACTGCGTTTGTTGCCTTAGTGGAGCACTGAGATTGAATTGGTAGGTCAAGGCTGACATGGAGCATTTTGTAAACAGATGTGTCTTTTTTTTCGCCTGGTGCAGCTGTTTACTGTCCTGTGTGCCAAGTCCAACAGCAGCTTGTGGTGCGACTAGAACTGGTTCTCATACAGACTTTCCTGTTTGAAACTTGGGAACCGATTCTGAATTGTGTTTTCTTTTGGAATAGGATTCTGCTGAGTTGGAAAATGATCCTTTTGTGCTGTTTGTCACTGTGCCAAGTCGAACAGTTTCAAGTGCAGCTATTATTAAATGCAGATGACAGATACCTCTGAACTATTTGGCAAGGCTAATTGTACACATCATGTGTTTTTTTTCCCTTCGTGAATGATCAGGACGATTGTGACATACATTGATGTGACATATTATAACATATATACTGTATATTTATATATAGTATTTTTTAAATCAAAAGTTTCACATACTTGCTTTACATTGTTTCTCATGTTTCAACTGTTGAGCTAATGACACCAGACAGTGAAAATAGAATGTGTCATAAGGCTGCTTTCTATTTCCAGAGTAGATTTGTAGTCTCTTCTGAACATAAAACAGGCTAGAACACAGATGGCCAAAGATGGTCTACACTAACCAGACAAAAAGGCTGTAGGGATCTCTGTCCCTGTGTCATTTTGAGAGGAAAAAAAAGACAAAACAAAAGTTGGGCCTAATTTATGATAATGTGCATTCCCTGAATTCTTGCAAAGCAGGGGAGATTTCTTCAAGACTAATGTTGTAGGACTATAGATATGTATGCAGTGACATGCAGGCTGGGATATAGCACAATGGAAATTGATAACTTTGTCATCATTGTTGAGGAAAGTGAAGAGAAAGCAAACGGGATGAGAACGACTGGAGTGTTTCTTTAAGCAACACTGTTAGGCAGCCTCCAGTGAGAGCAGCTCTCTGTTCTCTCCCTCTTTCTTTCCGTTCCCAGTTCTTCTTGGCAGGCACAGACAGCAGGAATGTGAGGTTGCTCTGTGCTCCTCTTTGCTGGTCTTGCTGGGGTGTGCGCGCCTGGTCCTGAGCTGCTGCTGGTCGTTTAGCTTAGGCTAGGATGGGCTGGGCTGCACTGCACTACACTGTAATGCAATGCACTGGCCGATTGTTGTTTCTGCAGCAACGGGAGGGAAGAGAAGCCGCTCCCTGGCGCCCCAGCAAGGCATGGCCGCCCCTTCCTGTGTGAGGCGCTGATGGCTACCAGATGGCGGGTGAAGGGAGAGGAGGAGGGGTCCTACAATCTCCCCTCTTTTTGTTCTATTTATCCTTTCTCCCTTTTTATATAGTTTTCATTTTTGCTTGTATCCTTCACTTTTCTCTTGCAGAATCTTAATTTCTTCTTTACCTCATCTTTATCTGTCTCTGCCCTTTTTGCGTCAACAGCTATTTGTTCTCTTGAAAACGGAGGATGAAAAGGAGAGTGATGGTGAACCTGATGTTGCTGACATCACGGCTAGGTACCATGATGGGTTTCTCTAGGTGTTACATACCCTGAGACACAAAAGATGACTCACTTGTGATCACGACTCACTGAAGTAAAAAGTAAGAAAAGTATACTTTTAAAAAGCCTATTCATGACGACTACTCTCCTTAAAAGTAACATTTTAACATTAGGCTTTATTGTCACTATAGAGGTCTACACACACCTGTTAAGCAGGAGCTGAGGTGGATGTGTGGTGCTTGATGGGCTTCAGCAAGAACTCATGAGAACTGAGCTGGGTGACCAGTTGGCTCACTCTGAAAGCCTACTCCTCACCAACAGGAGGCCCTCTAAACTCACTGCAAAAGGAGACCACTATCACCTCTTTAGCTCAGTCTCCAGGGATACGTACATGGTCACAAATGATTTAACACACCTTGCTTGATGGAATTAGCTCTAATTGTCTTGTTTGGATTGAGGTTGACCTGTTTGTGCTCTTATGCAGCCTCTCCCTCAACTAGTTTTAAAGAGACATCAGATACATTACATGCTAATATTAAATTGCAACTTTTAGCTCGTTAGGACTCAGAGAATAATTTTGACTTAGAGATGAAAAATAAGCAATTACTGTTAATGTAGTTTGTCTTATGAACTACTACCCCGGTGGGGATATATGGTTGTTGCAGCAGTACAACAGAAACAACAGGAATAAATACAGCGAAGTATAGAAAGTAACAGAAATAAATAAATAGAGGTTACTATTACTAAGTAAGATGGATATGGGAGTATAACATAGGAGACCTGGGATGCAACTAATTATTATTTTCACTGATCTGATGATTTTATTCTCTATTAATCCATTAATTGTTTGATCTATGTTAGAAAATAGTAAGAAAATTGTCAGTCAGTTTCCCAGAGTTGACATCTTCAACTATCTCGTTTGTAAGAAAACTAGAATGTATTTATATCTGGAATCGAAACCGAAGCTGTAGCCAATTCTTTTTTGCCACTGAGTGACTTGAACAGCCAATTGATTATTAAAAATAGTTGTTAATCCTGTTGATTGACTACTCTCTTCAGCTCTAAAATTAGATTCATCTGTAAAGCCTTATTGGATTGTTAGGAATTTTTAGACCAGCAGTGATACTTAACATCACAAGTTATGTTTTGACTCGCTGTTATCAGTGTAAAATTGCTTCAGGGTTACGAATCGTGGACTGGAAACAATATTGGCTAATGTGAAGGTTATGATCAAGTTAGTCTGAGAAATAGAAGCTATTGCTGCCAGATGACTTGTGACTTGTGGTCTTTAAAAAAAACTTCCTCTTTGTGGGCTAGTCTACTTTTTAGATGGGAATGTCTTTTACAAATGTGAGATGTCAACAACAAAAAACTTCCACTGTGTCAAAAGTACTAGTTGTGCGCCCAAGAATGATGTAGCAGATGCAAGATGCAGGACACCAAATGATTCCCATAAAGGTTGTACAGATAATTTCAAAGCGACTTTCCCAGGGAACTGTTGTTGGGATTCCTGTTGTATTCCTTAGAGAAGTTTAGTGCTTCAAGATATTTGATGATTTGCGTGATCAGGTTTGAGGGAATCTTTTGAAGGTAGAAATATGTGTGACAGTATCTGTTCACATTTAACTCCAAAGGTTCACCTGTCATTTCCCACACGCACACACATGCAGCTGGCACTCTAGTTATGTGGTGCTGTGTGATCTGACCCCAGCCGCTGTGTCTGCAGCCCCTTAATATAGCCCACTGCTGTCATGGTAGTTTTTGCCCCTCTTCCCTTGCTCTGTGCTGTGTGTGCACCAATATGTGTGCACGTTTGTCCCGGCCTGAGCACAAGCTTAGTTAGAAAGGGGGGCAGGTGTTTGGGGTGTCAGCCTGGAGACCAGATGCGAAATATTGCTACTGGCCTGTGTAATTTCCCAAGTTACTGTGACTCAGACAGGCCCTCAATAAAAAAAAAAAAAAAAAAAAGATGCTGTCTGTATCTAATTGCCTTTTAATTTCTTTTTGTTTGTCAAACATCTAATTTAGTTTTTTTTTAAACCAGTTTCTTTGTGTGCTTTAGAGTAGGAATCCTCAGTAGAAACCAAAATGGACAGAGGAAGATGGATTGCTTTTTGCTATTTACTACCGGTCCTGTTGTGGCCACCGTCCCTGATTGCATTAGGGTTACTATGGTGCTGCCCGATATCTTTGGCCTGGCCTTAAGCCAGAGGACGTGGTTAAACTTGCACACATGTACACACAAACACAGACGTGCAATGAGAGCGACAGAGATGCAGCAGACCCCTGCTCTCAGAGAGTATTCGTTTCCAGCCTGATTGGAAGCGAAGAGTGCGGAGGACCTCCTCCCCATGTCCACCTACTTTCTTGGTATTTGTCTGAACTTTCCCTGGCACTCTGCTCTTCTTTTTATGCTTATTGCTGGTGTGTCTTAGAAACCTCTGGAATACCTTGACCATTTTTGTCTCAGCTCATGCCCAAGGCATTTGGATAACCAACTACTAACTGTTTGAAATCCAAGCAGAGTTCAAGGTTGGTAATTTGTATTATTAAACTTACAATTACATATTGTTAAATATAATTAATATTATAATATACCAAATTCACTTGTTTTTTTTTCGGTTAGGTCATATTGGTAAATACAAGCAAAAATTAAAATCTGTAGAAAATCTTACGGTCTGTAAATACAGACCGCAGGTGTTCGTTGTAACAGACACATTTGTAATTTTGCTGAGATTTAAGGGACAGTTTTGCTTCATGAATTATAGCATCCTCAACATCTGTGTGACATATGACTTAATAAATAGTACATATTGCACTAACTGCTCCATAGTGGCACTGTAATTAGAAAAATCTGCTTTTGTATTGAATATTTCAAGTCTCAGAGACATCCCAAACTAGACCTTGTGTTTCTTGGCTAGTTCTTATTTTTTGCATGTGATTTGGTATATATATGTCACAGTGTCTGTTCTACTGGGATAGTTTTGTTTTCTGACCTGTACTCCTTGGCTGGACTGCAGTGTTCGACTGTGTACAGGCCAAGAGCGGCTGAAAGGAGAATTGTTTAAGCCCCTCTCGTCAGTGGTCAAGGAACAGCGTGATCATGTGAACCAAGTCTGCCACGCCAAAAGAATGTGTTGAATTCTAACGATGCTACTTTGACATGTGCATGTGACTCAAGAGCAAGAGCTTCAGATTGGGGAGGGCAGAAGAAGCAAAGGCAGAGAGAGCGAGAGAAGGTAATCAGAAGAAAGAATGCAATGGATAAATGTGTCGAGGTTGTGGAGGAGCAAAGCACGCAACATTTTGACCTCCTGCTTATCGGGAAAAAGCAGTATTAAAACTGAAAGACCAAGACGACCGAGAGACACTGTGGGAATGTGATAAACTTGTGTTTTGGGGAGTAACGTATCCTGCAGTCAGATGAGCCAGTCTTTATCTCTAGTACAGCTTTGGTTCTCATGGCTGAGAGTGGGCTGCCATCTGCACTCACAAACTGTCCGCAGAGTATGCAGATTGAATAGGGCACTGTATGAACACGGGTAATCTGAGTCTGGGAATCATCATCGGCAAAGATTCCCATTAGTTATATAAAGGAGCCACAGTAATAAGTAACAGAGTTTCTGTCAGTATGTTTCTTTATTAGAGCAGCAGTTAAACATAAAGACAGTCAGATACTTGTATCTTTATGAGCAACTGATGTCATTTGACCAGGAAATCATTAAGATTTGTTATTTTTTTTCATTTTCATGCATCAGTGTGACAGGAATATCCTTTTATCTTTCTTTGAACTGAGCAAGAAAACGGTTTTTAAAAAGCTGAAGAAACTTATTTATGTACATTTATTGACAGGTTTACAAAATTAACAAAGACTGGAGCTGAGGGGTTTAAGCACGATGCACATAATGGATGCACAACCTCAATTTCTCCATGTGCTAATCTTAATGTTGTTTCCTAGTCTGTAGGGTAATAGATATTGATTGGTGACCTGGATTTTACCCATGCCACCACAAGCCAATGGAAGTGCATTTTCACCACACTGGAGGAGCAATAACTATGAATTACAAGAAAGACACTTAAGTAATAGAGCAAATGTTGCCTGACAGTAATTTGGGCTTTGGTGATCTTTCGCACACGCTGGCTACATTTTATTCCTGTCATGAAGACACCATATTTGATTCTGATTTGTATTGTATTGCTGTATACACTCACCTAAATGATTATTAGGAACTAGGGGTGGGAGATATTAACAAAAATGAATATCACGATATTTTTTTTCAATATCTCGATATCAATATTCGGACGATATTTTTGAAATCCTTCTAGAAGTTAAAAGAAGCCCTGTTCGGAGGCTATTTTGGTGGTTCTCTTGGGAAAATGTACAAGCAAGATGAAATCATAACAATAAACAAAGGGCTGTGTTCTGTAACATATTGCACACAACCATGTCCTTATTGGAAGCAGTCCTGAAGCTGGGACAGGGCCGGGTCAGACTAGGTTCTGATAGTCCTTCTACTGGGCTGTATAGTCCTTCTGACCAGGATTTATGCTGGGATCAGGAGTTGGAGGTGCCCAGGTGAGGGAGAGGTGCAGTTCTGTGTGCTTTTTTGATGTTAGAGTATACACGGTCTAGTGTGTTCTTCCCTCTAGTAACACAATCTACATGCTGGGAGAAAGCTGGAGGGGAACAGACTTTAAGGACGCCTTGTAAAAGTCCCCTGTATCCCGTATCCAGGTGATCGCGCTGCAGTTTGTTCACTATGGTTAGCAGTGAACCAAACTTTTGCTAACGTTAGCATCGGGGGCTATGTAGACGGCAGTGTGCTGTTTTCGTAGTAAATAAAATGTACAGTATATTACCGACACGGCTCCAGGTCAGGTGAGCCGTGCTGGGCAACGATCCTGCAGTTGGTACTCCATTCATTGTGCACAAAAATGCAGTCCTCCACCTCTGGTCGTGCCGGAGTTATTTTCTCATTCTGCCGGTAGATAGCTAGCTCGGCGTGCTAGCGCCGACAACAACCTGGAGGGCTCGGTCAGGCTATGTCCTCCGGGATGTTATGAGTCGCCTGGAAGGCTCTCGTAACGGCTGTGTTGTATCGTAGTCCTGTATTGATTAGTTCAGTGTGGCTGTACGTACTTGTATAAATATACACCGACAGGAGAGCCACTGCACAATCGCGCACCGCCATCTTTGTTGACATGAGTGAACGTCATAACGCACAGGTAAGAACTAGTAGCAGCTTACTCTCGTGCGGAACGATCGTGATTTTGTACAAAAAATACAGTCAAACAAACCCCTACAGTATTAAAATCGCTACATATAATTGTTTAGAAGGTTATAGTGTGCGTTATTTGTTTTCTCTTTAACTTCCTTCAGCTCTTTTCATGTTTGGGGGGTCGGATCTGGGGTCGGGACAATCTCCTGAACTCCAAACTGAATGTCAGAATGGGAAAGAAAGGTGACCTAAGCAACTTTGAGCGTGGCATGGTTGTTGGTGCCAGAGGGGCTGGTCTGAGTATTTCCCAATCTGCTCAGTTACTGGGATTTTCACACACAACCATTTCTAGGGTTTACAAAGAATGTTCTGAAAAAGGAAAAACATCCAGTACGCTGCAGTCCTGGGGGAGAAAATGCATTGTTGATGCTGGTGGTCAGAGGAGAATGGGCCGAGTGATTTAAGCTGATAGAAGATCAACTTTGACTCAAATAACAACCGAGGTATGGAGCAACGCATTTGTGAAGCCACAACACACACACCCTTGACGCAGATGGGCTACACCAGCAGAAGACCCCATCGGGTATCACTCATCTCCACTAAAAATAGGAAAATGAGGCTAAAATTTGCACAAGCTCACCAAAATTGGACAGTTGAAGACTAGAAAAATTGGCCTGGTCTGAGTCTCAATTTCTGTTGAGACATTCAGATGGTAGAGTCAGAATTTGACGTAAACAGAATGAGAACATGGATCAGTCATGCCTTGTTACCACTGGGCAGGCTGGTGGTGGTGTAATGGTGTGGGGAATCCCTTTCACCTTCAGAACTGCCTTAATTCTTTGTGTCATTGACAACAAGGTGCTGGAAGATTCTTTAGAAATGTTGGCCCATATTGATAGGATAGGGTCAAACACGGTATTAGTATGGTGTTCCTAATAATCCTTTAGGTGAGTGTATATTTATATTTCTTATCATTAGCAGGGTTTATACGGAGTCTTTTCTTCCCATAATAATCGGATGTAAAGGCCAGTCAGAATTAGAATACCTCATGTACAGAACTGGAACATTTTTGGGAGCAAAACCAAACCATTTCTGTCAAGGAGGTGAAATAAACTACTCTGTTCAGCAGATCACATTTCATCAGGTAACTGCTTACTCTGATTAATCCTTTTTTTTAAGATTATGTTGTCTTTCTTTGCATCATTGAAGCCTTGGGTTAAGTTGAATAGGAAGATTTAGGTTCACATAGCTCTCTGTCTACTGTAGTTCGTGGTTTTCAACCATTGGGTGTTTTCTTAGTGGTGTGTCTTTTTCATGGGAACTTTGTTTGAGTGACATGTATAAATTTTAAAAACTTTTTAGTTTTGTTTAATGACGGGTTGCTCATTTGCTACCATTTCTGCAGATCGACTAATGTGATTTTTAAAGTGGTGCTTCAGCAGAATACACAGTAAAAGGAATGACGATACCAAGCACTCACAGCATGTGTACCTTTTTCAGCTGTTTGGCAGATTCAGTATATTATATACGTCAGAAGCATTCATCCTGCTGTGGATGGAGCAATGTACTGTAATTCACATTAGAGTGGTTCCAAGAGGAAACTGCTGCTGTGACACTGCAGTCTGTTGCTTTGTCTTACTATTAGCTGAGAAAATATGAGGAAAATGGGCGGCTCAAAACATACAAATCAAGTGCCTGAGTATTCTTTTTCTTTTACTTTTAGCAATGTCCTCACCAAAAAAAATCCAGTTTGTTTGTGAACATTATGATGGAAGGCTACATTTTTGTGTGGTTTTGAGTTTTCTGATTTAAAAACAGAGGGATGCTGTGGTGAAGACTTTTTGGATTGGGAATTGTGGTCAGTCAAAGAGCTCATTTCATTTTTAACAGATTGATCTCCTTAAAAGCAGTGAATGGCTTATGGATATGGTGTTAACAGTGCTTCCAAAACCTGCCTTTTGGCCTCTCAGTAGGCAACAGTACATGCATTAGATGGCCGTAAAACTTATAATGCATGTATAAATGTGTTCATTGGGCATTACAGAATTGGTTGATTAACACAATGGTTCAGACCCTGAAAAGGTTAGAAAATGAAACCTTTTGAGAGAAGCTGTGTGTGCAAGAGATGGTACGTGCAGGTGAGTTGAGTGCAAATGAGTGCAAGCTGTTAGAAAAAAATCTCCAGGCATGCAAGCACACACCCACAGAAGCCAACCCACAGCTGAAGAGACAGGAACATGTTTAAAAATGCTGACATTGTTTTTAGGGCTGTTTTGCGTAATAGCTGAGTTGGAAAAATATTTAGCATTGTTACCTTTGCTGCCTGTATTGTAGGCTTAAAATGAATGTGTACAAGGGATTTCACACATTCTTCACTAAATGTGAATCACTGTGCGGGAATCGCATGAACACACACACAGCAGCACACAATCGCTGAGGTATGTGTTCACACCACGCACATTCCCTTTCAACTGAAAGTGAAGCAGTATCATCTGAATGGGACAACAGAGAGTGGAGGTGTGTTCCAGTTTCAAGGGACTGGCTGAAAACGGAGGTGTGTTTGGTGTGAACTTAACATGCCTAGGCATGCTCAACAGCTCAGCTCGTAGAACAGGACACCAAACATGGTTAATGCAAGTACTAAGAATAAGCATGTTGTTGCAGCAGTGCCTGAATTCATGACAGCATTCACTAATTTCAATTCAATTTGACTTTCCTATTAATTAGATCATTTCAAATAGTTATTGACTTAGAAACAAAGGAAAAATCCAGCACTCTGCTCTTGCTATTGCATCACCTTTTATTTAGAAAAACTGGACCTTCATCAAGAGTATCCTTGATGTATACTTAATATACTCTTGATGAGTAGGTTAGTTAGTTTTTCAAAGTAAAAGGTGATGTTATAGCAAGAGCAGAGTGCGGGATTTTTCCTTTGTTTCTAAGTTGATGTTATCGTCCAACGCACCTGCACAGAAGAATTTTTTGGATGTGCGAGTTTTTTCTTCAAAAAATAGTTATTGACTGAAATAACTGAACCTAAATTGTACTTGCATCTTGTTTAATCCCTATGTTTGCTAAGTAACCAGGTGCCATTGTTTTGAATGCAACACCACTGGCAACACAGAAGTGCATATCAGAGTCCATTTCCTTATCTCTATGTATGGCATCTCAATCCATTTCCTAGTGGATGGACTCCAGCAAGAGAGGGGCTAATCCGATAATGTCTAAGGCAACCTCTCACTGGCCACTAAATTTGATTTGGAATAATTTTCATTGGACTGATTGGATTAGGTTAGACACACACAGAGTGGACTTGCACAGTATTGACAAGGTACCTACTACCCAGTTTTTTTTTAATCTTATTGAATTGTAATCAATCAAAAAGCCTTAAAATATATAAACTACACTTTCTATTGCATCATTGGTGTGCAATGCTTATGTAGAAAAATACATTTGAACATGGCCTAATTTAACAAATAATCCACACACTCACACAAACACATATATGCCCACACACTCACCCACCACAGATGCTTTTCAGGCCTGACTATGGAGAAGTCATCCATCTCACCATGCAATGGTGCCCCTACAGGAAGCAGTAGAACCGTCATGAGTGTGCCGCTCAAACCACAGCCTGCTGTAGTGTGAAACCCTCTGCTTCACTGAGAGCTGCAAGTCTGAGCCACTGCAGGTTCTTTTTAAAACATGAAATATAAAAATATCTCAGAAGGTCCATATTCAATAACAATATAGATGGACCTGACTTGTGCATGTGCAGGAGTGAATCAGAAGCCACAATGGCAAATCGTAGTGTGATGGTGCACTTTTTAGTAAGTGGGCACAGCTTGTTGAATAGTGGCTGATATTTTGGGTTCTACCCACCTATCTTGGGCCGGCGTATTGTAGGTGTACTGTAGTGTAGAAGTGGTGTGTAGCGGGGGTTGGGGTGGGCAGTTGTTGCCAGGGGAGGTGTTGTGTTATTTTCAGTCCATTGTGTCTACTTCCTGCGGGTCAGGGGTTATTGGAGCAGGGTGTTGCAGACTTTACGGCGTAAAGAGGAGGGGAGGGAAGTCAGCAGGGTAGGCAAGAAAGTGGCCAGACTCAGTCGACAACAGTGGCTGGTCAGCAGCTTGCTTACCTTGCTTCTCCCGTAATGTTTCTCACATTTATCCGTGCAAAGCTTGGACTTTTCAGAACCAGGTAAAGGGCCACGAATTGCATTTCAATAACCGGTGAGCTCGTCATTAATGATTTGTTTTTTCTTGTGATCGTTTGAATGTTGTTGTTGTTGTCAGCAATTGACAAATATTGTTAGCTTGTTTCTCTCAGCCGAAGGTTGGAGACAGACTTAATCTAACTATCAAACAGTTATTCTTCAACATTAGTATGGACATTTGTTTTGATTTGATTTTGTTTGCGGCGATTGATAGCACACCAAAAAAATGGAAGACAGGAAGTGGGTGGAAATTTGATGACTCTTGCATAACCCGAACGCCATAATGGTGGTTGGTGTCTGGGGCATAGTGTGGTCAAGAGCATCGATAGCTGCACTTTGATTTAGTTTTACTGTGCGATTAATCCGTTAATCATAGAAAAATGCAATCATAACATAACTTAAACCAAGTGGTTATAATGCAGTGTATGGATGGCCCTACGTGTCAAAATATGATGGTATTTCTCTATTAAATCCTATAAAGATACGTGAGAGCCTTGCCTATGCAATGAGATGAGGGCCATGAGTGCGGCAGTAACAGCTCTTACGTGAGGAGAACTTTGACTTTGTTTGCAATATTGCATTTGAATAAGAGATCTTGAGGCCACAGCAACCCAAGAGAGCGTGCAAAGTTCATTCTCTAAGCATAACCACTTTGTCTTCTCTCCCAGCCTTTCTTCTGCAATCAGGTCATTTTTATGTTTAGCGAACAGGCTCAGTGCTGTGTTGTTGTGCCCATGTATTTTATTGCTTATTGTTATGCTCCTGCACCTGACAGTGCGTTGATATTTATTATTTCATGTAAAGACATCCAAAGACCTTTACCAGCATGTCTGCGGCTCTTATACAGCAATTTGAGTGCTACATAATTAGCTCCACTCTGTTGCATTTATTATCATTAAAACAAGTATTAATATTACAAAAGAAGAAATTCATTCGTACAGTTTTGTTTTACCCAAAAGCTTGCTGTTTTCCTACAAATTATTATGACAAACAGGTAGCACGCAGGATACAGTGTCTCTCGATATCAACATAGCTGCAAACAAGGACGTGTTTGATTGTTGTTTTAGTGGAGGTAGAGTAATGCTGCTATATGCAGTAGGTCGCTTGGTATCATTTCAGACCAAAGAGGATCAGTCTCTCACTCACAAATTCACGTCAGATAGGGATTCCTAACCATTTCCTTAAACACAGGTCAAACACGTGAACACAAAAAAAAAAGTGCTATATAATGTGAGCAAATCATCAACTTTGGGTATGAGTTTTAAGAGTGCAGATGGGATTCCTTACCTGCCGGTAACAGTATGTCAGCGTAACATGTGTAGGATTCCCTTTTAGAGAGTTCTGAGTGTCCAAAAGGAAAGACAGACTATCGCTGTCAAGTTACCTCATTTTGGGGGTCTGAATCCAATCCCCGTTTTCTTGACTTGACTTATGAGACATAGCTGTTGCAGCATTAGGTAAGTGTTAATTTAGAAGAGGTTCTAAAGTTAGCTCCCGACCGACCCCCCCAAACACAACCACAGTGACAAAAGGAGGCAAAACAGGAAATCTTTTTGCCCACAGTGTGTGTTGGGAACAGATGACCAGGAAGATAAAAAGCGCTAACAAAGTGGAAACTTCCACTAAGGGATGTTATTTTGCCTTGTATGTGTTTTTTCTCTCCTTTTCTGTGCTTCACAAAGCCCCATGTTTCCTGGAAAACACAGTAACATGTAGTTGGTTTAGTTTTGATGAAAACGCTAATACTGTGCCTGCTGAACAGTTTCCTACATTATACGTAACTACTGACGCTTCTCACACCCTCAGTCATACATGATGTGAGGTTGTGTTAATGTTTAAACCTTCTCCCTGTAAGTTAATGCTTTACCCTGTGAGCACGGTTTAAGTCTGAACCTAACCTGTCTGAGAGCTGTGTAGTGAGGCCAGGGGGTAGCTGTTCTTTTCTTTCTTCAGGGGGCTTATTGTTATTTCAGGTAGCAAAATGTTGGTAGAAAATGTATTGAATTATCTCTGTGGTTTTTTTCCCGAATATGTAATGCAAATAAACAAGACCCACCGCACTCAGCCACAATGCCGAACTGCGGATCAGTCCTCCGTTCTCTCATCTGCTACATCTTCCCCACCTTCTCGCTCACTCACTCCTCTCTCTTGGTCTTTCCCTCCCTCTGTCTTGTGGATACTCTAATGAATGATATGGAATGATTACTTGACTGAGTTCCTGTCCCCGCCCTACCAGAAAGAGTTAGTAAAGCATCGACAGCAATTACACATTTGCCTATCCAAGACATTGGAGTAACAGCGGTGCCGTGGTCCTGGGCTGTATGGAATAGGTACAAAGGACCATAGAATTGGTTGATGAAAATACCTCCCCAACAAAGCCTCAGAGACTATAATACCTGCTGTTGAAAGCTTCGGTAAGCATTCCTATTTCCTCTGCAGATATTTCTTGTTAAAGTTTTGTGGAAAAAAAACTGAAGTTTGAGAACTGTTTAAACCTGGTTAAGTATTCCAGAATGTGCCTCAGTGTAGAAGTTTCTCAGCCAGAATATTTAGTTTTTGATGTTAAATAGTAGTAATAAAAAAAAAAGAAAAAAAAAGTCTTGTTATTAGGCCATCTGTGAAAGCCCATAAATTAAAAACACCTGTTTGCCTTTCAGACGGTCTTTGATGAGAATGTTGGTCTTCGTGTGCACTGTTTGCAAAGATAGCAGTATGACTACCAAGGTCTGTGTTCTTTGGACAGTTACCGTAGATTGTTAGGGCTGGGGTCAGATGGCGCCTGGCTGGGTGAGAATTTCACAGCTGCACATGAAAGAGGAGCGACTGTGGGATAGCAAATTGAGGGTGAGAGCGAGGGATTGTGTATGGATGATGAAGGGAGAGAACTGGCTTGTTTTGATCATAGGTGCTCCTTATGGATCAATACAGTGTTGATTAGCATGCATATAGGACACAAGCATGCTAATGTCTCTACCACTCTCAGGAGGGGCTATTTATGTAGACACAGCTGCTTAAAGTTGGTGTTTAGAAGGGTTGCTTTCTGACTTTGAAGCATTTGGTAATATCGGATAGTGTTAACAGAACTGGGAATTAATTGGGCTATTTTTACACTTTGTACACTGTCTTTACATTACACAGCAGATGTCCGTTCGCCAGTTTATTTCTAGCAAAGTAGAAATGCACAAGTGTTACCTCCATAGTATGTGCCCAGCTGCATAAAACAACTGCTCTGTTTTTAATTATGAGGCTAACTTGTAGCCTGTACAGAGGCTGATGCTGGTTCACATTGCTGAATTTATGTCCGTAAGGAACCCCGTTTACTTGCTATCTGGTTGTAGAATATTATAATATCTGTTGCAGCATAAGGTGTGTTTGATTATGATCTTGTAAAACACTACTAAAAAGCCACTTAAACCCATTGATCAACATACTGTAAATTTCACCTCTTACCATCTGTTATCAGATAATGTTGAGAATAATCACAATATTAATTTTGTCCATGTTGTCACCCCTATTTTGCCCTATGATTCAAGTAGATCAGGGGTGTCAAACTCATTTTCACTAGGGGCCACACTGGAAAAAGAGAATCGCACCAAGGGCCAGACATATAGAGTTTATTGACGTGCTTTTGTTACTGCATGTCACTTTTTTGTTAACATTTTGGTAGCTTTTTCCCTCATTTTTGTTCTTTTTGTTCCGTTTTTGTGGATTTCTCAGACATTTGTCACCTTTTTGTAAATTTGTAGCTTTTTCCAACATTTTCTATGTTTTTTGTTGACACAAAGCCCTACAAAAGTCATCAAGAGAGTTCCTTCTGGGGGATTTTTTGATTCTCAGTCGGAAAATCTGCCATATTCTGCCAGACCGACAACAAAGATAGAAATCATATCACATCCATACAGGGATAGTAGAATACAGTTGTTAAAACATAATATAATATATGACACACTGGTATCGGATCGGTACTCGGTATCGGCCAATACGCAAGTTCAGGTATCAGAATCAAGAATAAGGGAAGCAAAAAATGGTATCGGGCCATCTCTATTAGAAACTAGAAATGGTCCGATACCATTTTTTGCTTCCCGATAGCGATTCCGATACCTGAACATGCGTATCGGCCGATACCGAGTACCAATCTGATACCAGTGTGTCATATATTTTATTATGTTTTAACAACTTTATACTACTATCCCTGTATGGATGTGATATGATTTCTATCTTTGTTGTCGGTCTGGCTCAGGTTAAACTCTTTGTGAAACATGAACAAACACAGAACTTCCTTTTATTCTCCAGTTATAACAGAAAAAGAACATAAACTACTTTAACGTAGATTTTCTTTAGGGCTTTATTACGTGGTATTGGTGCATAAACTCCAGTACTTCCCGATACCGATACCAGCGTTTAAGGCAGTATCGGAGCCTCGGATCTCTATTAGAAACTAGTTTAGTTTACATTTTTAGGACTACAATTTCCAAGCTGTACACTGGCACAATGTGCAGCCACAGAATGAGGAAGTTAAAATAGTTAGTTACATTTGTGCTGTTGTTACTCCTCATTTAGTCCTCTTGTGATAACTTAGACAAAACATAAAACTATAACATGGATAAAGAGGAGCACATACAGTGTATGAGGCTTTGGTGTGTTAGTACATGGTTAGTCATTTGCAGTCCATTAAAAATGGATGTCTAGTTTCTTAGGAATTCTGGATTGTGAGCTTTGGTTCTTCTGGAAGAATTGAGACTTTAGATTCTCACTGTTGTGTATCTGACCTGTGTGGGAAGATGGGGCGCTTGCACACAAAGCAAGGATGTGATGTTTCAGTTTAACAAAGATTTGTTATTGTTTTCTGTTGGAGAGGAGAGAGAAATGAAGAGGGTTGACTCTCACATGGGATCAGTGCTATGAGGTGGACACGGTTCATAATTGATAAGTACAGAACCAGTAGGGAGTTTACAATTTGGGCTGTGGGTGTTTGTCAGATGGACATGTAAGGGTTCAATAGGACACACACAGTCACACCTTAGCTAGTTGCTGTTACTTCAATCTGTTTGCCTGGGTGGTCCTATCTTTAGCTTGTTCTCACTCTATCTTTGTGTATTTCCTCTGCGGTCTCCGGCCTTCATCCTATTATGGGTGCAAGGAAGAGAAAAAAATGGTTAATTTGGTCAATTGTTCTCCTGGATACATTATAACCGTACAGGACAGTATATTTTTACATTAGTTTGCTGTTGCCCCAGGTGTGCTAAAGCATTATCGGTAAATTAAATGGAAGTTAGATTAAAAATTTGGTGGACACAATAATCAAATTATGGCTGATTTGCTTCATTGATTTTTTACAAAATAATTGCCCATCTACACCTCTGTTGTTGAGAGCTTAAGACTGCTGTGGTCAGGGTTAAAAAGTAGTTCAAAGAACTTCTGTTTAAGCAGAACGGTGCAGTCTGCAAAGCTCTCTCATGCATGACTTGGCTTCCTTAGGGCTACCAGGCAACGTCACTTGTCTTTGTGCTGAAGAGCGTGTACTTTGTTTTACAGAACACCATGACAACATTGTTACAGAAATGTTCAAATAGTTTATGTTAAGATAGAATGCAAAGTGCAGAGGACTGGATTGCAAATGAGTGCTTCAATGTTGGATGGAAATCTGGGTTTTAAACTGTAAGCCCTTCTTATCTCTTGACTTAAAAGACCTCCGGTCACTGACTAGCTATCTTTGCAGCATTAGTAGAAGTGTCTGGGGTCAGTAGGCTGCCAAGGGAGAGCTTTTGTGAAGCAGGCATGTAGAGGAAGCTGTATACTGTGGCATCTCCAACCTCTTTTATGGAGAGTGCAGATGGGAAACAGAATCATAAAGTCTCTACAGGAAGCAAAGGAAAAGCTCAGATCCAGGGAAGAGGATGGAGTCTTCATATGCAACACTAGAAAGAGAAATGCAATAAAATTGTTTTGTCTATAATTATGAGTTCCACACAGACCTTTTGATTAGCAATTGTAATCTGGAGACAGAGCTGCATTGCTAGAACCATTAGGACATGCAACGTGAGTGGTGAGACAAGACAGGCTTTAAAGCCCCCATCAAACTCTGTCTTTACTTCCTTAATGTGATGAATGTCCTCTTGAAACAGGATGTCAGTTATGGCATAACACAGGGAAAGATCATTCTAAATCAATATCCTTTAAGGAGAGAAAGGCAGTTGGAATATCCAGGTAGTCTAATGATGTTTACCTCAACACAATTCTTGCGGGTCTAGGGTGTCCTATGCTCTACAGACTTGACTTTCATTTTCACTTCCAAGTAGGGCTGGGCGATATGGAGAAAATCAAATGTCACGATATTTTTGACCAAATACCTCGATCGATACCGCAACAATATTGTAGCGTTGACTATTGGTGCTTTCACAAAATATTTACACCATGATGAATAATCATCAGTAATATGGATATAATAACTAAGTGGGCAAAGGCAAATAATGGAACAGTTACAACAGTCTGTTAAGTTCATAAAATGACATCACTCCACTGTAATGCAGCCTTTAAAACCAGGAAAAGACAACACTTACGCCATATTACGATATCCAAAATCTAAGGCAATATCTCGTCTCATATCACGATATCGATATAATATTGATATATTGCCCAGCTCTACTTCCAAGCGTTTTGTAGTGTGTCATTTGGTTCAACTTGACTTGTTAAAAACCTGTGAGGATCTCTCATGTTGCTCCGTGCCCTTCAGTCTAAAAGCTGTCAGGCAGAGTCACAGCATCCCTGTGGTTTTACAATTTAATAATCATTTATTGTAATTGTGTCCAGTTATAAGTTATAAAGAATAAGAGCTGGATTGTAGCAAACATGTAATGACTTTATTAGTTAAATAAATTATTCCATTGCTATTTGTTGAAAGGGCACACCCACTTCATTTTTGTAAACTGAATGCACACCCTCCAGGCTGCCCTAGTCCCGCCCCCCCTCTGATTTAGCAGTGGCAGTTAAGAGGGTCTGGGACAACCTGATTACATAGAACAGGAAGTCAGAGGAGGGAGAGGTCACAAACTACAGACCCTCACAAACACTGCAGCACATGATAAAGTCAGAAGGTGCAAAACAACAATAACAACACGCAGCACTCACTTTCGGTAACATAAATACTACAAGGCACAGAATGAAAACGGCTCCTGTGGTTATACAGCTTGCAAGGTAGGGTCACTGTTTTTCACTTAAACTCTTCGAAAAAGCAACTGTGGATAATCTGTAAACATTTGGGGAAATTATTGAATAGTCATTTTATTTTTATTTTTTTTATCATGTTGAGCCTCTGGGTGAACTGTCTCAGTCTTGGTGATGACTGTTAGTGTTTGGGCTAAAAGGTTGGCCATGCAGGATAACTGGAAAACTTTCCCCTGGAAATCACAAGCATGTTTGATTCTCTCTATGCAACATTTTTCATACATACAGGTAGGAATAATCCCATAGCACCTATGCTGTGAGACCAGGGCAAAGTGCTTATTAGTTCACCAAAGCTTGTTTACAGCCTGAATTAATCAATTCCCATTCGATAAAAAAAAAAAAAAAAAAAAAAAAAAATGAAAGTAGAATAGTATAGGTTACCAGGATATGAACTGAATTGCAATTTACACTGCTTGGGTTTAGTTTAATTTTAAATCTGAACTAACAGTATGGCTGTTATGCACCAAGAATAAACAGTACAAAGTGCTTAATGTCTGAAAAGGACTGAAATGAGATGAAGTATAGAGATGTCAAAATCTTCAGTGTTGTTTATAGCTTGTCTAAGCTGCAACTTTACATTTGTGGACATATTGTAATAATTAAAGGAATACAGAGGTTTGGATAGACTCTCTTGCTATATTGTTCTTTCTCCCCAACCAATTTTAATCTCGGCTGCATGCCGGATGCTTGTCTTTATTGGTATATAAATAAATAATTATTGATAACACCAAGATATGTTTTTCCTCCAGTCAAGTGCCACTGTGTGCGCCTACTTTAGAGTCCAGTCACAGGTAAACATGAAGTCATCTGGAATTAGTTCTAGGTTTATGTGCATATGGATCAGCGTGTTTGTTAAGGTGGTGTTAGCCAGATAGTTAGATACTTACTTCATAGTGAATAAAATATTGCACTAGCCCAACTGCTTTGGATGATCATGTCAGGTTGAGCAATGCATTTGGTTTTTCTTAGAATACTCCATCAAGAGTGTTTACTTTGAGGTCAGAGGCTGGTGGTGGAGTTGGCTGACTATTAACCACTCTCCAGGATGCTGGACCTCAGGCATGCACATCTTTCATGGAAGTCCCCTCTCCTTCCAGCAGGCGGAGGGCTGATGACGTCGGCCAAACGGCCTCGCTTAGCCAAAGGCCATGCACTCTTACTTGTACGTTAACTGCCCTCTCTGGTGCTCAAGGATGTAAAAATAGCCATTTAGCAAGAATCCCAGTCATGTCTCACTAACAAAGACTGATTTATACAAGTTGCGGCACTAAACATAGAGAAGCTTTTGTCCCTTCCCTCCTTCTCCTTCTGCAGACCTCGTCACCAAAGCTGTGAGCGCCAAAACCTCTGACGCTCTTGACACTCCTCTCTTAGAACAGCCTTTGTTCAGCATAGTCCTGCGGTCCTGATAGTGAGGCTTAGGGAAGCACTGCGTGCGCATTTGTTTACGGCATTTGTGTCCGATTGCAGTGTCATGGAAATATTTTGTGGTTTTGTTTCTTTTCTGCGTCAGCAAATGCAATTATTTAATGTTCCAGTATTTTTCTCATTCCTTGATTTCTTTCTCCCCCGAACCCAAACATGACACATGACTGCCTCCATTTGACCGCACAAAGGGAAAGATGTGTTGAATTTGTTTCGAGGCCTCGATTGCTGTGTTTGTTGCTTAAAAAAAGAAAGAAAAAAAGTTGCATCAATTCGGCCCGCTAGTCACAGTTCGGGGCATATATTTATTTTCCGGTTCATTTAGCCTTACAGATTTCAGAAAAAAAGCTTAAAATAAAGTTATTGGGGGGGGGGGAAGTCTCGCTTCAATAATCTGTTGAAACCGCAGTTGGCATGGATGAGGTGCTGAGTGCTGCTGTCAGTCAATCTCCGTCTGCTGTATGGGAGCATTACGGATTTAGTGTTACCCAACAATAGTGGGAAAAAGTGCTGGATAAAGCGGTGACTGTGTGCAAGCACTGTGCCACACGTGTGGCTTATGGTAGCCGCAATACGCACTAATATATGATGGCGCATTTTAGGAGACCTCATGCCGGTTTGCTCGTCGACAGCACACAAGGAGGAGAGAGTTGGATAGGAAAGAGCAACTCTTTTCCCCCGCAGAATTTAAAGAACCTCTTCATGCAGATTCAGACATGGCAATCCAATCCATAACTAAAGTATTGGGCGGGTTTATAGCAAAAAATTTGCAGTCTTGGGGGGATACAGGATTTCAGCACATGATATGAAGTAACGTTACCTGAGCCGCGCTATAATATCCCCTCTTGCTAACATTTTAGCAACACAGTGAATCCCGAACTGTATTCTTCTTGCAGACGAACATAAAAATAAAATGAACAGAGCAGTGTTGTTTTGAAAGCAGTGTACAGTGATGTAGTGTACCCTCTCACTGACTCCTCCTTAATTATGAAACATTTCGAAGTCCTTAATGCATATTGACTCTTGAAGAACCAATTGTTCATGTACATGACATGTCTAAATAATTACAACTGAAGCCATTTTAAGATTACAACGTCCTCTGATTATAGCACAAAATAATTCATTTTATGTGTATTTCTTTCCTCATAAACATGAAGTGAGATCACAGCACCTGACTTACATTTTTGTCACCTTGCTCTAAGGGTCCTTATTCCATCTAATGAGACTGTCCTGAAGAGTACTCAGATAAATACTGACACTGGTTACTGTTGTATGTTTAATTTCCTGTGTGAGAGATAGACTGTGAGAGTGAGAGATAGACTGTGACTGTGTTTTTTTTATGTTATATCAACTGACTGTAAAAGGTGGTTTGGTTTGGTTGTGGCTACAAAATGCAGTCTTGTTGTGATTTCTGTCAGATTAAACAATACCACATAGTAATTTGTTCTGTTCTCACCAAAATGTAGACCTTCTCTCCTTTAGTCTTTACCCTGCGCCTCGCCTCTCCCTCGCTCTATCCCTCGCTCTATCCCTTGCACTGTTTTTTTTCTCGAGGAACAAGCAGAGAAGCTGTCCTAGTCAGAATGAGTCAGTGCAGCTGGGGTGCAGGTCATTTACCCACAGCCCACTTAGACGGGACAGATGGCCCGGCCACTCGCATGCTGCTATGTGCTAACTATGCACCCAGAGTCTGTGAGCTAAGCTCATGCTATCACCTAATGGCTGAACTGGAGAAATCTCAGCTAATGCTATCAAAACACTGATCTACTGTATGTAGAGATGAATAATGCACCAGGGCCTCTTTTTGTAATTTTGTTTCAGTGCCTTGTGTTGCTGATTCCACTTGGGAATCAGTTTTCTTTTTTTTTATTTATACACATATCCAAGTCTAATCTAAATACTGATCCTGGACTGTTAAAAGAAGGAAGGAACCCTAAGGGCCTGTGTATATTTGCTTTGCACCATGCTTATCTGGTTGTCCGAATGCTTTCGAGGACTAAAACTGCATGAGACTCCCAAAATTGTTAAGTTGCACTTGATGGATGGAGGGTTCTTCAGTGACCTCTTGTTGCCAAAAAACATCAAAGTAGATTGTAAGTATGCTTGCATGTTGCCTGTGCAGATGTCTTGATTGCGTGTACATGCATACATATACTAGAGAAATGCCAATCTGTGAAGTCCTAGGTTACCTTACCTAGGGTTTTGTGTAAACTTTAAATTTGCTGTTTCACAGTGAAAGTAAGTCTGAGAGTACAATGCTTAAGATGAAGCGTTGGCAATGTATTTGGTCTCCTCTTAGGTGCCCTACAATTGTCTTTGGTCCATTGCATTTGTTGTTTGTGCATGATGTTTTATTAAACCACACAGACTGGCATACATGAACCAGTTGAAACACAAGTGACACGTCTCACATATTGTGAACATAGACTGTATATTATTAGTGAAGCAGCATTGTCAAAGAAACAGCACACACCTGTCCATGTCCTAAAGAGACAGTCTTGTGTAATGTCCCAACTGCTGCTGCTGCTGCAGAAATATAGTAACCCACAGGCCTGTCTCAGTACCATTAGAGGTATGGAGGGATGAGTTTAAGTATGTAGTTTAACAGCCTGTAATGATGGTACATTCGCATTAGCAATTAGTGCACTTAAAGGCTTTTTAGGCTGCGTTACTCTATCTAAACCATGAAGCACAATTAGCCTTTTAAGCGCAGGAAAACTGGAGCTGGTGGAGCTGGGGGATGGTTCACCAGCAACTAGTTTTACAAAGTTAGACTAATAGATTAGATCAAACTCTTGTAATAGGAAACCAATTTGGCCACACACTTATTTTTAGCAGCTGCAGGCTAAAACATAAAGCTAATTTCCACTGTCTTTTTGTTCATGTCTTACTGCGGTCAGGAGTCTTTCCATGTCTTTAATTAACATACAATGGTGCCGGGGCGACCTCTAGCTCACCCAGTAAGAGCGTCCAGAGTCCTGCAGCTGCGCAGGGTTCGAAAACGACCTGCTGCCCTTTGCTGTGTGTCATCCCCCATCTCTCTCCCCCTTTTATGTCTATCCACTTTAAAATAAAGGGAAAAGCTCCAAAAAAAGAATCTTTAAAAAAAATGAAAAAACATGCAATGGTGCCATATTGTCTCATTAATTTCTGTACTGGATTTTGGCACGACATGGTGCCAAGTAAGACTTGAAGTCTAAATGTGATGGCTCATTTCATTCTTTATAACTGGCAACAGGAAAAAGACACTGAAATGTTGCACAAGCAAGTGCTATGGAGCTGTATTAGATGGGATTTTTCTAAGAATAGACAGATGGCTTTGACAATAATGTCTCTATTGATGCCAGTCAGTGTCTAAAAGGAATAGTTCAACACTTATTATCACATACATATTCACTACACCCGTTTTTCTTGCTGTGACTTAGATAAGAGATTGATACCACAACAGTTGGCACCAAATGGTCGTTTTCCGAGGGATTACTATATATGCAGGACTATTTCTTGGCTGGCTGCTGGCTGTAGAGACAGACATTGTCTCAGAGAATTGCGGCCTGTTTTCTAAAATGTCAAACTATTTCTTTCAGAGGCATTTGGAAGGTACTCCTTTCCTGTACTCTTACTGTGTTTGAGTAAATGATGATGAGACCGCTGGTTTGGCCTTTCAAGTTTTTGTTTTCCATTAGCCAGATTGACATGTCATTCTGGAGTAACCCTTTCTTCAGAGACTGTTGGTGCATCCCTGTTTAATTGCCCCATGCTCCTGACATTGTCTTGGCCTTCTGGGTTGTAATAAAAAACAAATAGATGTTTTTGTTTGTGCTTATTAATAGTGAGAGCTTGAATGACCCAAAGTGTCATTCTGGCCAACCAACTTAAGCTGGATAAAGTGAAATGTCCTCTTATTATTAGTCGGTGACTGGCCTTCTGTAAGTAAGCATTATTAGAATTAAGTAGAAGTAACAGAAGCTTAACAGTGATATGACATGTTTAACAAAACCACTGTTGTATTGGATTGCATTAGATTTCACTGTGGTTCATAATATTTTGTCCAGCCCCTGTAGATGCAGAGGTTGGTGCTGAATGATGCAGACTGTCTCTCTTCTCCATCTTCTCCTTTCTCTGTTATTTTCTCTCTGACCCCTTTTTCCACCAACAAGAACCAGGTGCTGGTTCAGAGCTAGTGCCGGTTCGGAGTTGGTTCGACTGACGAGCCTCCAAAGAACTGGTTTGCTTTTCCACAGGCTAAAGAGCCGGCACAGAGCCAGGTCTTACGTCACTGTATGCGTCTCATCTTTCCCAGCAACGTTAGCGCGGCAGCACCAAACACAAACCCACCATCAACAATGGCGGACGTTGCTTTGCTATTGATGTTCGTGGCTTTGCGGACCTACATCGGCATCCAAACTCGGCGGATCCAACGTGTTCGTGCGGCTCACCTTTATAGTGCAAGAAAGCAGCTTGTTTCCTCCTCTGACCACTGCTGTTGTTGTTTAATCGCGTCCATCGTGTTTATCTGCTAATTCAAAAATGGCGGTCACAAGTTTCTATTCATCTTGTTGGTCACGGTAACCCCGCCCCCAGCCGCTGACGTAAGCGGTTCTTACTTCTGGCCCAGCAATGATTTGGTGCTACTTAAGAACCACTTTTACTGGTTCAGTGCTTTGGTGGTCGAAAAACAAAGAACAGATTTGAAACTAGGCTCTGGCTCCGAACCAGAACCAGCTCTGCCTTGGTGGAAAAGGGGTATCTGAAACCACATTAGTGTCTATTTTTGCATATTTGTCCCCCCTTAAACACTTAACCTACTTCTCTCCCCCACCTTTGCCTTTGTCATGCCTTTGTCCAGTGATGTTGGGTCAGAAGGCTTCTGACAGCAGCGTGACTCCACTCAGTTGGCATCTCCCCTCTACCCTCCCACCCTTCCTTCCCCTGTCATCTTCTTAGTCAGACCCTCAATGCCCCCTCTGTCTGGGCCCCATAGGCTGCAAGGCCCTGGGTGGGCGAGTAGAGGGTGTCTTCCTGTGTCTCCCTGCATCTTACCCTATGAGAAGACACTGGGACGCTTGGAAAAAAAAGGGGGGAGGGGGATAGAGAGGGGTTGGCGAGGACAGCTGCCGTGCTAGGGGAGCCCCCACCATCCCAGTCCAGTATCGTCCCATGCCGTCCCATTCCCAACCCTGGGGCAGTGAACACTAGACTCCTACAAGCTGAAGCGAGCTCTGTGATTGTTGAGTGAGCTGAATGGTTCAGAATCTGTTGGTGTATTAAGGAAGACTAGAATGGATGTATCCTGCAGTAATAAAAGTACTGCAATCTGGCTCGGACCAGTTGGGATTTAACCATTGATTCAACACTGGCCATAATGGAATGTACAAAACAAAAGCCAGGACTAGATGCCTCATCATGTCCTTGATGAGCCCTGACAGGAGGTATGTAATGGTGGACAACTACTCACTATTTGGCAAAGGTCATCTGGTCGTACTGTTCCAGTGTGTGTTTGTGGCATTGGGTTCAAAGTACTCTAGTGTGGTTTGGGTTCTGTCATGTTGATATTCCGTGTCTTTACACTAGAGGTGTTGAAATTAATCAAATAATCGATGCATCGAATCGGGGACATGGACGATGCTGCATTGATAATCGGCCGGCTCATAATCGATTGATTTCTGTTTACAATTTAATGTAGGCCTAACAACATTTCTGTTTACATATTCTGGTATGTTTTGCACATTCAGGAAGTGCCATGTGCTCAGTGCTGTAGTTTTATGTATCCAATTTATTTAGTATTAGAGCACTGCAGAATGTTTTGTTTTTGAAGCTTGAAAAGCTATGGATTAAATATCCTACATGGCTTTAATAGAAAAATGTATTTGATGCATCGAGATATCCAATCAAATTGAATCGCTGACATGATAATTGTAATCGAATTGAATCGGGAGATCAGTGAAGATTCACACCTCTACTTTACACACACTTAAAGAGATGTGTCGACTTAGACTTAGAATTATTCTGTTGGCATAAGTTTCTTTTTGTTGCAAAATACGGTGTAAATTGCTGCAGTTGATGTTTCTTTCAGCACATTTATTCTCAGTGATCCGGTTAACACATTTAGATTTCTGCTGGAGAACCCTCATTTCTTCGCCACATAAGCAGGTTTCCAACAAGTGTGGCACAAGAGCCTACATAAAAGCAATTCAGAGGGATTTAAAGGCAAGATGATTACTTGTAGCGGTCCGTCCTTGTATCCAACTTAAGTAAACCAAAGTGAAACAAATACTGAAATAAATGAGTCTCTATAAGTCTGTTTCCTCAGCTGAACTGTAGACTTTTACATTCAGACCCATTCGCACATTAGGAAAAAACTGTTGTTGCCTCACTAAAAGTGCCTGTTCTCCCACTCTACTGTCGGTCCTAATGCTCTTGCAAAAAAAAAGAAAAAGAACACTTCAGGCTACAGTGCATATCACTAATACACTTAAAATCTGCCCACACTGGTTCAAAAATATGGTGGGAGGTAGAGGAGAAATCTAATTACTGACCAGCTGCATGCAAACGTGGATTTTACAGTAACTGGGTTATTGCACTGCATGTAAATGTGTTCTCTGACTTCCTGCCTTAACCTCATTTCTTCCACTTTCCCGATGTCTTGTGCATATAAATGTAAGCATCTGGATGTATGTCAATGAAACACACCGCTTGCATCAGGTGAGAGTTGCTCTCTATATGTATGTAGATGTGTTGGCCTGGTCATCAGGGAAGTAAAGAATTGTGTTGTGCTGTTTATTACTTTGGGTCGTTTTTTTTGTGGTATAAAACAGTGCAAGTGTGCATAATTGTGCATGAGGAAAGCTGTGTGAAAGTCCACAGATGGAGGAGAGATGCTCAAGCTACCACACAGCTTGTCATCCTAGAGCTACTACGGTCTGTAACCATGCTAATGTGGCAGCGCAGAAACCGTGCATCCAGATTCTCTACAGGGCTGCTCCACTTTGAATCGCAGACCACTTCTTCTAACTGTGATTGACCCATAATATCCTGTCACCTGTGGATTTACAATTTGATTTTTGATTTTTTGAAACATTTTTTGTGAATTTCCATAGTTTATAACTTATTCTCAAATACTATGAGATGAATACATTTTGACTGTCCTGCTCCAGGAGTGAACAGCTGTTGAAACATCCTCTCTTCTGATATCTTTTTGATTATTTCCTTGATGTACTAATTTTGGCCCATTACATCTTTTATACTTCTTTTTTTGGGGCAGTCAATTTGATATATTTATATTTTGTCTTGTCTTTGTTTTTGCTTGCTACATTTATCTTTTCTTTGTAGTACTCTCGATGATAATGGCTTCCTTTTTGCATACTTATGTGATTTATTTGCTTGATTAAATGTTTGCGATGTCCTATATTCAGAGTATTTTTTATACAACATTCTTTGTATTGTAGCCCCTATTTAATAGAGGCACATTTTATGATGTATCAGTGTCATCAAGTGCTGCTCATGAAGCGGTTTGATTTTTAATTGTGCAGAGACTGCAGCCAGCTGTGTGATGTTTGTCAAGTCGATATCAAAGAGCGGGCCAGGCAATATATACAGTATTCACAAAGTGAATCTCTGAGATCAAAACATTACAATATTCAGTGTATTGGAAGGTATCAGTACATTGTGTGTATCTTGTATCTGTCTTCGCTCGGAGTTTTTGATTTTATTTTTACGTGAGTGTTCTCCACTCTGTTTTGTTTTTTATCTCTTAACTGCAAGTGCTTTTAAAATGAACTACTACTCAATGACTTGTTGAACATTTTTGTTAAACAGGTCTCACTTGCCTCTGTCTTCAGCATGTACAACTTACCCAGTTGTCAACACTCACACCCTGGGTGGGCCTGGCCTCGCTGTAACCTAAGCTCTTGGTCCTTCTGTTCCCCACAGGGTAACTTGACCCAAGATTGCTTTGTCATTTGAGAAAGAGAGAGCGAGCGAGAGAGAGGTTCCTTCTCCACACCCACTGTCTTTGTCCGACCAACACAACACAGACACATCAGTGTTGTTTTTTTTGCACATTCGCTTTAGCTTTTACGGTTCAACTTGGTATTTAAGTGGGCCTGCCTCAAAATATGTAGGATTAATAAGTGTAAGCCTAATTTGAACTATGTGGGCGTGTTTCTGATTATATAATGCAGTCCTTTTGAACTACAATGTGTGTAACATGTCAGTGTAGGATGTGAATAGTGTTTTCCTATTAACAGTGTGTGTTATTTAATAGTTTGTGTATTTGTCCATGTGATTCCTGTATGTTTTTGTGCTTGCATTTTAAAATCCAGGGGCTTTTTTATTTCTGCTTGTTTCTTCATCATCCTGTTTGTAGAGGGAAAGGTATGATGCTCATCATGCTGTCTCAGTCAGGGGCTTGGCCCACTAACAAAGGACACCCTGTGGATGGAAAAACAGCTAAAAGATAAAAAATAAAAAACACACCCACAGCATTGTTAATACGGTCAAAATCTTACCCCACACAACGACAAAGCTTTAGTTTGCATTCCTGACAATTTCTTGGTCTTTTTCTTCTTTATCTTCTTCCTAAGAAATCGATGTTCCAATGCATGAAAACGCACCAAACTTTGTACACAAGTCCAGTCCTACGTCAAACTTAATCAGTGCAATATGTGTGCTAATTGTCCTGATGGTGGCGCTACAACAGCCATCTAAACTTCAAATATTCATAACAAATCAACCGTACATGCTACAACGTCGCAACTTACGTCAAACTGTAGCCCCGATAGAGAAGAAACTATAATCTGCTTTAACCCAGTAGCAATTTTGAAGTCCATCACTCTACTCAAACTTCTGAAACCATACTCCTCCCACATTTTTGTGGGAGAGAGTCCTCCACAAATTTACCGTCCAGATTTTTTATATATCAAAAATTTAGCCCACAGTGCATTACAACATTTTACTGCATACAGTAGTGTAAACAAATTCTGCAATTTCTTCCAAACTAAATCTTTGATGTTGATGGACAAACTTCACAACATTCGAACATCACTAGATTTGGTGTGCAAAATTTCAGAATTCTATCTCAAAAAGTGAATTTTATATATTGTTTTTATTATGTCCTCATCTACTGTCACTTTGCAGTCAATGCAATATAGAGCATCTTTAAACATCAGTTTGACATGTATTGATCTTTGTTAAAATAAATTACAGGCATCTCTTTGTTGTCTTAACCAAGTACGCATATTCTCAGAATTTTCTAATGAGAAATTAATTTTTTCTCTTACAGTAGTTTAAAATTCTGCATTTTCATGCAAGCCTGTTCCTTGTCTACCAGGTGATGCGATGCCACTTGTGACATCACCCAGATAAAAGCTCCCTAAGATCAGCATCTGCCTACAGCGTCAAAGGTTCTGAGTTTGAGCCCCTGGTGTTACAAGATGATCATACATATATCTAATCAGGCACTGTGCTGTGGACAGCTGCCCTGCATATTTTAAATGTGTGTCTGCATTAACACACCTGATTCTGGTTAACAATTTCTGGCATTCAATTGATTTTTTGTACTGCACTATTCGCTTGGTGAAACTTGTACAATGTGTCCAACTGTCCATACATACTTGCACTATAAGCAATAAAGGAAGTGAATCATTATTGGATGGCTCTTATATCTTCCAGCTAATGCTCAGATCAGTCTTGCTAGTATTTTGTGGAGAGCTTATTGTGAGCCCTAAAACAAAAACATTCAGCCTAAGTGCCATGCCTCAGCAAAATCAAAAGTTTATGACCTTAAGTCTGCAGTTAAATGAATCACTGCTGGATATGTTCTCTAAATAAAACTACAAACACCATGAGGTGAAACACACAATCTTAAAACAGAACAGTGTCAACGTAGTGCCAAAATGAATCCGCTTCTGGCTTTGTATTTATTTTTGAAGATCTGAAAAAGGCTTCTTACTCTCACTGACCTTTATCTTTTAAACAATAACCTCTGATAAGATTGCTATGCATGATATGTAAACAAGTTCTTAAGCTGTATGGTTTGTCCTCTTACCTCCACTCACTACTCATGAGTAAAATAGCTCTATATTTTGAATTATAGAGAAAGTTACAGTATAATATAATTAAATAATATATGAATCAATATATCAGTGATAATTATTCCAGATAAGACGGGATGACCATCTCCCTAATGTCTTTTAGGGTAAATATTTGATTACTACTGTCCTTTATCTATGTACAGGGAGTGAAGTCATGAATCTCAGCTGCTTATGTCTTTTTCTTTCCATCTGCTATGCCTGAATTTAAACTTGTTTTGTGGTCCCTTTTTCGCACAGACAACCAATGCCATTTAAAAGGAAATACCCAATTGCCTGTTTCTTTTTATAGATTTGGTTATTCACCCCAGTTAGGGTGCTAGACCAAACTATGTGCCTGTTGTTCTGGTTATCCCAGACATATTTCTGGCTGCGGGCCTCTTCCCTCTGGCCCTGAATATTCTTCAGTGAGGGCAGTGCAGCTGGTGGAGAATGCACACAGAGACACAAGCTATGCTAGGACACATTGGCTAAACTTGAAAAATAAAGCTTTTGGCTGGCCCGTGGTCAGTCAGGAATGGAGCAGTCATTGTGAGAACACACCAATAACCTTTGGCCTCATTTCTATGCAGGCATGGAAGAAGCGGTGGTTTGTTCTTCGCAGTGGGCGTCTGACAGGCGACCCAGACGTGTTGGAGTACTACAAGAATGACCATGCTAAGAAGCCCATCCGTGTGATTGATCTCAACTTGTGTGAGCAGGTATGATTCCTTATTACTATCGGCCTGAAAACTGAAAAGGCATGTTCCACATTTCAGAGTATATGATTCATTTTTTATTTAAATTAAGTCCAGTTTGAACTAATCCCACTTTATGCCCCTAATGTAATCATCGTGTTGGGGACGTTTGCATTGCAAATTAATAACATTTAAGCATTTAAGCAGCTTTTTTACCTTTTTTAAAAATAAATAAAAGTCAAACTTTTGAAAATATGACAAGTTGTGCTGCTAATATTTGAAAGTCCTCAACTTTGACTTTTATTTATTTTTGCAGAAAACTATGGCTTATATGTGTAACTTGAATGTAGTCATTGATGCAAAAGAGCACAAAATATAATCAGATAACTTGTTTTTAAGGCCAACAGTCTAAAATGCAATGATATTCAGTTTACTATCAAATAATGCAAAGCGTGGGACTAAATTCTAACAACTGAAAAGCTGGAACTAGGGAATGTTTTGTACTTTTGCTTGAAAAATGACCTAAACGATAAATCGCTTATCAAAACTGTTTGTTTTCTGCTGATCATCCAATCAAATCAGTGAACTAATTATTTCAGACAAACTACGTATCCAGCTTTCTCTTTGACTGGCTAATATTTAGTCATCTAGTTTTTCTTCACTGATGCCATATTAAACTAAGACGTGTTTGTTGCTGCTTCAGGTGGACGCTGGGCTGACGTTCAACAAGAAGGACTTGGAGCACAGCTTCATATTCGACATCAAAACCATTGACCGTGTCTTCTACCTGGTGGCTGACACCGAAGAAGAGATGAATAAGTGGGTTCGCTGCATCTGCGACATCTGTGGTTTTAACCCCACTGATGACGGTAAGGATTGGCATTAGATAATCAACCACACGTCACTGTTTTGCTGAAATGATAAAATATCCGTAACATCAGCTTAAAGACAGCAGTCTACAACAAAGACATGCAGGGTGTGCACTGTTGTTCAGAAGGAGGTGATGTCCATCCTCTGAAATCTGTCCACTGTTAATAGCCAGCTGATATACTGGTACCAAGTTAAGTTGAAATGTTTTACACTTAACCACTATGATAGTTACCAGCACTGTGTAGTATGTTTATAATAATGTCAATAATATTTATTATTATTGACCACACTTGTCACTCTACAGCATACAGTATTGCTCTTGTCACGCACCAACACCTTCTATAATGTATGTACATAAATTGAGGAAAAGCTGAATTCCTGTGTAGCAGTAAGCAAGTATATCACCGGCATCAAACAAAACAACATTAGCTCAGATGCTGATTACTTTACCTTTGATTGGTCTCTCTTTTGATGCCACTGCTGTGTCTCTCACATATCTGCCTCTTTCTCTCTGAAGGAGTTGGGTGAACTAGCTGAATTGTGCCAGAAGGCCTCTATTCAGCATCGTTCTCAGCCGAGATCTAATGATCCATGTGTTGTGTTGTGTCGAGTCTCACGTTACCCTTGTTCCCAATACTGTATAATCAAAGCCTGTCTGTCTCACCACCCATCTTTTGTTTTTCCCCTCTTCTCTGCTTCTCATTCTCTCTTGTTTGCAAACTCTTGTTCCCCTCTCTGTCTCTCTGTCTTTGAGCCTAATTGTAAGCTTTGCTATTTGCATCTCAGTTTTCTTTAGTCCCCCCCCCCCCCACAGCTAAATCTGTAAGCATTTAAGTGTGAACTAATTCCCTGTGACATATCACGCCACCAAGAGTCTTTTATGTGAAGGATGTACTTTTCGAACCTGGCTACTGAGTAACTGATTATGCTGCTCCGAGGTCGTCTTTTCCACAGTATTGTGACTATGCCTCCACCTCTGTGCAACCCTAATAACAACATTCGTGGCACCCCTTCAACCCAGTAATTGGAACTGGCTGTTAAAACCCTGATGTGCAAACCAACAGTTAGCCCATTCAAGGAGAAACTGGGTCTAAAGACAAATAACCTTGCAGATAGTCTTCTTCACAATTCTTAATACAAAAGAATGTCCTTGGCTCTCCCTTTTGCGCTCGCTTGCACTCCTCTGCGTGTGAGACCCAACTCCCCGTCTTCTGTCGTGTGTGGCCACGCTAGAGTGCTTCATGGACAGATATTAGAGGAGAAAACATTAGGAGGGCCGGGGAACGAAGTCTCTGAGAGACAGTGTAGGAGGTATAGATGAGTATGAGCAGAGGGGATTTTCCCTTTTCCTGTATGAATCAGCACTTACAGCTTCAACAAACAAATGGAGGGGAAAAGGGGAAGAAGATAGCAGAAGAGGAGTGAGGAGCAAATATAAACTGTGAAGAGAGAAGTTGACTTTTAAAGGAAGACAAAGAGGGGACCTTGTATAAGAGAAATGTCAGTTATAGAAGAGAGTGGGAGGAGAACTGTGAAAAAGTACAAAGATATGGAATGAATACATAGATATATTTCCAAAGCATACGCATCAGCCATCTTGGCTCGAAGTGCAGTGCAAAAATCTGCTCGAGCACAAGGGTTTGAAAAGGATTCTGATATTTGTGTGACAAAGCAGAGACCTTGAGGAAAAGGAGTGTGTGGGATTCCGTATTCAGACTGTTTTTGAACAAGTGAAGCTTTTAAGTGGGTTTCAAGCATGTATGTGTTGGACGTGAAAAGAAGTATGAAAATGCTAATTCACGATGGTGAATGTGTTTTTTTTTTTTGACGAGTATTTTTGACGAGTATGCTTCAACTTGGTATTAGCTGTCGGTGCCAGCGTCACACGCATATCGCACATGTCACACATATATCTTGTCCTTCCCCTCAAGCTGGACAGTGTGCCGTATTTCAAAAAGGTTTGATTTCCCCCAGGAAATCCACCTAAGTAGGAAGTGAGGTTATAGATTCTTGTGGCTCGTTGGCTCTGTTAAGAAGGGCAACCCGTGTTTAGCTGCAGGCTAACAGCTTTGATTTGGGTTAGAGCTATTCTAAAGAGATATCTGAGATCTGAGTGAGTTGACACACATCAGCCGCTCAGGTTCAGATATTATAGAGATGTAAAGTTGATGTAGTGTCAGTCTGGTGACTGTAGACTGTTATGTTGGAATTGGGTTGCTAGGAAACAGCTTGGGTCCAAGGTTACTCAGCCAGAGTTGACATTGGCAAACACAGCTTACTGTTTACTTTTCTGCCTAATATCATCAGTCACCAACATCACCTGCACTGTCTCAATGGGCTTTACAGATCCACAGTTGGAGCAAGCCAGACTTCCTTGGATGATTCAGTAGGAGCCATAGGTTAACAAAACACAACAATGTGGTTCTGATCCAACGTTGCGCTGATAATAGGACCAATGCAAATGTAGACACTTTAGTTCAAGATGTAAGTTTTAAAAAGAAATAGTTCCAGTAAAATAAGTCTGATATGTCCACTGTATTTAATGAAATACATACATCCAGAGGAATAAGTCCAGCTAAAGTGAATGAAGGCACTGATGGATCCTTCAAACTAACATCAGTCTGATGCTTTACATAAAGTCTGGCTGGTGATATTCTAATGTGTGCCTTGTTACTGCCCTGATTAATTGCACCAAAGCCACTGAACACTTGTT